>NW_027223752.1:236961736-237561736 GCF_028538775.1 Myotis yumanensis | reverse complement strand
CAGCCTAGCCCAAGGTGGCTGCGTGTTCAAGATTCGTTGAGCCCGGCCGGTGTGGCTCAGTGGTTGAGCGTCACCTATGAACCAGGAGGTCACCATTTGATTCCCGGTCAGGGCACATGCCTGGATTGTGGGCTCGATCCCCAGTGTGGGGTGTGCAGGAGGCAGCTGATCCATGATTCTCTCTCATCACTGATGTTTCTATCTCTGTCTCTCTCTCTCTCCTTTCCTCTCTGAAATCAATTTTAAAAACAAAAAGGATTTGTTGAATGAATGTCGGCTCAGTGACTCCTCCACGGTGCAGGGGAGGGAGCCGAGGTGCAGGAGGTGGAAGGGCTCGCTCTCCCAGGAAGTCCACACGCCTCCCTCCGCTGTGTGCCTGGGAGCTACAGGGCGGGGAGGGGGAGGGTTCGGAGTGCGGGCCTGGGGGCCAGGCTGCCTGCCTCCAGGCCTGGCTCTGCCTCCGACCAGCTGTGTGACCTGAGGCAAGTCACTTGAGCTCTCTGGTTCTCAGTTTCCTGCCTGCGAAACAGAGGCTCTGAGCGTGGCTGTGGCGGCGTCGTGGGTCTGACTGAGGATGGAATGGTATTGCTCCGTGGTCAGCAGGGCACGGGCACATGGGCCCACACACCCTCTCTGACACTAAGAGGACAGCCTCACCTGCTCCCCCCACCCACCCGCTGCACGAAGACTGACCCCACTGGGGTGTGAGCCGGGGCAAGCAGTGGGCTTCAGGACACGGGGGGTGCTGGGTGCTCCCTCCTGGGGGGCCAGGCCTGGACTGTACTCAGCACCACCTTCGGCTCCTGGAAGCGGGCACGCTGCAGGGCCCGGGCTGGGTAGGAAGTAGAGGAGGCTGTGGGCCTGGCAGGGAGCCAGGGGTGGGCCAACAGACAGGGAGCGTGCCAAGAGGGAGGGGCACCCCACTGCCCGGAACCTGCATCTCCCTCAGCCGCCCAGGCATGGACCCCGTTAGAGGCTGGCGCTTCAGGCTCCCCCTACCTCACCCCCCACCCCCCTCGTCTCGCTCGGGAGGGCTGACTCCCTTCCCAGACTCCCTTCCTAGACTCCCAGGGGCCCAAGTGAAGTCCTAGCTGCCAGGGTGTTGCTTACAACGAGCCGCGGTCTGTCCAGACAAGAATCATCGCGTCCACGGTCACCCTCCCCCGGGACAGCAGCCAGTTCCGGTTCAGAGCCCGGGTGGAGGTTTCCAAGCCCCTGACGGAACTGCAGCCGCTTCTGGGGACTTGGGACAAGCTGTTGCAAAGCGTTGGTGTGACATGTTTCAAAGAATGAGGGTTTGGTGCCCGCTGACCCGTCTCTCCTCCTCCCTTCTGTCCGACCGCCCTCGCCTCAGCCTCCCCACCTGGCAAATGGGCGACGTCAAGCCCTCCTCGCAGCCGCAGCCATGAGAAGTGAGAGAGAGTGTGCAACTCCCCCCCCCCCCCCCCCCCCGTAGGTCCCGTTCCAGAAGGACAGCGGGTGTCCAGGTGGGCACAGCTCTTCCTGGCAGAGGGGCCTGGTGCCCCATTTGCTACCATTACTCAGGCGCTGAGAAGGTTTGCCGGGAAGCCAGCGCATGGCAGACTGCATGGTCGCAGGCTTCGCATTCATCTGCCTTTGGTTCGAGGCCGCGTGGGTAGTGGGTCCTGCGTGGCCCTCCTGCTGCCGCAGCGTCCGGGTTATGCGGGGCTCAGGGCTAAAGCAGTCAGCTGTGCGGGACCCGGGATCACCAGTGACATTTAAGAAAGTCCGGTCCAGCCCGGCTGGTGTGGCTCAGTGGTTGAGCATCGACCTATGAACCAGGAGGTCACGGTTTGATTCCTGGTCAGGGCACATGCCCGGGTTGTGGGCTCGATTCCCAGTGGGGGGTGTGCAGGAGGCAGCCAGTCCACGATTCTCTCTCATCACTGATGTTTCTCTCTCTCTCCCTCCCCTCCTCTCTGACATCAATAAAAATATATTTATATTTTAAAAAGGTCAGTCCTGCTCACCGTCCTCCATGCCCCGTGAGGTCCTCCCCTGCAGGCGGAGCAGCACGTGGCTCTGGGTGAGCGGGTGGAAGACACGAGGCAGGCGAGACAGACGTGAGCTCCCTGCAGACAGCTCCAAGCCTTAACGTGCGCCAAAAAGCTAACAAAAACGTGTTGTAAAGACTGAGATGGCTGCGCAGGGCCTGCGTGCCCGCATCACGGCTCCCCCTCTCTCTGCAGAGCACACGGACCCCTCCCTCCAGGAGCCCCTCTGACTCGCCTGCTGCTGGGCGCTCCCTCGCCCGGAACCTCCCCTCATGGCCTCGGCACAGCTGTGAGGAATCCCTGGTCACATGACTTTCTCTCCAGCACCTGTGTCTGCCAGGCCTGCTGTGGTCACATCCCGCTCCCAGCGCTCCCGGTGCGCAGGAAAGATTAGTTCAACCACTGGTTGTCGGGTAGTGTGCGCGTGCGTGTGCACGTGCATGTCCGTGCATGTGCGTGCGTGTGCATGTCCGTGCATGTGCGTGTGTATGCGTGCGTGTGCGTGTGTGTGTGTGTGTGTGTGCCTGTGCGTGTGTCTGCGGAAGGACCGTGCGGTGGGAGAGAGAAAGAGCGTGGGCGGTGTGGGCAAGGAGCACAGACTACCCAGGGGTGGCCGCGCCTGGGAGGTGGGGGGCTGGCACCCCCAGGTGGGGTTTGTTGAGCCTGGCACTGACCGCGTGCTTTACCTGTGCGCATCCCCTAATCCTCCCCGGCATCCCATGAGGAGGGAACCCCCGTCACCCCGTTTTGTCGACGAGGAAAGAGGCCTAGAGAGGTCTGCACCTTAACCCAGGCCACACCAGGCTGGTTGAAGCGGTCACAGGCCCACCGAGGGTCAGAAGGCGGGGACATGGACCCCTCCTCCCAATGCAAGAAGTATTGGGGAGTCTGGGGGCCATTTTTTTTTAACATTTTCTTTTTTTAAAATATATTTTAATTGATTTTTTTACAGAGAGGAAGGGAAAGGGATAGAGAGTTAAAAACATCGATCAGCTGCCTCCTGCACACTCCCTACTGGGGATGTGCCCGCAACCAAGGTACATGCCCTTGACCGGAATCGAACCTGGGACCCTTCAGTCCGCAGGCCGATGCTCTATCCACTGAGCCAAACCAGTTAGGGCATGGGGGGGGGGGCATGTTTTAAACTCATCTACACATCATTAGACCAATGAAAAGTGAAATAAAATGTGTGCAGTGCTTCTCAGAGCCAGGCATGTGCTACACCTAATTCTGCAGCGAATGCGATGTACAGCACACATTTACATTTAAAGTGAATCCGGGAACAGTAGAGGCTGCAGATGGAAGTCACAGGGCCCTGCTTCCTCCTCTGGACACGGTGGTGTGGGGGCATGGCTGGTGGTCAGGGAGCCCCTGGCACCCGCACCTGCCCGTGCCCAGGGCAGGCTGCCCAGCCCAGCCCTGTGTTTGGCTGGCTGCTCTCCACATCCTGCCTCACGCAGGGCTGTGAGCCTCTGTGCCCAGCTCTGCGAATCGGAGCCCCCCCCCATCCCGTCCTCCTCCCGCCAGGCCGGGTCTTCCTGCAGCCCCAGGAGCCTGGGGGACACGGTGGGCGCCCAAACCCGAGCCCCGGTCCACCCTTAACACCGGGAGGGGGCAGGATGGTCTGCATGGTGGGCAGTCAGGGCCACGCAGCCACATGAGCTGCGTCCCTGCGGCCTGAGTGGGGGGCGTCCTCGAGAAGCTGGGGTGCAGTGGGGGTGGCAGAGTCGGAGCCCGGGGACCGGGGCCTCGCCCTGCACAGCCACTCACTCTGTCATCTCAGGCAGCTGGCTTCACCTCTCTGAGCCTCATTCCTTGACTCAGCCATGCCCGGCCTGGTGCCAGCCGGCGCTCAGGGATGAGGCAGGCAGGCCCTCCCTCCAGGCGCTCCCAGTTCCAGGGGAGAGGCAGCAGGAAACGGGGGACAGGCAGTGGGATTCTTCTGCGGCTGCGGGGGGCAGCGTGCTGGGCATTGGGAGGCCCTCCTGGAGGAGGCGTAGTCTGGGCACCATTCTCTCTGTTAATTGAGAGGGTCATAATAACTAACATTTTATATTTCACAGTATAATTTTATTTTAAACTATTTTATTATGTAGATATACATTTACTTATTTATGTTAATCCTTACATTTACTTATTTTTTTTTTTAAATTTGAAGGAGTTGAGGTAAGTCAACTCTTTTTTTTTTTTAATATATTTTTTATTGATTTTTTACAGAGAGGAAGAGAGAGGGATAGAGAGTTAGAAACATCGATGAGAGAGAAACATCGATGAGCTGCCTCCTGCACACCCCCTACCGGGGATGTGCCTGCAACCAAGGTACATGCCCTTGGCCGGAATCGAACCTGGGACCATTCAGTCCGCAGGCCAACGCTCTATCCACTGAGCCAAACCGGTCAGGGCACATTTACTTATTTATGTTAATCCTCACCCAAGGATATTTTTTCCATTGATTTTGTTTTATTTTTTTTAGAGAGAGTAGTGGGAGGGAGTGGGGAGAGAGAGATAAACATACTGATTGGTTGCCTCCCATACGTGATCCATCCTGGGCCAGGGATCAAACCTGAAACCCAGGTACGTGCCCTTGACTGGGAATAGAACCCACAACCCTTTGGCGCGAGGGCGGATTCTCTAACCACTGATCACACCTGCCAGGGTCGCAGAACGGCACTGAGAGACCTCTTCCCTGCTCCTTCCCGATCGAACTGCTGTCTGCGGTTTCCTGGGTAGCCTTCTGGGCGTGTTCTATGTGCGTGGGAGCCTGTGTTTGAAAAATGTGAAGAACCCAAATAATCATAATAGCTCCCGCGTGTCGAGGGCTCACGAGGGGCCGGGCTCACCGATGGTTCTCACTCCTGTCACTGACCCGCATCTCTCGGACACCAAGACGCTGCAGAAGCAGCCTGGTGAGTCGTGGGGCCACGTGGGTAAACATCTGCTACCGCCTCCGTCGGTCTGCCTGGCTCCTACAGGACCCTCCCTGGGATCCAGTTACTGCCACCTTGGCTTTCAGATGGGGAAACTGAGGCTTAGAAAAGGGAAGTGAGATTCTGAGGCTGCCAGGCGACCAGGGGCAGCGCCGTGATTAGCGGCGTGGGGCCCTGGACCCCGCGGGATGCCCCACTGCCCCCCAGTCCTGGTGTCGGGAGGAGGGGAGGATTGGAGACAACCCGGCAGCCGGGAGGCGGGTGTCGAAAGCCCAGGCTTCACCCACGGCGCGGGCCAGAGGGCCCGGAGCAACCACCCCGACGAGTCTCTCCGGATTCAGCTGGTGCCCGTGCCCCCACCCACCCAGGTGCCCACGCGGGCGAGACTCTGTCCCTAAGCGTGTCATTCAGCAGCTCTGACCTCATGGCTCCACCTCTGGAAATCAGGGTCACAGTGAAGGGCCCAAAGCCTGATGGGTGAAGAGCTCTGTGGTGTGGCCTGTGGTTGGCCCAACCGGAGGATCCTCTCAGCCACTTTGACGGCCACCGGCCGGGTGGACCTGAGAATGGACGAGTCACTGCCTTTATTTCTTCTTTTCCAGGAATTGAGGTGAAACTTGCATAACACAGAATTCACGATTTTATTTTATTTTTAAATATTTTATTGATTTTTTACAGAGAGGAAGGGAGAGGGATAGAGGGAAACATCGATGAGAGAGAAATGTCTATCAGCTGCCTCCTGCACGCTCCCCACTGGGGATGTGACCGCAACCCAGGTACATGCCCCTGACCGGAATCAAACCCGGGACCCTTCAGTCCGCAGGCCAACGCTCTATCCCCTGAGCCAAACTGGTCAGGGCCAGAATTCACGATTTTGAAGTGCACCGTTTCACAGCCGCAATGTTGTGTGACCACCCCCTGTCTCATTCCAGAACAGTTCCATCCCCAAAGGAAATGCCGGCCCGTGAGGCAGTGACAGTGAGCAGATCCTAGCTCTGCAGTTGGGAAGGGCAGTAAACAGGGTTTTAGCCGACGGCATGTTGTACGTTAAGTAAGAAGAGCTGCACACAATGCCAGGGAGCTGGGTGCCAACCGTGCGGAAAAGGGCATGGAAAACACCCAGGCCTGCCCCTCCGCGTGTTAACATTTGAAGCATCTCTGCGGGGTGGGGGGGGGGAGCGTGATTTTTCATACAAAGTTGGTATCTCTCGCCCAGCCAGTGTGGCCCAGTGGTTGAGCATCGAACTCTGAACCAGGAGGTCACAGATAGATTCCCGGTCAGGGCACATGCCATTGATGCGGGCTCGATCCTCAGTGTGGGGCGTGCAGGAGGCAGCCGACCCATGATTCTCTCTCATCATTGATGTTTCTAGCTCCCTCTCCCTCTCCCTTCCTCTGAAATCAATAAAAATACATTTTTTAAAAAAAATTGGTATATTTTTAGCTTTTCCAACCTTATTATGACAACACACAAGGTTCGCTTTTACATCCAGAAAAATAGTGATTCTGTAAAACAAAAAGGCAGACCCGCGGCTGGGACCGAGGGTGCTCCTGCCTCGTGCGGCTGCAGCGAGTGACCCGGGGTCACGGGAAGGTGTCTGCGCCGAGGGCCAGACCCAGGGGTGGCTAGCCTGACTGCCATTCGCCACCCCCGTCCCCACCCCAGGGACACAGAGAGGACACCCCACTTCCAGGCCTCCAGGCACGGCCGCCTCGGCCCCGCTGTTCCTGTGCTCCCATGGTTTCCAGCCCCTCACCTGTGCGTCTACCTGCTTCCACCTGTACTCCCTCCCCCTCGCTGTCCTCCAGGCCCCGTGGAGCATTGACAAGGGTCTCCAGGATCACAGCAGGCGCCGGTCCTGGGGGCGGCGCCTGAGGTCCTTCACTGGGAGAGGCGGTGTAGCCTTCCTGATCTCGCTATGTTCCCGGCTCTAGGACTGGCCTGGCACACAGGGGCTCTGTGCACGCCGGACGCATGGTATTGGCACTGGCACAACTAGAAAGAAGACATCTGAGGCCCAGAGAGGTTGAGCAACTTGGCACAGGCCACACAGCCAGGAGGAGGCTGGGCCCTGAGCTCTGTTGGAGTCTACACCAGCCTCCAGGCCGGCAGCAGCCTCCCATCTCCGGGCTCTGGGCTCCAGTGGGAGCTGGTCCCCGGGGACGAGCAGAGGGCTCTCTGGGAAGGAGCTGGGCAGCGGGACAGCGACTCTGGCACCGACGGCCAGGGTCCGAATCCCAGCTCCGCCATTTCCCGGCCGTGTGACCGCGACAAGCCGCCGGGCCTCTCTGTGCCCGGTTCCTCGCCTGTAGATGGTACAGTAGTGCCCTCCGTCCCCACTGCCGTGAGGACCCAGTGAGCCCTGCCTGGTGCAGAGGCACCAGTTAAAGAAAATCGAGCATCTCAGGGAGTCAGCTGGGCTGCTAGGCAGAGTCGGGCACCCCAAACCGCCACGATGGGGGCTGGCGGGTGCTGGGCAGCCAGGCCTCCTCCCACCCGTGTGGCCCCTAAGCCGCCAGCCCCGCCCAGACGGCTCCGTAGCGGCCCCTCCCTCTCCCTGATACACACCTGATTGTGGGACCCCGACCCCCCACTCACCCTGGTTTAAAGCGACCCCCTCACCTAAGAAAAGGGGGGAGCCGAGCCTGGCGGACAGGGACGGGGACCCCTGCGGTAGCCAGGATGGCCAAGAGAGGGTAGACCTCGTGGGAGGAGGCAGGGGCAGGTCCCCCTGGGGGAGCCCAGCGGTTTCCTGGAGGCGGTTGCCCGGGTGGGAGCGCGCGTGGAGGGAGAGCGAAGGCCACCCTGCGCGCGGGAGGAGCGGCCTGCGTTGGGGCAGCCACAGGGAGCCGCGCTGACCCCTCGGCCACCTTTGCTTTGGCAGGACACCAGTGAGCCCGCCCAGCCCTGCCAGCGGTGCCAGGAAAGCAGGTTGGAGCAGGACAGACCCTGAGCTCGGAGGGCTGGAGGCTGGGCGGGCTGGGAGGGGCGGTGCCTGGGCGGCCCCTCCACCTCCATGGGCCTTCACTCCTGCCCTGCGGCCAGGCCACCGGGCCAGCTTGCAGGCCAGGCACAGCAGCAGCTGGGGGTCTGCGGGGGGGGGGGGGGGGGGTGCTCAGAGCCCGTCCCTGTCCCTGCCCAGCTGTCCGCACTCTGCTCCGCCCGCACAGCTTGCCCGGGTCAGGGGTCACGGCAGGGACCACTCGGCCCCGCTTGCGGGGTGTGAGGGGGGTAAGTGCCCCGCCCTCCAGGCACCTAGGCTGGGCCGGGCCCTGAGCGGAGGGCTGTTGCCGTGACGCTACTATTCCTCCACTATTAGCTGACACCTGGGGGCCGCCCCACCCGTGGGAGAAGCAGGCAGCCCTGCATTTGAACCCGGTTCTGCTCTGGGAGCCGTGGAGCCGGGCAGCTGCTTCTTTGACCCTCAGTTTCCCCAGCTGTAACCATCTGGGAGGGGCGGGTCTCCGGCTCCACAGGGCGGGTAGCTGGCCCCAGGGAAGGCCAAGGTCAGCCAGGGGGGCGGGGCCGGCCAGGGTGGCTCCAGAGCCTGAGGCACTTGGACCAAGACCAGGCTCCTGACCTGGCCCCTGACCTGGCCATCCCCACCCTGCTGACTCCTCCCGCCCAGCCCACCCAGCCCGCCCAGCCCGCCTGCCGCTGGCTCTCCTCCCCCTCCCCCCATGGACCTCAGAGGCGCTGCCATCCCTGGGCAGCCGCTGCTGGGGGCAGGCCTGTCGCCTGGGCCCACAAAAGCCACGGCCAGTGGAGACAGACAGACAGACAACCGCAGCCAGCACCCTCCTCTGAGGTTCAGGCACGAGGATCAGGGGCCTCGGGAGGGGTCGGACACGGTTCTCCGGAGGGGCGGCCCTAGCTGGGCCTGGGAGTGGCCACGGCCTGGGTCCCCGCTTAAGACCGGGTTGGCTGTTGGCTCCCAGGGCCCCACCACGCCCCGGGTTTGGATGGGCTCAGTGAGTGTCTGTGAAATGAGCGAATAAGTGAAACGAGACCCAGAATCCTTCTCTGGGAGAACGTGACCCTGGGAACTGAGCTGAGCCTCTCAGGTGGTGATGGAGGCGTCAGGAAGCCTCTGGTGGCTGAATGGGGACAGTCCCCCTAAGTCCCCCCAGTCCTCTCACTCGGGGCTCCTCCCAGCCTAGACCGCCCACAGACAGGGAAGTCCTGGCAGCTGGCGCCTTTGCCCTGCTATGCAGCCTCAGGCCATCCCCTGGCCCTCCTTGGCCTCAGTCTTCCCATCTGTGAAATGGGATCATGACCACAGAGTGCCCAGGGCTGCGTGGGGGTGGGAGGGCTTAGCTCCCCGATCTCTGGAGCCCCCAGGGTCCCCGGGAGAGTCCGTGGAGATTTGGAGCAGGCAGGTCCCTCCCTATCGTTCATGCTCCCGGGCACCCCGGTGCCAGCCCGGCTGGCTACTGGCACCCTCTTTAATAACCACATCTGTCCCCACGCCTGGTGCAGCTCCAACCGCCTGAATACACTCATTTAGACCATGAAACGGTGGCAACGAGCCGTGTCAGAGATGAGGAGACAAGGCTTTGCGAAGGCACTGGGGAGGGGGAGGGCAGCTGGGTTGTCTGCCAAAAAGGCCTGGGCCGGCCTCTCCTTAGAGGGGAGGTGAGAGAGAGAGAGAGAGAGAGAGAGAGAGAGAGAGAGAGATGGTCCAGGATGGTGGGAAGGAGAGAGGTGAGAGGCAGGGAGGGAGAAGGAGCAGCTCTGGCCTGGACCTGGAGGGTCTGGGGCCTGGGGGCCAGACCAGGGCACAAGCCTGGGGGCAGCCCTGGAGAGGGGGTGCAGCCCTCAGCCTGCTCCCCTCCTCCCTGCTCTGAGCAGTGGCCAGCCCACACGCGATCTCCCTCCCAGGCAAACACACGTGCCCACCGCACACCTGACGCACGCGCAGCACACACACTCCCCGTCGCTCACGGATGCTCACTGATGCACGTATGCGCACGTCCAGCCGCGTGCTCGCGCGGTCAGCCTGACCCGGGGGCCAGCAGCCTGCCGGGAAGGCAGGCAGGCCCAGGCTCGCAGATCCCGGCTCCTGGCACCCGTGGCGAGGAGAGCCCTGCCCTGCCCGGGCCCTGGGCTCACAGATCGCCCCGCAGGGCCTGCCAGGCTCCGGGCACCTCCCGGACCTGCTGCCGGAGGGCTTTTCCCTGCGGAGCTGGTGCTGCCCACCCTCCATTCGGCCCACAGTGCAGACAGCGGGGGCCGGGCCCTGGGCCCCTGCCAGGGCCTCGCTGCCTGTGCTGTCCCGTGGGTCCTGGTGTGACTACGAGCACAAGCAGGGCCTAGGGGCCAGGTGGGAGGGATAGACACAGGGGGCTTCTCTGGGCAGGAGTGCCCACCTCCCCCTGCCCTCCCCCCAGGGCCCGGCCAGTGGCAGCTCAGACAGCATGCTCTGCCTTGGGTGGATGAGTGAGCTCTCTCGCTTCATGTGGTGAAGGTGGATCTGTGACAGTTACAAATTCAAAAGCAGTTCACCCAGCACAGGCGCTGGGTGAGTGCCCGTAGGAATGGCCCAACCCGCAGGGAGGACCGCAGGGTGACGGACCAGAATAACCGACGCTGCCGTTTTTATCCGTCCGCAAACGTTTCCCGGACATGGACGCTTTTTCAGTTGCATTTTTATTTACATTAATTTACGTCGCATACAATCTGTCATTTTAAAGCATGCAGCTCCGTGGTTTCCGGTGGGTCCTTAATGTTGGGCAACCATCGCCACCGCCTAATTCCAGAACCTGCGCATCACCCTCCACAGGAACCCAATTCGCAGCCACACCCCCTCCCGTCCCCCAGCCGGGACCCCGCCTTCTCCTTCCTGTCTCTCCGGGACTTGCCCATTTGGGGCGTTTCCCGACCACTCGACCACTCGAGGCCTCTCTGCCTGGCTTCCCGGCATCATGTACTTGAGGCTGGTCCCTGGGTAGCCTGCACCCCTTCCACAATGTCCATTCCTTTCTGCGTTGAATAAGGTTGCGTCGTGTGGACAGGCCCATTCGTCCGCTGAGGACCAGCTGGGTTGTTTCAAACAATTGTTTAAGATACGCTGTTTACAGAATAGCTCTGGAGCCCAGCCGGCTTGGCTCAGTGGTTGGGTGTCAACCTGTGAACCGGGAGGTCACGGTTCGATTCCCGGTCAGGGCACATGACCAGGTCGTGGGCTTGATCCCCACCGTGGGGTGTGCAGGAGGCAGCTGATCCATGATTCTCTCTCATCATGGATGTGTCTCTATCTCTCTCCCTCTCCCTTCCTCTCTAAAATCAATTTTAAAAAAAAGGGTATTTTTTTTAAAAAAGAATAATTCTGGAGACGCCATGTGCAGGTGACAGCTGTCCTTTCTTGCTGCTGTCCCTGTTGTGAGAATAAGTCCCTCTTTTGCTTACGTGGTTCTTCTCTTAAGAAAGAATGGTGATGCTCGCTGAAAGTGTTTGACAAACTAATGGATCGACTCCCAACCCTTTTCCACTCCCCTGGCCCAGAATCCATGGGCTGGTGACCTTCTCGGGAGCAGAAGGCAGGTGGCGTCACCTTTCCCGAGGGCCTCCCCCCCAGGGCTTCCAGGAATCCATCTACGCAGAGGAGACGGCGACTCATGCCCGCGGGGAGCCAGACATTCCTCGTGTCCTCCTCCCCACCCGTGGGCGCGCGGCTCTGTGCGGGGAGGGCAGGGAGGAGGACCCGTGGTCACGTCCACCGAGTCACCAGGTGTGGGGAGGGCGGCCTGCTGGTGTCATCGCCGCTCCTTGCTCCCTGCCGTCAGTTCAGGATGACGAGACAGGACGCCTGCCCCCTCTGCACTGGTGATCCTGGAACATGCAGGTCTGGGAATGGCTTTGGGGATGGGTGGCGGGAAGGTGATAAGGAAAGTGGCCATTTGTTACAAATTACATGCACGTAGCCCAGCCAGCGTGGCTCCCTGGTTGAGCGTCGACCTGTGAACTAGGAGGTCACAGTTCCATTCCCGGTCAGGGCACACGCTCTGGTTGTGGGTTTGATCCCCAGTGTGGGGCGTGCAGGAGGCAACTGATCCATGGTTCTCTCTCATCAGTGATGTTTCTATCTCTCTCTCCCTCTCCCTTCCTCTCTGAAATCAATAAAAATATATTTTAAAAAATTACATGCGCATAGAGTTTATTTTAACAGTAATACAATAATAAAGCGAATTAAAATGTTAAAACTAGTTGAAAGAAAGAAAACCATCGCCTTTCGTCTCGCCCCTCAATAAACAGGTATTTGCAGCGGGAGGAAGTGTGCACCCAGGTGGACAGGAAGCTGCAGGTGCTGCCTCCCAGGTATAAAGGCAAACACACAGGCCAATAGGACACAGAGCTGGATACAAAACCTCCCGAATTCGGGCAAGTAGCCTGCAGCAAGGCCCCAAGACCATTCAGTGGGGAAAGGACAGCTTTTTAGCAAATGGTGCTGGGAAAACTGGATGTCCACATGCAAAGGAAAGAAGCTGGGGCCCTTATTTAACACCACATCCAAAAATCAACTCAAAATAGATCTAAGGGTAAGAGCTAAAACTATAGAACTCTTAGAAGAAAACCTTGGGGAAAAGCTTCATGACTTTGAATGTGGCGATTATTTCTTGGATACGACACCACAAGTACAGGCAACAAATTAAAAAAAAAAAAAGATACATTAGATTCATCATAATGAAAAACTTCTGTGCATGAGAGGGTGCTACTAATGGAGTGAAGAGTCAACCTAAGGAATGCGAGGAAATGTTTGCAACTCATGCATCTCATAAGATATTAATATCAGCCCTGGCTGGTGTGGCTCAGTGGATAGAGCGTCGGCCTGCGCACGGAGAGGTCTCGGGTTTGATTCCAGTCAAGGGCACATGCCTGGGTTGCAAGTTCTATCCCCAGTAGAGGGGTGTGCAGAAGGCAGACAATCAATGATTCTCTCTCATCATTGATGTTTCTATCTCTCCCTTCCTCTTTGAAATCAATAAAAAATATAAATATTTTTTAAAAGACCCATTGAGGACATAGTAAAAAAAAAAAAAAAAAAAAAAAGGAAAAGAAATTAGTATCAGATTAGATAAAGAACTCCTACAACTCAACAAGGAAAAACCACCTGAGGGCTCGAACCAGCAGGGTTGGCTGATCTTTGGGTCCCATATGGTCCTGAGCACCTGGCGTTTCCAGTGATGGGGGAGGCTTCCCCACGGAGGCGGTGGCTGGCAGAGGACCGCTTGACTTCTCCCCAGGCCCAGGGTTCCTGGCTCCCGGGGAGCGTCGAGTGGTTCCTCCCGCCGGCCTTCCCATGCCCGGCCTGCACCGGGCCCTCCTGGCGGGCTCCCAGCCATCTGCCCACCCCCCGCGGGGCAGTGGCTGAGCCATGCTGCTGGGGATCAGAGCAGAGCCCGGTGGCCCCTCAGCCGTCCCCACAGGGTGACCGGCTCCCTGGGAAGTCACGGCCTCCAGAGCGGGGAGACCAAGCTTCGGGGACCTCCAGGGCAGGGAGCGCCGTGCCTCCCCCGGGGGTAATGGGTGAGTCTCGCCCGCCTGTGGCTGCCCCACGTGGAGGCTGAGTCCCTTGGGCCGTGGAGACATGGAGGGGCCATTCGGCACCTTGAACAATTCCACGCAGGTTGGCTCCTGCGCAGGGAGAGGGGCGAGCTCGCTCTGGAAGTCAGGTTCGAAGGCAGGTTCGAAGGCAGGTCCCGCGGGCGGGGTTCTGGGCTTCGTTATCTGCCCGAGCAGCTGTGGTTTTGGGACGCTGAACAGCCTGGACGCCCTGTCTGCCCAGATAAGTGTCAAGTCTGCAGCCAAAGGAAGCTATAAAAAACGCTGGGGGGGGGGGGGGTGTGGACAGGGGGAGATGGGAGAGGGGGAGGGGGCGGGGGCGTTTAGGAGGGGCCACTGCACAGCTGAACATGCTTTGCTCCCCACTCGAGTGAGCTGGGTGGTTCTTGCGTGATCCCAGCCGGACGGAGAGGGATGCCGCCAGGGACGTCCTGATCGCCTCACACGGTTCAGTTCGGCTGGGAAACTCCCTGCTCGAGCTCAGCACACGAAACAGTTCTTTAACCCTGACGTCACCCTATGTTTTCCCAAGAATGTTTTCACAGTAAAAACATAATGCGTGTTTATTACCAAAAGTGTGGGAAATATAGTACAACACGAGGAAAACAAGAACTACCTGAGTTCCGTCTCCCAGCCACCGCGTGCGGCCACTCCCTGTCGCCCGCTTAGCTTTTCTTACAGCTTCCTTGGGTGGCACTTGACAATTTGACTTGCTTCTTGCATTTTTCTCTGTCTCTCTCTCCCACCCCTCCCCCCTCATCAATGGCTTATACTTTTATTTATTTATTCTTTAAAAAAAGTTTTTTTTTTTATTGATTTCAGAGAGGAAGGGAGAGGGAGAGAGAGAGAGAAACATCAATTATGAGAGACAATCATGGATCGGCTGCCTCCTGCACGCCCCACACTGGGGATCGAGCCCGAAACCTGGGAATATGGCCTGACTGGGAATCAAACCGGGACCTCCTGGTTCATAGGTCGATGCTCAACCACTGAGCCACGCCAGCCGACCTGGGCTTATACTGAAAAAAAAAAAAAAAAAAAGACTGCATTGATCTCTCTCTTTTCTTTTTAATTTATTGATTTGAGAGAGAGGAAGGAAGAGAGAGAAGCATGGATGTGTTGTTCCACCCTGATGGGAGATGGCCGCTCTAACCAGCTGAGCTACTCGGCAGGGGCCGGGGGTTGCACCTCACACCCACAGATGTGACGGACGGGGGGGGGGGGGGGGGGGGGGGGGGGGGGGGGGGGGGGAGGGGGGGGGTGACGTGTCCGGCGAGGCCCGCCCTCTGGGGGCTCCATCTGGAGGGAAGCACAGAAGAAACTCACATGGACATGCAGGCTCTCCAGCTCTCCTGCTGCAAGCAATGCCGTGGCGAGCCAGGGTCCGAGCCCACGCGCTGATCGCACGGGGGGACGCGCAAGGAGTGGCCTTTAGAGATGGGTGTTACCACCACGAGGCCTGCAATGGTCGCGTTCGTGCGTATTCGGCGAGAGTGCTGCTATTCTCTGCCGGTGCGAGACGGCACTCCGTTCTAGACCTCGAGCTGCTCCGGACTCGCAGGGCTTGCAGCATCCTGCGTGGCTCACCCTCAGCCCTCTCCTCTCCAGCTGACATACCCCCTGCACAGGGAGCTCACTCCTTTCCCGGGCAGCTCAGCCACCTCTGGGCCAGGTGCCTGTCCATGGACTGAACGGTGTCCGTCCTCCGGGCTTGCCCCGCCCACCCTGGCCCTCAAGGCCCCTCCTCACACTGGGCCCCGTGGGAGCAGGAAGCCAGCTCCTGGTCCCCTTCGCACAGCTGCTGGCGTGGCCCCACCCCCTGATGAATGGCATTTCCTATTTTGGGACTCCAGCCAGGGATGGCCTCACCGCCCCCAGGGAGCCTTCCCTGACCACCCCTTTCCAAGAGCAGGTGGCCCGGCTCCTCCCACCCCACCCCTGACCTCTCCGAGGAAGCACCTGCCTCTGTTACTGCCTGCCCGTCCCTCCCCTCGGCGCTGCAGCCCCGTCTGGACGAAACCTGCGGTAAACAGGAGGACGGCCCCTGGTGCCAGTCCCTGGAACGAACTGTGACCTCACACCCGGCCCACACCGCGCCGGGGCCCTGTGCTGTAAAGTGGACACAGAGTCAGCATCCCGGGGCTACTGTGCCCTGCACATGCCCACGGAGCCCCGACGGTGAGCCTTGCACGGTGCTGGGGACCAGGGGCCCACCGGTGAGCAAGATAGGGCCGGTGCCCGTCCCACGCACTTCCCTTGTGGGGGAAACAGGTAGATGATCCCTGACCTTCCTGAGGTCCAGGGAGGAACTCTCGGTGCTGGGCCAGGGGCAGCTGGGACCGGTCGGAGAGGGGCCGGGGAGGGCCCCCGGGAGGGCTGTTCAGCTGAGACGGGAGGGAGGGGGGCCTCATGTGAGGAGGTGGGGATGGGCCGACACAGCAGAATTCCAGGCCCAGGGAACAGCCGATGCGAAGGTCCTGTGACAGGACAGAGCCAGGGTGACCCCAAGTCGACCAGGGGGGCAGTGGTGTTCCGGCCGGGGTGGTGTGGGTGCTGGGCCCCTGGGGTGGGGGGGGGAAGGCCCCCATGCCCTGGGAGGGCTGAGAGGTGGGGGGAAGGTCAGGTGACTGAAATAGATTAGGGGGGACTCCTGCCTGTGCCCCTGATGGCAGTGATTCAGTAACTGATCCATTGACTCCCGCCTTCACCAGCTCATGGCTGAGCCCGTCCTAGGGGTGACTTGCTCACTCACCCACTGAGCAGGGCTGCGTGCCAGCGCTGTGCTGGGCCTGGAGGCCGGGCCTGCATGGGATAGACGGCACGAAGCTCTGCGAAGCTCCCGATGGAGGGACGAGACAAATGCTAAACGTGGGGAAATCATACGGGGCCGGGACAGGGTCCGCGTCAGGGGGTCCGGGTCCGAGGAGGAGGAGGAGGAGGAGGAGGAGGAGGAGGCACTGAGCCTCAGAAGGAGGCAGGAGCTGTGCAGAGGTCCCGTGCGGAGGGAGGGGCAGGGGAGGCCCGTGCTCCAGGAAGGGTTTGCTCTCCACAAATCGCCCCCTGACCGGAGGGGCGGCCAGCGCAGGGGGTGCCTGTCCCAGGCCACACACAGCGCGTCCCGGGAAGCCAGGCGGCAGCCTCCCCGTGCTGGCACGGCGCCCCGGCGGGCGGCGGGCGTGGGAGAGGAACAGGGCCGCATTGTGAGCGTCCCCGGGAGCCGGGCACACAGAGGGCCCGAGTGTGTCCAGGGCGGCGCTGGGGCTCAGGAGACTCATTGAGCGCCGGTGGCCAGGCCACGAGTGCCGCCAGGAAGAAACGGGTCTTTATTAGGGGGAGGCCGGCCCAGCCTGAGCAGAGGCCGCGCCGGGCCATCCATCTGCGACCTTCCTGGGGCTGCGGGTCGCCTGGCGGGGGGGGTGGGGCACAGCCAGAGCTCGGACAGACAGGGTGAGTTACATGTATAGTCCGCAGACCCTGTCTCCCCGGGAATTCACACACGCACACACACGTCTTCCTCCCTCCTCCCCTCTCCCGGAGAGGCGGGGAGAACAATATTTAGTCCCCAATGGAAGGTGGAGGCGGGTAAAGGCCAGCAGCGCTGCCTGAGCTCCTCTGTAGCCGCGAGGAGCGGCCCCCTCCCAGCCCCATTCTGCAGGACACTGAGGGTCGGAGAGCGTCCTACAGGGGTCACAGCTGGAGAGTAACGAGCAGGGACGGAGCCCAGGTGCTCCCGCGCCCGCGGCTGCGCGTTCCACCACCGCGGGGGAGTGTGTGCCTGTGTGTGAGCATCATGGGTGTGGGGTGGGGTGGGCTGTGTGTGGGCAGGTGGGTGGGTCTGCTTGTTCTAGGCCCGTACAGAAACCCCACTCGCTCCGGACACCCCGGGTGGGCTCCCCGGGTGGGCTGTGTCCAGCAGCGTCTCCAGCCTGTGCATCACAGATGTGGAGCACGTCACCCCGACCTCGTGGCTGAAATGCCACTGGTGACGCTCCCAGGTCCTGTGGACTCGTCTCCGCCCTCAGCAGGAATCCGGAGGCTTCTCACCCTCGGCGGCCTGTGCGCGCTGTCTGTCCCCTGCGGCCTGGTTCCTCCTCTCGCTGCGGCCAGTCTGGGCTTCCTCACAGCAGGCGGCCAGCGTCCCCAAAGGTGGAGGCGGTGCAGGGGAGCTCCAAGGAGCGGGACCTAGACCCTCCGCTGCCCGGCGGGATGTGTCCTGGTCCGGGTGTGAGGAGGGCGCGCGGGTGGGGCTGTAGGAAGATGCAGCCCACCGCGCACTGCATCCCCCCGCCCGCCGCTCGGGCCGCCCCAGGTTTTCGTTGAGCTCAGAGTCCCATCACAGCCTCCAGAGGAGGAACCTGAGACCAGGCATTTGCAGTAACTGGCGGAGGCCCGCAGCGCTGGTCCAGTGCGCCACACCGCCCCCTCGTGGCCAGAGCCGGGATGTCCCGGAGGCAGGACCCGAGCCCCTGCGCTGACTGGGGAGCCTGACCCTGCGGCTCCTGGGCCACGTGAGCAAACTCTTGAACCTTGGCAGGGTCTGGCACAGCGAGTGATCTATGCACATTGTGTCCTCACCCCCCGTCATCCTGGTGACCCCCAGCCCCTATCAGTGACGCCCTCAGCCACCTCTGCGGTCACTACGGGGCCGTGTGGTGCGGGGCTGCACCTGCTCCTGGCTGGACCTGCTTCCCGCGGCGTGCCTGTGGGGTGGTCCACAGGGTTAAACTACTCTGACGTCCGTGGGAAGGCCATTCCGTGGCTCCCGTTGTCCCCAGGATGAAGGCCACCGTCTGCGACGTGGCTTGGTAGGCCCCACCTGCTCCCTGTCCTCCCCCAGCCTCCACTGTCAAGGCCTCAGAGGCCACCACTATCTGGATCCGTCATCAGCAGAACAGGGTGCCAGGCTCCGCGGACTGTGGGCGTCAGGCCAGCAGCCCATGGGAGGACGCCGAGCAGTGGTTTTGGTGAGGCAGGACGGTGCCAATGCCAGCGTGCTGGGCCTGGTCAGTGCACGATGGTTATGTGAGAGGCAGGGGCAGGGGTGGGGGTGGGGGAGCTCTCTGAATATTTCTGCAACCTCTATACACGTTTAAAAACTACTTCAAGCCCAGCTGTGACTCAGTGGCTGAGCCTTGACCTATGAACCAGGAGGTCACAGTTCCTGGGCAGGGCACAGGCCCGGGTTGTGGGCTTGATCCCCAGTGTGGGGCGTGCAGGAGGCAGCTGATCAATGCTTCTCTCCATTATTGATGTTTCTCTCTCTCTCCCTCTCCCTTCCTCTCTGAAATCAATAAAAATATATTTACAAAAAAACCCCAAAAACCCAAAATTAAACTACTTCAAAATACAAAGGGAAAATAAATAAAAACTCTGAGTTCACTTCATCCAATCACAGCAGAAGGCACGTTCTTCTAAGGTCACATGGAACATGCACCAGGACAGACCTCGTCCACAGACCGTGAGCGCACCTTCATCTAAAAGGGTAGGAATCACTGTGCTCTCAGACCACAATGGAATGAAATCAGGAATCAGCAGGAAATAGAGAGAGAGAGAGAGAGAGAGAGAGAGAGCGCTGGATCCCCCAACACACTCGGAGAGGGGACAGCACTCATCTAAGTAACACATGAGTGGAAGAAGAAACCTAAAGTGAAATCTGGAAAGTGTTTTGAACTAAACGAAACCGAAACCGAAAGGACAATGTACCAGAAGCTGTGGGAGGGTGGCCCATGGAGAGCGTGGAGTGCATATTTCAGAAGACAGATCTAAAACCAATCGCCTAAGCTTCTACCTTAGGAAACTGGAAAAGAAGAGCAGATTCAACCCAAAGTGAGCAGAAAGAAGCCCACGCCCAAGCCAGAGGAGACCACCATCTCCATCACCACCATCTCCATCACCACCTTCTCCATCATCACCGTCTCCATCATCACCGTCTCCATCATCACCACCATCTCCATCATCACCATCTCCATCACCACCTTCTCCATCACCACCTTCTCCATCACCACCATCTCCACCATCCCCATCACCACCATCTCCATCACCACCATCTCCATCACCACCATCTCCATCACCACCATCCCCATCATCATCACCATCTCCATCACCACCATCCCCACCATCACCATCTCCATCATCACCATCCCCATCCCCATCATCATCATCTACCCTGAAAAAACTCTGCCTTTTTACCATCGAACACCCATTAGTATGGCCATTATAAAAAAATACAAATAAATAACAAGTGTTGGGGGGCTGTGGGGAATTGGAACCCTGTGCACTGTTGGTGGGAATAAAACGTGGGGCAGCTGCTGTGCCAAACAGTATGGCAGTTCCCCCCAAAATAGAATTATCATGTAGTCCAGAAATTCAGCTTCTGGGTATGTACCCCCACAACTGAAAGCAGGGTCTGAGAGAGATACCTATCCCCATGGTCACAGCAGTGCTATTCACAGGAGCCAAGAGGTAGAAGCAACCCAGTGTCCATCCACAGATGAAGGACAAGCAAAATGTGGTCCGTCTACACCAGCGATGACGAACCTTTGGAGCTCGGCGTGTCAGCATTCTGAAAAACCCTAACTTCACTCTAGTGCCGTATCACATAGAGACATTTTTTGATATTTGCAACCATAGTAAAACAAAGACTTATATTTTTGATATATTTTTGAAAAGGGAGGAAGGCCCAGCTGGCGTGGCTCAGTGGTATAGCGTCAACCTACTTCTTTCTCCTTCTCCATTCCTCTCTGAAATCAATACAAATATATTTTTTTTTTTTTAAAAAGGAAGGAGCCCTAACCGGTCTGGCTCAGTGGATAGAGTGTCAGCCTTCGGACTGAAGGGTCCCAGGTTCGATTCCAGTCAAGGGCATGTACCTTGGTTGCGGGCACATCCCCAGTGGGGAGTGTGCAGGAGGCAGCTGATCCATGTTTCTAACTCTCTAACCCTCTTCTTTCCTCTCTGTAAAAAATCAATAAAATATATTTTTTTTAAAAAGGAAGGAAACTCTGGCACCGGCTACAACACGTATGGGCCGGGAACACATTAAGCTCAGTGAAACCAGCCAGTCACACAGGACACGGGCCATGATGGCATTCATGTGAGGTCCTTAGGGGAGTCAGAGTCAGAGACAGGAAGCAGCTGGTGGGTGCGGGGCGGGGGCGGGGGCGGGGATTGTGTAATGGGGACAGAGTTTGGGTTTGCGAAGATGAAATCGTTGTGGAGATGGTGGTGGAGGTTGCACAACGGTGTGAATGAACTTAATGCCACTGAACTGCACACTGAGAAAGGGTGAGAGTGATAAGTTTGCGTTCTGTGTATTTTACCACAAATTTTAAAAAGTACAAACAATGATGACATTGTTTAAATTAATGGAATAATAAGAACACTTACGCCCTAGCTGGTTTGGCTCAGTGGATAGAGGGTTGGCCTGCAGACTGAAGGGTCCCAGATTTGAATCCAGTTAAAGGCACAGGCCCGGGTTATGGGCTCGATCCCCAGTGTGGGGCATGCAGGAGGCAGCTGATCAATGATTCTCTCTCATCATTGATGTCTCTCTCTCTCTCTCCCTGAAATTAATATAAATATACTGTATTTTTGAAAAAGAACACATTTCCTACCTAAATGCCTTGAACAATCTTGTCCCCAAGCCCTCCCACATCTCATCACTAACACACCCCACGCCCTACCGCCCTGCAAAGCCTCCCATCCTGCTGGTTCTTATCTCAAGTAACAGTGACACGGGAAGAATGCGAAATTTTAAAAGCCTGCGGGGAAGCATCTCCACAGCCTCCAAACTGTGACAGATATTCCGAGGCGGGGGGGGGGGGGGGGGGGACCGTGGGGGGGCGGAGGGGGGCACAGGGGCGGGGGAAGTCTGCCTGTTTCCCCCCTGAGAAAACACTGAAGCAGGTGTTCTGGTTCCGCCAGGACAGGCGCTAAGCAACACCCAAGCCGCGGGGCGACGCCGCCCTCTCCGTGCTCCTGGGGGACTTGCTGCTCGTCCTCCCGGCCCCTTCCATTCATTCCACAGAGGGGCTTGCAGGGCCTGCTCTGTGCCAGGCGCGGCCGCAGGTGCCTGGGATTCAGGGGCACACGGAAGAGAAAAGGCCACGCTCCTTGTTGCCGGGAGACAGAAAAACAAGCAAACAGGTGAATGAGCACGCTCCTTCCGCAGAGAGAGCCGGGCGAGAACAGCAGGAAGGGGGAGGGACATGGCCTCCTCTGAGTCCGGCCAGAGTGGACGCCCCCATCCCGCCCTCCTCCCTCCCACGCCCCAAGCAAGAAGCGCAGCCTTGGGATGCGCAGGGGTCCCACACGGTGAGCCAGCCCTTCGGGGGGACAGGCCGGGTAGCCCTGAAGCGCCAGCGCCCGGGCCATGGCTGCTGGAGGCTGGTGTTTCAGTTCCTGACGGCTGGGCTGGACCAGCTGCTTCCAGGCGGCTTTTCTGCTCCGCCAGCGCCCCCTGCTGGGCAGGGGCTGTTCCTGCAGCCACTCGACTCACTCCTGCAGGGGGGCCTGGAGCCTCCCTAGGCCCTTCCCCCAACCCAGGGTCTGACCCCGCCCGGACCCCGCCCCTTTTCTAACAGAAATGCATTTCCTCCCGTTATTGGGACTAGGATTTAGGTGTTGGAAATGTTTTTTGTTTTTTTTAATCCTCACCCGACGATGTTTTTCACTGACTGTAGAGAGAGAAGGGAGAGGGAGAGAAACAGTTGGTTGCCTTCGGCACACACTCCGACAGGGAACCCACAGCCTGGGTATGTGCCCTGATTGGGAATCGAACCCACGACCGTTTGGTGCACAGGAAGATGCTCTACCCCACAAGCAACACCAGCCAGTGAAGTGTTTTCTAACCCATGATTTCGAACCCTTTGGAGTGTAAAAGGCAGGCAGGCCTGCAGTTCCGAGGTGGGAGTGGGACAGGCCTTCCTGCAGCCCACGGGGAGCCCTGCAGATGTACCACGCTCGCTCGGCCTGGACCCTGGGCTGGACTCCGCTGGCGTCTGACCTTCCCTCCCACGGGCAGGCCCAGCTCTGTGCCCTCAGCCCACCACGGGGCTTGGTTTCCCAGCACACATTTGACAGAATTGCTGTATTTGCCTTTCTGCATGTCTCCCATTCCTTCCGGGTGCCCAGGCTTTGACTAGCCCTTCACTCGCTCCACCAGCTGCGGAGGGTGCCGGGCATGGTTACCTGTTGGGAACACGGGCGAGGGCGAGCAGATGGGCAGAGTCCCGCCGGCCGTGGGCAATGACATGGCACGGACACAACTGTGGCAAGTGCTACGCAGAAGCCCAGTGGGCATCTTCAGGAGCAAGTCCGGTGGGAGGAGCCTGAACGGAGAGAGGCCCAAGACAGGGGCCGCAGACCCCGTGTCGATGTAAGAACGTCCAACCTCCAGGGAATTAGTTTATTTGAGCCAAACTGAAAACTGCCAGGAAGCAAAATCTCAATGGATTGAGAGGATGGCCCGGGAAATGGCAGTGTTACCACTTACTTAACACATCAGAATCAAAGGGAAGACGTGAAACCCGCTGGCAATACATGAGGGAGGCGGGAGGAAGCAAGGCCGGGACATTTCTGAGCCTGGATAAGAAGGAACACGGAGACACCCACTTCTTTTACGCTGGTGGGTTTAGGAGAGATGGCAGTTAGTGTCCACCGTGATGCACTTGTCGTTAGAAAGTTTAACTTCAGACCACCCTGCGTGGCCACTTACAGACTCGGAGTTCACGAGGCCACCACGCTGGCCTCCCCTGAGCTGGTCAGGTTTAGTATGCGGCTCCCTTTGGTCCACATTAGAGCCTGAGTTTTATTCTAACATCATGAGAAGCTATTGAAGGTTTTCGGCAAAGCCCAATATATCTGACTTATGGTTTCCTGAGATCCATTGGCTGCTGTGTACCCCGTGGAGAGTGGCTTGGAGACTTCTCAGTGGGCAGGTGAGGTGGGGCAGGGTGGGTGGACAGAGGAGGAGCATTGGGTGGTGCCTGCAGCCTTACTGAGAATGGATGCCAGCTCTCGCGATGAACAGATCATTAGCAGGTACTCTCACGAGAGTCCATGCGGCAGTTTCTGGTAATGAACAGTAGGAGCGACGAGGCAGACGGGTTCCCGAGCTGGGCCGAACCTGCCTCATACCTTGTGTGTGCTGTCCAAGGGGAGCGGCCACGCCCGCCATCCTGAGCGCATCTTTCTGCTCATCACTTCCGGCAGCAGGAAAAGCCCTGGGAGCTAGAACTTCCCATCTCCCACTGCCCGACAGCCGTCTGGCCGGGTAGTGTAAAACCTGAAATCCCTCCATGACTAGCTTTTCTTCTCAATGTGTCTCGTGTTTCAAGAAACGCATTTTTATAAGTAGCTATGCGCACTGTCTGCACACCTGCTTACAGAACTCCTGTCGCTGCTGTGCAAGGTGTGACCTCAAGGCTTGCAGGTCTGTTCACTTTCTGGCCCTTTGTTGATCGGTCCTCCCTCATGGTCAGCAGGTTCCCACCAGGCTGTCTGACTCCAGGACCCCCTTCCTCGCACAACCCAAGATGCATGTTCCTGCAGGTCCTGGCTGGGGAGGAAAAGGCCTCAGGTGCTTCTAGCTCTCCGGTACCCAATGTTATGTGTGTGCACACTGACTCCCGGTGCCACACTGCCCATGGACTGACATGTCCTACGGACTCCTGAAAACCCCAAGTGGTTACTGTGCTCTTGGGTGTGGAGCGAACAAGTTCACTGGCTCCAGTGTGACTGGTGGGCTGTCCCTGTTCCAGAAAGTCCAGGAGTCCCGCCTCCAGGGGACTGGACAGTCCGCAGGGGTTGCCCAAGAAGACAGAGCCTTCCCTCCCCCTCCCAACTTGCTGACTGATGAGAAGGTGGACCTGTTTTCCAAGACCCGAGGGGCCCTCTCAGCTCCCCAGTGGGTCAGGGTGGGAGGAAGGGCCAGGAGGTCTGAGGGTGGCAGTGCCAGGGAATGGAGGTGTCTGGCTTCCCCAGCCCCCACTCGAGACAAATGACCTGTATCTAATCTGCCTTGTGCTATGCAAACCGCCTCGTATCTCTCCTTAGAAACCACATCAACAACACTGACCGGGAATTTCAGGCCCAAGGTCCCTGAGAGTAAAGCTGTACATATAATCATGTAAATTACCATCTAAACCAGGACTTAAAACGTATTGCCAGAAAATTACGCATGGTTGCCCTTAAAAACTGTTAAGCTGCATTTCATTCTTTTACTGGTTACGATACTTTTAATTTCCTTCTGTAGGTAATGAAAGTAAGTTTCTAAGCATTATATGTTCCTAATTAAGGAAGTATCACTTTATAAAACACCTATTAACTTTTGCTTTCTGAAATTTAGGGTGTCCATTATGCAGATATTAATTCTTTTAAATTATTCTATTTTTTCATAATTTGTCCTAAACCTGCTGTTTCATACTAGCCCCAAGTTTAAAGAACATTTTAGCAGCACAGATGCTACGCAAGGCAGCTATTTTCCCATCCCGTGAATATATTGCAGGGATATACTCACTACACTCACTACTTACGCGCCCAGTGGCTGCCGAATATTAAGTTTAGGTTACTTGTTCTTTCGGCCTCTGAATCCAGGAGTCCTTCAGTTTGTAATCAATGAATTGTTCGAATAAAAAATACAAATGTGTAACGACAGAGAAAGCCCAAGAAAGCTAAGGTGGAGACTACATTATCACTATTAACTGCACACAGCTCAGTGAGGATGAGGCCGGCTCCATCGGCCTCAGAGATCTCTGAGAAATGAGGGAGGGCTGCTGTCAGAGGACCAGCTTATAAAACAGGTCAGGATCGAGATCAAAGCCTGTGGTGCCTGCAAGGGATCTGTAGGGCTCTATGGTATCAGGGCGAAGGAACAAAACCCAATACCAGTCACCCCACACGGGACCAGTCACCCCACACGTGTTCGCTTTGACAGGAAAGGAACATCTGATGCTGTGACACAGGAGTCGGGTCAGTTTCTCACATTGGGCGTCTGAAGGAGGCACTCCCACGCCTCCTCTTCATCCCGCTCCTGAACTCACACGAGCGACATGTCCACTTTCAAACCAACAGAAAAGGGGGCAGGTAACGTCCTTTTCAGAAGAAAAGCTTTTCCAATAAAATTTAAAAACTTTATTAAGATTTAAGCTATAAACCAAACGTTGGCAACCACCATATGGTCATGTTTGCTCGGGGCACGTTAAGGTGGTACGTACGGGCACTCTTCCCAACGCAGCTGCACAATTAGCTGCAATCAGTCAGCTCATTTTCTCAGAAGCTGCACCACGTCCTTCGGTTTACAACCCACATGGCAAGGTTAACAGAACATTAAGTAACTTACCACCGATCGCTAGACTAGATGGGAAACGGAACCACTATTCGGATCAAGTTATAATAAGGCTTTAACGGCTCAGTCGTTTTCCCAGGGCGGATTTAAACACATAAATCCTGAAACGGCGATGCTGTTTGTGGAGCCGTAAAATCCACACCAGCAACGGTGTTGCCACAGCGCACAGGGGCGTCCACTCATTCTGCTTCCTCGGCCGCTCCGACCGAGCAGCTTTCGGGATGGAACCGGAAGCCTTAAAGAGGACCGACTTCCTCCGTGACACCATTAGAAGACAGCGAGAAACGGGGTGTGCAATCAGCCAGCTGTGCACGTCCGCACCCCGACCCCGCAGGCCTGTTCCCAGGGCTCCAACCGATGTCACCGACACTCGGGGTGACCGCGGAGGGCGGCGTCCTCTCGCAGCGGGGCCGCCCGCTCAGATCAGAGGCCGTTCGCTGCAGCCGGGAAAGTGGTCCTCGGTGCGGAACAGGACGGGCGGTTCGTAGCCGGCCGGCGGGGGCCTGCTGGCGGGCGCCTTGGTGAAGAGGGAGGGCACCGGGAGGGTGTGCAGGAGTTTCCGGAACGCGCTGGGGAAGGAGCCCAGCTCCGCCTCCGCCCTGGCGACCTGCTCCTCCATCCGGGCCACGCTGGCGCCGATCATGCCCACGAAGGCCTCCAACCGGTCGATCTTGCCGTACACCTGCCGCATCTCCGTGGCCTTGGCGTGGATGCGCGGCACGCCCTCGCTGACCACGTGGGACGAGTCGCCGCGCAGCATGTCCAGCATGCCCACGAACTCGTCCACCCTGGTCAGCAGCTCGTCCAGGCTGGCGTCCAGGGCCTGCACCTCCGGCCGCGCCCCGGCCCCGGCCCCGGGCAGCAGGCCGGCGGCGTAGCCCGCGGCGGCGCGGCGCAGCAGCGGCAGGTCGCGGCCCGGCGCGCCCCCGTCCGGGCCCTCATCCTCCCACGGCCCTGAGGCGATACTGTGGCTCTGCGACACGTGGCCGCTGTCCCCGCTCCAGGAGGCGAGCGGCGGCTCGGCTTCTTCCGCGGATCCCTCGCGAGATGGCCCGCGACGCGCCGAGCGACCCTCCATAGCCCGTGACTTCCGGGCTGCCGGCCAGCTTCCGGTCTCCGCGCGTGCGCGCACGCACAGAACGCCCCTTCTTCCGGCCTGCGCGCACGCGCGCGCACGCGCGCTGTGGTCTGTGTGCACGCGCTCAGCCCGAACCTCAGTTACGAAGGAAGGTTTGGCGGTGCAGGGAAGTGCACACGCCTTAAGTGCACAAGTGGATTCGTGTTTGCACATCCATACACCCACGTCGCCTCCATCCTGATCAAGGTAAAGCACATGTCCAGGGCTGGGAAGGGTTCCCTCCCGTCTCTAGTTTCATCTTGCTCGGACACGGCTGTTGCTTACTACTCCTTCAAAGAACGAGGGCCAATTAAAGTATGCAAATTAAATTTAAATTAACGGTGTCTGCTTACCAAGACAGATAGCTCAAACGGAAGTTTCTGGCTTAGAAACTTGGGCTATGCCAGTTCTCTTTAAACCGTTTGAAAATTTTATTTCATCACAGGTGTTTTTATTTATCAGTATCACTTAGCTCCTACTGTATACCAGGCACTGTTCTAGGCACCGGGTGACACAGCGGTGGACCGATGATCCAAAAGTTCTGCCTCGAACTTCATTCTAGGCGTGGAGATACCCAGGAAGCAGGAGAAATTGATAGCATGTTACCTAGAGATGAGAGTGCTTATCAGCCAAGCACCGATTCTGCAAATCATCAGCAGGGGTCGCTGGTGACAGCCGAGGGCCCTCCCTGGAGCAATTCCCAAGCATTATAGTGGGGAGACACTTGACCTTGGTTAACTAAAGCAAAACAAACAAAAAAAACACCCACAAAAACTCTGGAAGCAACCCTAGTGTCCACAGATGGATGAACGGATAAGCAACATGTATTCTATCCACACAAAGAACTAGTATTCAGCCTTAAAAAGGACGGAAATTCTGACATGTGCTACAATAGGGATACACCTCGAGGGCATTGGGCTCAGTGAGATGAGCCATTACATAAGACAAATGCTATAACAACCCCCTCTCCTTACATGAGGTCCTAGGGTAGCCAAATCACAGAGAAAATAGGACAGCTTTTGCCAGGCACTTGGGGGTGGGTGCTGTTTAACAGGTACGGAGTTCCAGTTTTGCAAGATGAAAGAGTTCTGGGGACAGGTTGCACAGCAAGGTGAATATACTTAACACTACTGAGCTGTGCATTAGAAATGGTTAAGACAGTACCTTTTATGTTATATATTTTTACCACAATAAAAAAAATTCTCCTCTTACCTAATAATCCTAGGTTAAATGAGATTCATTTTGGGGAAGTTATCTGAGCTTAAGATAAAAGATTTATGAATGAAAATATTAACTGTAGCATACTTTTAAAATAAATCCTAGAGAGTGGAAGGAAGGGAAGGAGGGACTTTTCTTAGAGAGAGAAACATCAATGTGAGAGAGACACATTGATTGGTTGCCTCCTGCTCCCACTCTGATGGGGGCTCGGGGTTGAACCTGAAGTACGAACCCTTGACTGGTAATTGAACCCAAGACCTTTTGGTCTGCGGGATGATGCTCTAACCACTGAACCAAACTGGCCAGTGCGACTGTAGCATACTCGTAAAAAAACAAAGTAGGAGCTATTGTTACCAGTGAGATGATGAGACCTTGGTTCTCATCTTCTTGAAGAAAAGATTTCATCAAGAGACAAAATGCAGCAAATCAAGTAAGAAGGCATTGGCCGCAGCAAAAGCAGACTCAGGACAGTGAGACAAGGAAGGGCCCGCTGAGAAGCCACTGGAGAGCCCAGGCAGGCTGCTCTGGCTCACCAGGAAGCCAGAGAAAAGGGGCCTTGGAGACCAGGTCAGTGGTGAGCTGGGATGAGCTGTCACTGCCCAGTGCTCCCCTGGCTGCAGGTTTCGGGGGTCCCTTGGAGTTTAGGAGGGGCGTGTCTGTGGGGAATAGGGGAAGGGAAGGGCGAGGTCGCACTCCCAGGAGGGAGACCCCACAGCGGGGTCCTCTGCGCTGAGGGTGCTCATTGCTCTGTTGCAGGTGGGAGTCTGAGGGGAGGTCCCAGGGGTGGGTCTCAGTAGACTACCCATCAGCCCTCCAGGTGCTCTTTCAGGATCAGGTTTCCATTGATTGGTCACAGCCGCTGGCTCTTCCTCACTGGTCCTTCCTCACTGGTCCTTCCTCACTGGTCCTGCCTCACTGGTCCTTCCTCATTGGTCCTTCCTCACTGGTCCTTCCTCACTGGTCCTTCCTCATTGGTCCTGCCTCACTGGTCCTGCCTCACTGGTCCTTCCTCATTGGTCCTTCCTCACTGGTTCTTCCTCACTGGTCCTTCCTCACTGGTCCTGCCTCACTGGTCCTTCCTCACTGGTCCTTCCTCATTGGTCCTTCCTCACTGGTCCTTCCTCACTGGTCCTTCCTCATTGGTTCTTCCTCATTGGTCCTTCCTCACTGGTCCTTCCTCACTGGTCCTGCCTCACTGGTCCTGCCTCACTGGTCCTTCCTCACTGGTCCTTCCTCATTGGTTCTTCCTCAGTGGTCCTTCCTTATTGGTCCTTCCTCACTGGTCCTTCCTCATTGGTTCTTCCTCACTGGTCCTGCCTCACTGGTCCTTCTTCATTGGTCCTTCCTCACTGGTCCTTCCTCACTGGTTCTTCCTCACTGGTTCTTCCTCACTCAGCTGGTCTTTCCTCATTGGTCCTTCCTCACTGGTCCTTCCTCATTGGTTCTTCCTCACTGGTCCTTCCTCACTGGTCCTGCCTCACTGGTCCTTCCTCATTGGTCCTTCCTCATTGGTCCTTCCTCACTGGTCCTTCCTCATTGGTCCTTCCTCACTGGTCCTTCCTCACTGGTCCTCCCTCACTGGTTCTTCCTCACTACAGCTGGTCCTTCCTCACTGCAGCTGGTCCTGAGGCAGCCAAGGCGTCACTTGTCTGGTTTTGCTGCTTTTTTGGGCCTGGAGCTAAAAAACAACAGAGGCCTAGGTGTTATCTTTATTTTTTAAATGTCTTATTAACCCTCACCCTAGGATAGTTTTTTATTGGTTTTTAGAGAAATGGAAGTGAGAGGGAGAGAGAGAAACATCGATGTGAGAGAGACACATTGGTTGGTTACCTCCTGCCCCCGCATGCCGGGGATCAAGTCCTCAACCAAGGTCCGAGCCCTTGACTGGAATCAAGCCCTGGATCCTTCAGTCCACAGGCCAGTGCTCTATCCACTGAGCCAAACAGGCCAGGGTAGATATTATCTTTGGGAAGGAGGAGTCATGGGTCCAAACCATGTGACCAGCGATGTGCTAGGGGAGGAAAGGTAACCCTGGGGTGAGGGCCTTGTTTTCCAGTTTTGCCGGTTGCTAGCCACCCTGGTGACCTCCTGCACTTGGTCCTTGCTCTGCTCGTGTCTGTGTAACTGCCCACCACACTATATCCTATATAATAAAAGGCTAATATGCAAATCGACTGGACGAATGACTGGTTGGTATGGTGAGCACTGACCACCACACTATCTCATTAATAATGGTCAAGTCCCCGGTCAGGTCGAAACGGCCCCGGTGTGGTAGGGACGACCCCGGTGAGGTTGAAACAGCCCCCGTGAGGTAGGGACGACCCCAGTCAGGTTGCAACGGCCCCCGTGAGGTAGGGACGACCCCAGTCAGGTTGAAACAGCCCCCGTGAGGTGGGGACGACCCCGGTCAGGTCGAAACGGCCCTGGTGTGGTAGGGACAACCCCGGTCAGGTTGAAACGGCCCCGGTGTGGTAGGGACGACCCCGGTGAGGTTGAAACAGCCCCCGTGAGGTAGGGACGACCCCGGTCTGGTAGGGACAACCCTGGTCAGGTCGAAACGGCCCCGGTGTGGTAGGGACAACCCCGGTCAAGTTGAAACGGCCCCGGTGTGGTAGGGACGACCCCGGTGAGGTTGAAACGGCCCCCGTGAGGTAGGGACGACCCCGGTGAGGTTGAAACGGCCCCCGTGAGGGAGGGACGGCCCCGGTGAGGTTGAAACGGCCCTGGTGAGGCTCAGACGGCCCTGGTGAGGTTGAGACTACTCCAGTGAGGTTGGGACAAATAAAGGGGACCAGTATGGACTGATGAACAGGGGTAGATACAGAAGCAGAGCAACATTGAACAGAATGTTAAACTACAGTGGGAAGCCTGGGGAGGGTTGGGGGAGGGGATTAAGAGACCAACTGAAGGACTTATATGCATGCATATAAGATTAACCAATGGACACAAGACACGGGGCGGGGGGGTGGGGTGGGGGGGTAGGGGCCGGGGGAATGTCAAGGGGGGGAAAAAAGGAGACATATGTAATACTCTTTGTAATACTTTAAGAAATAAAAATTATTAAAATATTAAAAAAAAAATAATGGTCAAGTGATGGTACCCTCCTTCCACTGAATTCCATGCAATCATTAAAAAATGCTGGTTGAGGATTAAAAATGGTGGCAGAGTAGGAGGATGCTGCATAGTCATGCTTCCAGGAACAAGCTGGAATTACAACTGAAATACAAGAAGACTTCCTGAATAATCAACGGAAAACTCACAGTAGAGAACCCTGATACCCAAGGGCCGAAGGTGGAGCCGGCATAGAGACTGGTAGGAGGGGCAGAGATGTGACCCACAGAGGGGAACTGAAGTCCCAGAGAGATATCTCAGCCGGTGGTGGAGGTGGGGGTGAGGTGCCACTGAGAATTCTGGGATCTAATCCCAGAGCTGGGCTCCCCAGCAGAGAGCACCAAACTGAGGAAGGTATCGACATAACATCAAGCTGTGAAAAGCAGTGGGGTGCTGTCTGCCAGGGAGTGGCAGCTGAAAGTTCAGTCACCCTCTTAAAGGGCCAAGGCACAAACATTCCCTGTGGAGCCACCCACCTTGTGCTCTGGCAGAGGGAGGGTGAAGTGGACTGGAGCTGTGAGAGCAGAAGCCAGCACTGGGGACTCGGGGGATAGAGCTTGGAAGGCAGACACCCCAAGTTTCCTCGGCTCAGTCATTCCCTCACAACTGCCTTGCCTGGGGGGAAGACAGTTGACACACCCTATTGGAAAACACCTTGCCCTGAGGCCGCTTACGAGATTAAAAGTAACAATTCGAAGGAGTAGCAGCTGCGTGTATAGCCCGCCCCCATCCAAGGAACAGCAGCCTCCTGATCACCACACCCTCTGTCTGAAGAACAGCAGCTGTTTGTGAAGCCTCCCGCCACCAGCCAGAGGAGCCACCACAACTGTGAACAGCACCCACCAAAGGAGCTGCTACCAACTGAGGAGCAGCTGCTACCACAACCGCCTGAGGAGCAACCGCAGCCTGAGGAGCCACTGCCGCCCAAGGAGCAGCCACTGAACGACTCAACATCTAGATATGGCGGTGCGATCAAACATGGGTAGACAAAGAAACCCCCAAAGGAAAGAAAAGGAGGACTCACCAGAAAGGCAGCTAAGTGAGACAGAGGCATGCAACATGACAGAAAAAGAATTCAGATTAAGGATCCTAGAGTGCATAAACTGGATGGAGGAAAAAATCAACAACTTATGCAAGAAGCAAGAAGAAACAGATGAAAAAATCAATAAATTATGTAAGAACCAAGAAGAAATGAAGAGTGATATAGCTGTAATAAAAAACACCATGGAAAGTTTCAACAGTAGACTAGGAGAAGCAGAGGACCGAATTAGCGAATTAGAAGACAGGGAAACAAAACACACCCAAACTGAACAGCAATTGGAGAAAAAAATTAAAAGACAGGAGGAGAGCCTAAGGGAGCTATGGGACAACATGAAACGAAACAACATACAAATAATAGGGGTGCCAGAACAACAGAAAGAGGAACAAGGGTTAGAAAACGTATTCAAAGAAATAATATCAGAAAACTTCCCTGAGGTGGGAAGAAAAAAATCACACAAGCACAGGGAGTCCCTAACAAGGTGAACCCGAAAAGACCCACACCAAGACACATCATAATTACCATGGCAAGTGTTCAGGACAAAGAGAGAATCTTAAAGGCTGCAAGAGAGAGACAGAAAGTTACATTCAAGGGATCTCCCATTAGATTATCAAATGATTTCTCAACAGAAACACATTAGGCCAGAAAAGAATGGACAGAAATTTACAAAGTGATGCAAAGCAAAGGACTGAATCCAAGAATATTCTACCCAGCAAGGCTATCATTCAAAATTGAAGGGGAAATAAGAAGCTTCACAGACAAAAAAAGGCTAAGGGAGTTTATCACCACCAAGCCAGCAACGCAAGAAATGCTAAAGGGACTGGTGTAAAAAGAAGAAATAAAAAGCTCAGAAAGAAAACAGCCACACAAAAAAAGAAATGGCTACAAACAAGTACCTTTCAATAATAACTTTAAACGTAAACAGACTAAATGCTCCAACCAAAAGACATCGAGTGGCTGAATGGATAAAAAAACATGACCCACACATTTGCTGTCTACAAGAGACCCACCTCAGAAGAAGGGACTCACACATACTGAAAGTGAAGGGATGGAAAAATATCTTTCAGGCAAATGGAAATGAAAAAAAAAGCTGGGGTAGCAATACTTATATCGGACAAAATAGACCTCAAAGTGAAGGCCATAACAAGAGATAAGGAAGACCACTTTATAATACTGAAGGGATCAATACAACAAGAAGATATAACCCTGATAAACATATATGCACCCAATGCAGGAGCATCCAAATACATAAAAAACCTCCTGGAAGATATCAAAGGAGAGATAGACAACAATACAATCATAATAGGGGACTTTAATACACCACTGACATCACTGGATAAATCCTCTAGACAAACAATCAGCAAAAAACCAGCAATCCTAAATGACTCACTAGATCAGATGGACTTAATTGACATCTTCAGAACACTTCACCCCAAAGCCACGGAATATACATTCTTCTAAAGGGCTCATGGGACATATTTAAAAATTGACCACATATTGGGTCACAAACAAAGTCTAAAAATGGAACTCCCATTTGACCCTGTGATCTCACTTCTAGGAATATATCCCAAGAAACCAAAAACACCAATCAGAAAGGATATATGCACCCATATGTTCATAGCAGCACAATTCACCATAGCTAAGATCTGGAAACAGCCTAAGTGCCCATCAGTAGATGAATGGATTAGAAAACTGTGGTACATCTACACGATGGAATACTATGCTGCTGTAAAAAAGAAGGAACTCTTACTATTTGCAACGGCTTGGATGGAACTGGAGAGCGTTATGCTAAGTGAAATAAGCTAGTCAATGAAGGAAAAACACCACATGATCTCACTCACTCATGGATAATAAAGACCATTATAAACTTATGAACAAAAATAGATACAGAGGCAGAGCTGCCTCAAACAGACTGTCAAACTACAGCGGGAAAGTCGAGGAGGGTTGGGGGGCAGAAGGGGTGGTAAGAGATCAACCGAAGGACTTGTATGCATGCATATAAGCATAACCAATGGACATAAGACACTGGGGGGTAGGGGAGGCCGGGGGATTGTTAAGGGTGGGAAAAAAGGAGACATATGTAATACTCTTTGTAATACTTTAAGCAATAAAACAATTAAAAAACAAAGCTGGTTGTTGCCTGCTGGGGTCCAACCCCAGCAGGTCCAGGGGTCCCCAAAGGTGTGGATGGAGTTGGCAAAGAAGGAATGACACGGAGACAGCCTTCAGTTGATCAGCAGCCTAGCCAGGATCTCCAGCGAAGTTCTGATGTTTATTGTCTTGTTACATCTGTATTTATAGCAGTTGATTTTAATCCTGTCAATTTCTATTGCAAAGGTTAGGGCATTTCTTATCTCCATTCCAGGGAGTAAAGATTATGTAGCTTAAGCGTGATTGTTTGTAGTTAAAGTGATTAACTACCCGCCTGGCACTTAGTTAAGGGGTTTTATCCCCTCCCTAACTTCAGGGAAAAATCCCTACCTGGGGAAACAACCTTTCTCGGAGAGGTGACCTTGGTTAAAACACATAGCGCCAAGGGGAGCAAACATATTAAGAACAGTATGCTATATACGCCAGGTCCCTTGAAACATATGCTGTGCAGATGTTTCTTTCCTGCAGCGACTGTGTCAAGCAGCAAGGATGGACCAGCTTTAGCTCAGTGGTCGGCAAACCAGGGCTTCCGAACCACATGAGGCTCTTTGGCCCCTTGAGTGTGGCTCTTCCACAAAATACCACGTGGGGGCGCGCACGTACAGTGCGAAGTTGACTTAAAACTTTAAGTAAAGTTTATTAAGTTAATTTTAGGGAACGTTGTGGAGTGAAAGAAGATGTAGTGTCAAGGATTGAGAAAGGTATGTTGAGATGGTTTGGACATATAGAGAGGATGAACGAAAGGAGATAGACGAAACAAGTATACAAGACGAGTGTGGATGGGAGAGTTGGAAGGGGTCGACCTCAGCGAACGTACCTCAATCAGATTGAGGATGTTTTTAGGAAAGGTCAGCTTAGGAGTACCCTAATTAAGTTAATAACAATGTACCTACCTGTATAGTTTAAGTTTAAAAAATTTGGCTCTCAAAAGAAATTTCAATCATTGTACTGTTGATAGTTGGCTCTGTTGACTAATGAGTTTGCCGACCACTGCCCTAGCTGGTTTGGCTTAGTGAATAGAGCGTCGGCCTGTGGACTGAAGTGTCCTAGGTTCGATTCCAGTCAAGGGCATGTACCTTGGTTGTGGGCTCCATCCCCAGTGGGGAGCATGCAGGAGGCAGCCCATCAATGATCTCTCTCATCATTGATGTTTCTCTCTCTCTCTCCCTCTCCCTTCCTCTCTGAAGTCAATAAAAACATATTTTTTAAAATGCTGTATGTTGTATGCATCTGCATAACACATGGACACAGACTTCAGGGTGGTGAAGCCCTGGGGCGGGGGCGGGGGGTGGGGTGGGCTGGAGGGGATCCATGGGGGGGCCAAGGGGGACATATGTAATACTTTCAACAATAAAGGTTTATTTTTTAAAAAAGAGCTTCAGCAATAAAAATAACAACCAACAAAAACTGCTGGTTGGACATGGCTCTGGCTGCAGGAGGACCGGGATGCAGGCCCCCCCTTCCCCCCCGCCTTCCCAGGCTGTGAACTGAGCGGTGACTGTGGACGTCACCACCAGGCCTGGACGTTCTGCATCCGCTCAGCTCCAGGCACAGAGACGGGCTCACAGAGGACCGAGGAGGCTGGTCTCTGGGGCAGGAATCTGCTCAGTTGGAGGCCCTGGAGGAGCCAGGATGATGAGAGAAATTCCAGGGCAGCCCAGCCTTGGGAGCTGCAGACATCGGGAGAAAGGATCTCCCAGCAGCCGCTCCCGAGGAGCCGGGCCATGCGAGGGGGTGGGAGTGGGGGGTTGCCTGGAGGCGGGGGCTTGTCAGGACAGAAGCCAGGTCCTGGAGGGCAGCGCGTGTGCCATTCTCGGGCTCCAGGTCTGGGTTCCCAGGTAGAAGGCACAACCCCCGCCCCCCAGATGTTTCTCTCCACGTCCTGCGTGGTTCAGGGTTCAGGGTCTGGAAGAGGAGCCGCACACAAATGAAAGAGGAAAGACACGAGATAATTTGGAAATATTGGGGGACCAGCCGGGCAAGTCCAACTCCAGGAGGACTTCCACTGTGCTCAGGCCTCACCAAGCTGTTTATACTTAGAGGTAAACAAGGCAATGGTTACCATAGTTACATAGTTCTTGTGAGTTTCACTTGTTTTGACCATGGTTACACTTCCTGCACTTCCTCAGCCCCTTAGCTTCCCAGATAAGATCTAGTGCAGCTGTGGGCAAACTACGGCCCTCCGGCCGGATCCAGCCTGTTTGCAATGAATAAAACTTAAAAAAAAAAGAGACCATACCCTTTTATGTAATGATGTTTACTTTGAATTTAGTTCACACAAACACTCCATCCATGCTTTTGTTCCGGCCCTCCGGTCCAGTTTAAGAACCCATTGTGGCCCTCAAGTCAAAAAGTTTGTCCACCCCTAATCTAGGGAGTGTTATAAGGTCAAGCCTAATTATGCTAAGAGGACTGTGCCCTCTAAGCTGGGACTTGTTTGTGACTTTGCCAACAGGTCAGTCCGAGGCTTAACCCTATATCAGTTTTCCACATCTCACCCTTTTTTTAAATCAAGCTACTATAATGAAAATAAAACTTAAACATCAAGAACAAAACTATGGCCCTAACCGGTTTGGCTCAGTGGATAGAGCGTCAGCCTGCGGACTCAAGAGACCCGGGTTCGATTCCGGTCAAGGGCATGTACCTTGGTTGCGGGCACATCCCCAGTGGGAGATGTGCAGGAGGCAGCTGATCGATGTTTCTCTCTCATCGATGTTTCTGACTCTCTATCCCTCTCCCTTCCTCTCTGTAAAAAATCAATAAAATATATTTTTAAAAAAAGAACAAAACTTTGGCTATTAAAACAATAACAATGCCAATCCGTAACCCAAAACATTTTAAAACTTAAGCATAACATTTCAAGAACAAAAAATGTTTTAAGTCCCAATTTCAATGTCCAACAGTTCTGAGTCCAAGTTTCAATGTCCGACAGTTCCTTATGTGTACATGTCAGCCATGATGTTTCAGTTCTGGATGGTGGACAAATGGTGGCGATGCAGGTCCGACCCTCTCTGGTTTGATCCTGGGCAACCTGCAGCGATGCACAGCTGCTGACTGCTAGCATGGCAAAGCGTCGTCAGCGTCCTCCATCTCTGGATTGTTTTTCCTCTTGTCTTCATGGCTGGAGCATTCCTGATAATTCCTCCCTGTTGCAGGAATCCACATGGTCTTGGAGTTGTTTTCTGAAAGAAATTTTTACTGGGGGTCCTTTTTATATTTGCCCAAATGATTTTCCTTTTGGCTTATTTTGACACCATGTGTGTTTTCTTGGGTGTCTTGCTGTTAGCATTACAAATGAAAAAATTTTTCTAGATGTAATTTAGTTACAGGATATTTTTCCTTACATGGTATTTTTCCACTATCCCCCCTTTTTTGATTTAATTATTAGGAGGCTTTTTGGAAAATTTATAATGCAGTCTAGATAACTTTAAATTTTAATTTTTTGCACAAAAATATGACTGTTTTAGGTTCATTGCATGTTAAGCAATTTTTCCATGGAATGAAAATTTTGGTTAATACTTCTTGAGCCAATTTTAATTAATCTGAAAACTTGACTGCTATTTTACTGTCAAATTTAATACTCTAACAACTATCTTAGTTTACACTGTAAATAGTAATGGAAAGGATTATTTTGCATCCCTGAGAAGGCCCTGAGCACTCCTGGTGTTAGGCTGGATTTAGATATAGGGTAGCTGTTGTCAGCCAAGTCTCTGTTGTCTATGTACTGATCTCAGCTGGGCCAAGTCTCTTTCTGTTATCTGGGTCCTGATCTGAGCTGGGCATGGGAAGCGGAAAGCAGCCATGGGGGCAGGAGACCTCCCTCAGAAGGGGCGAGTGTTCAAGCCCCTGCATAGTTGGGGGGGGGTGAGGATCTGTGCCCCACCTCTGTTGACCCCCAAGTTCTCTCCTGCTGTCCCCTCTGTGACTGTACCTGTCTTAGGTCGTTCCTCCCTGAGGAATCTTACCTGTCTCTGGCTAACCAGCCATCCTCCGGGGCCAAGCAGGGTGATGTGAGGTTCAGTTCTGTCTCCTTGGTATCCTATGCCCCTGTGGCCTCCATGCCCAGCAACTGCCTTTGGATCCCCTCGCCTGCTGGCGGGGCCCTGGCATTGATTACATATCTTGGGGAACCCAGGTTTCTTCTCCAGGGAGGGTCCAGCTCATGCCATTGGGCGAGAGACATATCCATGGTACCAGCCACCATGAGGCTTCAACCTCAGCATGAACGGAGAGCTCAGGCAACTGCTGTGGGCAATTGGATTGTGAGAAGAGGGACCCTCTTGGCAAAAAGGGCAAGAGAGGCCAACATAGAATGCTCAAGTGTCTTCCCAGGGGGCCCTCCACACAGTGGAAGGGATTAAATGCTTTCATGTACTTATTAAATTGCTGCCAAACATTCAAAGAATTAGTTTGTAAGTTTGTTTGGAATAAATGTATACAATATGCTGTTGTAAAATATCAAAAATTATTAATGACATTGTAGAATAATATCATGTAAGAATATTCTTTGCTCTAGGCCATGGCAATCAATTTTAAACTGGAAATGACATTAATTAAATTTAAGGCAAAAACCCAAATTATTTACCTTTCTATATTAAACCTAGCACATTTAATTACAGTCCTCCAGATGTTTGAGGAAAAACCTCTTTCTATTGTTTTCTTGAAGAGTAATTTCTAATCCGTATCCTCGTCCTCTCACAGCTGGGTTACACTTGGAGAATTTCAATTTAAAAAGAAAAATCTTTTTCTTTTAAACCAAGTAACCTACACGGTTACTTCTTGGATGTTGACTGATAGTGCCGCAAGGTCATGTATTTCAAGTCAAAGTCATTAAATTTGGTTGAATTAAAAAATCCTTTAAAAAGAGAGAATAAACTTTTGAAAACATTTCAGGGCCCGTGAAATGTGTCAAAGTCATTCCTTGGTTATAGTTTTGAAATTCAACTTGAAAGACCATCAAACACATATGTGTATATAAGATTTAAAGATTATATTCAATTCTGTCCTCTAAATTTAGTACGAGGCACACTCAGATCAATATTCCAGCATTATTTCACTTCAAAACACCTAGGTATAAGTTTTTATCATTTGATTCCGTAAACTTCAAGGTCCCAAGTTCCCAGTGGCTCTGGAAAACCATGCTTGAGGCTGGCAAACAGGCCTGCCCAGCCCTTGACTTTAAAACGACCATATTTTTTTTACTTGTAGCTACATTGTTTCCTGCTGGTTGCTTGCCGGTAGGAAATTTCAAAATTGGCCACGAGATCGCAGCCTCGGGGAAAGACTGTTTTCCCCTGGCGAAACAAGTTTGGTCTAACCTGGTCCATTTAAATGTCAAAGAGCTAAGCTAGTTTCTCCCTGGGCTGCAGGCCCTTCATAATTAATATATTTCAATAATTCTTGAGATTCAAATCCAATTGTTATTTTAAGGCAGTTACTTTGGCAAATTTTCTGTAACAGACAATTTTACTGAATTTCTTTGAGGCTTTTAAGATTAACTGTGGAACAGGCTTCATTAACATTTTGAAAATCACTTTATTATGGAAAAATACCAATCTTGTTGCTAGAACCAGCCTGCATTTCTTCCCTGGGTCAAATTTGCCATATTTCTTAGGAAATAATCAGTATTGGGTTTTATTTTGTACATTTGAAAGGAGATTCCAGCTCAAAACTATCTAAATGTCCAAAATCGGACAATGTGTGCATTAGTTCCAAGCCAGTTTTTCTCTTTACACGTGCACAGAAATCCCAGACGCATTCTTAAATTTTGTAAAACTTTTCAATTACGAGAAGGAGATTTTGAATTAGAATACTTGGGGAGGAGGCATCCATATTGGATCGCCATGTGCTCCCTTCTTCCCTTCCCCACATGCTCTGGGGGGAGTTTCCCTAGGTAATATTACTGCACAGATGATTATTGCTAGCATGGCAGGAAAGACGTTCTCAGGTGTCAGGCGTCTGTACTGTCTTTTTTTACCGTGCCCCAGGTGGTCTCCAGGCTGTTTGTTGTCCGGCTCATCCTCCTCCTGCTCCTCATCTTCAGTGGACTGCTTGGAGTCGCTGCTCTCTGTGGCTGAGGTAGTGGATTGTCTGCAGCTGCATGGTGTGGCTCCAGGCGCAAGGTCCTCATTAGTCTGGCTAGTTTATCTCTTGGATCCCTGTTGCAGTTTAATATTTCTAGCAGGAATCCACATGGGTTTGGAAAAATTCTCTGGGAATATACAAGCGTACCCTCTGCCAAAGGTTAATAATGGGTCAGGTCCCTTCCATAAACCAGATTCCGGATCCTTCCATTTAACTAGACCATTTTCTTTTGTTTTATCCTGACCCCAATGTAGCTCCATAGGTGTCGTTCCATCAGCATCACAAGTGAAAAGATTTAAAGTAATCAAGACTTGGTGCAGCCTACCCGTAGGTGATTTCTCCACCATCCCTCCTTTTTGTTTTTCAAGTTGGGATTTTAGCTGCTGATGCTGTCGTTCAATAATGGCCTGTCCTTGGGAATTATATGGTATTCCCGTAATGTGCTGAATTTTCCACCTTTTACAAAATTCCTGGAAATGACAGCTTGTATAAGCAGGCCCATGATCAGTTTTAATAATTTTTGGAATTCCCATGACGGCAAAAGCAGCTAGGCAATGACTAATAACCTGTTTTGCTGTTTCTCCCATAGACGCCGTAGCCCATAGGACTTTTGAAAAGGTATCTACAGAGACATGCAATGCTCCAAGACGTCCAAAAGGAGTATAATGTGTTACATCCATTTGCCAGATATGGTCCCTTAGCAAACCTCTAGGGTTGACTCCTGTGTTAGGCCCTTGAGGTAGATGTAACATGCAAGTGGGACATTCCTTGATAATCTGTTTTGCCTGCTGTCGAGAGATTGAGAATTGTTTGGACAACATTCTGGCAGGCTGATGTAAAAGCTGATGAGACAGACTCTGAGGCCTCTTTTAATAAAGCAACCAATTGATCAGCATGTGCATTTCCCTTAGTTAATGGGCCAGGTAATACACTGTGAGCCCTGATATGAGTGATATAGAAGGGGTATTGTCTCTGCTGCACAATCTGCTGGACTTGTTGAAATAGTAAGAATAAACTTTGGTCACTGAGCCATTTCAACCGGGCAGTTTCAATTCTACTTACTAGGCCCGAAGCATAAGAGGAATCAGAAATTATGTTAACAGGCTGTTGGAAATCTTGCAACGCAGCCTTAATAGCTTCTAATTCAATTCTTTGCACAGACATATGACTGGTCAGTATGACTCGGTCTGAATTTATTGTATGATAGGCGGCTTGCCCATTAGATGACCCGTCAATAAAAACAGTAATGCACCAGGGATAGGTTCTTGCCTAGTATTTTTTGGTATAATAATGGGGGTATAATATAAAAATTGTAGTAGTTTATCTTTTAATAGGTGACAGCTAAGTTCCCCTGAATATCCACTTAACCCAATTTGCCAATTTATATCAGTCTGAAATAACATTTCTAATTGCTTCCCAGTGAGGGGAAGATAGATGCATTTTGGTTCTTCTCCTCTAAGGTGCCTGCAACGCTTTCTAAGCTGAGATATCAATTGAGCCATCAGTTCTACATAAGTAATAGCAGTTTTAGAAGACCGATGACCTAGGTGGACCCATTCAATAATAGCGGGAGAGTCTTTATTTTGGAAGATGACTCCAGTGGGACTATTTGCAGTATGGTTAATCTGTCCCAAAAAAGGCAATTCAGGCTATACCTGTGCTACTTGGGCTGAGGATATCGCCTGCTCAATTCTTAGCAACTCCTTGCTGGCTCCATTTGTTAGTGTTCTGGCTGAGGAAAGATCAGAGTCACCCCTAAGTATATTAAATAAATTTTTCATTTCTCCCGTAGAGATTTTTAGGTAAGGTCTTAACCAGTTAATGTCCCCTAATAATTTCTAAAAGTCATTTAAAGTTTTAAGGCAATCTTTTCTTAGTTCCACCTTTTGCGGCCTAATGCATTGGTTTTCAATTATGGTTCCCAGATATTTAAAAGGTGTCTCTTTCTGTACCTTTTCTGGAGCAATTTTTAAGCCCCATTTAGGGAGCTCCTTTTCTAATTGAAAAAATATTTCCAAAGTCAGCTCTTCCTGTGGACTTGCTAAGAGCAAGTCATCCATGTAATGGATAATGTAACATCGGGAATATCTGTCCCTTAAAGGCTGAACAGCTTGAGCCACATATTTTTTGGCACAAGGTAGGGCTATTGGCCATTCCTTGAGGCAAAACCTTCCACTGATATCTTCTCATGGGTTCTATATTATTAACAGATGGCACTGAAAAGGCAAATCTTCATTTATCTTGAGGTGCCAAGGGAATGGTGAAAAAACAATCCTTAAGATCTACTACTATAAGAGATCAAACTAGAGGGATTTGTGAAGGCGCTGGGAGTCCAGGTTGCAAAGCTCCCATGGTATGCATAGTAGCATTAACTGCTCTGAGATCATATAACAATCACCATTTTCCTGCCACCTTCTTAGGTATAATAAATATAGGTGTATTCCAAGGACTATTGGAAGGCTCTATGTGACCAGCTCCTATCTGTTCCTGCATCAATTCATGAATATGACCTAATTTCTCCTTGGTTAATGGCCACTGATCCACCCATATAGGTTTATCATCTTTCCATTGTATAGGATCAGCATGGGGGTGAGGAGACTGAGCAGTGACCACTCCTAAAAAGGTGGATATCCTAATTCTCGTCTTCCTGGTTTTTTTTTTTTTTTTTAATGTATTTTATTGATTTTTTACAGAGAAGAAGAGAGAGGGATAGAGAGCCAGAAACATCAATGAGAGAGAAACATTGATCAGCTGCCTCCTGCATGCCCCCCACTGGGGATGTGCCAGCAACCAAGGTACATGCCCTTGACCAGAATCAAACCCGGAACCCTTGAGTCCGCAGGCCGATGCTCTATCCACTGAGCCAAACCGGTTCTGGCCTTCCTGGGTTTTTTACGCCTTGACCAGTCTGATATACCTTCTGAGCTATAAACTGCTGTCCTTTGCTGGTAATAATACAAGCTTGTAAACCTTCTAAAACATCTCGGCCCCACAAATTGACTGCAATTTCAGAGACAATGTAGGGCTGAAACCATCCTGTCTGTCCTTCCTCATCTTGCCACCTTAAGACTGCAGCACTATGTTGTGTGTTATCAGGAACTCCCACCCCTCTAATTGAGTCCATAGCTTCTACCACGGACCAACTTGGAGGCCAGAATTCTTTGCTGATGACGCTGACATCTGCCCCAGTGTCTACTAGGCCCTTAAACATTTTTCCTTCTATTCTCAAATTAATCTTAGGACGGGTTTTGCTAATTTCCTGTATCTAATAGATGTCTGAGCTTCCAAACCCTTGCACCCCTCTTTTCCTGTTTATAGCCTCGCCTTGCTGAACATAAGGTAAAAGTAGTATCTGAGCAATTCTTTGTCCTGGAGTAATTTGCATAATATGATTACATTCTAATATAACTTTAATCTCTCCCTCATAGTCTGAATCTATGACCCCAAGCAAAACAGTTAATCCTTCCAGAGTGTTTCCACTCCACCCTAAAATTAATCCTAAAGTTCCTGGTGGCACAGGTCCCCAGATTACGGTAGGAACAGCTTGCCGAGCCATCTCGGGGGTCAAAGTGACCGCTATAGTACTGTTAAGATCTAGGCCTGCGCTCCCTGGAGTGGCCCGAATCAGAGAGTCCACTGTGGGCTTTGCAGGGCAGATCTCCCCTTTTAATGACGGGGCTGGGGGTGGCCCCGCTGGCCGTTTCCCTGCGGTTGGCCATACCCTGTGTTTTGATCTAACGGCCGCCTATTTTTATGGAATCTCGATTTACAATGGCTGGCCGAATGGTAGCCCTTCTGGCACCTAGGACACCGAGGGGTTGGATCTGTGTTGATCAACTCAGGAGGCGGGAAGTTTGAGCCTTTCCCTAGAGCACCTCCTTGTGTCCTTCTTAGTTGCCTGGATTCTTTTCTAAAATGTCCCGTTTTTCCACAGTTATAACACCTTTTATTTTCTACGTTTACAGCGGCAGCGAGTAAATTCGCTTGAAAAGTGCCTGACCCCACATTCTGACATGCTCGAATCATTTCTGTAATGGTACTACCTTTTCTCAGAGGCATCAGGCATTTCTTACAATCATCATTGGCGTTTTAATAAGCTAATTGCTAAATTAAAATGTCTCCTGCTGTCTCATGTTGAATCTGTCATCTCACTGCTCGAGTGAGACGAGCCACAAAATCAGAAAATGATTCTAAAGGCCCCTGTATGCATTTACGAAAAACTCCCTCAGAGTCCCCTTTTGCTGGTAAAGTCCACCAAGCTTTCCTTCCACAAGCTCTAATTTGCTCATATGCCAGTTGCACATACTTTCACTGGGTTTGCACGTCATTTTAATGTCCCAGTCCTGCTAGCATTTCATAAGTTATTTGAACATTCAGCCCGCGGTTTGTATGGGCTTGCTCCTGGCATTTCTCCAAAAATTCTCCCTTCCATAGTAAATAATCCCCTCCATCCAGAGTTGCACGAGCTAGAGAATACCAATCATGAAGAATTAAGAATGCTTCAGAAATATTATTCATAATTTCTCCTGTAAAAGGAGCCGTTGGACCATTTTGAACTACACTTTCACTTAAGGCCTTTATCATTTTAAAGTCAATTTTCTCATGGTGTCTTATTATGTGATTTGGGAGCTGTGGGTCAGCTATCTGCATGACAGGAAATGCAAGCCTTTCTTCCACCGGCATGTCATTCAATCCTTCTCTGATGGCTTTTTGCACAGGTGATTCTATTAACGGCGAATTAATCATTTCAGGATTAGGACATGGAGGTGGAGGTGGAGGGGGCCGTGAAGGACATTCCTCCAACTTTTCTTCCCGCTCCTCTCTAGGAGGAGCGGAGGGAACCAGGCGAGGAGGCTCCTCCTCAGCCTCTCTAAAAGGCTCTAGCAAACGCAATATTGTGTTCCCCGTGGAAAAACAGGTTTTTTAAGGTAAGTTTTATCCTGCTGCTGCCCTTTTTTCAGGTTCTGACTAACTTTTTTGGCAACTTTCAAGATCTAACGTACCTTCTTCAAGAAACCAAGGGTTATTTTCTATAATAACACACACACACACACACACACACACACACACACAAAACTATAAGAGATTAGCTTCTAAAATTTTAACTCCTTAAACATGCAAATCAAAAGTCTATAATAAAGTTTCTTACTTTTTAAAAAGCCTAATCTACTTTTTTTTAAAAGCCAAAGCCTGGTTAAGAAAACGTTCTCACCCCGCCTACAGCTCCAGACTACTGTAGCTGATTGTGGGCGTTTGTGTGCGTTTGAAATAACTCCCCACCTTTACAGTGCCACCTTGCTGGTGAATTCTTTGTTCCTCACTGTGCTGGTGAAACTTCGTTTTTTTTTTTTGCTCTAGCGAAACCTTCACTTCCAGAGCCCCACGTTGGGCGCCAGATGTCGTAAGTGTTTCCCGCGTGGTTCAGGGTGCAGGGTCTGGAAGAGGAGCCGCACACAAATGAAAGAGAAAAGACACGAGATAATTTGGAAATATTGGGGGACCAGGCGGGCAAGTCCAACTCAAGGTGAAGAACTTCCACTGTGCTCAGGCCTCACCAAGCTTTTTATACTCAGAGGTAAACAAGGCAGTGGTTACCATAGTTACACAATTCTTGTGAGTTTCACTTGTTTTGACCATGGTTACACTTCCTGCACTTCCTCAGCCCATTAGCTTCCCAGATAAGATCTAGGGAGTGTTATAAGGTCAAGCCTAATTATGCTAAGAGGACTGTGCCCTCTAAGCTGGGACTTGTTTGTGACTTTGCCAACAGGTCAGTCTGAGGCTTAACCCTATATCAGTTTTCCACAGCGTGTGCCATTCTTGGGCTCCAGGTCTGGGTTCCCAGGTAGAAGGTACAACCCCCACCCCCCAGGTGATGGCTCAGAGGGACTTCTCTTCCTTAAGACGCTGAGACCTGGAGAGCCAGGGCAGGACCAGAGCTAGAAATTCTCCTCCCACCTGCTGCAACCCGGGAGCGCGGTCCTGGTCCCCCCATCCCCACTCGGCATCAACTGGGGGAAGTGAGGGCGGGGTGTAGGGTCCCGGGTCAGGAGCCTGCACTCCAGCTGCGAGGCCGGGAGCGAAGGCTCTGGTGCCTCCGCAGGTTCTGTGACTTTGTCACCCACAGGATAGTGACTCACTTGTGAAGGAGCAGGACAGAAGGAAGAGCGATGTCCACTCTGGCGCACAATCTCAGAGCCCCGGCCACGGCCACGGCCATGGGCTTTTCCCTGCCTGCTCCTAACTTCGTGCAACCCTCCCTCATCCCAAACACGGGCCAGCCTCCCAACCCAGGGACCAGCCGAAGCCTCCTGCCAGCATGTCCACCGCCACGCTCAGGGTCCCTCGGCGACGCACACCCCTTCCTGCTCTGGTGACACTGACTCAGATAGAAGAGATTCCACTGCCTGAACCAGGTCGGCGCTGACCTGCTGGCCTCTGCGAGTCACGGGCTGCTCCCTGGAGGCACTGGTCATGCGGCCGGGCCTTCCCTGCTGGGGATCCCGGTCTTCACTGACCCTTCCTCTCTCAGGCTGTCACTGTGTTCTACAGTCTTTGTGGAAAAGAAGAAAACAGTGGCACTGCACCTGTGAAGAGATGTGACCCCAGGAATCACACCTGGAGAGATGGAAGGTGCAGGCCAGGGTCTGAGGAGTGGCTCCATGCCTGCCTGGCTGAATGAACGGATGCGTGTCCCACAGTCCTCCCGGGACCACGACAGGGGCAGGGATGTGCATGTAGTGACCAACTGGAGTTCTGTGGTGTGTGCGTGTGTGTGTGTGGGGGTGTTGAGACTTTAGCAGTGGTTCTCAACCTTCTGGCCCTTTAAATACAGTTCCTCATGTTGTGACCCAACCATAAAATTATTTTCGTTGCTACTTCATCACTGTAATGTTGCTACTGTGATGAATCGTCATGTAAATATCTGATACGCAGGATGGTCTTAGGGGACCCAGTGAAAGGGTCGTTCTACCGCCAAAGGGGACGCGACCCACAGGTTGAGAACCGCTGCTTTAAGGATAATCCGTTTCTCTGAGACCAGGATCAGTTCACAAGCATTTTATTAGTCAACGGCCATCAGCTCCCTCACCCCAGAGAAACCACTGCTGCCAAGAGCTTCCTGGCAGCCAGGCCCTCCTCCCTCCCCGCAACGTCCCTCCCCGTGCACCCCTCCCGTCCCTTCAGGTTATCCACGGTGCCTCAGCCACGGTGCCTCAGCCACGGCTGCCTCAGCCTCGGGTGCCTCAGCCACGGCTGCCTCAGCCTCGGGTGCCTCAGCCATGGGTTCCTCAGCCACCGGTTCCTCAGCCACGGTGCCTCAGCCACGGGTGCCTCAGCCTCGGGTGCCTCAGCCACGGGTGCCTCAGCCTCGGGTGCCTCAGCCATGGGTTCCTCAGCCACCGGTTCCTCAGCCACGGGTGCCTCAGCCTCGGGTTCCTCCGCCACGGGTTCCTCCGCCACAGGTGCCTCAGCCACGGGTGCGGTGCCTAAGCCACAGGTGCGGTTCCTCTGGAACAGGTGCCTCAGCCACCGGTGCCTCAGCCAATCTCGCCTCAGCGATCGATTCCTCAGCCATGGGTATGGTGCCTCAGCCACAGGTGCCTCAGCCTGGGGTGCCTCAGCCATGGGTGCCTCAGCCTCGGGTAGGTCAGCTTCGGGTGCTTCAGCCACGGGTGGCTCAGCCACGGATGGCTCAGCCTCGGGTGCCTCAGGCAAGGGTGCTTCAGGCATGGTTTTCTCCTGGCTGCTGTGGTGTCTGGGGAATGGCTCACCGAGGCCCCTGGTGCCTTTTATAAAAGGACCCGGCTCCATACTGATGTGGAGGGTGGGACAGGCAGGGCTGGACCACTCTGCACACCCTGCCCTCCCCTTTGGGCATCACTGTGATGAAATGTGTTGTTGGGACATCCTGCGGCCCTGGGCTGGACCCTCCCCCAGCCGGACCGGGCCAGGCCCCTTGTGGGCGGCTTGTAGTGCATTTCCCGTGGGTGTCCCCCACCCCGGGGGCAGGTGTGGCTGCTGAGTGAGGAATGGGTGAAGGCCTGGCCTTTGGCCCTGTCCCTGTGGTGTCAGGCGGGCCTGGGGGAGACACTGTCTGAGGGAGGGATGTCGGGCCCAGTGAGGGGCTGGTGGTCGGCTTGTCTTCAGACCCCCTGGGTCATCAGCGGGCAGCTCACCTCAGCTCTCCCAGCTCCCCCAGCTCCTGCCGCGTCATCTCGTGGCCTCTTCCCCCTGCGTGACTCAGGACGCCAGGCACGCTGTTTGCGGGCTGACCACTCCAGCACGCCCGCCCTTACCCCACTCCAACTGCGATGACCGACGTCCAAACAAGACCCCGCCGGAGGCTCTGGGAGGACATCCCTGGGGACACGGGTCAGCCGATGCACCGAGGCCGCGCTCCGTCACACCACGAGCTGCCTGACTGCACGCCCTGACCCCGGGGGAAGCCCACACCGGCGTCACCGGGATTCCTGCTGCTGTCTCCGTGCTCTGGGACACGTTCTGGAACCTGGGATCAGGTTCGAGGAAATGGTGGTGATAAGCATTACCCCTCGGAGGTGGAGAGAGCACTGAGAGGTGCAGAAGGTGCTGGGAGGGCGGTGGGCAGGTAGACAGACAGGAGCAGAGCAAGGACAGTAGGTGAGGTACACGGGTGTGCGGGGTGCTGGGTGCCTAGTAACGGGCAGAACTGGGAAAACAAGGACGTGCCCCCAGGATAGCCTTTCCTCCCCGCATGGCGCTGGTCAGGCAGTGGAGACCCCTGACCTTCCTCCCTAAGATAACATCTGGGCCTCTGTTGCTTTTCTGCTCCAGGCGCAGAAAAGCAGCAAAACCAGACAAGTGATGCCTTGGCTGCCTCAGGACCAGCCACAGTGATGAAGGACCAGCTGCATTTATGAACTGGGGCGGAGTTTGGAGTGTCAGGCCCGCAGGACTCAGCACTATTTCATGTATCTAATCTAATGAAAGACAAATAGGGTAATTAACTGTAGCTCTGACACTCTTCCCATTGGTTAATCAGGGCTATAGGCAAATTAACTGTCAAACAAGATGGCGGGTGGCAGCCACACAGCTGAAGCAAACATGAGGCTTGCTCACTCCAGTGATGGAGGAAGCCAAGGTTCCCTGCCTGCCGCGGCCCAGCTCTGAGCTCTGAAAGCAACAGCTCCGAAAGCAACAAAATTTCAATTATAGAAGCCAAACAAACCCCAGATACCTGCTTTCAGCAGCCGAGGTCTCAGAGCTGGAGCCAGGCCTCAGAGCTAAAGCCAGTTCTCAGCTCCGTGACAGCCATAGAAGGTAAATAAATCCCAGAATAAAAAAAAGAAAAAGAAAAAAAGGAGAGGTTGGGAGCTTCAGTCGCCCACCAGCCTGAAAACGGCCCTCAGCCCCTCACCCAGACTGGCCAGGCACCCCATTGGGGACCCCCACCCTGAAGGGGGTGTGACCAGCTGCAAACAGCCATCATCCCCTCATCCAGGCTGGCCAGGCACCCAAGCGGGACCCCCACCCTGATCCGGGACATTCTTCAGGGCAAACCAGCCGGCCCCACCCATGCACCAGGCCTCTATCCTATATAGTAAAAGGGTAATATGCCTCCCAGCACGGGGATCTGCGTGACAGGGGGCAGCGCCTAAACCCCCTGATCACCCTGTGGCTCTGTGTGTGACAGGGGGCAGGGCCACAACCTCCCTATCTGCCCTGCTCTGTTCGTGACAGGGGAAGGCACCCCAACCCCCTGATCAGCCCTGCTCTGTGCCTGATAGGGGGGAGCTCCCCAACCCACTGATCACCCTGCGGCTCTGTGTGTGACAGGTTGTGGTGCCCCAACCCCCTCCCCCCCCACACGGGCCCTGCTCTGTGTGTGACGGGGTAGAGCCATAACCTCTACATCGGCCCTGCCCTGAGTGTGATAGTGGCGGCGCCCCAACCCCCTGATCTGCCCTGCTCTGTGTGTGACAGGGTGCGGCGCCCCAACACCCTTTCGGCCCTTCTCTGTGAGTGACAGGGGGTAACGCCTCAACCCCCTGATTGGCCCTGCTCTGTTTGTGACAGGGGGGAGCTCCCCAACCCCCTGATCGCCCTGCGGCTCTGTGTGTGACAGGTTACCGCACCCCAACCCCCCCCCCCCCATCGGCCCTGCCCTGAGTGTGACAGTGGTGGCGCCCCAACCCCCTGATCCGCCCTGCTCTGTGGGTGATAGAGGGCAGTGCCCCAACTCCCCTATCGGCCCTGCTCTGTGAGTGACAGGGGTGAGCTCCCCAAACCCCTGATGAGCCCTGCTCTGTGTGTGGCAGGGGGGAGCTCCCGAACCCCCTGATCCCTCTGCGGCTCTGTGTATGACAGGGTATGGAGCCCCAACCCCCCTGATGGGACCTGCTCTGTGCGTGACAGGGGGCAGCGCCCCAACCCCCTGATCGGCCCTGCTCTGTGCGTGAGAGGGGGTGGCGCCGCAACCTCCCTATCGACCCTGCCTTGAGTGTGACAGGGGCGGTGCCCCAACCTCCCAATCAGCCCTACCCTGAAGGGGACTAGGGGTGGCATCGCAACCTCCCGATCCGCCCTGCTCTGTGCATGACAGGGGGCGGCATCCCAACTCCCCAATCGGCCCTGCTCTGAGCCCGACCAGGGGCTGCACCTAGGGATTGGGCCTGCCCTCTGCCACCCGGGAGCAGGCCTAAGCCAGCAGGTCATTTTCTCGCAAGGGGTCCCAGACTGCGAGAGGGCACAGGCCAGGCTTAGGGACCCCCTCTACTCTGCGAGTACACAAATTTTTGTGCACCGGGCCTCTAGTATATATATATATTTTGTTGATAATATATATTTTTTATTGATTTCAGAGTGGAAAGGAGAGGCAGAGAGATAGAAACATCAATGATGAGAGAGAATCATTCATCGTCTGCCTCCATCACAGGGCATGTGCCTGACTGGGAATGGAACTGTTTGACCTCCTGGTTCATAGTTGAAGCTCAACCACTGAGCCACACCGGCCGGCTCAGCACTATTTCCATTCCTCTCCTCCTCTGTGTCCCAGCTGCCAGCTCTTTCCAGGTGCTCTAAGGGTCAGCTGTGTCTGGACATTGAGAAACAAGCAAACAGTGACATGGGAGGGTCATGCTAGAGTCCGGAGGGAGCCGTGAGGAGCAGCGAACCTGCCAGGGAGAGCAGGACGGCTTCCGGAGCGGGTGGTGCACAGGGGGCGGCGATGAGACACAGGGCACAGCCCGGGGTCTTCAGTGAGGTCCGGGCCAGCGCATCAGCACGCTCTGAACGAGAAACCCCGGGGCAGGGCCCAGCCGCAAGGGAGGCTGGGAGATGGAGCTGGACAACCTTCCAGGTGGTTCTGATGCCTCCTCCAGAGTGAGGGCCAATAGTCTAGAGCAGTGTTCTCAACCTTCTGGCCCTTTAACTACATTTCCTCATGTTGTGACCCAACAGTAAATTATTTTCGTTGCTACTTCATAACTTTAATGTTGCTACTGTGATGAATCGTCATGTAAATATATGCAGGATGGTCTTAGGCGACCCCTGTGAAAGGGTCGTGCGACCGCCAAAAGGGTCGCGACAGACAGGTTGAGAACCGCTGCTTTAAGGACAAAATCCGTTTCTCTGAGACCAGGATCAGTTCACAAGCGTTTTATTAGTCAATGGCCATCAGCTCACTCACCCCAGAGAAACCACTGCTGCCAAGAGCTTCCTGGCAGCCAGGCGCCCTCCCTTCTCCCCCAACGCCCCCCTCCCCTTCCCCCCCATGCTGTGGCCAGGAGCTGGGCAGCGGGGCATCAGCTGGCTCTCTCCTCCTGGAAGCGCTTGTGACAGGCCACCAGGAGCTCCGTCACCAGCAGGAGGAACTCCTGGAAGCTCACTGTGGCGTCCTCGTTGGTGTCCAGGCCCTTGAACACCTTCTCCATGGCGTCGTCCTTGTCCTCCTCGCTCTAGAGGAGAGAGGGGGCAGGTCAGCGAGGGGGTGCCCACAGGGGCCTCGGCCTCGGCCAAGCACCGCGCTGGGCGGAGGGAAGGAGACCACGCTGTGCCAGGCCCGCTGGGCGTGCAGACACCGCACCTGGGAGGGTTTACTCGGCTCTGGGGGGGTGGGGGGTGCCCAACGCATTTGAGGATTGTCTTTGTTTTTTCTGAAATATATTTTTATTGATTTCAGAGAGGAAGGGAGGGGAGAGGGAGATAGAAACATCATTGATGAGAGAGAATCATGGATCGGTGTCTCCTGCACGCCCCACACTGGGGATGGAGCCTGCACCCTGGGCAGGTGCCCTGACCCGGAATCGAACCGTGACCTCTTGGTTCATAGGTTGACGCTCAACCACGGAGCCACGCGGCCGGGCGAGGAGTTGCCTTAGGACAGTGGTTGGCAAACTGTGGCCCCTTGAGTGTGGCTCTTCCAGAAAATACCACGTGCAGGCACGGACGTACAGTGCAATTGAAACTTCGTGGTCACACTCAAGGGGCCAAAGAGCCGGGTGTGGCTCGCGAGCCACAGTTTGCCGACCACTGCCTTAGGATTGTGTAATGCACGGACCGTGAACTGCACCCACTCGCAGCTCTGTCCTTGGCACCACGAGCTCTGTGGGTGCTGCCTATGAAAACTCCCCACCTCATATCTACTGAACGCCATCCCGCACAGCCACCACGCTGGCCCCGTAGCTAGACCCCCAGTCCTCAATCCACGGGCGGGGAAGGTGTCACCCGTTACAGGTGAAGAAAGCAGGTCTGAGGCCCCGGGGAGAAGGGGACCTGGGGTTCCGCCCAGGCCTGGACAGAGTCCCTCACCCCCACCCCGGGCTTTCTTTCAGAGGGGGGTGAGGGTTCTGCCAGCCTGCTAGGGCAGGGCCACCACCACCACAGTGCAGATCCCACCAGCAGCAGCAGGGGGCGCAGGCGACCCGGCCCTGAACCCTTAAATTCTATGCAATCAAATCGTGCTGGTGTGGCTCAGCGGGTGGAGCGGTAGATTCCTAGTCCCAGGGTGGACTCCAGTGAAGGGATGTACCTCAGTTGCAGGTTTGAGCTGGCCTTGGTTGGGACGCCTGCGGGAGGCGACCAGTGGATGAGTCTCTCTCACATTGATGATTCTGTGTCACCCCCCACCCCCTTCCACTCTCTCTAAAAAGCAATGGCAAAAAATATCCTCAGGTGAGGATTAACACAACAAAGAATCAGAGTAGGCGCAGACCTTAGAGAGCAGGTAGGCAGGGGTGTGGGGAGGCAGAGGGGAAGGGGTGGGGGAGAGTAGAATGGTGCAGGGAGAGGGAAAGGGAAGGGCGGAGGGGAGGAGAGCAGGCAGTGCCCCTGGGGAGCCCCCCTGTGAGGCTCCAGGCCAGTGGCTGTGGGCAGGCAGGGGCCCGGATGGAACCTCCTCCTGTGTGTATTCCTGTCGGTCTCAGGAACACCAGGCAACGGGACCTGGGAACAGGGAAGACGAGCGAGCAGAGGGTGGGCCGGGATGCTGGTGGCCGGCAACTTGCAGAGGGACAGTTCGGAAGGATGGCCCTGGATTCGGCCCCTGCGCCCCCACCCCCATCCCAGCCCCCGCCATGGGCCTGCAGAGGGAGCATCCTGGTCACAGTGCATGGGCGCCCCAAATCGGTCAAGACCGCCCAGGCCACGGCCCCTCCCGCCGAGGAGCTGCGAGTCCATGGCCCTGGGGCAGGGGGGCGTCTCTCCGCCTCCATGGGTCTGGACAGTTTCTGCCCCTTCTGCCTTCCATGCCCTCCTTCCTCCTTCCTCCACAGCCCCCATCCCCTGCATCCAGCCAGCCGGCCCTGCCCCAGGGGAGCCTCCTGCCCCCGGGGAGCCCTCTCCCCTCCCCCCAGAGCCTTCTGCCCCCGGGGAGCCTCCTGCCCCTGGGGAGCCCCCTGCCCGCCCTGACTCACCTCCAGGAAGCCCGGGAGCTCCTTCTCCAGCAGCACCCTCAGCTCCTCCTTGCTCAGGCTCCGCCCGAAGCTGTGCGTCCCTGTGTAGCGGGCAAACACGTGGATGATCATGACGATGGCGGCCTTTAGGTTAGCCTCGGGTGCCTCAGCCTCGGGTGCCTCAGCCACGGGTGCCTCAGCCACGGGTGCCTCAGCCTCGGGTGCCTCAGCCACGGGTGCCTCAGCCACGGGTGCCTCAGCCTCCGGTGCCTCAGCCTCCGGTGCCTCAGCCTTGGGTGCCTCAGCCACGGGTGCCTCAGCCTCGGGTGCCTCAGCCATGGGTGCCTCAGCCACGGCTGCCTCAGCCACAGCTGCCTCAGCTACAAGTGCCTCAGGCATAGGTCCCTGACCCATGGATGCCTGAGTTATGGGTTTCTCCAGGCTGCTGCAGTGTCTGGGGAATGGCCCATCGAGGCCCCTGGTGCCTTTTATAAAAGGACCCGGCTCCATACTGATGTGGAGGGTGGGACAGGCAGGGCTGGACCACTCTGCACACCCTGCCCTCCCCTTTGGGCATCACTCTGATGAAATGTGTTGTTGGGACATCCTGTGGCCCTGGGCTGGACCCTCCCCCAGCCGGCAGGGCCAGGCCCCTCGTGCGCGGCTTGTAGTGCATTTCCCGTGGGTGTCCCCCACCCCGGGGGCAGGTGTGGCTGCTGAGTGAGGAATGGGTGAAGGCCTGGCCTTTGGCCCTGTCCCTGTGGTGTCAGGCGGGCTTGGGGGAGACACTGTCTGAGGGAGGGATGTCGGGCCCAGTGAGGGGCTGGTGGTCGGCTTGTCTTCAGACCCCCTGGGTCATCAGCGGGCAGCTCACCTCAGCTCCCCCAGCTCCTGCTGCATCATCTCGTGGCCTCTTCCCCCGGCGTGACTCAGGACGCCAGGCACGCTGTTTGCGGGCTGACCACTCCAGCACGCCCGCCCTTACCCCACTGCATCTGCGATGACCGACGTCCAAACAAGACCCCGCTGGAGGCTCTGGGAGGACATCCCTGGGGACACGGGTCAGCCGATGCACCAAGGCCGCGCTCCGTCACACCACGAGCTGCCTGACTGCACGCCCTGACCCCGGGGAAGCTCACACCGGCGTCACCGGGATTCCTGCTCCTGTCTCCGTGCTCTGGGACACCGTCTGGAACCTGGGATCAGGTTCGAGGAAATGGTGGTGATAAGCATTACCCCTCGGAGGTGGAGAGAGCACTGAGAGGTGGGGAAGGTGCTGGGAGGGCGGTGGGCAGGTAGGCAGACAGGAGCAGAGCAGGGACAATAGGTGAGGTACACGGGTGTGCGGGGTGCTGGGTGCCTAGCAACGGGCAGAACTGGGAAAACAAGGACGTGCCCCCAGGATAGCCTTTCCTCCCCGCATGGCGCTGGTCAGGCGGGGGAGACCCCTGACCTTCCTCCCTAAGATAACATCTGGGCCTCAGTTGCTTTTCCGCTCCAGGCGCAGAAAAGCAGCCAAACCTGACTAGTGACGCCTTGGCTGCCTCAGGACTAGCCGCATTGATGAACTGAGGCGGAGCGTGGAGTGTCAGGCCCGCAGGACTCAGCACTATTTCATATATATATTTTGTTGACTCTCTATATATATTTCGTTACTAATATATATTTTTTATTGATCTCAGAGTGGAAAGGAGAGGCAGAGAGATAGAAACATCAATGATGAGAGAGAATCAATGATCGGCTGCCTCCATCACAGGCATGTGCCTGACTGGGAATGGAACTGTTTGACCTCCTGGTTCATAGTCCAAGCTCAACCACTGAGCCACACCGGCCGGGCCAGCACTATTTCCATTCCTCTCCTCCTCTGTGTCCCAGCTGCCAGCTCTTTCCAGGTGCTCTAAGGGTCAGCTGTGCCTGGACATTGAGAAACAAGCAAACAGTGACATGGGAGGGTCATGCTAGAGTCCGGTGGGAGCCGTGAGGAGCAGCAAACCCGCCAGGGAGAGCAGGACGGCTTCTGGAGCGGGTGGTGCACAGGGGGCGGCGATGAGACACAGGGCACAGCCTGGGGTCTTCAGTGAGGTCCGGGCCAGCACAACAGCACGCTCTGAATGAGAAACCCCGGGGCAGGGCCCAGCCGCAAGGGAGGCTGGGAGATGGAGCTGGACAACCTTCCAGGTGGTTCTGATGCCTCCTCCAGAGTGAGAACCAAGAGTCTAGACCAGTGGTTCTCAACCTTCTGGCCCTTTAACTACATTTCCTCATGTTGTGACCCAACCATAAAATTATTTTCGTTGCTACTTCATTACTGTAATGTTGCTACTGTGATGAATCGTCATGTAAATATCTGATATGCAGGATGGTCTTAGGCGACCCCTGTGAACGGGTCGTTCGACCGCCACAGGGGTCGTGACCCACAGGTTGAGAACCGCTGGTCCAGACGAAGGGTGGGCATTCTCTCCCCAGAGAATTTAACTGTGAACGACAGTGCAGTGAGAAGTTCATGTCAGATTCCAAAGGGACCTGTGTCCCTCTGACTGGGGCACAGATGCCAAGCCATGGCACTGGGCAGCCGGATTCCTGCAGTGTTTCCTACTGTCCTGCGGCCGGGTCAACAGGCTGGAAAATTAGCTTTCCTGTCCTTAATTTTTGTGTGGAGTGATTTTTTTCCCAAAACATTTCGATTAAGTTTAATTTGCATTTTAAACAGAAGACAGCCTGGAATAACTGAAATAGAAGAATAAAGACAAAAAACTGTCGTCAGGTTTGAAAAATTATTCCGAGTGCCTGGGGTTGGGAATACACACGGAGAGCCTGCAGGCTAGGACTCGAGCAGTGGGAGAAGCCCATTCAACTCCCTCTCATTTCGCTACTGAAACTTGACAAGTCCGTGTGTTCATCTTCATAATGCTCAGGTGTGCGCTGTGATGCTAAAACCCACGTAGACCGTGGGCTAGTTAACTTGTGCAGACAAGTGAAAAGAAGACCAAACAAAATCAACCGGATGGTATATGATTGGACGTGGCTTTAGAAATCAGCTTCCAAACAGTCGTCTGCTCTCAGTTTGAAGGGCTCAGTAGCCTCTCTTCAGCTATCGCTAGACAGAGCTGTGGTCGATGTTGAATGTAAAGGGCTCGGACGTACCTTTTTATTTTTTAAATATATTTCATTGATTTTACAGAGAGGAAGGGAGAGGGGTAGAGAGTGAGAAATATCGATGAGAGGGGAACATGGATCAGCTGCCTCCTGCACACCACCTACTGGGGATTGAGCCTGCAACCTAGGTACATGCCCTTGACCAGAATTGAACCCGGATGCTTCAGTCCGCAGGCCGATGCTCTATCCCAGGGGTCCTCAAAGTATGGCCCGCAGGCCACATGCGGTCCACCGAAAACATTTATCTGGCCCGCCACTGCCTGTTGCTTAGCAGCCAACTTGTCCGGGCCCGCAGCAGGCATGTGTGGAATGTGCGCCGCACTCTCCGACTCCCCTCCTTCTCTCTGTCTCTGGACTCCTCCTCTCAGTCTCGGGTGTGATCGGACCAGTCACGAGCTTGCCTGTGCAGAGCCTGCTGCTGCCTGAGGACTGAGGTAAGAACAAGTTAGGATTTATTTGTTTTTACAGGGGTGGGCAAACTTTTTGATTCGAGGGCCACAGTGGGTTCTTAAACTGGACCGGAGGGCCAAAACAAAAGCATGGATGGAGTGTTTGTGTGAACTAATATAAATTCAAAGTAAACATCATTACATAAAAGGGTACGGTCTTTTTTTTTTTTTTTTAGTTTTATTCATTTCAAACGGGCTGGAACTGGCCCGCGGGCTGTAGTTTGCCCACGGCTGAGTTAGGAGGTCTATTTGTTTTTTTAATTTGAAGTTAGCAGGGCCTTTTTCTTTTTGAAGTTAGGAGAGCCATTTTTTTTTTTTTTTAAGTTTTGCTTTTTTACTTCAAAATAAGGTATGTGCAGTGTGCATAGGAATTTGCTCATAGTTTTTTTTTTTAACTATAGTCCGGCCCTCCAACGGTCTGAGGGACAGTGAACTGGCCCCCTGTTTAAAAAGTCTGAGGACCCCTGCTTTATCCACTGAGCCAAACCGGTTAGGGCTGATGTACCTTTTAAAAAATTAAATGTATTGGGGTAACATTAGGTAATAAAATTATATGGGTTTCAGGGGTACAATTCTATGTCAGCTGTACTGGATATTGTATTGTGTGTTCACCACCCCAAGCCAATTCTCCTTCCATCACCATCTATCCCCCCTCTTACCTCTCTCAGCTCCCCGTTGATACTCACCATTCTGTTGTTTGTGTCTATGAGGTGTTTTTTCTTTCTTTTTTGCTTAATCCCTTCACCCTTTTCACCCAGCCCACGCGCCCCCCTCTGACAGCTGTCAGTTTGATCTCTATCTATGAGTCTGTTTCTATTTTGTTGTTGTTGTTAAACCTCCCCTGAGGATATTTTTCCATTGACTTTAATTTAGAGAGAGTGGGAGGGAGGGGAGAGAGACACAGAGAGAGAAACATTGATGTGAGAGAGACACATTGATGGGTTGCCTCCTGAATGCACCCCTACCGGGGTGGGGATAGAACCTGAAGCCCAGGTACATGCCCTTGACTGGGAATCGAACCCGTAACCCTTTGGTGTGTGGGGTTACATTCTAACCACTGACCTACACTGCCCAGGGCTCTATCAAAAAAAATCCTCCCCTGAGGATATGTTCATTGACTTTAGAGGAGAAGTGGTGGTGGGGGCGGGGAGAGGGAGAAACACTGAGGTGAGAGAGAAACGCTGATCACTCCAACTGGGATCCAACCTTAAGACTTTGGTGTGTGGGACGACGCTCCAATGGAGCCACCCAGCCACGGCGGTCTGTTTCGATTTTGTTCATTGGTTTATTTTGTTCACTAGAGTCCACAGGAGTGAGATCATGTGACACCTGTCTTTCTCCGTCTGGCTTACTTACCATAATGCCCTCCAGGCCCATCCGTGCTGTCACAGAGATTTCCTTCTGTTTTAGGGCCGGTGGTGTTCCACTGTGCAGACGTCCCACAGATCCTTATCCACTCCTCTGTGATGGGCCTCGGGGCTGCTCCCACATCTTGGCTATTGTACATACGCTGCAATGAACACAGGGGGTGCATATCCTTTTGAACTCACGTTGTGGGTTCCTGCAGGGACAGTTTTCCCAGAGTGGGATCGGTGGATCAGAAGGCAGTTCCATTTTCAACTTTTTGTGGAGACGCCATACAGTGGCCGCACCGTCTGCATTCCCACCAGCAGACACCAGGGTCCCGTTCCCTTTTCTCCGTGTCCTCACCAGCACTGTTGTTCGTTGAGCGACTGATGGTAGCCATTCTGACAGGTGAGAGGGATCCCTCATTGTAGTGTTAACTGGCAGTTCTTTGATGAGGAGAGATGTTGAGCGTTTATCACGTGGCTTATGGCCGCTTTAGGTAGCATTTCATTGCATCATGATAACCTTACAGTGATCACAGGTCTTACTGCTTGTGTACCTCCTCCTTACCTTCTCCTTATTGGAATTGCAGATATTGTACTTAAGGGCAACTTGTATACAATTCCTTGTACTCACTGCAACTTGTCTAACTGTGTGTCTAGATACAACCTTGTTGATGAGGTGGTTGCATTACATCAGCCTTCCTTTGTCATGCCCCAGTTAATGTTACCGGGCCTTGGTACAGGGATACAGGCTCCCAGGTATTAAGGGAACTGAATGGTTTGCTAAGTCGCCCTAAGAGGTTCATCGGGGTGCTTACTGCTGGCCTCGAGGCTCTATTCTCCCTCATTGCTGCTGCCACTACTGCAGCCATAGCTTTAACCCAGGAAATACACACAGCTCATTTTGTGGATGGCCTCGCGAGTTTCGGATGCGTCAGGAGCTCAGGAGCTCATAGATAAGAAAATAGCACAAAGGCTCAATGCACTAGAAGAAGCTGTGCTCCTTATAGGAGATCAAATGCACAGCTGGAAAGTGCATTCTACCCTTTCGGTGTCATGCTGAGTTTGATTGGATCTGTGTCACCCCCAAGATATATAATGGTACTATGTGGCATTGGGATCGAGTTCGCAACCACCTGTTAGGAGTTTGGGATCAGACTAACTTTACTTTAGACATCAGTAGATTACATGGAGAGATTCAAGCTATTAAAGATGCAGGTTCTGCTCTGTTGCCTCCTAGCGAAGTAGCACAGAATATTTGTAATGAAATTCAAAGCCTCATGTCCTTTCATGGATTACAGTCTTTTATTTGGTCTCTATTAATTGTTGCTATCCTTGCTCTCATTATTCTCTGTTTACTTCCAGTCTGCCTCCGAACCATCGGTTCCAGTATCCGATCCCTACAAATAGGACTACATGAACTTCGCCTAAAAAACAAGGAAGGGGGATCTGTTGGAGTCCGGTGTAAGCTGGGACGGTCCTTGCACCTGAAGGGGCTAGCGAGGCTGGGACCATTACCCACACAGTTTTCCCAGACTTGTTTGGATGGCGGTTATCAGTAGAATGAGAGCAACCTTTGTAGAATGAGAACAGCCTTTCCTGGCTTATCAAGAAGTCTGTAACTATTTACTGAGATTTGCTGTACCGAGAATTGGTCCTTCTGCTCTGTCTCTCCCTTAGAGATGAAGAGGAATAAACAATACATTCCTCTTGACAGACCTCCTATTCAGTGTGTTGTGTATAAATAGGATTGTGTGGCTAATAAAGTTACTTCAGTTCTTTGAGAACTGGGGTCCTCCCGACCCGGCTTTCCTGTCTTTCTTTCTTTTCTCAATTCCCACCTCCCTACCTCAGCCCGGCTCAACCTGTCAGACTGACCCTGACAAACTGGCGCCCGAACAGGGACTGAGTAGGGAAGCAGATAGTGAGGAACTCCTCCGGAGAAAGAGTGCACTCGTTGAGGTAAGGGAGGAGCAATATTTGGTAATCGGGAGTAAAGCATGGGGCAATTAGAATCTAGAGAAAATGCCCTTTGTGGGCAAATGTTAAAGTTTATACTCAACAGTAAAGGAACTAAGGTTAATGACAAGGAAGTAGAAAATTTTTAAAAATTCATTCAAGAGGTCTGCCCTTGGTTTCCTGAGGAAGGAACCGTTAACTTAGACATGTGGCAGAAAGTTGGAGAACAAATCCGCAATCATTATAAAGCCCTTGGGCCAAGTAAGACCCCGATTGATGCATTTTCCTTATGGAATTTAATACGGGGTTGTTTAGATCCCAGGCATGACCATAATCAATCATCTCTTAAGCCAGAAGAAAAGGAGAAGCAGTGTGATAGCACAAAACAGGGGTCAAAAAAAGACAGTATATTAAAAAGAAATAACGTAACTTTTAAAGATAATTTAACTCCTCAAGATGAGGAGGATTTTGAGGAAGCTGCTGCTCTCTGTCATGATGATAATACAGGTATTGTTCAGGCAAAAGAGGAGGAAGAATGTTTTTCTGCTGCAACTGAAGAGGGCAGTGATATAGAGGATGTGTTAGAACGCTTTTTAGAAACATTAAAGCTTCTTGGCAAGAAAAAGAGAAGCCGCAGGGGCCGTTCCCGCCACTCTCCTCTGCCTTGTGCGGCACCAGTTCCAAGGAAAAGTCAAACACACAAGTGTTTTACTTGTGGAGGAACAGGACACATGGCAAAACAGTGTCCTTCTACTAAAGGGATTAATGAAGGAAATGGCAGAGGTCCCAAACAACCTGGACTATGCCCTTGTGGACGAAAGGGGCCGCATGCTGACCTGACAAGCTCAGGAGAGGCCTGCATGGCAGTTTTGCAGACTCGGAGACCTAAAGTAACCACAAAGGATGGTCTGAAATTAAACCTTAACTAAAAGCAGTTATGGTGGGCAGTTACAATCCTAAGCCGATATCTTCACTGATAAGGTCAACCTTTACTGTAACTGAGCCTATCTGTCTTTTTGCATCTAAGATAACATATCCTTGGGATGTCTGGGTAACTTGTGACTCCCCTTTTTATGAAGCCCCTGGGGCACAACCAGGTGTGCTGGGTCCCAGGACAGATACCACAAATCCCTTCATCATCATGTTAATTGTTCCTGCACCCATCTAAGTATGTGTCCATCATTTTACTTTTTATCCTATCACAGAGGTTTCCCCGCTTCGCTTAATCCCACCTCCTTAAATCTCTCACCAATGAATTTCATGTATAAATACGGATGTAACCCTGCCATTCTCCGGAGCACTATCTCAATTAGTTGAGGTTCTGCTTCCCGGCATATGTCGACAGTTTGGCTCAAATAAACTCACAAAAATTCTTTACAGGTTTCAATGGTTTTTTTTTACATTGACACCCTAAATGTAAAAAAGGAAAACATTGGGCAAATGAGTGTAAATCTTAGACAGATATCCAGGGAAATTTTTTGGCTCAACACCAGTCGGGAAATTACCAAAAGGGGCCAGCCCAGCCATGGCAAATAACAGGGGCATTGTCTATTTACCCTCCTGTCCCTGTGCTGTCTCAAGGCCAGCAGGCTACACAGCACCCAGCCCGCCCCAGAGAGCAAAATAGATACAAGAGCTATTCCGAGCAACCCTCAGAAGTGCTGGGCTGGACCTTGGATCCATAGGAATAAGACATTCTGTCTGCCCTGGGTGCTGCCCTTGCCTACTGAAATAAACAAAATATCATTAGATTTAAAACCTCCCACATAAAAAAGAAATGATGATTTCCTTGCATCTCTGATACAGCTTCAGCAAATGCCACCAGATCTGAAATTTAAAAATACATCTGGGATTTCTGTACACGTGTAAAGAGAAAACTAGCTTGGAACTAAGGCGTGCATTGTCCAATTTTGGACATCTAGATGGAGTTCTGAGCTGAAATCTCTTTACAAATGTACAAAATAAAACCCAAGACTGATTATTTCCTAAGAAAAATAGAAAATTTAAGCCAAAGGAAAAAAAGATGCTGGCTAGATTCTAGCAGCAGGATTGGCATTTCCATAATAAAGAACAGTTTTTAAATACTGATAAAGGATATTAAAAAGTTAACTTCAAGGCCAAAAAGGAAATTCAGTAAAATTGTCTCTGTTACAAAAATTTGCTAAAGAATATGCCTTAAAATAATAAATTAGATTTCAATCTCAAGAATTATTGAAATATATTAATTATAAATCTAAGTAGCCCAGGTAAAAGACGGCTATGCCCTTTAATTGAGGCTGGCTTCCCAAAGCAATTTCTAATAGAGGAAGGGCTAGCCTCCCTTCCCCCAACAGAGCAGGTAGGCCAAAAGTTTCCTGCCAGTGACAACTTTTAAAAAGAGGCTTGCTTCTCAGTTTCCCATCCTTAGTAGAAAGAATGGAACTAATTTGCATTTTAATGGTTACCTGTTTTCAGTTAATGGCACCCCGAGGATTAGGAGTTAGCTAAATTGAATTAGATATTCTGAAATAACAAAATGCTAAAATACTAATCTAAATTTCCCTCATGAAAAATCTAGAGGATAGAATTAAATCTATTGATTATGTCTTGTATTTTTGAAGTGTATTCTGAAAAATGTTACTGATTAAGAAATGCTAAATATTTAACTTGCCAGCTAAGAGTTTAAAGTTCTGGTTAAATAAATTGGTTGAAATCATATAATTATAGTAAAATTTCAACATTTGTCTAATTGAAAAAAGAGGATAAATTCTATAATCCCAACCAAAATTTTTATATACAAAGATCAGTTTTAATTTAATTGATATCTCTTAATAATTATAAAAGGTATATAATCTTTAAATTATATATACCCATATATATTTTATAGTCTTTTAAGTTAGATTTCAAAACTATAATCAAGGAATCACTTTAGGACATTTCATGGGCCCTGAAATGTTTTCAAAAGTATATTCTCTCTTCTTAAAGGATTTTTTAATAAAGCCAATTTAATATACTTGAAATCACATAGAAAGCTTTATCAAATAAATATTAATAAATATATATTTTAAGTCTTTGCCTCTAAGAAAGGGCAAAACAAGTTATCTTACTTAATATTTCTTAAAATACAGCAGTAGAATTTTAAGATATAATTTAAAATAACAAAAGCTCATTAATAACTTTTAATATTTGACTACAGCATATTATACATTTATTGCAAACAAGCTTACAAACTAATTGTTTGGCAGCAATTTAATAAGAATATGAAAGGATTTTATCCCTTCCACTGTGTGGAAGGCCCCCTGGGAAGGCACTTAAGCATTCTATATTGACCTCTCTTGCCCTTTTTGCCAAGGGGGTCCCTCTTCCAATTGCCTACAACTGTTGCCTAAGCTCTCTGTTCACACTGAGGTTAAAGCCTCATGGTGGCTGGTACCATAGTCTGTCTCTCGCCCAATGGCGTAAGCTGAGCCCTCTCTAGAGAAGAAACCTGGGTTCCCCATGATCAATGCAGGGGCCCCGCCAGCTGGCAAGGGGATCCAAAGGCAGTTACTGGGCATGGAGGCCACAGGGTCATACGGTACCAAGGAGACAGAACTAAACCTCACATCACCCTGCTTGGCCCCGGAGGATGGCTGGTTAGTCAATGACGGGTAAGACCCCTCAGAGAGGGCCAACCTAAGACAGGCACAGTCGCAGGGGGCCTCAGGGGAGAACTTGGGGGTCAACAGAGGTGGGGCACAGATCCACACCCCCCCAATTGTGCAGGGGCTTGAACACTCGCTCCTTCTGAGAGAGGTCTCCTGTCCCCATGGCTGCTGCGCTTCCCATGCCCAGCTCAAATCGGGACCCAGATAACAGAAAGAGACTTAGCCCAGCCGAGATCGATACCCAGATAACAGAGACTTAGCTAACAGCAACTACCCTATATCTAAATCCAGCTTAACTCCATGAAAGCTCAGGTCCTTCTCAAGGATACAAAATAATCCTTTCCATTAATATTTACAGTATAAACTAAGATTGTTATTAGAGTATTAAATTTGACAGTAAAATAATAGTCAAAATTTCAGATTAATTAAAACTAGCTCAAGAAGTACTAACCAAAATTTTCATTTCATAGAGAAATTGTTTAACATACTATAAACCTAAAGCAGTCATATTTTTATACAAAAAATTAAAATCGATAGAGAAGCAAGATGGCGGCGATATAGGCAGACGCGTCCCAGGTCTTGTCCCGGAGCAAACGGAGTAAGCAGCTGAAACTAATAACACCCACCCCGAATTGGCAAATTTACTCAGCTGCTGAGACGGTTTGCAGCCGGGAAGGGCAGACCTCCCCTGGAAAGGTTAAAAACCAGGGATATGGGCAGGAAAGTTTGCCAGACCTGAGCCCAGAGGGTCCGAGGGAGACCGCATGGCAGACAGCCGCGTCTCTTGGGACAGACACAGACCCTGACCAGGGTAAGGAGTTCCGCGGGTTTGCTGGCGCCAGGAGATTTGAGATTTGGATTTTGTGATTGCAGAGAACTGAGACTAAAGGGGGAATCCTGAGGAACTGATCAGACCATGCAGTGCCCATAAGAGAGGAGCGTTTCCCAGACCATGCAGTGCTGGTAAGAGAGGAGCGTTTCCCAGACCGGTAAGAGAGGACCGTTTCCGCGGCCGGCTGGCGTTTGTCTGTTTCTTTGTTTTCACTGAACCCTGCTCATAGGACAGTTCGGATACAGACACTCACCTGTGCTGAAGAGAGGGTGAAGGTGCAGACGAGGGGAATCTGGGGAGAGGCTGAGGAAAGAGGGGGAGCCGGAGGAGGTGGCAGCGAATTGAGTGCTGAGACCCCCCTGGGCCCAGGACTGGGGCAGCCATTCCTCCAGAGGGTGGAATTCCTCCCCCCAGCCCCCCAGGCAAGGAGCACAGCCACACCCAGATTCCACCCTGTATGAGATAAAGGATTAAAACAAGCTGATTAGTCCCTGGGAGTTACCAGGGTCTGGCCTATAGAGGGATTTTCAGTCCCACCAACAACACAGAGCAGGGTAAGGATTAAAAAAGGATAGAGAAGCTGTATAGCCTCAGAGGCCAACCCAAAAACACTGCCACCCAGAGGCTGAGCCACAAACTGACTCTTAGGGGAATACAAATTAAGGCAGACTGGATCACAAATACGGCCTGCTTTAAAATCAGGACTGTGATTTACAACACGGAGGAACAGTGTAATGCAGGCAAATTCAACACTCTCCTAAATACCTGGCAGGACTAAGGCGAACCAGGCTGAAGAGTAGAAGAACCGAAAGACCATCACTACTGCAAATTTTTTCTTTTTCTTTTTCTTTTTAATTTTTTCACCTTTTTACTAAGAAACCAATTTTTTTTTCTCTTTTTCTTCTTTTTCCATCACCTGATTTTACCCTTTCAATTACCACATTTTTATTTTTAACCAGTATTATTACTGCTACCATTTTACCATTTTTTAAAGTGCCATTTTATTTTCTCTTTATTTTCTTTTGGGATTAGTGTTCTCCATTCTATTTTCATCGTTCCTTTAGCATTAATTTTCCCTATCTCAATTCCACCTCTTTGCTAAAACCCTCTTCCTTACTTTTCCCCTTTTGGTGTCCTGTTTCTCTTACCCTCTTCCTGCTCCAGACTTTCCCAATTCCCTCTTTTTACCCCCTGTCTAATTCCACCCTACTTATATATCCTATTTCCAATCTACTGCTCTAAATCCTTATACACCTATTCTTTATCCTTCTTCACTTTCCAAACATTTTTTTCTCTCTTATCTTTCTATTGTTTTCTTGATTGTTGAATATATTGGGCTTTTTTTTTTTTTTTATTTGTTTGTTTGTTTTGTTTTGTGTTTTTTCTTCTTTTTTAGGACTGGTTGTGAGGTTGTTTTTCTTTTTCTTTTTCTTTTTCTTTTTTTTTTTTTCTGCTGGTTTTTCCCTTCCCTCCCCCACCCCACCCCGGTTATTTTTGTGCTTCTGTTTTCCCTTACCCCTCTGGATATTATTGGTGGTTTGTAGTTTGCATTCATCTCCAGGGATCTGTTGCTGGAATTTGTTGAGATTAGTGGCAGTTCTATTGGAGTTTGCTCCTCATACCAATAGTCTCTTCCCCGCTTCTACTTCATTCTCTTTTTTCGCTCTCTTTTTTTCCCCCCTCTTTTTTCCCAATTCTATTTTTGCACTCCTTTTTTGTTTGTTTTTTTCTTATTTTTCTTTTCTGTTCTCTCTTTTATCTTCTTCTCTTCTTTCTCCCTTATCCCCTAATTCTCTTAATTCGGGTGGTCACCTTTATTTGGGGTTATTAATATTGTGAATATACTTGTGTTCAGTGCCTGGTACGTTGTGCCTTGCTCTGTTGTATTTTGTGCCTTTAAATCAATGCAGCAGATCCAAGCAACAGCAGCCCCCTGATCACCGCAGCCTCCTGATCACCACAGCCTCCTGATCACCACACCCTCTGTCTGTGGAACAGCAGCTGTACGTGAAGCCTCCCCCCACCAGCCAGAAGAGCCAACACAGCTGTGAACAACACCCACCAGAGGAGCTGCTGCCAACTGGAAAGCAGCTGCTACCGCAACCGTCTGAGCAGCAACCACAACCCAAGGAGCCCCTGCCACCCAGGGAGCAGCCACTGAACATCTCAACATCTACATATGTCAGTGAGATCAAACATGGGTAGGCAAAGAAACCCCCAAAGGAAAGAAAAGGAGGACTCGCCAGAAAAGCAGCTAAGTGAGACAGAGATATGCAACATGACGGAAAAAGAATTCAGAATAAGGTTCCTAGAGTACATGCACCAGATGTTCAAGAAGCAAGAAGAAACAGATGAAAAACTCAACTACTTATGCAAGAAGCTAGAAGAAACAGATGAAAAAATCAACAACTTAAGTAAGTCCCAAGAAGAAATGAAGAGTGACATAGCTTCAATAAAAAACTCCATTGAAAGTATCAACAGTAGACTGGGAGAAGCGGAGGACCGAATTAGTGAATTAGAAGACAAGGAAGCAAAACACACTCAAACTGTACGGCAAATGGAGAAAAAAATTAAAAGACAGGAGGAGAGTCTAAGGGAGCTTTGGGACAACATGAAACAAAACAACATACGAATAATAGGGGTGCCAGAACAACAGAAAGATGAACATGGATTAGAAAACCTATTCGAAGAAATAATATCAGAAAACTTCCCTGAGGTGGGGAAGAAAAAAGTCACACAAGCCCAGAGAGTCCCAAACAAGGTGAACCCGAAAAGACCCACACCAAGACACATCATAATTACCATGGCAAATGTTCAGGATAAAGAGAGAATCTTACAGGCTGCAAGAGAGAGACGGAAAGTAACATACAAGGGATCTCCCATTAGATTATCAAATGATTTCTCAACAGAAACACATCAGGCCAGAAAAGAATGGACGGAAATCTACAAAGTGATGCAAAGCAAAGGACTGAATCCAAGAATACTCTATCCAGCAAGGCTATCATTCAAAATTGAAGGGGAAATAAGAAGCTTCACAGACAAAAAAGGGCTAAGGGAGTTTATCACCACCAAGCCAGCCATGCAAGAAATGCTAAAGGGACTGGTATAAAAAGAAGAAATATCAAGCTCAGAAAGAAAACAGCCACACACACACACACACACAAAGAAATGGCTACAAACAAATACCTTTCAATAATAACTTTAAATGTAAATGGACTAAATGCTCCAACCAAAAGACATCGAGTGGCTGAATGGATAAAAAAACATGACCCATACATCTGCTGTCTACAAGAGACCCACCTCATTAGAAGGGACTCACACAGACTGAAAGTGAAGGGATGGAAAAATATCTTTCACGCAAATGGAAAGGAAAAGAAAGCTGGGGTAGCAATACTTATATCTGACAAAATACATCTCAAAGTGAAGGCCATAACCAGAGATAAGGAAGGCCACTTCATAATACTAAAGGGATCAATACAACAAGAAGATATAACCCTGGTAAACATATATGCACCCAATGCAGGAGCACCCACATACATAAGAAAACTTCTGGAAGATATCAGGGGAGAGATCGACAACAATACAATCATAGTAGGGGACTTTAATACACCACTGACATCACTGGATAAATCCGCTAGACAAAAACTCAGCAAAGAAACAGCAATCCTAAATGACTCACTAGATCAGATGGACTTAATTGACATCTTCAGAACACTTCACCCCACAGCTGCGGAATATACATTCCTCTCAGGTGCTCATGGGACATATTCAAAAATAGACCACATATTGGGTCACAAGGAAAGTCTCCACAAATTCAAGAAGATTGAAATCATAAAAAGCTTCTTCGCAGACCACGATGGTATAATGTTAGAAATAAACTACAATAAAAACAACCCAAAATACTCAAACACTTGGAAGCTGAATAGCATGTTATTAAATATTGATTGGGTTACCGATGACATCAAAGAAGAAATTAAAAACATCCTGGACACTAATGACAATGAAAACACAACAATCCAAAACCTCTGGGACACAATGAAAGCAGTCCTGAGAGGAAAGTTTATAGCTCTACAGGCCTATCTCAAAAAACAAGAAAAAATGGTAGTCAATCATCTAACTCTACAACTCAAAGAATTAGAAAGAGAGCAACAAGAAAACCCCAGAGTGAGCAGAAGGAAGGAGATAATAAAGATTAGAGCAGAAATCAATGAAATAGAGACCAAAAAAACAATACAGAAAATCAATGAAACCAAGAGCTGGTTCTTTGAAAGGATAAACAAGATTGACAAACCCCTAGCCAGGCTCACCAAGAAGCAAAGAGAGAGGTCCCAAATAAACCAAATCAGAAATGATAGAGGCGAAATAACAACAGACCCCACAGAAATACAAATGATTGTTAAACAATACTACGGGCAACTCTACTCCAACAAACTAGACAACCTGGAGGAAATGGACAAATTCCTAGAAAAATACAACATTCCAAAACTCAATCAGGAAGAATCTAAAAACCTCAATAGGCCAATAACTATGGAAGAAATTGAAGCAGTCATCAGAAAGCTTCCAGCAAACAAAAGCCCAGGGCCAGACGGCTTCACAGGGGAGTTCTACCAAACATTCAAGGAAGAACTAAAACCTACCCTCCTCAGACTACTACAAAAAATTCAAGAGGAAGGAACACTTCCAAGCTCATTCTATGAAGCCAGCATCACCCTAATACCAAAACCAGGTAAAGACATCACAATGAAAGAGAATTACAGGCCAATATCCCTCATGAACATAGATGCCAAAATCCTCAACAAAATCTTAGCAAATCGGATCCAGCAGTACATCAGAAGGATCATACACCATGACCAAGTAGGATTTATCCCAGAGATGCAAGGATGGTACAACATCCGTAAATCAATAAATGTGATACATCACATAAACAAATTGAAAGAAAAAAACCACATGGTCATATCAATTGATGCAGAAAAAGCATTCGACAAAATTCAACACCCATTTTTGATAAAAACTCTCAGAAAGGTGGGAATAGAAGGATCATACCTCAACATAATAAAAGCCATATATGACAGGCCCACAGCCAACATCATACTCAATGGACAAAAACTAACACCATTTCCCCTAAGAACAGGAACAAGACAGGGATGCCCACTCTCACCACTCCTGTTCAACATAGTACTGGAAGTATTAGCCATTGCAATTAGGCAAGAAGAAGAAATAAAAGGCATCCAAATTGGAAAAGAGGAAGTAAAACTGTCCTTATTTGCAGATGACATGATATTATACATACAAAACCCTAGAGACTCCATCAAAAAGCTACTAGACTTAATACATGAATTTGGCAATGTAGCAGGGTACAAAATTAACCCCAAGAAATCTGAGGCATTTCTATACACCAATAGTGAACTTTCAGAAAGGGAGATCAGAAAAACAATCCCATTTACCATCGCACCAAAAAAATTAAGATACCTAGGAATAAACTTAACTAAAGAGGTTAAAGACCTCTACTCAGAAAACTACAGGACGTTGAAAAAAGAGATAGAGGAAGACATAAACAGATGGAAGAACATACAATGTTCTTGGATTGGTAGAATCAACATCATTAAAATGTCCATACTACCCAAAGCAATCTATACATTCAACGCCCTTCCCATTAAAATACCAATGGCCTTCTTCAAAGATCTAGAACGAACTCTCCAAAAATTCATCTGGAATAAAAAAAGACCCCGAATAGCTGCAACGATCCTGAGAAAGAACAAAGTAGGTGGGATCTCAATGCCAGATATCAAGCTGTATTACAAAGCCACTGTTCTCAAAACTGCCTGGTACTGGCACAAGAACAGACATATAGATCAGTGGAATAGAATAGAGAGTCCAGAAATTAGCCCGAACCAATATGCTCAATTAATTTTTGACAAAGGAGGCATGAACATACAATGGAGCCAAGATAGTCTCTTCAATAAATGGTGTTGGGAAAATTGGACAGACATATGCAAGAAAATGAAACTAGAGCACCAACTTACACCATACACAAGAATAAACTCAAAATGGATAAAGGACTTAAATGTACGACAGGAAACCATAAAAATTCTAGAAGAATACAAAGGCAACAAAATCTCAGACATATGCCAAAACAATTTCTTCACTGATACAGCTCCTAGGGCAGTTGAAACTAAAGAGAAAATGAACAAATGGGACTATATCAAAATAAAAAGCTTCTGCACAGCAAAAGAAACCATCAACAAAACAACAAGAAAACCCACCTCGTGGGAAAACATATTTGCCAACGTCATATCTGATAAGGGCTTAATCTCCAAAATTTATAGGGAACTCATACAACTTAACAAAAAGAAGATAAATAATCCAATCAAAAAATGGGCAAAGGATCTAAATAGACACCTTTCAAAAGAGGACATTCAGAAAGCCAAGAGACATATGAAAACATGCTCAAAGTCACTAATCATCCGAGAGATGCAAATCAAAACAACAATGAGGTACCATCTCACAGCTGTCAGAATGGCCATCATCAACAAATCAACAAACGACAAGTGCTAGAGAGGATGTGGAGAAAAAGGAACACTTGTGCACTGCTGGTGGGAATGCAGACTGGTGCAGCCACTATGGAAGGCAGTATGGAGGTTCCTCAAAAAATTGGAAATGGAACTCCCATTTGACCCTGTGATACCACTTCTAGGAATATATCCCAAGAAACCAGAAACACCAATCAGAAAGGATATATGCACCCAGATGTTCATAGCAGCACAATTCACCATAGCTAAGATCTGGAAACAGCCTAAGTGCCCATCAGTAGATGAATGGATTAGAAAACTTTGGTACATCTACACGATGGAATACTATGCTGCTGTTAAAAAGAAGGAACTCCTACCATTTGCAACATCATGGATGGAACTGGAGAGCATTATGCTAAGTGAAACAAGCCAGTTAATGAAGGAAAAATACCACATGATCTCACTCATTCATGGATAATAAAGACCATTACAAACCTTTGAACAATAATAGATACAGAGGCAGAGCTGCCTCAAACTGATTGTCAAACTGCAGTGGGAAGGCCAGAGAGAGTTGGGGGGCAGGAGGGAGGGGAGTAAGAGATCAACCGAAGGACTTGTATGCATGCATATAAGCATAACTAATGGACATAAGACACTGGGGGGTAAGGGAGGGTAGGGGTTTGTCAAGGGCGGGGGGGAAAAAAGGACACTTATGTAATACCCTTTGTAATACTTTAAGCGAAAAATAATAAAAAAAAAAATTAAAAAAAAAAAGTGGAATCATAAAAAAAAAAAAGTTCATACATAAAAAAAAAAAAAAAATTAAAATCAAAAGTTATCAAGACTGCACTAAAAAATTTCCAAAAACCTCCTAATATTAAAAAATAAAAAAAGGGGGGATAGTGGAATAATAACCTTTTAAGTAAATGCCTTAATTGCTTTAATATTTCTACTTGAAAATTAATTTTTTCATTTATAATGCTAATAGCAAGACACCCATGAAAAACATACGTGGTGTCAAAATAAGCCAAAGGAAATTCATTTGAGCAAAAATAATTATTAACCTTTGGTGGAGAATACATTTGTATATTTTCAGAAAAAAACTCCAAGACCATGTGGATTCATGCAACAGAAGAGAATTATCAGGAATGCTCCAGCCATGAAGACAAGAGAAAAAACAATCCAGAGATAGAGAACAAAGTGGAACAAGAACTCACTCCACCATTCAAGAGGCTACTAGTCGGTCCACTAGCGCCCGTGCCACCACCGCCGCCACAGAGATCACAGATGACTCGGAGGACATCTCCACCACCTTGGGAACAGTTGAAGAAGCTGACAACGGAGGCCGAGGCCATGGTCGCTCGCCAAGGAGCACAACGAACTGCTAAGACTTGGTTTCTAGCCCTGCTCTCAATTTTGGCTGTTCAGGGCTGTGATGCTCAGACTCCATACTGGGCATACATTCCAGATCCGCCCTTTCTCAGGGCCGTTACTTGGGATGACCCCAGCGTTCCTGATTTGTTAATGATACAGATATCATGGGCCAATCAAGTGCAGATTTTCTTACTCCTCAATGGGTAGGAGATTATAGATATGAGGGAAGGTCAACCAGGGTCCCCATATGTTTTACAGCCATTAAATATTGGAATAACTGTCTTACTGTAGAACCTTCACCAAGGTATACCCATGGCATTAGCAGAGGTGGAGATCCTGAAGAGTATGAGGGGTGGATCCGACGAGAATGGTTCCTTACTATATATGGCTTGCCTGACATCACCCATACTGTCTCTCAGGGTGTCCCGCCCAAATTGCCTCCATGTTTGTATAATGAATACAGGCTATTTCTGAAGTATCCACCTGGCGACATGGCAGTCATGAGTTAGCTGTGGTACATACTCCCATTAACAATTCCTTTCAGTTACTTGATTGGTCCTATCCCAACCCGCTATCTAGCAGAAGTAGTTTTAAGGCTAGAGAGACCCCTGGAGGCTGGGTAGAAGAGATGCTCACCACCAAGCAGGGAGGAATACAGTTCGAAATATTTAAGCTTATGGCCGCTTTAGGTAGCATTTCTTTTTTTTAAAAATATATTTTATTGATTTTTTACAGAGAGGAAGGGAGTTAGATAGAGAGTCAGAAACATCGATGAGAGAGAAACATCGATTAGCTGCCTCCTGCACATCCCCCACCGGGGATGTGCCCGCAACCCAGGTACATGCCCTTGACCGGAATCGAACCTGGGACCTTTCAGTCCGCAGGCCGATGCTCTATCCACTGAGCCAAACCGGTTTCGGCAGGTAGCATTTCTTTGCATCATGATAACCTTACAGTGATCACAGGTCTTACTGCTTGTGTACCTCCTCCTTACCTTCTCCTTATTGGAATTGTAGATATTGTACTTGAGGGACACTTGTATACAATTTTTTTGTACTCACTGCAACTTGTCTAACTGTGTGTCTAGATACAACCTTGTTGATGAGGTGGTTGCATTACATCAGCCTTCCTTTGTCATGCCCCAGTTAATGTTACCGGACCTTGGTACAGGGATACAGGCTCCCAGGTATTAAGGGAACTGAATGATTTGCTAAGCCCCCTAAGATGTTCGTTGGAGTGCTTACTGCTGGCCTCGTGGCTCTATTCTCTCTCATTGCTGCTGCCACTGATGCAGCCATAGCTTTAACCCAAGAAATACACACAGCTCATTTTGTGGATAGCTTGGGGAAAATGTTTCAGATGCCTTAGGAGCTCAAGAGATCATAGATAAGAAAATAGCACAAAGGCTCAATGCACTAGAAGAAGCTGTGCTCCTTATAGGAAATCAAATGCACAGCTTGAAAGTGCGTTCTACCCTTTCGGTGTCCTGCTGAGTTTGATTGGATCTGTGTCACCCCCAAGATATGTAATGGTACTATGTGGCATTGGGATCGAGTTCGAAACCACCTGTTAGGAGTTTGGGATCAGACTAACTTTACTTTAGACATCAGTAGATTACATGGAGAGATTCAAGCTGTTAAAGATGCAGGTTCTGCTCTATTGCCTCCTAGCGAAGTAGCACAGAATATTTTTAATGAAATTCAAAGCCTCATGTCCTTTCATGGATTACAGTCTTTTATTTGGTCTCTATTAATTGTTGCTATCCTTGCTCTCATTATTCTCTGTTTACTTCCAGTCTGCCTCCGAACCATCGGATCCAGCATCCCATCCCTGCAAATAGAACTACATAAACTTTGCCTAAAAAACAAAGAAGGGGGATCTGTTGGGGGCCAGATGTAAGCTGGGACGGTCCTTGCACCTGAAGGGGCTAGCGAGGCTGGGACCCTTACCCACACAATTTTCCCAGACTTGTTTGGATGGCGGTTATCAGTAGAATGAGAGCAACATTTGTAGAATAAGAACAGCCTTTCCTGGCTTACCAAGAAGTCTGTAACTATTTACTGAGATTTGCTGTACTGAGAACTTGTCCTTCTGCTGTGTCTCTCCCTTAGAGATGAAGAGGAACAAAGAATACATTCCTCTTGAGAGACCTCCTATTCAGTGTGTTGTGTATAGATAGGATTGTGTGGCTAATAAAGTTGCTTCAGTTCATCGAAAGAACTGGGGTCCTCCCGACCCCGCTTTCCTGTCTTTCTTTCTTTTCTCAATTCCCACCTCCCTACCTCAGCCCGGCTCAACCTGTCAGGCTGGCCCTGACAACGCCCCTTCCTGCTCTGGTGACACTGACTCAGATAGAAGAGATTCCGCTGCCTGAACCAGGTCGGCACTCACCTGCTGGCCTCCGCGAGTCACGGGCTGCTCCCTGGGGGCACTGGTCATGCGGCCGGGCCTTCCCTGCTGGGGTTCCCGGTCCTCACGGACCCTTCCTCTCTCAGGCTGTCACTGTGTTCTACGGTCTTCGTGGCTAAAGAGGAAAACAGTGGCACTGCGCCCGTGAAGAGGTGTGACCCCAGGAATCCCGCCTGGAGAGATGGAAGGTGCAGGCCAGGGTCTGAGGAGTGGCTCCATGCCTGCCTGGCTGAATGAACCGATGCGTGTCCCACGGTCCTCCCGGGGCCACGACAGGGGCAGGGATGCGCACGTAGTGACCAACTGGAGTTCTGTGGTGTGTGTGTGGGGGGGAGAGGGTGTTGAGGCTTTAGCAGTGGTTCTCAACCTTCTGGCCCTTTAACTACAGTTCCTCATGTTGTGACCCAACCATAAAATTATTTTCGTTGCTACTTCATCACTGTAATGTTGCTACTGTGATGAATCGTCATGTAAATATCTGATACGCAGGATGGTCTTAGGCGACCCCTGTGAAAGGGTCGTTCTACCGCCAAAGGGGTCGCGACCCACAGGTTGAGAACCGCTGTTTTAAGGAAAGAATCCGTTTCTCTGAGACCAGGATCAGTTCACAAGCATTTTATTAGTCAACGGCCATCAGCTCGCTCACCCCAGAGAAACCACTGCTGCCAAGAGCTTCCTGGCAGGCAGGCGGCCTTCCCTCCCCGCAACATCCCTTCCCGTGCCCCCCTCCCGTCCCTTCAAGTTATCCATGGTGCCTCAGCCACCGGATCCTCAGCCACGGTGCCTCAGCTACAGGTGCCTCAGCTACGGGTGCCTCAGCTACAGGTGCCTCAGCTTCGGGTGCCTCAGCTACAGGTGCCTCAGCTACGGGTGCCTCAGCTACAGGTGCCTCAGCTACAGGTGCCTCAGCCTCGGGTGCCTCACCCAGAAGTGCCTCAGCCATGGGTGCCTCAGCCACTGGTGCCTCAGCCACGGGTGCCTCAGCCAGAAGTGCCTCAGCCACGGGTGCCTCAGCCACTGGTGCCTCAGCCTCGGGTGCCTCAGCCATGGGTGCCTCATCCAGAAGTGCCTCAGCCACGGGTGGGATGCCTAAGCCACGGGTGCGCATCCTCATCCACGGGTGCCTCAGGAACGGGTACAGTGCCTCAGCCACGGGTTCTTCAGCCATGGGTCTGGTGTCTAAGCCCCGGGTGCGGTTCCTCAACCATGGGTGCCTCAGCCATGGGTGCCTCAGCCACGGGTTCCTCAGCCATGGGTTCCTCAGCCATGGGTGCCTCAGACACGGGTGCAGTGCTTCCGCCTCGGGTGTCTCAGCCACAGGTAGCACAGCCTCGGGTGCCTCAGCCTCAGGTGCCTCAGCCACGGGTGCCTCAGCCACAGGGACCACAGCGTCCTGTGCCTCAGCCTCAGGTGCCTCAGCCACGGGTGCCTCAGCCACAGGGACCACAGCATCGGTTGCCTCAGCCAAGGGTTCCTCAGCAACGGGTGCCTCTGTCTCGGGTGCTTCAGCCATGGGTCCCTGAGACTTGGGTGCCTGAGCCATGGGTTTCTCCTGTTGGCTGCGGTGTCTAGGGAATGGCTCACCGAGGCCCCTGGTGCCTTTTATAAAAGGACCCGGCTCCATACTGATGTGGAGGGTGAGACAGGCAGGGCTGGACCACTCTGCACACCCTGCCCTCCCCTTTGGGCATCACTCTGATGAAATGTGTTGTTGGGACATCCTGTGGCCCTGGGCTGGACCCTCCCCCAGCCGGCCGGGCCAGGCCCCTCGTGCGCGGCTTGTAGTGCATTTCCCGTGGGTGTCCCCCACCCCGGGGGCAGGTGTGGCTGCTGAGTGAGGAATGGGTGAAGGCCTGGCCTTTGGCCCTGTCCCTGTGGTGTCAGGCGGGCTTGGGGGAGACACTGTCTGAGGGAGGGATGTCGGGCCCAGTGAGGGGCTGGTGGTCGGCTTGTCTTCAGACCCCCTGGGTCATCAGCGGGCAGCTCACCTCAGCTCTCCCAGCTCCCCCAGCTCCTGCTGCATCATCTCGAGGCCTCTTCCCCCTGCGTGACTCAGGACGCCAGGCACGCTGTTTGCGGGCTGACCACTCCAGCACGCCCGCCCTTACCCCCTCCATCTGCGATGACCGAACGTCCAAACAAGACCACGCCGGAGGCTCTGGGAGGACATCCCTGGGGACACGGGTCAGCCGATGCACCAAGGCCGCGCTCCGTCACACCACGAGCTGCCTGACTGCACGCCCTGACCCCGGGGGAAGCTCACTCCGGCGTCACCGGGATTCCTGCTCCTGTCTCCGTGCTCTGGGACAAATTCTGGAACCTGGGATCAGGTTCGAGGAAATGGTGGTGATAAGCGTTACCCCTCGGAGGTGGAGAGAGCACTGAGAGGTGGGGAAGGTGCTGGGAGGGCGGTGGGCAGGTAGACAGACAGGAGCAGAGCAGGGACAATAGGTGAGGTACATGGGTGTGCGGGGTGCTAGGTGCCTAGCAATGGGCAGAACTGGGAAAACTAGGACGTGCCCCCAGGATAGCCTTTCCTCCCCGCATGGCGCTGGTCAGGCGGGGGAGACCCCTGACCTTCCTCCCTAAGATAACATCTGGGCCTCAGTTGCTTTTCCGCTCCAGGCGCAGAAAAGCAGCCAAACCTGACTAGTGACGCCTTGGCTGCCTTGGGACCAGCTGCATTGATGAACTGGGCCGGAGCGTGGAGTGTCAGGCCCAGAGGACTCAGCACTATTTCATACATATATTTTATTACTATATATTTATACACACACACACACACACACACACACACACTAGTAGCCCGGTTCACTAAATTCATGCACTGGGGTGGGGGGGTGGGGGAAGGGGCCCCTCAGTCTGGCCTTCACCCTCTCCAATCTGAGACCCCTCCGGGAATGTCCAACTGCCTGTTAGTGCCCACACTTTTAACAGATAACAGCTCCATTGTTGTTTCTCTCTTATGCTTAAAACCATTGGAATTAGTAGGTATTCAAAGTGTGTGTATATTTTGGGGGGACACCCTGTATATCTCTAGTCAGCGGTGAAATAAACCAACAGCAGATTTGGAACCCCCAGACAGGGAACCTGGCTCACTCCCCACATGTCTCCCCACTTCAGTTTCCACCTTCATGGGCAGCAGGAGAATCAACGTTTTCTCTCATTAATTCGGAAAAGCACATCCTGTCACCCGCTGCCCGGAAGGAGTGCGCTAGGCCCCAAGCAAGCGAGGCTCAGTCAGGGCAGCCTTCGCTCCTGGGTGCTGGCACCCAAAGTGCACATTCCTCCTCTACAGTGGCCCCGACTATCCCACTATTTCACTGAGAGGACGGAATTCCTCTCCGCCTCTGGGTTCTTGATCTTGAACGCTGACTGAAGGCACCTCAGAGAGGGCCGCCCGCACCCACCAGGTGTGTCTGTCTGCACCTGCTCCCGCCTCAGCACCTGCATTAACTCCCAGAGGTGATCTCCTAGCTGCACCGGCCTCCGTGGGAACAGGGCATCACCACTCCGCCCTCTCACTGTCATCTCACAGGCGCCCACTCTCAGCACCCAGAACACCCAGACACTCTCCAAAGGACGGGAGCGCATCAGAGGGGGTGTGTGCACATCCTGTGGGGGTGTTAGGCATGCCGGGTTGATGGAAGTGAGGTGGAGAGGCGGGGGGAACTTGTGCACGCCTTGGTTTGCAACTGTTGCAGGCACAGGAGGGTGACAGTGTGCTGGGGGATGTTTGCACGCCAGGGGGGATGTGCACACCAGAGGCCTCTGGCTTTGCAGATCCACAAACCCCCGTGGTGTGGCCAGGAGGACGTCAGTCTGGCCCCCCACGGTGGCTGTCCCTGCGATCCTGCACCTTCTGGGCCAGGAGGCGGATCTTGCGCAGCCACTCCTGGGCACTGATGGCCTGCAGGCGCTACTTCAGCTCAGCCTGCAGGCTCTGCTTGGTGCACTCACAGCTGTTACCACCGCCATGTGGGGAGTACAGGCCGCCCTCCTCCGCCCTGCCTCCTCTGTCCAGAGACTCTCTGCGCTGCTCACCTGCCCAGAGTGACTGGGGCTGGGTGGAAGCCAGGCGTCCTTCCCTGCCCACTCCTGGCCGAATCGCCCCTTCGCGAGCTGCCGCCCGGTCGGGAAGGGTCACGGATCCAGGTCCCGGGACCGCGGGCAGCCTCAAGCACTGCCCCCAGCCCTGCAGGGTCACGGATCTGGGTCCAGACCACGGACAGCCTCAAGCACTGCCCCCAGCCCTGCAGGGTCACGGATCCAGGACCCGGGACCGCGGGCAGCCTCAAGCACTGCCCCCAGCCCTGCAGGGTCACAGATCTGGGTCCAGACCACGGACAGCCTCAAGCACTGCCCCCCACCCTGCTGGGTCACGGATCCGGTCCCAGACTGTGGACCACCTTGCCCACTGCCGCCCACCTTCAGTATGCAAATTAGCCACCATCTTGTTGCTTCAGGGTGGGGGTCCCACTTGGGTGCCTGGCCACCTGGATGAGGGGATGATGGCTGTTTGCAGCTGGTCACACCCCTTCAGGGTGGGAGTCCCCACTGAGGTGCCTGGCCAGTCTGGGTGAGTGGCTGAGGGCCATTTTCAGGCTGGCGGGCGACTGAAGCTCCCAGCCTCTCCTTTTTTTCTTTTTATTCTGGGATTTATTTACCTTCCATGGCTGTCACTGGAGCTGAGAGCCAGCTTTAGCTTTGAGGCCCAGCTGCAGCTCTGAGACCTCGGCTGTTGAAAGCAGGAATCTGGGATTTGTTTGGGTTCTATAATTTTTTTAAAAATATATTTTATTGATTTTTTTACAGAGGAAGGGAGAGAGATAGAGAGTTAGAAACATCGATGAGAGAGAAACATCTATCAGCTGCCCCCTGCACATCTTCTACTGGGGATGTGCCCGAAACCCAGGTACATGCCCTTGACCGGAATCGAACCTGGGACCTTTTAGTCCGCAGGCCGACGCTCTATCCACTGAGCCAAACCGGTTTTGGCTGGGTTCTATAATTGAAAAAATGTTGCGATCCTGCTGGCTGAAGCCCTGCTGGATGAAAGCAGGTTTCTGGGATTGTTTAGCTTCTTTACTTGCAACATTGTTTCTTAGAGTGCAAGCTCAGAGCCCGGCAGGGGCAGGCGGGGAACCTTGGCTTCCTCCATCACTGGAGCAAGCAAGCCTCCTGTTTGCTTCAGCTGCCTGGCTGCCGGCCGCCATCTTGGTTGGCAGTTAATTTGCATATCTCTCTGATTAGCTAATGGGAAGCGTGTCATAGGTACAGTTAATTACCATGTTTGTCTATTATTAGATAGGTTATATTTCATTGATAATATATATTTTTTATTGATTTCAGAGTGGAAAGGAGAGGCAGAGAGATAGAAACATCAATGATGAGAGAGAATCATTGATCGGCTGCCTCCATCACAGGGCATGTGCCTGACTGGGAAGTGAACTGTTTGACCTCCTGGTTCATAGTCGAAGCTCAACCACTGAGCCACACCGGCCGGGCCAGCACTATTTCCATTCCTCTCCTCCTCTGTGTCCCAGCTGCCAGCTCTTTCCAGGTGCTCTAAGGGTCAGCTGTGTCTGGACATTGAGAAACAAGCAAACAGTGACATGGGAGGGTCATGCTAGAGTCCGGTGGGAGCCGTGAGGAGCAGCAAACCCGTCAGGGAGAGCAGGACGGCTTCTGGAGCGGGTGGTGCACAGGGGGCGGCGATGAGACACAGGGCACAGCCTGGGGTCTTCAGTGAGGTCCGGGCCAGTGCATCAGCACGCTCTGAATGAGAAACCCCGGGCCAGGGCCCAGCCGCAAGGGAGGCTGGGAGATGGAGCTGGACAACCTTCCGGGGGTTCTGATGCCTCCTCCAGAGTGAGAACCAAGAGTCTAGACCAGTGGTTCTCTACCTTCTGGCCCTTTAACTACATTTCCTCATGTGGTGACCCAACCATAAAATTATTTTCATTGCTACTTCATCACTGTAATGTTGCTACTGTGATGAATCGTCATGTAAATATCTGATACACAGGATGGTCTTAGGCGACCCCTGTTCTACCGCCAAAGGAGTCAAGACCCACAGGTTGAGAACCGCTGCTTTAAGGAAATAATCCATTTCTCTGAGACCAGGATCAGTTCACAAGCGTTTTATTAGTCAACGGCCATCAGCTCTCTCACCCCAGAGAAACTACTGCTGCCGAGAGCTTCCTGCACCCAGGCCCTCCTCCCTCCCCGCAACATCCCTCCCCACTCCCGCCTCCTGTCCCATCAGGTTATCCACGGTGCCTCCGCCTTGGGTGCCGTGCTTCAGCCTCGGGTGTGTCAGCCACGGGTGCTTCAGCCTCGGGTGCGTCAGCCACGGGTGCTTCAGCCTCGGGTGCCTCAGCCACGGGTGCTTCAGCCACGGGTGCCTCAGCCACGGGTGCTTCAGCCTCAGGTGCCTCAGCCACGGGTGCCTCAGCCAGGGGTTCCTCAGGTACGGGTTCCTCTAGCAACAAGTGCCTCAGCCACAGTTTCTGCATCCACGGGCACCTCAGCCACGGGTACCTCAGCCTCGGGTGCAGTGCTTCAGCCTCGGGTGCCTCAGCCATGGGTGCATCAACTACGGGTGCCTCAGCCTCGGGTACTTCAGCCTCGGGTGCCTCAGCCACGGGTTCCTCAGCCACGGATGCCTCACCAACGGGAGTCTCAGCCACGGGTGCCTCTGCCTCAGGTGCTTCAGCCATGGGTCCCTGAGCCTTGGGTGCCTGAGCCATGGGTTTCTCCTGTCGGCTGCGATGGCTGGGGAATGGCTCAGCAAGGCCCCTGGTGCCTTTTATAAAAGGACCCGGCTCCATACTGATGTGGAGGGTGAGACAGGCAGGGCTGGACCACTCTGCACACCCTGCCCTCCCCGATGGGCATCACTCTGATGAAATGTGTTGTTGGGACATCCTGTGGCCCTGGGCTGGCCCTCCCCCAGCCGGACCGGGCCAGGCCCCTCGTGCGCGGCTTGTAGTGCATTTCCCGTGGGTGTCCCCCACCCCGGGGGCAGGTGTGGCTGCTGAGTGAGGAATGGGTGAAGGCCTGGCCTTTGGCCCTGTCCCTGTGGTGTCAGGCGGGCCTGGGGGAGACACTGTCTGAGGGAGGGATGTCGGGCCCAGTGAGGGGCTGGTGGTCGGCTTGTCTTCAGACCCCCTGGGTCATCAACGGGCAGCTCTCCCAGCTCCCCCAGCTCCTGCTGCATCATCTCGTGGCCTCTTCCCCCTGCGTGACTCAGGACGCCAGGCACGCTGTTTGCGGGCTGACCACTCCAGCACGCCCGCCCTTACCCCACTCCATCTGCGATGACCGAACGTCCAAACAAGACCACGCCGGAGGCTCTAGGAGGACATCCCTGGGGACATGGGTCAGCCGATGCACCGAGGCCGCGCTCCGTCACACCACGAGCTGCCTGACTGCACGCCCTGACCCCGGGGAAGCTCACACCGGTGTCACCGGGATTCCTGCTCCTGTCTCCGTGCTCTGGGACACGTTCTGGAACCCGGGTTCAGGTTCGAGGAAGTGGTGGTGATAAGCGTTACCCCTCGGAGGTGGAGAGAGCACTGAGAGGTGGGGAAGGTGCTGGGAGGGCGGTGGGCAGGTAGACAGACAGGAGCAGATCAAGGACAATAGGTGAGGTACACGGGTGTGCAGGGTGCTGGGTGCCTAGCAACGGGCAGAACTGGGAAAACAAGGACGTGCCCCCAGGATAGCCTTTCCTCCCCGCATGGCGCTGGTCACGCGGTGCTGACCCCTGACCTTCCTCCCTAAGATAACATCTGGGCCTCAGTTGCTTTTCCGCTCCAGGCGCAGAAAAGCAGCAAAACCAGACAAGTGACGCCTTGGCTGCCTCAGGACCAGCTGCATTGACGAACTGAGGTGGAGCGTGGAGTGTCAGGCCCGCAGGACTATCACTATTTCATATATATATTTTATTGACTCTCTATATATATTTCGTTGCTAATATATATATTTTATTGATTTCAGAATGGAAAGGAGAGGCAGAGAGATAGAAACATCAATGATGAGAGAGAATCATTGATCGGCTGCCTCCATCACAGGGCATGTGCCTGACTGGGAATGGAACTGTTTGACCTCCTGGTTCATAGTCGAAGCTCAACCACTGAGCCACACTGGCCGGGCCAGCACTATTTCCATTCCTCTCCTCCTCTGTGTCCCAGCTGCCAGCTCTTTCCAGGTGCTCTAAGGGTGAGCTGTGCCTGGACATTGAGAAACAAGCAAACAGTGACATGGGAGGGTCATGCTAGAGTCCGGAGGGAGCCGTGAGGAGCAGCGAACCCGCCAGGGAGAGCAGGACGGCTTCCGGAGCGGGTGGTGCACAGGGGGAGGCGATGAGACACAGGGCACAGCCTGGGGTCTTCAGTGAGGTCCGGGCCAGCACAACAGCACGCTCTGAATGAGAAACCCCGGGGTAGAGCCCAGCCGCAAGGGAGGCTGGGAGATGGAGCTGGACAACCTTCCGGGGGTTCTGATGCCTCCTCCAGAGTGAGAACCAAGAGTCTAGAGCAGTGGTTCTCAACCTTCTGGCCCTTTAACTACATTTCCTCATGTGGTGACCCAACCATAAAATTATTTTCGTTGCTACTTCATTACTGTAATGTTGCTACTGTGATGAATAGTCATGTAATTATCTGATATGCAGGATGGTCTTAGGCGACCCCTGTGAAAGGGTCATTCAACTGCTAAAGGGGTCGCGACCCACAGGTTGAGAACCGCTGGTCCAGACGAAGGGTGGGCATTCTCTCCCCAGAGAATTTAACTGTGAACGACAGTGCAGTGAGAAGTTCATGTCAGATTCCAAAGGGACCTGTGTCCCTCTGACTGGGGCACAGACGCCAAGCCATGGCACTGGGCAGCCGGATTCCTGCAGTGTTTCCTACTGTCCTGCGGCCGGGTCAACAGGCTGGGAAGTTAACTTCCCTGTCCTTAATTTTTGTGTGGAGTGATTTTTTTTCAAAACATTTCGATTAAGTTCAATTTGCATTTTAAAGAGAAGACAGCCTGGAATAACTGAAATAGAAGAATAAAGACATAAAACTGTACGTCAGGTTTGAAAAATCATTCCGAGTGCCTGGGGTTGGGAATACACACGGAGAGCCTGCAGGCTAGGACTCGAGCAGTGGGAGAAGCCCATTCAACTCCCTCTCATTTCGCTACTGAAACTTGACAAGTCCGTGTGTTCATCTTCATAATGCTCAGGTGTGCGCTGTGATGCTAAAACCCACGTAGACCGTGGGTTAGTTAACTTGTGCAGACAAGTGAAAAGAAGACCAAACAAAATCAACCGGATGGTATATGATTGGACGTGGCTTTAGAAATCAGCTTCCAAACAGTCGTCTGCTCTCAGTTTGAAGGGCTCAGTAGCCTCTCTTCAGCTATCGCTAGACAGAGCTGTGGTCGATGTTGAATGTAAAGGGCTCGGACGTACCTTTTTATTTTTTAAATATACTTCATTGATTTTACAGAGCGGAAGGGAGAGGGGTAGAGAGTGAGAAATATGGATGAGAGAGGAACATGGATCAGCTGCCTCCTGCACACCACCTACTGGGGATTGAGCATGCAACCCAGGTACATGCCCTTGACCAGAATTGAACCCGGGACCCTTCAGTCCACAGGCCGATGCTCTATCCCAGGGGTCCGCAAACTACGGCCCACCGAAAACATTTATCCGGCCTGCCAGGTGTTTTTGCCGCTGCTGCCTGTTGCTTAGCAGCCAACTTGTCCGGGCCCGCAGCAGGCATGTGTGGAATGTGCGCCGCACTCTCCGACTCCCCTCCTTCTCTCTGTCTCTGGACTCCTCCTCTCAGTCTCTGGTGTGATTGGACCAGTCACGAGCTTGCCTGTGCCGAGCCTGCTGCTGCCTGAGGACCGAGGTAAGAACAAGTTAAGATTATTTTTTTTGAGGTTAGGAGGTCTATTTTTTTTTATTTTGCAGTTAGTAGGGCCTTTTTTTTTTTTTTGAAGTTAGGAGAACCTTTTTTTTTGAAGTTTTGTTTTTTTACTTCAAAATAAGGTATGTGCAGTGTGCATAGGAATTTGTTCATAGATTTTTTTTTAACTATAGTCCGGCCCTCCAACGGTCTGAGGGACAGTGAACTGGCCCCCTGTTTAAAAAGTGTGAGGACCCCTGCTTTATCCACTGAGCCAAACCGGTTAGGGCTGATGCACCTTTTAAAAAATTAAATGTATTGGGGTAACATTAGGTAATAAAATTATATGGGTTTCAGGGGTACAATTCTATGTCAGCTGTACTGGATATTGTATTGTGTGTTCACCACCCCAAGCCAATTCTCCTTCCATCACCATCTATCCCCCCTCTTACCTCTCTCAGCTCCCCGTTGATATTCACCATTCTGTTGTTTGTGTCTATGAGGTGTTTTTTCTTTCTTTTTTGCTTAATCCCTTCACCCTTTTCACCCAGCCCACACGCCCCCCTTGACAGCTGTCAGTTTGACCTCTATCTATGAGTCTGTTTCTATTTTGTTGTTGTTGTTAAACCTCCCCTGAGGCTATTTTTCCATTGACTTTAATTTAGAGAGAGTGGGAGGGAGGGGAGAGAGACACAGAGAGAGAAACATTGATGTGAGAGAGACACATTGATGGGTTGCCTCCTGAATGCACCCCTACCAGGGTGGGGATGGAACCTGAAGCCAGGTACATGCCCTTGACTGGGAATCGAACCCGTAACCCTTTGGTGTGTGGGGTTACATTCTAACCACTGACCTACACTGCCCAGGGCTCTATTAAAAAAAATCCTCTCCTGAGGATATGTTCATTGACTTTAGAGAAGAAGGGGTGGTGGAGGCGGGGAGAGGGAGAAACACTGATGTGAGAGAGAAACACTGATCACTCCAACTGGGATCAAACCTATAGCCTTTGGTGTGTGGGACGATGCTCCAGTGGAGCCACCCAGCCAGGGCGGTCTGTTTCTATTTTGTTCATCGGTTTTTTTGTTCACTAGCGTCCTCAGGAGTGAGATCATGTGACACCTGTCTTTCTCTGTCTGGCTTACTTACCATAATGCCCTCCAGGCCCATCCGTGCTGTCACAGAGATTTCCTTCTGTTTTAGGGCCGGTGGTGTTCCACTGTGCAGACGTCCCACAGATCCTTATCCACTCCTCTCTGATGGGCCTCGGGGCTGCTCCCACATCTTGGCTATTGTACATACGCTGCAATGAACACAGGGAGTGCGTATCCTTTTGAACTCACGTTGTGGGTTCCTGCAGGGACAGTGTTCCCAGAGTGGGATCGGTGGAGCAGAAGGCAGTTCCATTTTCAACTTTTTGTGGAGACGCCATACAGTGGCCGCACCGTCTGCATTCCCACCAGCAGACACCAGGGCCCCGTTCCCTTTTCTCCGCGTCCTCACCAGCACTGTTGTTTGTTGAGCGACTGATGGTAGCCATTGTGACAGGTGAGAGGGATCCCTCATTGTAGTGTTAACTGGCAGTTCTTTGATGAGGAGAGATGTTGAGCGTTTATCACGTGGCTGGTGGCCATGGGTATGTCCTCTAAGGAGAAAGAAGAGTGAGGTAAAGGCAGATTTACTCCCGTGTGCCAAGCTCTGCCACTGTCACCCTGGCACCCGCGCAGACACGCAGCAGACACAGGGAGCTCTGAATCTCAAAAGGAAGGGCTAATGGGTTAAGCCCGGGGTGTCACAGCCTTTAGGTACACTATTGTGTAGCATTTCCATCATTCCATCTAGATCGATAGCGTTCACATCTTTACAGTGTGTAGATTCCGTTAGCTGGTTTGGCTCAGTGGATAGAGCATCCGCCTACGGACTGAAGGGACCCGGTTTGATTCAGGCAAAGGACACATACCAGGGTTGTGGGCTTGGTGTATGTGTGTGTGTGTGTGTGTGTGTGTGTGTGTGTCAGGGCAGTGTTGAGGTTTTAGCAGTGGTTCTCAACCTTCTGCGCCTTTAAATACAGTTCCTCATGTTGTGACCCAACCATAGAATTATTTTCGTTGCTACTTCATCACTGTAATGTTGCTACTGTGATGAATCGTCATGTAAATATCTGATACACAGGATGGTCTTAGGCGACCCCTGTGAAAGGGTCGTGCGACCGCCAAAGAGGTCGGGACATACAGGTTGAGAACGCTGCTTTAAGGCAATAATCCGTTTCTCTGAGACCAGGATCAGTTCACAAGCGTTTTATTAGTCAACGGCCATCAGCTCCCTCACCCCAGAGAAACCACTGCTGCCAAGAGCTTCCTTGGCAGCCAGGCACCCCCCCTTCACGAACTGCTCCATTCCCCCCCAGCTGTGGCCAGGAGCTGGGCAGCGGGGCATCAGGTGGCTCCTTCCTCCTGGAAGCTCTTGTGACAGGCCGCCAGGAGCTCCGTCACCAGCAGGAGGAACTCCTGGAAGCTCACTGTGGCGTCCTCGTTGGTGTCCAGGCCCTTGAACACCTTCTCCATGGCGTCGTCCTTGTCCTCCTCGCTCTAGAGGAGAGAGGGGGCAGGTCAGCGAGGGGGTGCCCACAGGGGCCTCGGCCTCGGCCAAGCACCGCGCTGGGGGGAAGGAAGGAGACCAAGCTGTGTCAGGCCCGCTGGGCGTGCAGACACCGCACCTGGGAGGGTGTACTCGGCTCTGGGGGGGTGGGGGGTGCCCAACGCATTTGAGGATTGTCTTTGTTTTTTCTGAAATATATTTTTATTGATTTCAGAGAGGAAGGGAGGGGAGAGGGAGATAGAAACATCATTGATGAGAGAGAATCATGGATCGCTGCCTCCTGCATGCCCCACACTGGGGATCGAGCCTGCATCCGGGGCAGGTGCCCTGACCTGGAATCGAACCGTGACCTCTTGGTTCATAGGTTGATGCTCAACCACGGAGCCACGTGGAGGGGCGAGGAGTTGCTTTAGGACAGTGGTCGGAAAACTGCGGCCCCTTGAGTGTGGCTCTTCCAGAAAATACCACGTGCGGGCGCGCACGTACAGTGCAATTGAAACTTCGTGGTCACACTCAAGGGGCCAAAGAGCCGGGTGTGGCTCGCGAGCCACAGTTTGCCGACCACTGCCTTAGGATTGTGTAATGCACGGACCGTGAACTGCACCCACTCACTGCTGTGTCCTCGGCCCCGTGAGCTGTGTGGGTGCTGCCTATGAAAACTCCCCACCTCATATCTACTGAACGCCATCCCGCACAGCCACCACGCTGGCCCCCTACCTAGACCCCCAGTCCTCAATCCTTGGGCGGGGAAGGTGTGTCACCCGTTACAGGTGAAGAAAGCAGGTCTGAGGCCCTGGGGACAAGGGGACCTGGGGTTCTGCCCAGGCCTGGACAGAGTCCCTCACCCCCCACCCCGGGCTTTCTTTCAGAGGGGGGTGAGGGTTCTGCCAGCCTGCTGGGGCAGGGCCACCACCACCACAGTGCAGATCCCACCAGCAGCAGCAGGGGGCGCAGGCGACCTGGCCCTGAACCCTTAAATTCTATGCAATCAAATCGTGCTGGTGTGGCTCAGCGGGTGGAGCGGTAGATTCCTAGTCCCAGGGTGGACTCCAGTCAAGGGATGTACCTCAGTTGCAGGTTTGAGCTGGCCTTGGTTGGGACGCCTGCGGGAGGCGACCAGTCGATGAGTCTCTCTTACATTGATGATTCTCTGTGTCACCCCTCCCCCCTCCACTCTCTCTAAAAAGCAATGGAAAAAAATATCCTCAGGTGAGGATTAACACAACAAATAATCAGAGTAGGCGCAGACCTTAGAGAGCAGGTAGGCAGGGGTGTGGGGAGGCAGAGGGGAAGGGGTGGGGGAGAGTAGAAGGGTGAGGGGAGGGGGAAAGGGAGAAAAGGGAGGGGAGGAGGGGAGGTTAGCGGGCAGTGCCCCTGGGGAGCCCCCCTGTGAGGCTCCAGGCCAGTGGCTGTGGGCAGGCAGGGGCCCGGATGGAACCTCCTCCTGTGTGTATTCCTGTCGGTCTCAGGAACACCAGGCAACGGGACCTGGGAACAGGGAAGACGAGCGAGCAGAGGGTGGGCCGGGACACTGGTGGCGGGCAACTTGCAGAGGGACAGTTGGGAAGGATGGCCCTGGATCGGTCCCTGCGCCCCCACCCCCATCCCAGCCCCCGCCATGGGCCCTGCAGAGGGAGCATCCTGGTCACAGTGCATGGGCGCCCCAAATCGGTCAAGACCGCCCAGGCCACGGCCCCTCACGCCGAGGAGCTGCGAGTCCATGGCCCTGGGGCAGGGGGGCGTCTCTCCGCCTCCATGCCTCTGGACAGTTTCTGCCCCTTCTGCCTTCCATGCCCTCCTTCCTCCTTCCTCCACAGCCCCCATCCCCTGCACCCAGCCAGCCGGCCCTGCCCCAGGGGAGCCTCTTGCCCCCTAGAGACTCCTGCACCTGGAGAGCCTCCTGCCCCAGGGGAGCCTCCTGTCCCAGGGTCCCTCCCTGCAACATGAATAATAGCTCCTCCTCAAACTCGACTGTCTTAGAATGTATGTTAAGGATTTTAAAATTGCTCAAACCTTGCCGCCTTGGGTCCGGTTCTGCGTGTGTAAGAAGGGACAGAGTCAGGTTTAGTAGCAGGAGTGGAGAGGCAGGCAGGGCAGGAGCAGGCCAGAAGAAGCTGGCAAGGCCATCCAAACCACCCGGCCGCTATTGGCCAGAGCCGCCTGAGGCAGACCTCCTCCCACTGGCAACAGCTGACTCCGACTAGGACAGGCTGGGCTCTTTCCAACTGGGCCCCCATGAGCCGATGGTCGAAATGAAAGTCGGGGGCCAGACTGTGAACTTTATGATTGACACAGGGGCAGAGCACTCGGTGGTTACTCAGAAGGTAGCTCCCCTCTCAGGACAGGAAGTCACCATTATTGGAGCTACCGGGACAACAGCTGCAGACTGTTCTGCTGCCCCGGCGATGTCAGTTAGGCGGCCACCGGGGGTTCATGAATTCCTGTATTTGCCAGTTGGCCTGGTCCCTCTAATGGGCAGGGACCTTTAGCCAAAATGGAAGCAGAAACCACTTTGCCCCAGATGGCTCAGCACAGCCCTGCCCAGGTGAAGAGACCTCCCCAATGATCCTGCCCTTAGCAGTGCCGAGGGAGGAAGAATGGAGACTTTATACCCCCCAGCCAAAGGCCCCCACATCTGTTCTTGTCAGGCCCCCATCAGGGGACTTGGGCGGTGTTCCTGTTATCTGCTCAAGAGCCCAAGACTGTAAAAGGACTTGTTCACTGAAAGGGTGTAAGTGTGGATGTTTATTTGATGTTTGTACGTCTACTTAGGTATAATTATTTGTCCATGTAAGTGTGGAAGTCTGCGAGGAAAACAAAAGGTGTTTTATTTAAGGCGGAGTGCCCTGACCGATAGCAAAACACCCCCAAGCGGGGAGGAATACAGTTCGAAATATTTAAGCTTATGGCCACTTAAGGTAGCATTTCTTTGTGTCATGATAACCTTACAGTGATCACAGGTCTTACTGCCTGTGTACCTCCTCCTTACCTTCTCCTTATTGGAATTGCAGATATTGTACTTAAGGGCAACTTGTATACAATTCCTTGTACTCACTGCAACTTGTCTAACTGTGTGTCTAGATACAACCTTGTTGATGAGGTGGTTGCATTACATCAGCCTTCCTTTGTCATGCCCCAGTTAATATTACCGGACCTGGGTACAGGGATACAGGCTCCCAGGTATTAAGGGAACTGAATGGTTTGCTAAGCCGCCCTAAGAGGTTCGTTGGAGTGCTTACTGCTGGCCTCGAGGCTCTAGTCTCCCTCATTGCTACTGCCACTACTGCAGCCATAGCTTTAACCCAGGAAATACACACAGCTCATTTTGTGGATGGCCTGGCGAAGAACGTTTCGAATGCCTTAGGAGCTCATGAGCTCATAGATAAGAAAATAGCACAAAGGCTCAATGCACTAGGAGAAGCTGTGCTCCTTATAGGAGATCAAATGCACAGCTTGAAAGTGCTTTCTACCCTTCGGTGTCATGCTGAGTTTGATTGGATCTGTGTCACCCCCAAGATATATAATGGTACTATGTGGCATTGGGATCGAGTTCGCAACCACCTGTTAGGAGTTTGGGATCAGACTAACTTTACTTTAGACATCAGTAGATTACATGGAGAGATTCAAGCTATTAAAGATGCAGGTTCTGCTCTGTTGCCTTCTAGCGAAGTAGCACAGAATATTTTAAATGAAATTCAAAGCCTCATGTCCTTTCATGGATTACAGTCTTTTATTTGGTCTCTATTAATTGTTGCTATCCTTGCTCTCATTATTCTCTGTTTACTTCCAGTCTGCCTCCAAACCATCGGTTCCAGCATCCGATCCCTGCAAATAGAACTACATGAACTTCGCCTAAAAAACAAAGAAGGGGGATTTGTTGGGGGCCAGATGTAAGCTGGGACGGTCCTTGCACCTGAAGGGGCTAGCGAGGCTGGGACCATTACCCACACAGTTTTCCCAGACTTGTTTGGATGGCGGTTATCAGTAGAATGAGAGCAACATTTGTAGAATAAGAACAGCCTTTCCTGGCTTACCAAGAAGTCTGTAACTATTTACTGAGGTTTGCTGTACTGAGAACTTGTCCTTCTGCTGTGTCTCTCCCTTAGAGATGAAGAGAAAGAAAGAATACATTCCTCTTGAGAGACCTCCTATTCAGTGTGTTGTGTATAAATAGGATTGTGTGGCTAATAAAGTTGCTTCAGTTCATCGAAAGAACTGGGGTCCTCCCGACCCCGCTTTCCTGTCTTTCTTTCTTTTCTCAATTCCCACCTCCCTACCTCAGCCCGGCTCAACCTGTCAGGCTGGCCCTGACAACGCCCCTTCCTGCTCTGGTGACACTGACTCAGATAGAAGAGGTTCCGATGCCTGAACCAGGTCGGCACTCACCTGCTGGCCTCCGCGAGTCACGGGCTGCTCCCTGGAGGCACTGGTCATGCGGCCGGGCCTTCCCTGCTGGGGATGCCGGTCCTCACGGACCCTTCCTCTCTCAGGCTGTCACTGTGTTCTACGGTCTTCGCGGCTAAAGAGGAAAACAGTGGCACTGCGCCCGTGAAGAGGTGTGACCTGAGGAATCCCGCCTGGAGAGATGGAAGGTGCAGGCCAGGGTCTGAGGAGTGGCTCCATGCCTGCCTGGCTGAATGAACCCATGCGGGTCCCACGGTCCTCCCGGGGCCACGACAGGGGCAGGGATGTGCATGTAGTGACCAACTTGAGTTCTGTGGTGTGTGTGTGGGGGGCGGGGTTTGAGGCTTTAGCAGTGGTTCTCAACCTTCTGGCCCTTTAACTACAGTTCCTCATGTTGTGACCCAACCATAAAATTATTTTCGTTGCTACTTCATCACTGTAATGTTGCTACTGTGATGAATCGTCATGTAAATGTCTGAGTCGCAGGATGGTCTTAGGGGACCCAGTGAAAGGGTCGTTCTACCGCCAAAGGGGTCGCGACCCACAGGTTGAGAACCGCTGCTTTAAGGAAATAATCCTTTTCACTGAGACCAGGATCAGTTCACAAGCATTTTATTAGTCAATGGCCATCAGCTCACTCACCCCAGAGAAACCACTGCTGCCAAGAGCTTCCTGGCAGCCAGGAGCCCCTCCCTCCCTGCAACATCCCTCCCCGTGCCCCCCTCCCGTCCCTTCAAGTTATCCATGGTGCCTCAGCCTCGGGTCCTCAGCCTCAGTGCCTCAGCCTCGGGATCCTCAGCCACGAGATCCTCAGCCTCGGGTCCCTCAGCCACGGGATCCTCATCCATGGGTGCCTCAGCCTCGGGTCCCTCAGCCATGGGTTCCTCAGCCTCGGGTGCCTCAGCCACTGGTGCCTCAGGCACGGGTACTTCAGCCATGGGTGCCTCATCCAGAAGTGCCTCAGCCATGGGTACCTCAGGTCCAGGTGCCTCAGCCACGGGTGCCTCATCCAGAAGTGCCTCAGCCACGGGTGGGATACCTAAGCCACGGGTGCGCATCCTCATCCACGGGTGCCTCAGGAACCGGTACAGTGCCTCAGCCACGGGTTCATCAGCCATGGATCTGGTTCCTAAGCCATGGGTGCGGTTCCTCAACCATGGGTGCCTCAGCCATGGGTGCCTCAGCCACGGGTTCCTCAGCCATGGGTTCCTCAGCCATGGGTGCCTCAGACACGGGTGCCTCAGCCATGGGTTCCTCAGCCATGGGTGCCTCAGCCACGGGTGCCTCAGCCACGGGTGCAGTGCTTCAGCCTCGGGTGCCTCAGCCACGGGTGGCTCAGCCACAGGTACTACAGCCTCGGGTACCTCAGCCACGGGTACCTCAGCCTCGGGTGCCTCAGCCACGGGTTCCTCAGCCACAGGTGTCACCGCCACAGGTGCCTCATCCACAGGTGCCACCGCCACGGGTACCTCATCCACAGGTACCACATCCACAGGTGCCTCAGCCACGGGTAACACAGCCTCAGGTGCCTCAGCCACAGGTACCACAGCCTCGGGTGCCTCAGCCACTGGTACCACAGCCCCGGGTGCCTCAGCCACAGGTACCACAGCCACAGGTTCCTCAGCCACAGGTACCACAGCCTCGGGTGCCTCAGCCACAGGTACCAAAGCCACGGGTGCCTCAGCCTCAGGTACCACAGCCACAGGTTCCTCAGCCACAGGTAACACAGCCTCGGGTGCCTCAGCCACAGGTACCAAAGCCACGGGTGCCTCAGCCACAGGTACCACAGCCTCAGGTGCCTCAGTCTCAGGTGCCTCAGCCACGGGTGCCTCAGCCACAGGTACCACAGCCTCGGGTGCCTCAGCCTCAGGTGCCTCAGCCATGGGTGCCTCAGCCACAGGTACCACAGCCTCAGGTGCCTCAGTCTCAGGTGCCTCAGCCACGGGTGCCTCAGCCACAGGGACCACAGCCTCGGGTTCCTCAGCAACGGGTGCCTCTGTCTCCGGTGCTTCAGCCATGGGTCCCTGAGCCTTGGGTGCCTGAGCCATGGGTTTCTCCTGTCGGCTGCGATGGCTGGGGAATGGCTCAGCAAGGCCCCTGGTGCCTTTTATAAAAGGACCCGGCTCCATACTGATGTGGAGGGTGAGACAGGCAGGGCTGGACCACTCTGCACACCCTGCCCTCCCCTTTGGGCATCACTGTGATGAAATGTGTTGTTGCGACATCCTGTGGCCCTGGGCTGGACCCTCCCCCAGCCGGGCCGGACCAGGCCCCTCGTGCGCGGCTTGTAGTGCATTTCCCGTGGGTGTCCCCCACCCCGGGGGCAGGTGTGGCTGCTGAGTGAGGAATGGGTGAAGGCCTGGCTTTTGGCCCTGTACCTGTGGTGGCAGGCGGGCCTGGGGGAGACACTGTCTGAGGGAGGGATGTCGGGCCCAGTGAGGGGCTGGTGGTCGGCTTGTCTTCAGACCCCCTGGGTCATCAGCGGGCAGCTCACCTCAGCTTCCCCAGCTCTTGCTGCATCATCTCGTGGCCTCTTCCCTCTGCGTGACTCAGGACGCCAGGCACGCTGTTTGCGGGCTGACCACTCCAGCACGCCCGCCCTTACCCCACTCCATCTGCAATGACCGAACGTCCAAACAAGACCCCGCCGGAGGCTCTGGGAGGACATCCCTGGGGACACGGGTCAGCCGATGCACCGAGGCCGCGCTCCGTCACACCACGAGTTGCCTGACTGCACGCCCTGACCCCGGGGAAGCTCACACCGGCGTCACCGGGATTCCTGCTCCTGTCTCCGTGCTCTGGGACACGTTCTGGAACCCGGGATCAGGTTCGAGGAAATGGTGGTGATAAGCATTACCCCTCGGAGGTGGAGAGAGCACTGAGAGGTGGGGAAGGTGCTGGGAGGGCGGTGGGCAGGTAGACAGACAGGAGCAGAGCAAGGACAATAGGTGAGGTACACGGGTGTGTGGGGTGCTGGGTGCCTAGTAACGGGCAGTACTGGGAAAACTAGGACGTGCCCCCAGGATAGCCTTTCCTCCCCGCATGGGGCTGGTCAGGCGGTGGAGACCCCTGACCTTCCTCCCTAAGATAACATCTGGACCTCAGTTGCTTTTCCGCTCCAGGCGCAGAAAAGCAGCCAAACCTGACTAGTGACGCCTTGGCTGCCTCAGGACCAGCCGCATTGATGAACTGGGGTGGAGCATGGAGTGTCAGGCCCACAAGACTCAGCACGATTTCATACATATATTTTATTGACTATACACACACACACACACACACACACTAGTAGCCCGGTGCACAAAATTCATGCACTGGGATGGGGAGGGGTGCGAAAGGGGCCCCTCAGTCTGGCCTTCACCCTCTCCAATCTGAGACCCCTCCGGGAATGTCCAACTGCCTGTTTGTGCCCACACTTTTAACAGATAACAGCTCCATTGTTGTTTCTTTCTTATGCTTAAAACCATTGGAATTAGCAGGTATTCAAAGTGTGGGTATATTTTGGGGGGACACCCTGTATATCTCTAGTCAGCGGAGAAATAAACCAACAGCAGATTTGGAACCCCCAGACAGGGAACCTGGCTCACTCCCCACATGTCTCCCCACTTCAGTTTACACCTTCGTGGGCAGCAGGAGAATCAACGTTTTCTCTCATTAATTCGGAAAAGCACATCCTGTCACCCGCTGCCCCGCAGGAGTGCGCTAGGCCCTAAGCAAGGGAGGCTCAGTCAGGGCAGCCTTCGCTCCTGGGTGCTGGCACCCAAAGTGCACATTCCTCTTCTACAGTCGCCCCGACTATCCCACTGTTTCACTGAGAGGACGGAATTCCTCTCCGCCTCTGGGTTCTTGATCTTGAACTCGGACCGAAGGCACCTCAGAGAGGGCCGCTCACGCCCACCAGGTTTGTCTGTCTGCACCTGCTCCCGCCTCAGCACCTGCATTAACCCCCAGAGGTGATCTCCTAGCTGCACTGGCCTCCGTGGGAACAGGGCATCACCACTCCGCCCTCTCACTGTCATCTCACAGGCGCCCACTCTCAGCACCCAGAACACCCAGACACTCTCCAAAGGACGGGAGCGCATCAGAGGGGGTGTGTGCACATCCTGTGGGGGTGTTAGGCATGCCGGGTTGATGGAAGTGAGGTGGAGAGGCAGGGGGAACTTGTGCACGCCTCTGTTTGCAACTCTTGCAGGCACAGGAGGGTGACAGTGTGCTGGGGGATGTTCGCACGCCAGGGGGGTATGTGCACACCGGAGGCCTCTGGCTTTGCAGATCCACAAACCCCCGTGGTGTGGCCAGGAGGACGTCAGTCTGGCCCCCCACGGTGGCTGTCCCTGCGATCCTGCACCTTCTGGGCCAGGAGGCGGATCTTGCGCAGCCACTCCTGGGCACTGATGGCCTGCAGGCGCTACTTCAGCTCAGCCTGCAGGCTCTGCTTGGTGCACTCACAGCTGTTACCACCGCCATGTGGGGAGTACAGGCCGCCCTCCTCCGCCCTGCCTCCCCTGTCCAGAGGCTCTCTGCGCTGCTCACCTGCCCAGAGTGACTGGGGCTGGGCGGAAGCCAGGCGTCCTTCCCTGCCCAATCCTGGCCGAATCGCCCCTGTGCGAGCTGCCGCCCGGTCGGGAAGGGTCATGGATCCAGGTCCCGGGACCGCGGGCAGCCTCAAGCACTGCCCCCAGCCCTGCAGGGTCACGGATCTGGGTCCAGACCACGGACAGCCTCAAGCACTGCCTCCCACCTGGCAGGGTCACAGATCCGGGTCCCTGGACAGCAGACAGCCTCCCGCGGTGCCCCCCCGCCCACCAGGTCACGGATCCGGGTCCCGGGACAGCGGACAGCCTCAAACACTGCCACCCGCCCCGCAGGGTCACAGATCCGGTCCCAGACTGTGGACCACCTTGCCCACTGCCGCCCACCTTCAGTATGCAAATTAGCCGCCATCTTGTTGCTTTAGGGTGGGGGTCCCTCTTGGGTGCCTGGCCACCTGGATGAGGGGATGATGGCTGTTTGCAGTTGGTCACACCCCTTCAGGTTGGGGGTCCCCACTGGGGTGCCTGGCCACCTGGATGAGGGGATGATGGCTGTTTGCAGTTGGTCACACCCCTTCAGGGTGGGAGTCCCCACTGGGGTGTCTGGCCAGTCTGGGTGAGGGGCTGAGGGCCGTTTTCAGGCTGGCGGGCGACTGAAGCTCCCAGCCTCTCCTTTTTTTCTTTTTTCTTTTTATTCTGGGATTTATTTGCCTTCTATGGCTGTCACTGGAGCTGAGAGCCAGCTTTAGCTTTGAGGCCCAGCTGCAGCTCTGAGACCTCGGCTGCTGAAAGCAGGAATCTGGGGTTTGTTTGGCTTCTATAATTGAAACAATGTTGCAATCCTGCTGGCTGAAGCCCTGCTGGCTGAAAGCAGGTTTCTGGGGATTGTTTAGCTTCTTTACTTGCAACATTGTTTCTTAGAGTGCAAGCTCAGAGGCCTGCAGCGGCAGGCGGGGAACCTTGGCTTCCTCCATCACTGGAGCAAGCAAGCCTCCTGTTTGCTTCAGCTGCCTGGCTGCCGGCCGCCATCTTGGTTGGCAGTTAATTTGCATATCTCTCTGATTAGCTAATGGGAAGCATGTCATAGGTACAGTTAATTACCATCTTTGTCTATTATTAGATAGGTTATATTTCATTGATAATATATATTTTTTATTGATTGCAGAGTGGAAAGGAGAGGCAGAGAGATAGAAACATCAATGATGAGCGAGAATCATTGATTGGCTGCCTCCAACACAGGGCATGTGCCTGACTGGGAATGGAACTGTTTGACCTCCTGTTTCATAGTCCAAGCTCAACCACTGAGCCACACTGGCCGGGCCAGCACTATTTCCATTCCTCTTCTCCTCTGTGCACTCCCTGACCCTGGGGGAAGCCCACAACGGCGTCACCGGGATTCCTGCTCCTGTCTCCGTGCTCTGGGACAAGTTCTGGAACCCGGGTTCAGGTTCGAGGAAATGGTGGTGATAAGCATTACCCCTCGGAGGTGGAGAGAGCACTGAGAGGTGTGGAAGATGCTGGGAAGGTAGTGGGCAGGTAGACAGACAGGAGCAGAGCAAGGACTGTAGGTGAGGTACACGGGTGTGCGGGGTGCTGGGTGCCTAGCAATGGGCAGAACTGGGAAAACAAGGACGTGCCCCCAGGATAGCCTTTCCTCCCGGCATGGCGCTGGTCACGTGGTGCAGACCCCTGACCTTCCTCCCTAAGATAACATCTGGGCCTCAGTTGCTTTTCCGCTCCAGGTGCAGAAAAGCAGCAAAACCAGACAAGTGACGCCTTGGCTGCCTCAGGACCAGCCGCAGTGACGAAGGACCAGCCGCATTGACGAACTAGGGCGGAGCGTGGAGTGTTAGGCCCGCAGGACTATCACCATTTCATATATATATTTTATTGACTCTCTCTATATATTTCGTTACTAATATATATTTTTTATTGATCTCAGAGTGGAAAGGAGAGGCAGAGAGATAGAAACATCAATGATGAGAGAGAATCATTCATCGGCTGCCTCCATCACAGGGCATGTGCCTGACTGGGAAGTGAACTGTTTGACCTTCTGTTTCATAGTCCAAGCTCAACCACTGAGCCACACCGGCCGGGCCAGCACTATTTCCATTCCTCTCCTCCTCTGTGTCCCAGCTGCCATCTCTTTCCAGGTGCTCTAAGGGTGAGCTGTGCCTGGACATTGAGAAACAAGCAAACAGTGACATGGGAGGGTCATGCTAGAGTCCGGAGGGAGCCGTGAGGAGCAGCAAACCCGCCAGGGAGAGCAGGACGGCTTCTGGAGCGGGTGGTGCACAGGGGGAGGCGATGAGACACAGGGCACAGCCCGGGGTCTTCAGTGAGGTCCGGGCCAGCGCATCAGCACGCTCTGAATGAGAAACCCGGTAGGGCCCAGCCGCAAGGGAGGCTGGGAGATGGAGCTGGACAACCTTCCAGGTGGTTCTGATGCCTCCTCCAGAGTGAAAACCAAGAGTCTAGACCAGTGGTTCTCAACCTTCTGGCCCTTTAACTACATTTCCTCATGTGGTGACCCAACCATAAAATTATTTTCGTTGCTACTTCATCACGGTAATGTTGCTACTGTGATGAATCGTCATGTAAATATCTGATATGCAGGATGGTCTTAGGCGACCCCTGTGAACGGGTCGTTTGACCGCCACAGGGGTCGCGACCCACAGGTTGAGAACCGCTGGTCCAGACGAAGGGTGGGCATTCTCTCCCCAGAGAATTTAACTGTGAACGACAGTGCAGTGAGAAGTTCATGTCAGATTCCAAAGGGACCTGTGTCCCTCTGACTGGGGCACAGATGCCAGGCCATGGCACGTGTGCAGCCGGATTCCTGCAGTGTTTCCTACTGTCCTGAGGCCGGGTCAACAGGCTGGAAAATTAGCTTTCCTGTCCTAAATTTTTGTGTTGAGTGATTTTTTTCCCAAAACATTTCGATTAAGTTTAATTTGCATATTAAACAGAAGACAGCTTGGAATAACTGAAATAGAAGAATAAAGACATAAAACTGTACGTCAGGTTTGAAAAATTATTCTGAGTGCCTGGGGTTGGGAATACACACGGAGAGCCTGCAGGCTAGGACTCGAGCAGTGGGAGAAGCCCATTCAACTCCCTCTCATTTCGCTACTGAAACTTGACAAGTCCGTGTGTTCATCTTCATAATGCTCAGGTGTGCGCTGTGATGCTAAAACCCATGTAGACCATGGGCTAGTTAACTTGTGCAGACAAGTGAAAAGAAGACCTAACAAAATCAACCGGATGGTATGTGATTGGACGTGGCTTTAGAAATCAGCTTCCAAACAGTCCTCTGCTCTCAGTTTGAAGGGCTCAGTAGCCTCTCTTCAGCTATCGCTAGACAGAGCTGTGGTCGATGTTGAATGTAAAGGGCTCGGACGTACCTTTTTATTTTTTAAATATATTTCATTGATTTTACAGAGCGGAAGGGAGAGGGGTAGAGAGTGAGAAATATCGATGAGAGGGGAACATGGATCAGCTGCCTCCTGCACACCACCTACTGGGGATTGAGCCTGCAACCTAGGTACATGCCCTTGACCAGAATTGAACCCGGACCCTTCAGTCCGCAGGCCGATGCTCTATCCCAGGGGTCCTCAAACTATGGCCCGCGGGCCACATGCGGTCCACCGAAAACATTTATCTGGCCCGCCGCTGCCTGTTGCTTAGCAGCCGACTTGTCCGGGCCCGCAGTGTGCATGTGTGGAATGTGCGCCGCACTCTCCGACTCCCCTCCTTCTCTCTGTCTCTGGACTCCTCCTCTCAGTCTCGGGTGTGATCGGACCAGTCACGAGCTTGCCTGTGCAGAGCCTGCTGCTGCCTGAAGACTGAGGTAAGAACAAGTTTGGATTTATTTGTTTTTACAGGGGTGGGCAAACTTTTGGACTCGAGGGCCACAATGGGTTCTTAAACTGGACAGGAGGGCCGGAACAAAAGCATGGATGGAGTGTTTGTGTGAACTAATATAAATTCAAAGTAAACATCATTACATAAAAGGGTACGGTCTTTTTTTTTTTTTTTTTAGTTTTATTCATTTCAAACGGGCTGGAACTGGCCCGCGGGCTGTAGTTTGCCCACGGCTGAGTTAGGAGGTCTATTTGTTTTTTTAATTTGAAGTTAGCAGGGCGTTTTTCTTTTTGAAGTTAGGAGAGCCTTTTTTTTTTTTTTTAAGTTTTGCTTTTTTACTTCAAAATAAGGTATGTCCAGTGTGCATAGGAATTTGCTCATAGTTTTTTTTTTTAACTATAGTCCGGCCCTCCAACGGTCTGACGGACAGTGAACTGGCCCCCTGTTGAAAAAGTCTGAGGACCCCTGCTTTATCCACTGAGCCAAACCTGTTAGGGCTGATGTACCTTTTAAAAAATTAAATGTATTGGGGTAACATTAGGTAATAAAATTATATAGGTTTCAGGGGTACAATTCTATGTCAGCTGTACTGGATATTGTATTGTGTGTTCACCACCCCAAGCCAATTCTCCTTCCGTCACCATCCATCCCCCCTCTTACCTCTCTCAGCTCCCCATTGATACTCACCATTCTGTTGTTTGTGTCTATGAGGTGTTTTTTCTTTCTTTTTTGCTTAATCCCTTCACCCTTTTCACCCAGCCCACACGCCCCCCTCTGACAGCTGTCAGTTTGATCTCTATCTATGAGTCTGTTTCTATTTTGTTGTTGTTGTTAAACCTCCCCTGAGGATATTTTTCCATTGACTTTAATTTAGAGAGAGTGGGAGGGAGGGGAGAGAGACACAGAGAGAGAAACATTGATGTGAGAGAGACACATTGATGGGTTGCCTCCTGAATGCACCCCTACCAGGGTGAGGATAGAACCTGAAGCCCAGGTACATGCCCTTGAGTGGGAATCGAACCCGTAACCCTTTGGTGTGTGGGGTTACATTCTAACCACTGACCTACACTGCCCAGGGCTCTATCAAAAAAAATCCTCCCCTGAGGATATGTTCATTGACTTTAGAGAAGAAGTGGTGGTGGGGACGGGGAGAGGGAGAAACACTGAGGTGAGAGAGAAACACTGATCACTCCAACTGGGATCCAACCTGAAGACTTTGGTGTGTGGGACGATGCTCCAATGGAGCCACCCAGCCAGGGCGGTCTGTTTCTATTTTGTTCGTCGGTTTATTTTGTTCACTAGCGTCCACAGGAGTGAGATCATGTGACACCTGTCTTTCTGCGTCTGGCTTACTTACCATAATGCCCTCCAGGCCCATCCGTGCTGTCACAGAGATTTCCTTCTGTTTTAGGGCTGGTGGTGTTCCACTGTGCAGACGTCCCACAGCTCCTTATCCACTCCTCTGTGATGGGCCTCGGGGCTGCTCCCAGATCTTGGCTATTGTACATACGCTGCAATGAACACAGGGAGTGCGTATCCTTTTGAACTCACGTTGTGGGTTCCTGCAGGGACAGTGTTCCCAGAGTGGGATCGGTGGAGCAGAAGGCAGTTCCATTTTCAACTTTTTGTGGAGACGCCATACAGTGGCCGCACCGTCTGCATTCCCACCAGCAGACACCAGGGCCCCGTTCCCTTTTCTCCCCGTCCTCACCAGCACTGTTGTTTGTTGAGCGACTGGTGGTAGCCATTCTGACAGGTGAGAGGGATCCCTCATTGTAGTGTTAACTGGCAGTTCTTTGTTGATGAGAGATGTTGCGCGTTTATCACGTGGCTTATGGCCGCTTTAGGTAGCATTTCTTTGCATCATGATAACCTTACAGTGATCACAGGTCTTACTGCTTGTGTACCTCCTCCTTACCTTCTCCTTATTGGAATTTCAGATATTGTACTTGAGGGAAACTTGTATACAATTTCTTGTACTCACTGCAACTTGTCTAACTGTGTGTCTAGATACAACCTTGTTGATGAGGTGGTTGTATTACATCAGCCTTCCTTTGTCATGCCCCAGTTAATATTACCGGGCCTTGGTACAGGGATACAGGTTGCCAGGTATTAAGGGAACTGAATGGTTTGCTAAGTCGCCCTAAGAGGTTCATCGGAGTGCTTATTGCTGACCTCTTGGCTCTAGTCTCCCTCATTGCTACTGCCACTACTGCAGCCATAGCTTTAACCCAGGAAATACACACAGCTCATTTTGTGGATGGCCTGGCGAAGAACGTTTCGGATGCATCAGGAGCTCAAGAGCTCATAGATAAGAAAATAGAACAAAGGCTCAATGCACTAGGAGAAGCTGTGCTCCTTATAGGAGATCAAATGCACAGCTTGAAAGTGCATTCTACCCTTTCGGTGTCATGCTGAGTTTGATTGGATTTGTGTCACCCCCAAGATATATAATGGTACTATGTGGCATTGGGATCGAGTTCGCAACCACCTGTTAGGAGTTTGGGATCAGACTAACCTTACTTTAGATATCAGTAGAATAATGGAGAGATTCAAGCTATTAAAGATGCAGGTTCTGCTCTGTTGCCTCCTAGCGAAGTAGCACAGAATATTTTTAATGAAATTCAAAGCCTCATGTCCTTTCATGGATTTCAGTCTTTTATTTGGTCTCTATTAATTGTTGTTACCCTTGCTCTCATTATTCTCTGTTTACTTCCAGTCTGCTTCCGAACCATCGGTTCCAGTATCTGATCCCTGCAAATAGGACGGCATGAACTTCGCCTAAAAAACAAGGAAGGGGGATCTGTTGGAGTCCGGGTGTAAGCTGACACGGTCCTTGCACCTGAAGGGGCTAGCGAGGCTGGGACCATTACCCACACAGTTTTGCATGGCGGTTATCAGTAGAATGAGAGCAACATTTGTAGAATGAGAACAGCCTTTCCTGGCTTACCAAGAAGTCTGTAACTATTTACTGAGATTTGCTGTACCGAGAATTTGTCCTTCTGCTCTGTCTCTCCCTTAGAGATGAAGAGGAAGAAACAATACATTCCTCTTGACAGACCTCCTATTCAGTGTTTTGTGTATAAAAGGCATTGCGTGGTTAATAAACTTGCTGCAGTTCCTCGATTGATCTGTAGTCCTCCCGATCCCCCTTTCCTGTCTTTCTTTCTTTTCTCAATTCCCACCTCCCTACCTCAGCCCCGTTCAACCTGTCAGGCTGGCCCTGACACTAGGGAAGGAAAGGTCACCCTGGGGTGAGGTCCTTGTTTTCCAGTTTTACTGGTTGCTCGCCACCCTGGTGACCTTCTGCACCTGGTCCTTGCTCTGCTCTTGTCTGTGTAACTGCCGACCACACTATATCTTAATAATGGTCAAGTGATGGTACCCTCCTTCCCCTGAATTCCATGCAATCATTAAAAAAAGCTGGTTGTTGCCCTAGCTCAATGGTTGGCAAACCACGGCTCGCGAGCCACCTGTGGCTCTTTGGCCCCTTGAGTGTGGCTCTTCCTCAAAATACCACATGGGGGCGCGAACGTACAGTGCGAAGTTGACTTAAAACTTTAAGTAAAGTTTATTAAGTTAATATTAGGGAATGTTGTGGAGTGAAAGAAGATGTAGTGTCAAGGATTGAGAAAGGTATGTTGAGATGGTTTGGACATATAGAGAGGATGAACGAAAGGAGATAGATGAAACAAGTATACAAGACGAGTGTGGATGGGAGAGTTGGAAGGGGTCGACCTCAACCAATGTACCTCCATCAAATTGAGGACGTTTTTAGCAAAGGCCAGCTTAGGAGTACCCCAATGAAGTTAATAACAATGTACCTACCTATATAGGTTAAGTTTAAAAAATTTGACTCTCAAAAGAAATTTCTATCGTTGTACTGTTGACATTTGGCTCTGTTGACTAATGAGTTTGCCGACCACTGCCCTAGCTGGTTTGGCTCAGTGGATAGAGCGTCGGCCTGTGGACTGAAGGGTCCCAGGTTCGATTCCGATCAAGGGCATGTACCTTGTTGTGGGCTCCATCCCCAGTGGGGAGTGTGCAGGAGGCAGCCGATCAATGATTCTCTCTCATTATTGTAGTTTCTATCTCTCTCTCCCTCTCCCTTCCTCTCTGAAATCAATAAAAACATATTTTAAAAAAAGCTGTGGGTTGTATGCATCTGCATAACCCATGGACACAGACTTCAGGGTGGTGAAGGCCTGGGGCGGGGGGTGGGGTGGGCTGGAAGGAATCCATGGGAGGCCAAGGGGGACATATGTAATACTTTCAACAATAAAGGTTTATTTCAAAAAAAGAGCTTTGGCAATCAAAATAACAACCAACAAGAACTGCTGGTTGGACATGGCTCTAGCTTCAGGAGGATCTCGATGTAGGTCACCCCCCCGCCCCCCCCCCCCCCCAAGCTGGGAACTGAGTGGTGGCTGTGGACGTCACTACCAGGCCTGGGCGTTCTGCATCTGCTCAGCGCCAGGCACAGAGACGGGTTCTCAGAGGACCGAGGAGGCTGGTCTGTGGGGCAGGAATCTGCTCAGTTGGAGGCCCTGGGGGAGTCAGGATGACGAGAGAAATTCCAGGGCAGCCCAGCCGTGGGAGCTGCAGATGCCTGAGAAAGGATGTCCCAGCAGCTGCTCCCGGGGAGCCGGGCCATGGGATAGGAGGGGCTGTGTGGAGGCGGGGGCTTGTCAGGACAGAAGCTGGGTCCCAGAAGGCAGCGTGTGTGCCATTCTCGGGCTCCAGGTCTGGCCTTCCAGGTGGAAGGCACAACCCCTGCCCCCCAGGTGATGGCTCAGAGGGACTTCTCTCCCTTAAGACGCTGAGACCTGCAGAGCCAGGGCAGGACCCGGAGCTGGAACTTCTCCTCCCACCTGCTGCAACCGGGAGCGCTGTCCCGGTCTCCCCACCCCCCTTGGCATCAACTGGGGGAAGTGAGGGCGGGGTGTAGGGTCCCAGGTCAGGAGCCTGCACCCCAGCTGCGAGGCAGGGATCGAGGGCTCTGGTGCCTCCGCAGCTTCTGTGACTTGGTCACCCACAGGGTGGTACTCACTTGTGAAGGAGCAGGACAGAAGGTAGAGCGATGTCCACTCTGGCGCACACTCTCAGCACCTTGGCCACGGCCACGGCCATGGGCTTTTCCCTGCTTTCCTCCCACGTGTGTGTCTGCTCCTAACTTTGTGCAACCCTCCCTCATCCCATACACGGGCCAGCCGCCCCACAGGGACCAGCCGCAGCCTCTGGCCAGCATGTCCACCGCCACACTCAGGGTCCCTGGGTGACACACGCCCAGTTGGGGGCCAGATGTAAGCTGGCAAGGTCCTTGCACCTGGAGGGGCTAGTAAGGCTGGGACCCTTACCTACACAGTTTTCTCAGACTTGTTTGGATGGCGATTATCAGTAGAATGAGAGCAACCTTTGTAGAATGAGAACAGCCTTTCCTGGCTTACCAAGAAGTCTGTAACTATTTCTTGAGATTTGCTGTACTGAGAACTTGTCCTTCTGCTGTGTCTCTCCCTTAGAGATGAAGAGGAAGAAAGAATACATTCCTCTTGACAGACCTCCTATTCAGTGTGTTGTGTATAAATAGGATTGTGTGGCTAATAAAGTTACTTCAGTTCTTTGAGAACTGGGGTCCTCCCGACCTGGCTTTCCTGTCTTTCTTTCTTTTCTCAATTCCCACCTCCCTACCTCAGCCCGGCTCAACCTGTCAGACTGGCCCTGACAAACTGGCGCCTGAACAGGGACTGAGGAGGGAAGCAGATAGTGAGGAACTCCTCCGGAGAAAGAGTGCACTCGTTGAGGTAAGGGAGGAGCAATATTTGGTAATCGGGAGTAAAGCATGGGGCAATTAGAATCTAGAGAAAATGCCCTTTGTGGGCAAATGTTAAAGTTTATACTCAACAGTAAAGGAACTAAGGTTAATGACAAGCAAGTAGAAAAATTTTAAAAATTCATTCAAGAGGTCTGCCCTTGGTTTCCTGAGGAAGGAACCGTTAACTTAGACATGTGGCAGAAAGTTGGAGAACAAATGCGCAATCATTATAAAGCCCTTGGGCCAAGTAAGACCCCGGTTGATGCATTTTCCTTATGGAATTTAATACGGGGTTGTTTAGATCCCAGGCATGACCATAATCAACCATCTCTTAAGCCAGAAAAAAAAGGAGAAGCAGTGTAATAGCACAAAACAGGGGTCGAAAAAAGACAGTATATTAAAAAGAAATAACGTAACTTTTAAAGATAATTTAACTCCTCAAGATGAGGAGGATTTTGAGGAAGCTGCTGCTCTCTGTCATGATGATAATACAGGTATTGTTCAGGCAAAAGAGGAGGAAGAATATTTTTCTGCTGCAACTGAAGAGGGCAGTGATATAGAGGATGTGTTAGAACGCTTTTTAGAAACATTAAAGCTTCTTGGCAAGAAAAAGAGAAGCCGCGGGGGCCGTTCCCGCCACTCTCCGCTGCCTTGTGCGGCACCAGTTCCAAGGAAAAGTCAAACACACAAGTGTTTTACTTGTGGAGGAACAGGACACATGGCAAAACAGTGTCCTTCTACTAAAGGGATTAATGAAGGAAATGGCAGAGGTCCCAAACAACCTGGACTATGCCCTTGTGGACGAAAGGGGCCGCATGCTGACCTGACAAGCTCAGGAGAGGCCTGCATGGCAGTTTTGCAGACTCGGAGACCTAAAGTAACCACAAAGGATGGTCTGAAATTAAACCTTAACTAAAAGCAGTTATGGTGGGCAGTTACAATCCTAAGCCGATATCTTCACTGATAAGGTCAACCTTTACTGTAACTGAGCCTATCTGTCTTTTTGCATCTAAGATAACATATCCTTGGGATGTCTGGGTAACTTGTGACTCCCCTTTTTATGAAGCCCGTGGGGCACAACCAGGTGTGCTGGGTCCCAGGACAGATACCACAAATCCCTTCATCATCATGTTAATTGTTCCTGCACCCATCTAAGTATGTGTCCATCATTTTACTTTTTATCCTATCACAGAGGTTTCCCCGCTTCGCTTAATCCCACCTCCTTAAATCTCTCACCAATGAATTTCATGTATAAATACGGATGTAACCCTGCCATTCTCCGGAGCACTATCTCAATTCGTTGAGGTTCTGCTTCCCGGCATATGTCGACAGTTTGGCTCAAATAAACTCACAAAAATTCTTTACAGGTTTCAATGGTTTTTTTTACGTTGACACCCTAAATGTAAAAAAGGAAAACATTGGGCAAATGAGTGTAAATCTTAGACAGATATCCAGGGAAATTCTTTGGCTCAACACCAGTCGGGAAATTACCAAAAGGGGCCGGCCCAGCCATGGCAAATAACAGGGGCATTGTCTATTTACCCTCCTGTCCCTGTGCTGTCTCAAGGCCAGCAGGCTACACAGCACCCAGCCTGCCCCAGAGAGCAAAATAGATACAAGAGCTATTCCGAGCAACCCCCGGAAGTGCCGGGCTGGACCTTGGATCCATAGGAATAAGACATTCTGTCTGCCCTGGGTGCTGCCCTTGCCTTCTGAAATAAACAAAATATCATTAGATTTAAAACCTCCCACATAAAAAAGAAATGATGATTTCCTTGCATCTCTGATACAGCTTCAGCAAATGCCACCAGATCTGAAATTTAAAAATACATCTGGGATTTCTGTACACGTGTAAAGAGAAAACTAGCTTGGAACTAAGGCGCGCATTGTCCGATTTTGGACATTTAGATAGAGTTCTGAGCTGAAATCTCTTTACAAATGTACAAAATAAAACCCAAGACTGATTATTTCCTAACAAAAATGGAAAATTTAACCCAAAGGAAAAAAGATGCTGGCTAGATTCTAGCAGCAGGATTGGCATTTCCATAATAAAGAAGAGTTTTTAAATACTGATAAAGGATATTAAAAAGTTAACTTCAAGGCCAAAAAGGAAATTCAGTAAAATTGTGTCTGTTACAAAAATTTGCTAAAGAATATGCCATAAAATAATAAATTAGATTTAAATCTCAAGAATTATTGAAATATATTAATTATAAATCTAAGTAGCCCAGGTAAAAGACGGCTACGCCCTTTAATTGAGGCTGGCTTCCCAAAGCAATTTCTAATAGAGGAAGGGCTAGCCTCCCTTCCCCCAACAGAGCAGGTAGGCCAAAAATTTGCTGCCAGTGACAACTTATAAAAAGAGGCTTGCTTCTCAGTTTCCCATCCTTAGTAGAAAGAATGGAACTAATTTGCATTTTAATGGTTATCTGTTTTCAGTCAATGGCACCCTGAGGCTTAGGAGTTAGCTAAATTGAATTAGATATTCTGAAATAACAAAATGCTAAAATACTAATCTAAATTTCCCTCATGAAAAATCTAGAGGATAGAATTAAATCTATTGATTATGTCTTGTATTTTTGAAGTGTATTCTGAAAAATGTTACTGATTAAGAAATGCTAAATATTTAACTTGCCAGCTAAGAGTTTAAAGTTCTGGTTAAATAAATTGGGAGAAATCATATAATTATAGTAAAATTTCAACATTTGTCTAATTGAAAAAAGAGGATAAATTCTATAATCCCAACCAAAATTTTTATATTCAAAGATCAGTTTTAATTTAATTGATATCTCTTAATAATTATAAAAGGTATATAATCTTTAAATTATATATACACATATATATTTAATAGTCTTTTAAGTTAGATTTCAAAACTATAATCAAGGAATGACTTCAGGACATTTCATGGGCCCTGAAATGTTTTCAAAAGTATATTCTCTCTTCTTAAAGGATTTTTTAATAAAGCCAATTTAATATACTTGAAATCACATAGAAAGCTTTATCAAATAAATATTAATAAATATATATTTTAAGTCTTTGCCTCTAAGAAAGGGCAAAACAAGTTATCTTACTTAATATTTCTTAAAATACAGCAGTAGAATTTTAAGATATAATTTAAAATAACAAAAGCTCATTAATAACTTTTAATATTTGACTACAGCATATTATACATTTATTCCAAACAAGCTTACAAACTAATTGTTTGGCAGCAATTTAATAAGAACATGAAAGGATTTTATCCCTTCCACTGTGTGGAAGGCCCCCTGGGAAGGCACTTAAGCATTCTATATTGACCTCTCTTGCCCTTTTTGCCAAGGGGCTCCCTCTTCCAATTGCCTACAACTGTTGCCTAAGCTCTCTGTTCATACTGAGGTTAAAGCCTCATGGTGGCTGGTACCATAGATCTGTCTCTCGCCCAATGGCATAAGCTGAGCCCTCTCTAGAGAAGAAACCTGGGTTCCCCATGATCAATGCAGGGGCCCCGCCAGCTGGCGAGGGGATCCAAAGGCAGTTACTAGGCATGGAGGCCACAGGGGCATACGCTACCAAGGAGACAGAACTAAACCTCACATCACCCTGCTTGGCCCCGGAGGATGGCTGGTTAGTCAATGACGGGTAAGACCCTTCAGGGAGGGGCAACCTAAGACAGGCACAGTCGCAGGGGGCCTCAGGGAAGAACTTGGGGGTCAACAGAGGTGGGGCACAGATCCACACCCCCCCAATTGTGCAGGGGCTTGAACACTCGCTCCTTCTGAGAGAGGTCTCCTGTCCCCATGGCTGCTGCGCTTCCCATGCCCAGCTCAAATCGGGACCCAGATAACAGAAAGGGACTTAGCCCAGCCGAGATAGATACCCAGATAACAGAGACTTAGCTAACAGCAGCTACCCTATATCTAAATCCAGCTTAACACCAGGAATGCTCAGGGCCTTCTCAAGGATACAAAATAATCCTTTCCATTAATATTTACAGTATAAACTAAGATTGTATTAAAGTATTAAATTTGACAGTAAAATAATAGTCAAGTTTTCAGATTAATTAAAACTAGCTCAAGAAGTATTAGCCAAAATTTTCATTTCATAGATAAATTGTTTAACATACTATAAACCTAAAGCAGTCATATTTTTATACAAAAAATTAAAATTAAACGTTATCAAGACTGCACTAAAAAATTTCCAAAAACCTCCTAATATTAAAAAATAAAAAAGGGGGGATAGTGGAGTAATAACCTTTTAAGTAAATGCCTTAATTGCTTTAATATTTCTACTTGAAAATTAATATTTTCATTTATAATGCTAATAGGAAGACACCCATGAAAAACATATGTGGTGTCAAAATAAGCCAAAGGAAATTCATTTGAGCAAAAATAATTATTAACCTTTGGTGGAGAATACATTTGTATATTTTCAGAAAAAAACTCCAAGACCATGTGGATTCATGCAACAGAAGAGAATTATCAGGAATGCTCCAGCCATGAAGACAAGAGAAAAAAACAATCCAGAGATAGAGAACAAAGTGGAACAAGAACTCACTCCACCATTCAAGAGGCTACTAGTCGGTCCACTAGCGCCCGTGCCACCACCACTGCCACGGAGATCACAGACGACTCGGAGGACATCTCCACCAACTTGGGAACAGTTGAAGAAGCTGACAACGGAGGCCGAGGCCATGGTCGCTCGCCAAGGAGCACAACAAACTGCTAAGACTTTGTTTCTAGCCCTGCTGTCAATTTTGGCTGTTCAGGGCTGTGATGCTCAGACTCCATACTGGGCATACATTCCAGATCCGCCCTTTCTCAGGGCCGTTACTTGGGATGACCCCAGTGTTCCTGATTTGTTAATGATACAGATATCATGGGCCAATCAAGTGCAGATTTTCTTACTCCTCAATGGGTAGGAGATTATAGATATGAGGGAAGGTCAACCAGGGTCCCCATATGTTTTACAGCCATTAAATATTGGAATAACTGTCTTACTGTAGAACCTTCACCAAGGTATACCCATGGCATTAGCAGAGGTGGAGATCCTGAAGAGTATGAGGGGTGGATCCGACGAGAATGGTTCCTTACTATATATGGCTTGCCTGACATCACCCATACTGTCTCTCAGGGTGTCCCGCCCAAATTGCCTCCATGTTTGTATAATGAATACAGGCTATTTCTGAGGTATCCACCTTGGCGACATGGCCGTCATGAGTTAGCTCCCATTAACAATTCCTTTCAGTTACTTGATTGGTCCTATCCCAACCCGCTATCTAGCAGAAGTAGTTTTAAGGCTAGAGAGACCCCTGGAGGCTGGGTAGAAAAGATACTCACCACAAAGCAGGGAGGAATACAGTTCGAAATATTTAAGCTTATGGCCGCTTTAGGTAGCATTTCTTTTTTTAAAAAATATATTTTATTGATTTTTTACAGAGAGGAAGGGAGTTAGATAGAGAGTCAGAAACATCGATGAGAGAGAAACATCGATTAGCTGCCTCCTGCACATCCCCCACCGGGGATGTGCCCGCAACCCAGGTACATGCCCTTGACCGGAATCGAACCTGGGACCTTTCAGTCTGCAGGCCGATGCTCTATCCACTGAGCCAAACCGGTTTCGGCAGGTAGCATTTCTTTGCATCATGATAACCTTACAGTGATCACAGGTCTTACTGCTTGTGTACCTCCTCCTTACCTTCTCCTTATTGGAATTGTAGATATTGTACTTGAGGGACACTTGTATACAATTTTTTTGTACTCACTGCAACTTGTCTAACTGTGTGTCTAGATACACTTTTGGTTATGAGGTGGTTGCATTACATCAGCCTTCCTTTGTCATGCCCCAGTTAATATTACTGGACCTTGGTACAGGGATACAGGCTCCCAGGTATTAAGGGAACTGAATGATTTGCTAAGCCCTCTAAGATGTTCATTGGAGTGCTTACTGCTGGCCTCGTGGCTCTATTCTCTCTCATTGCTGCTGCCACTGATGCAGCCATAGCTTTAACCCAAGAAATACACACAGCTCATTTTGTGGATGGCCTGCGGAAAATGTTTCAGATGCCTTAGGAGCTCAAGAGCTCATAGATAAGAAAATAGAACAAAGGCTCAATGCACTAGAAGAAGCTGTGCTCCTTATAGGAAATCAAATGCACAGCTTGAAAGTGCGTTCTACCCTTTCGGTGTCCTGCTGAGTTTGATTGGATTTGTGTCACCCCCAAGATATGTAATGGTACTATGTGGCATTGGGATCGAGTTCGCAACCACCTGTTAGGAGTTTGGGATCAGACTAACTTTTCTTTAGACATCAGTAGATTACATGGAGAGATTCAAGCTATTAATGATGCAGGTTCTGCTCTATTGCCTCCTAGCGAAGTAGCACAGAATATTTTAAATGAAATTCAAAGCCTCATGTCCTATCACGAATTACAGTCTTTTATTTGGTCTCTATTAATTGTTGCTATCCTTGCTCTCATTATTTTCTGTTTACTTCCAGTCTGCCTCCGAACCATCGGATCCAGCATCCCATCCCTGCAAATAGAACTACATAAACTTTGCCTAAAAAACAAAGAAGGGGGATCTGTTGAGGGCCAGATGTAAGCTGGGACGGTCCTTGCACCTGAAGGGGCTAGCGAGGCTGGGACCATTACCCACACAATTTTCCCAGACTTGTTTGGATGGCGGTTATCAGTAGAATGAGAGCAACATTTGTAGAATAAGAACAGCCTTTCCTGGCTTACCAAGAAGTCTGTAACTATTTACTGAGATTTGCTGTACTGAGAACTTGTCCTTCTGCTGTGTCTCTCCCTTAGAGATGAAGAGGAAGAAAGAATACATTCCTCTTGAGAGACCTCCTATTCAGTGAGTTGTGTATAAATAGGATTGTGTGGCTAATAAAGTTACTTCAGTTCTTTGAGAACTGGGGTCCTCCCGACCTGGCTTTCCTGTCTTTCTTTCTTTTCTCAATTCCCACCTCCCTACCTCAGCTCGGCTCAACCTGTCAGGCTGGCCCTGACAACCCCCCTTCCTGCTCTGGTGACACTGACTCAGATAGAAGAGATTCCGCTGCCTGAACCAGGTCGGCGCTGACCTTCTGGCCTCCTCGAGTCACGGGCTGCTCCCTGGAGGCACTGGTCATGCGGCCGGGCCTTCCCTGCTGGGGTTCCCGGTCCTCACTGACCCTTCCTCTCTCAGGCTGTCACTGTGTTCTACGGTCTTCGTGGCAAAAGAGGAAAACAGTGGCACTGCGCCCGTGAAGAGGTGTGACCCCAGGAATCACACCTGGAGAGATGGAAGGTGCAGGCCAGGGTCTGAGGAGTGGCTCCATGCGTGCCTGGCTCAATGAACCAATGCGTGTCCCACGGTCCTCCCGGGGCCACGTCAGGGGCAGGGATGCGCACGTAGTGACCAACTAGAGTTCTGTGGTGTGTGTGTGGGGGGGAGAGGGTGTTGAGGCTTTAGCAGTGGTTCTCAACCTTCTGGCCCCTTAACTACAGTTCCTCATGTTGTGACCCAACCATAAAATTATTTTCGTTGCTACTTCATCACTGTAATGTTGCTACTGTGATGAATCATCATGTAAATATCTGATACGCAGGATGGACTTAGGCGACCCTTGTGAAAGGGTCATTCGACCACCAAAGGGGTCGCGACCCACAGGTTGAGAACCGCTGCTTTAAGGAAATAATCCTTTTCTCTGAGACCAGGATCAGTTCACAAGCGTTTTATTAGTCAACGGCCATCAGCTCCCTCACCCCAGAGAAACCACTGCTGCCAAGAGCTTCCTGGCAGGCAGGCGTCCCTCCCTCCCCGCAACATCCCTCCCCGTGACCCCTTCCCGTCCCTTCAGGTTATCCATGGTGCCTCAGCCACCGGATCCTCAGCCACGGTGCCTCAGCTACAGGTGCCTCAGCCATGGGTGCCTCAGCTACAGGTGCCTCAGCCACGGGTGCCTCAGCTACAGGTGCCTCAGCCACGGGTGCCTCAGCTACAGGTGCCTCAGCCTCGGGTGCCTGACCCAGAAGTGCCTCAGCCATGGGTGCCTCAGCCACTGGTGCCTCAGCCACGGGTGCCTCAGCCACTGGTGCCTCAGCCACGGGTGCCTCAGCTACTGGTGTCTCAGCCACAGGTACCACAGCCTCGGGTGCCTCAGCCTCAGGTGCCTCAGCCTTGGGTGCCTCATCGAAGGGTTCCTCAGCCACTGGTGCCTCAGCCACGGGTGCCTCAGCCACTGGTGCCTCAGCCACGGGTGCCTCAGCTACTGGTGCCTCAGCCACAGGTACCACAGCCTCGGGTGCCTCAGCCTCAGGTGCCTCAGCCTTGGGTGCCTCATCGAAGGGTTCCTCAGCCACGGGTGCCTCAGCCACGGGTGCCTCAGCCACAGGGACCACTGCGTCGTGTGCCTCAGCCTCGGGTGCCTCAGCAACGGGTGCCTCTGTCTCGGGTGCTTCAGCCATGGGTCCCTGAGCCTTGTGTGCCTGAGCCATGGGTTCCTCCTGGCGGCTGCGGTGGCTGGGGAATGGCTCACCGAGGCCCCTGGTGCCTTTTATAAAAGGACCCGGCTCCATACTGATGTGGAGGGTGGGACAGGGAGGGCTGGACCACTCTGCACACCCTGCCCTCCCCTTTGGGCATCACTGTGATGAAATGTGTTGTTGGGACATCCTGTGGCCCTGGGCCGGACCCTCCCCCAGCCGGCAGGGCCAGGCCCCTCGTGCTTGGCTTGTAGTGCATTTCCCATGGGTGTCCCCCCGGGGGCAGGTGTGGCTGCTGAGTGAGGAATGGGTGAAGGCCTGGCCTTTGGCCCTGTCCCTGTGGTGTCAGGCGGGCTTGGGGGAGACACTGTCTGAGGGAGGGATGTCGGGCCCAGTGAGGGGCTGGTGCTCGGCTTGTCTTCAGACCCCCTGGGTCATCAGCGGGCAGCTCACCTCAGCTCCCCCAGCTCCTGCTGCATCATCTCGTGGCCTCTTCCCCCTGCGTGACTCAGGACGCCAGGCACGCTGTTTGCGGGCTGACCACTCCAGCACGCCCGCCCTTACCACACTCCATCTGCGATGACCGACGTCCAAACAAGACCACGCCGGAGGCTCTGGGAGGACATCCCTGGGGACACGGGTCAGCTGATGCACCGAGGCCACGCTCGGTCACACCACGAGCTGCCTGACTGCACGCCCTGAACCCGGGGAAGCTCACACCGGCGTCACCGGGATTCCTGCTCCTGTCTCCGTGCTCTGGGACACGTTCTGGAACCCGGGATCAGGTTCGAGGAAATGGTGGTGATAAGCATTACCCCTCGGAGGTGGAGAGAGCACTGAGAGGTGGGGAAGGTGCTGGGAGGGCGGTGGGCAGGTAGACAGACAGGAGCAGAGCAAGGACAATAGGTGAGGTACACGGGTGTGCGGGGTGCTGGGTGCCTAGCAATGGGCAGAACTGGGAAAACAAGGACGTGCCCCCAGGATAGCCTTTCCTCCCGGCATGGCGCTGGTCACGCGGTGCAGACCCCTGACCTTCCTCCCTAAGATAACATCTGGGCCTCAGTTGCTTTTCCTCTCCAGGCGCAGAAAAGCAGCAAAACCTGACCAGTGACGCCTTGGCTGCCTCAGGACCAGCCGCATTGACGAACTGGGGCGGAGCGTGGAGTGTCAGGCCCAGAGGACTCAGCACTATTTCATACATATATTTTATTACTATATATTTATACACACACAGACACACACACACACACACACACACTAGTAGCCCGGTGCACGAAATTCATGCACTGGGGTGGGGGGGTGGGGGAAGGGGCCCCTCAGTCTGGCCTGCACCCTCTCCAATCTGAGACCCTTCCAGGAGTGTCCAACTGCCTGTTTGTGCCCACACTTTTAACAGATAACAGCTCCATTGTTGTTTCTTTCTTATGCTTAAAACCATTGGAATTAGTAGGTATTCAAAGTGTGTATACATTTTTGGGGGAAACCCTGTATATCTCTAGTCAGCGGTGAAATAAACCAACAGCAGATTTGGAACCCCCAGAGAGGGAACCTCGCTCACTCCCGACATGTCTCCCCACTTCAGTTTCCACCTTCATGGGCAGCAGGAGAATCAACGTTTTTTCTCATTAATTCGGAAAAGCATATCCTGTCACCCGCTGCTCGGCAGGAGTGCGCTAGGCCCCAAACAAGCGAGGCTCAGTCAGGGCAGCCTTCGCTCATGGGTGCTGGCACCCAAAGTGCACATTCCTCCTCTACAGTCGCCCCAACTATCCCACTGTTTCACTGAGGGGACTGAATTCCTCTCCGCCTCTGGGTTCTTGATCTTGAACGCTGACCCAAGGCACCTCAGAGAGGGCCGCCCCCGCCCACCAGGTGTGTCTGTCTGCACCTGCTCCCGCCTCAGCACCTGCATTAACCCCCTAGAGGTGATGTCCTAGCTGCACCGGCCTCCGTAGGACCAGGGCATCACCACTCCGCCCACTCACTGTCATCTCACAGGCGCCCACTCTCAGCACCCAGAACACCCAGACACTCTCCAAAGGACGGGAGCGCATCAGAGGGGGTGTGTGCACATCCTGTGGGGGTGTTAGGCATGCCGGGTTGATGGAAGTGAGGTGGAGAGGCAGGGGGAACTTGTGCACGCCTTTGTTTGCAACTGTTGCAGGCGCGGGAGGGTGACAGTGTGCTGGGGGATGTTCGCATGCCAGGGGGGGTATGTACACACCAGAGGCCTCTGGCTTTGCAGATCCACAAACCACCGTGGTGTGGCCAGGAGGACGTCAGTCTGGCCCGCCACGGTGTCTGTCCCTGCGATCCTGCACCTTCTGGGCCAGGAGGCGGATCTTGCGCAGCCACTCCTGGGCACTGATGGCCTGCAGGCGCTACTTCAGCTCAGCCTGCAGGCTCTGCTTGGTACACTCACAGCTGTTACCACCGCCATGTGGGGAGTACAGGCTGCCCTCCTCCGCCCTGCCTCCCCTGTCCAGAGGCTCTCTGCGCTGCTCACCTGCCCAGAGTGACTGGGGCTGGGCAGAAGCCAGGCGTCCTTCGCTGCCCAATCCTGGCCGAATCGCCCCTGTGCGAGCTGTCGCCCTGTCGGGAAGGGTACGGATCCAGGTCCCGGGACCGCAGACAGCCTCAAGCACTGCCCCCAGCCCTGCAGGGTCACGGATCTGGGTCCTGACCACGGACAGCCTCAAGCACTGCCGCCCGCCTGTCAGGGTCACAGATCTGGGTCCCTGGACAGCAGACAGCCTTCCGTGGTGCCCCCTCCCACCAGGTCACGGATCCGGGTCCTGGGACAGCGGACAGCCTCAAGCACTGCCACCCGCCCCGCAGGGTCACAGATCAGGTCCCAGACTGTGGACCACCTTGCCCACTGCCGCCCACCTTCAGTATGCAAATTAGCCGCCATCTTGTTGCTTCAGGGTGGGGGTCCCGCTTGGGTGCCTAGCCACCTGGATGAGGGGATGATGGCTGTTTGCAGCTGGTCACACCCCCTTCAGGGTGGGAGTCCCCACTGGGGTGCCTGGCCAGTCTGGGTGAGGGGCTGAGGGCCGTTTTCAGGCTGGCGGGCGACTGAAGCTCCCAGCCTCTCCTTTTTTTCTTTTTTCTTTTTATTCTGGGATTTATTTACCTTCCATGGCTGTCACTGGAGCTGAGAGCCAGCTTTAGCTTTGAGGCCCAGCTGCAGCTCTGAGACCTCGGCTGCTGAAAGCAGGAATCTGGGGTTTGTTTGGCTTCTATAATTGAAACAATGTTGCGATCCTGCTGGCTGAAGCCCTGCTGGCTGAAAGCAGGTTTCTGGGGATTGTTTAGCTTCTTTACTTGCAACATTGTTTCTTAGAGTGCAAGCTCAGAGCCCTGCAGAGGCAGGCGGGGAACCTTGGCTTCCTCCATCACTGGAGCAAGCAAGCCTCCTGTTTGCTTCAGCTGCCTGGCTGCCGGCCGCCATCTTGGTTGGCAGTTAATTTGCATATCTCTCTGATTAGCTAATGGGAAGCGTGTCATAGATACAGTTAATTACCATGTTTGTCTATTATTAGATAGGTTATATTTCATTGATAATATATATTTTTTATTGATTTCAGAGTGGAAAGAAGAGGCAGAGATAGAAACATCAATGATGACAGAGAATCATTCATCGGCTGCCTCCATCACAGGCATGTGCCTGACTGGGAATGGAACTGTTTGACCTCCTGGTTCATAGTCGAAGCTCAACCACTGAACCACACCTGCCAGCTCAGCACTATTTCCATTCCTCTCCTCCTCTGTGTCCCAGCTGCCAGCTCTTTCCAGGTGCTCTAAGGGTCAGCTGTGTCTGGACATTGAGAAACAAGCAAACAGTGACATGGGAGGGTCATGCTAGAGCCCGGAGGGAGCCGTGAGGAGCAGCGAACCCGCCAGGGAGAGCAGGACGGCTTCCAGAGCGGGTGGTGCACGGGGGGCGGCGATGAGACACAGGGCACAGCCCAGGGTCTTCAGTGAGGTCCGGGCCAGTGCATCAGCACGCTCTGAACGAGAAACCCCGGGGCAGGGCCCAGCCGCAAGGGAGGCTGGGAGATGGAGCTGGACAACCTTCTGGAGAACCAAGAGTCTAGACCAGTGGTTCTCAACCTTCTGGCCCTTTAACCACATTTCCTCATGTGGTTACCCAACCATAAGATTATTTTTGTTGCTACTTCATCACTGTAATGTTACTACTGTGATGAATTGTCATGTAAATATATGCAGGATGGTCTTAGGCGACCCCTGTGAAAGTCGTTCTACCACCAAAGGGGTCAAGACCCACAAGTTGAGAACCGCTGCTTTAAGGACATAATCGGTTTCTCTGAGACCAGGATTAGTTCACAAGCGTTTTATTAGTCAACGGCCATCAGCTCTCTCACCCCAGAGAAACTACTGCTGCCAAGAGCTTCCTGGCAGCCAGGCCCTCCTCCCTCCCCGCAATGTCCCTCCCCACTCCCGCCTCCTGTCCCATCAGTTTATCCACGGTGCCTCCGCCTTGGGTGCCGTGCTTCAGCCTCGGGTGCCTCAGCCAGGGGTTCCTCAGCCACGGGTTCCTCAGCCAGGGGTTCCTCAGGTATGGGTTCCTCTAGCAACAAGTGCCTCAACCACAGTTGCTGCAGCCACGGGATCCTCAGCCATGGGTTCCTCTAGCAACAAGTGCCTCAGCCACAGTTTCTGCAGCCATGGGATCCTCAGCCATGGGTACCTCAGCCTCGGGTGCAGTGCTTCAGCCTCGGGTGCCTGAGCCACGGGTGCCTGAGCCCCGGGTGCCTCAGCCTCAGGTGCCTCAGCCACGGGTTCCTCAGGTACGGGTTCCTCTAGGAACAAGTGCCTCAGCCACACTTCCTGCAGGCACGGGATCCTCAGCCATGGGTACCTCAGCCTCGGGTGCAGGGCCTCAGCCATGGGTTCCTCTAGCAACAAGTGCCTCAGCCACAGTTGCTGCAGCCACGGGTTCCTCAGCCATGGGTACCTCAGCCTCGGGTGCAGTGCTTCAGCCTCGGGTGCCTCAGTCACGGGTGCATCAGCCTCGGGTGCCTCAGCCATGGGTTCCCCAGCCACAGGTGCCTCTAGCAACAAGTGCCTCAGCCACAGTTGCTTCAGCCACGGGTGCCTCAGCCACGGGTACCTCAGCCTCGGGTGCAGTGCTTCAACCTCGGGTGTCTCAGCCACGGGTTCCTCAGCCACGGGTTCCTCTAGCAACAAGTGCCTCAGCCACAGTTTCTGCATCCACGGGCGCCTCAGCCACGGGTACCTCAGCCTCGGGTGCAGTGCTTCAGCCTCGGGTGCCTCAGCCATGGGTGCATCAACTACGGGTGCCTCAGCCTCGGGTACTTCAGCCTCGGGTGCCTCAGCCACGGATGCCTCACCAACGGGAGTCTCAGCCACGGGTGCCTCTGCCTCAGGTGCTTCAGCCATGGGTCCCTGAGCCTTGGGTGCCTGAGCCATGGGTTTCTCCTGTCAGCTGCAATGGCTGGGGAATGGCTCACTGAGGCCCCTGGTGCCTTTTATAAAAGGACCCAGCTCCATACTGATGTGGAGGGTGGGACAGGCAGGGCTGGACCACTCTGCACACCCTGCCCTCCCCTTTGGGCATCACTCTGATGAAATGTGTTGTTGCGACATCCTGTGGCCCTGGGCTGGACCCTCCCCCAGCCGGCAGGGCCAGGCCCCTCGTGCGCGGCTTGTAGTGCATTTCCCGTGGGTGTCCCCCACCCCGGGGGCAGGTGTGGCTGCTGAGTGAGGAATGGGTGAAGGCCTGGCCTTTGGCCCTGTCCCTGTGGTGTCAGGCGGGCCTGGGGGAGACACTGTCTGAGGGAGGGATGTCGGGCCCAGTGAGGGGCTGGTGGTCGGCTTGTCTTCAGACCCCCTGGGTCATCAGCGGGCAGCTCACCTCAGTTCTCCGAGCTCCCCCAGCTCCTGCCGCGTCATCTCGTGGCCTCTTCCCCCTGCGTGACTCAGGACGCCAGGCACGCTGTTTGCGGGCTGACCACTCCAGCACGCCCACCCTTACCCCACTCCAACTGCGATGACCGACGTCCAAACAAGACCCCGCCTGAGGCTCTGGGAGGACATCCCTGGGGACACGGGTCAGCCGATGCACCAAGGCCGCGCTCCGTCACACCATGAGCTGCCTGACTGCAAGCCCTGACCCCGGGGAAGCTCACACCGGCGTCACCGGTATTCCTGCTCCTGTCTCCGTGCTCTGGGACACGTTCTGGAACCCGGGATCAGGTTCGAGGAAATGGTGGTGATAAGCATTACCCCTCGGAGGTGGAGAGAGCACTGAGAGGTGGGGAAGGTGCTGGGAGGGCGGTGGGCAGGTAGACAGACAGGAGCAGAGCAAGGACAATAGGTGAGGTACTCGGGTGTGCGGGGTGCTGGGTGCCTAGCAATGGGCAGAACTGGGAAAACAAGGACGTGCCCCCAGGATAGCCTTTCCTCCCGGCATGGCGCTGGTCACGCGGTGCAGACCCCTGACCTTCCTCCCTAAGATAACATCTGGGCCTCAGTTGCTTTTCCGCTCCAGGCGCAGAAAAGCAGCCAAACCTGACCAGTGACGCCTTGGCTGCCTCAGGACCAGCCGCATTGACGAACTGGGGCAGAGCGTGGAGTGTCAGGCCCGCAGGACTCAGCACTATTTCATATATATATTTTATTGACTCTCTATATATATTTCGTTCCTAATATATATATTTTATTGATTTCAGAATGGAAAGGAGAGGCAGAGAGATAGAAACATCAATGATGACAGAGAATCATTCATCGGCTGCCTCCATCACAGGCATGTGCCTGACTGGGAATGGAACTGTTTGACCTCCTGGTTCATAGTCGAAGCTCAACCACTGAGCCACACCGGCCGGGCCAGCACTATTTCCATTCCTCTCCTCCTCTGTGTCCCAGCTGCCATCTCTTTCCAGGTGCTCTAAGGGTCAGCTGTGTCTGGACATTGAGAAACAAGCAAACAGTGACATGGGAGGGTCATGCTAGAGCCTGGAGGGAGCCGTGAGGAGCAGCGAACCCGCCAGGGAGAGCAGGACGGCTTCCGGAGCGGGTGGTGCACAGGGGGCGGCGATGAGACACAGGGCACAGCCCGGGGTCTTCAGTGAGGTCCCGGCCAGCGCATCAGCACGCTCTGAATGAGAAACCCCGGGGTAGAGCCCAGCCGCAAGGGAGCCTGGGAGATGGAGCTGGACAACCTTCCGGGGGTTCTGATGCCTCCTCCAGAGTGAGAACCAAGAGTCTAGAGCAGTGGTTCTCAACCTTCTGGCCCTTTAACTACAGTTCCTCATGTGGTGACCCAACCATAAAATTATTTTCGTTGCTACTTCATGACTGTAACGTTGCTACTGTGATGAATCGTCATGTAAATATCTGATATGCAGGATGGTCTTAGGCGACCCCTGTGAACGTGTCGTTCGACCGCCACAGGGGTCGTGACCCACAGGTTGAGAACCGCTGGTCCAGACGAAGGGTGGGCATTCTCTCCCCAGAGAATTTAACTGAACGACAGTGCAGTGAGAAGTTCATGTCAGATTCCAAAGGGACCTGTGTCCCTCTGACTGGGGCACAGATGCCAAGCCATGGCACTGGGCAGCCGGATTCCTGCAGTGTTTCCTACTGTCCTGAGGCCGGGTCAACAGGCTGGGAAGTTAACTTCCCTGTCCTTAATTTTTGTGTTGAGTGATTTTTTTTCAAAACATTTCGATTAAGTTCAATTTGCATTTTAAACAGAAGACAGCCTGGAATACCTGAAATAGAAGAACAAAGACATAAAACTGTACGTCAGGTTTGAAAAATTATTCCGAGTGCCTGGGGTTGGGAATACACACGGAGAGCCTGCAGGCTAGGACTCGAGCAGTGGGAGAAGCCCATTCAACTCCCTCTCATTTCGCTACTGAAACTTTACAAGTCCGTGTGTTCATCTTCATAATGCTCAGGTGTGCGCTGTGATGCTAAAACCCACGTAGAACGTGGGTTAGTTAACTTGTGCAGACAAGTGAAAAGAAGACCTAACAAAATCAACCGGATGGTATGTGATTGGACGTGGCTTTAGAAATCAGCTTCCAAACAGTCCTCTGCTCTCAGTTTGAAGGGCTCAGTAGCCTCTCTTCAGCTATCGCTAGACAGAGCTGTGGTCGATGTTGAATGTAAAGGGCTCGGATGTACCTTTTTATTTTTTAAATATACTTCATTGATTTTACAGAGCGGAAGGGAGAGGGGTAGAGAGTGAGAAATATCGATGAGAGGGGAACATGGATCAGCTGCCTCCTGCACACCACCTACTGGGGATTGAGCCTGCAACCCAGGTACATGCCCTTGACCAGAATTGAACCCGGGACCCTTCAGTCCACAGGCCGATGCTCTATCCCAGGGGTCCGCAAACTACGGCCCGAGGGCCACATGCGGTCCACCGAAAACATTTATCCGGCCCGCCAGGTGTTTTTGCCGCTGCTGCCTGTTGCTTAGCAGCCGACTTGTCCGGGCCTGCAGCAGGCATGTGTGGAATGTGCGCCACACTCTCCGACTCCCCTCCTTCTCTCTGTCTCTGGACTCCTCCTCTCAGTCTCGGGTGTTGTCAGACCACTCACGAGCTTGCTTGTGCAGAGCCTGCTGCTGCCTGAGGACCGAGGTAAGAACAAGCTAGGATTATTTTTTTTTGAAGTTAGGAGGTCTATTTTTTTTATTTTGCAGTTAGTAGGGCCTTTTTTTTTTGAAGTTAGGAGAACCTTTTTTTTTGAAGTTTTGTTTTTTTACTTCAAAATAAGGTATGTGCAGTGTGCATAGGAATTTGTTCATAGATTTTTTTTTAACTATAGTCCGGCCCTCCAACGGTCTGAGGGACAGTGAACTGGCCCCCTGTTTAAAAAGTTTGAGGACCCCTGCTCTATCCACTGAGCCAAACCGGTTAGGGCTGATGCACCTTTTCAAAAATTAAATGTATTGGGGTAACATTAGGTAATAAAATTATATGGGTTCCAGGGGTACAATTCTATGTCAACTGTTCTGTATATTGTATTGTGTGTTCACCACCCCAAGCCAATTCTCCTTCCATCACCATCTATCCCCCCTCTTACCTCTCTCAGCTCCCCGTTGATACTCACCATTCTGTTGTTTGTCTCTATTAGGTGTTTTTTCTTTCTTTTTTGCTTAATCCCTTCACCCTTTTCACCCAGCCCACACGCCCCCCTCTGACAGCTGTCAGTTTGATCTCTATCTATGAGTCTGTTTCTATTTTGTTGTTGTTGTTAAACCTCCCCTGAGGCTATTTTTCCATTGACTTTAATTTAGAGAGAGTGGGAGGGAGGGGAGAGAGACACAGAGAGAGAAACATTGATGTGAGAGAGACACATTGATGGGTTGCCTCCTGAATGCACCCCTACCGGGGTGGGGATGGAACCTGAAGCCCAGGTACATGCCCTTGAGTGGGAATCGAACCCGTAACCCTTTGGTGTGTGGGGTTACATTCTAACCACTGACCTACACTGCCCAGGGCTCTATCAGAAAAAATCCTCCCCTGAGGATATGTTCATTGACTTTAGAGAAGAAGTGGTGGTGGGGGCGGGGAGAGGGAGAAACACTGATGTTAGAGAGAAACACTGATCACTCCAACTGGGATCCAACCTGAAGCCTTTGGTGTGTGGGACGATGCTCCAGTGGAGCCACCCAGCCAGGGCGGTCTGTTTCTATTTTGTTCATCGGTTTATTTTGTTCACTAGCGTCCGCAGGAGTGCGATCATGTGACACCTGTCTTTCTCCGTCTGGCTTACTTACCATAATGCCCTCCAGGCCCATCCGTGCTGTCACAGAGATTTCCTTCTGTTTTAGGGCCGGTGGTGTTCCACTGTGCAGACGTCCCACAGCTCCTTATCCACTCCTCTGTGATGGGCCTCGGGGCTGCTCCCAGATCTTGGCTATTGTACATACGCTGCAATGAACACAGGGGGTGCGTATCCTTTTGAACTCACGTTGTGGGTTCCTGCAGGGACAGTGTTCCCAGAGTGGGATCGGTGGAGCAGAAGGCAGTTCCATTTTCAACTTTTTGTGGAGACGCCATACAGTGGCCGCACCGTCTGCATTCCCACCAGCAGACACCAGGGCCCCGTTCCCTTTTCTCCCCGTCCTCACCAGCACTGTTGTTTGTTGAGCGACTGGTGGTAGCCATTGTGACAGGTGAGAGGGATCCCTCATTGTAGTGTTAACTGGCAGTTCTTTGATGAGGAGAGATGTTGAGCGTTTATCACGTGGCTGGTGGCCATGGGTATGTCCTCTAAGGAGAAAGAAGAGTGAGGTAAAGGCAGATTTACTCCCGTGTGCCAAGCTCTGCCACTGTCACCCTGGCACCCGCGCAGACACGCAGCAGACACGGGGAGCTCTGATTCTCAAAAGGAAGGGCTAATGGGTTAAGCTGGGGGTGTCACAGCCTTTAGGTACACTATTGTGTAGCATTTCCATCATTCCATCTAGATCGATAGCGTTCACATCTTTACAGTGTGTAGATTCCGTTAGCTGGTTTGGCTCAGTGGATAGAGCATCCGCCTACGGACTTAAGGGACCGGGTTTGATTCAGGCAAAGGACACATATCAGGGTTGTGGGCTTGGTGTGTTTGTGTGTGTGTGTAAGGGCAGTGTTGAGGTTTTAGCAGTGGTTCTCAACCTTCTGCGCCTTTAAATACAGTTCCTCATGTTGTGACCCAACCATAAAATTATTTTCGTTGCTACTTCATCACTGTAATGTTGCTACTGTGATGAATCGTCATGTAAATATCTGATACACAGGATAGTCTTAGGCGACCCCTGTGAAAGGGTCGTGGGACCGCCAAAGGGGTCGAGACAGACAGGTTGAGAACACTGCTTTAAGGCAATAATCCGTTTCTCTGAGACCAGGATCAGTTCATAAGCGTTTTATTAGTCAACAGCCATCAGCTCGCTCACCCCAGAGAAACCACTGCTGCCAAGAGCTTCCTGGCAGCCAGGCACCCCCCTTCACGAACTGCTCCATTCCCCCCCAGCTGTGGCCAGGAGCTGGGCCGAGGGGCATCAGCTGGCTCCCTCCTCCTGGAAGTGCTTGTGACAGGCCAACAGGAGCTCCGTCACCAGCAGGAGGAACTCCTGGAAGCTCACTGTGGCGTCCTCGTTGGTGTCCAGGCCCTTGAACACCTTCTCCATGGCGTCGTCCTTGTCCTCCTCGCTCTAGAGGAGAGAGGGGGCAGGTCAGCGAGGGTGTGCCCACAGGGGCCTCGGCCTCGGCCAAGCACCGCGCTGGGTGGAGGAAAGGAGACCACGCTGTGCCAGGCCCGCTGGGCGTGCAGACACCGCACCTGGGAGGGTGTTCTCGGCTCTGGGGGGGTGGGGGGTGCCCAACGCATTTGAGGATTGTCTTGTTTTTTTCTGAAATATATTTGTATTGATTTCAGAGAGGAAGGGAGGGGAGAGGGAGATAGAAACATCATTGATGAGAGAGAATCATGGATCGCTGCCTCCTGCACGCCCCACACTGGGGATGGAGCCTGCACCCGGGGCAATGCCCTGACCCGGAATCGAACCGTGACCTCTTGGTTCATAGGTTGACGCTCAACCACGGAGCCACATGGAGGGGCGAGGAGTTGCTTTAGGACAGTGGTTGGCAAACTGTGGCCCCTTGAGTGTGGCTCTTCCACAAAATACCACCTGTGGGCGCACACGTACAGTGCAATTGAAACTTCGTGGCCACACTCAAGGGGCCAAAGAGCCGCATGTGGCTCGTGAGCCACAGTTTGCCGACCACTGCCTTAGGATTGTGTAATGCACGGACCGTGAACTGCACCCACTCACTACTGTGTCCTCGGCCCCGTGAGCTGTGTGGGTGCTGCCTATGAAAACTCCCCACCTCATATCTACTGAACGCCATCCTGCACAGCCACCAGGCTGGCCCCCTACCTAGACCCCCAGTCCTCAATCCACGGGCGGGGAAGGTGTCACCTGTTACAGGTGAAGAAAGCAGGTCTGAGGCCCCGGGGAGTAGTGGACCTGGGGTTCCGCCCAGGCCTGGACAGATTGCCTCACCCCCACCCCCGGGCTTTCTTTCAGAGGGGTTGAGGGTTCTGCCAGCCTGCTGGGGCAGGGCCAGCAACACCACAGTGCAGATCCCACCAGCAGCAGTAGGGGGCGCAGGCGACCCGCCCCTGAACCCTCAAATTCTATGCAATCAAATCGTGCTGGTGTGGCTCAGCGGGTGGAGCGGTAGATTCCTAGTCCCAGGGTGGACTCCAGTCAAGGGATGTACCTCAGTTGCAGGTTTGAGCTGGCCTTGGTTGGGACGCCTACGGGAGGCGACCAGTCGATGAGTCTCTCTCACATTGATGATTCTCTGTGTCACCTCCCCCCCCTTCCACTCTCTAAAAAGCAATGGAAAAAATATCCTCAGGTGAGGATTAACACAACAAAGAATCAGAGTAGGCGCAGACCTTAGAGAGCAGGTAGGCAGGGGTGTGGGGAGGCAGAGGGGAAGGGGTGGGGGAGAGTAGAAGGGTGAGGGGAGGGGGAAAGGGAGAAAAGGGAGGGGAGGAGGGGAGGTTAGCGGGCATTGCCCCTGGGGAGCCCCCCTGTGAGGCTCCAGGCCAGTGGCTGTGGGCAGGCAGGGGCCCGGATGGAACCTCCTCCTGTGTGTATTCCTGTCGGTCTCAGGAACACCAGGCAACGGGACCTGGGAACAGGGAAGACGAGCGAGCAGAGGGTGGGCCGGGACGCTGGTGGCGGGCAACTTGCAGAGGGACAGTTGGGAAGGATGGCCCTGGATCGGTCCCTGCGCCCCCACCCCCATCCCAGCCCCCGCCATGGGCCCTGCAGAGGGAGCATCCTGGTCACAGTGCATGGGCGCCCCAAATCGGTCAAGACCGCCCAGGCCACGGCCCCTCACGCCGAGGAGCTGCGAGTCCATGGCCCTGGGGCAGGGGGGCGTCTCTCCGCCTCCATGCCTCTGGACAGTTTCTGCCCCTTCTGCCTTCCATGCCCTCCTTCCTCCTTCCTCCACAGCCCCCATCCCCTGCACCCAGCCAGCCGGCCCTGCCCCAGGGGAGCCTCTTGCCCCCTAGAGACTCCTGCACCTGGAGAGCCTCCTGCCCCAGGGGAGCCTCCTGTCCCAGGGTCCCTCCCTGCAACATGAATAATAGCTCCTCCTCAAACTCGACTGTCTTAGAATGTATGTTAAGGATTTTAAAATTGCTCAAACCTTGCCGCCTTGGGTCCGGTTCTGCGTGTGTAAGAAGGGACAGAGTCAGGTTTAGTAGCAGGAGTGGAGAGGCAGGCAGGGCAGGAGCAGGCCAGAAGAAGCTGGCAAGGCCATCCAAACCACCCGGCCGCTATTGGCCAGAGCCGCCTGAGGCAGACCTCCTCCCACTGGCAACAGCTGACTCCGACTAGGACAGGCTGGGCTCTTTCCAACTGGGCCCCCATGAGCCGATGGTCGAAATGAAAGTCGGGGGCCAGACTGTGAACTTTATGATTGACACAGGGGCAGAGCACTCGGTGGTTACTCAGAAGGTAGCTCCCCTCTCAGGACAGGAAGTCACCATTATTGGAGCTACCGGGACAACAGCTGCAGACTGTTCTGCCACCCCCGCCGATGTCAGTTAGGCGGCCACCGGGGGTTCATGAATTCCTGTATTTGCCAGTTGGCCTGGTCCCTCTAATGGGCAGGGACCTTTTAGCCAAGATGGAAGCAGAAACCACTTTGCCCCAGATGGCTCAGCACAGCCCTGCCTATGTGAAGAGACCTCCCCAATGATCCTGCCCTTAGCAGTGCCGAGGGAGGAAGAATGGAGACTTTATACCCCCCAGCCAAAGGCCCCCACATCTGTTCTTGTCAGGCCCCCATCAGGGGACTTGGGCGGTGTTCCTGTTATCTGCTCAAGAGCCCAAGACTGTAAAAGGACTTGTTCACTGAAAGGGTGTAAGTGTGGATGTTTATTTGATGTTTGTATGTCTACTTAGGTATAATTATTTGTCCATGTAAGTGTGGAAGTCTGCGAGGAAAACAAAAGGTGTTTGATTTAAGGCGGAGTGCCCTGACCGATAGCAAAACACCCCCAAGCGGGGAGGAATACAGTTCGAAATATTTAAGCTTATGGCCACTTAAGGTAGCATTTCTTTGCGTCATGATAACCTTACAGTGATCACAGGTCTTACTGCTTGTGTACCTCCTCCTTACCTTCTCCTTATTGGAATTGCAGATATTGTACTTAAGGGCAACTTGTATACAATTCCTTGTACTCACTGCAACTTGTCTAACTGTGTGTCTAGATACAACCTTGTTGATGAGGTGGTTGCATTACATCAGCCTTCCTTTGTCATGCCCCAGTTAATATTACCGGACCTTGGTACAGGGATACAGGCTCCCAGGTATTAAGGGAACTGAATGGTTTGCTAAGCCGCCCTAAGATGTTCGTTGGAGTGCTTACTGCTGGCCTCGAGGCTCTAGTCTCCCTCATTGCTACTGCCACTACTGCAGCCATAGCTTTAACCCAGGAAATACACACAGCTCATTTTGTGGATGGCCTGGCGAAGACCGTTTCAGATGCGTCAGGAGCTCAAGAGCTCATAGATAAGAAAATAGCACAAAGGCTCAATGCACTAGGAGAAGCTGTGCTCCTTATAGGAGATCAAATGCACAGCTTGAAAGTGCTTTCTACCCTTCGGTGTCATGCTGAGTTTGATTGGATCTGTGTCACCCCCAAGATATATAATGGTACTATGTGGCATTGGGATCGAGTTCGCAACCACCTGTTAGGAGTTTGGGATCAGACTAACTTTACTTTAGACATCAGTAGATTACATGGAGAGATTCAAGCTATTAAAGATGCAGGTTCTGCTCTGTTGCCTTCTAGCGAAGTAGCACAGAATATTTTAAATGAAATTCAAAGCCTCATGTCCTTTCATGGATTACAGTCTTTTATTTGGTCTCTATTAATTGTTGCTATCCTTGCTCTCATTATTCTCTGTTTACTTCCAGTCTGCCTCCGAACCATCGGTTCCAGCATCCGATCCCTGCAAATAGAACTACATGAACTTCGCCTAAAAAACAAAGAAGGGGGATCTGTTGGGGGCCAGATGTAAGCTGGGACGGTCCTTGCACCTGAAGGGGCTAGCGAGGCTGGGACCATTACCCACACAGTTTTCCCAGACTTGTTTGGATGGCGGTTATCAGTAGAATGAGAGCAACATTTGTAGAATAAGAACAGCCTTTCCTGGCTTACCAAGAAGCCTGTAACTATTTACTGAGGTTTGCTGTACTGAGAACTTGTCCTTCTGCTGTGTCTCTCCCTTAGAGATGAAGAGGAAGAAGAATACATTCCTCTTGAGAGACCTCCTATTCATTGTGTTGTGTATAAATAGGATTGTGTGGCTAATAAAGTTACTTCAGTTCTTTGAGAACTGGGGTCCTCCCGACCCCGCTTTCCTGTCTTTCTTCTTTTCTCAATTCCCACCTCCCTACCTCAGCTTGGCTCAACCTGTCAGGCTGGCCCTGACAACGCCCCTTCCTGCTCTGGTGACACTGACTCAGATAGAAGAGGTTCCGCTGCCTGAACCAGGTCGGCGCTGACCTGCTGGCCTCCGCGAGTCACGGGCTGCTCCCTGGGGGCACTGGTCATGCGGCCGGGCCTTCCCTGCTGGGGATCCCGGTCCTCACTGACCCTTCCTCTCTCAGGCTGTCACTGTGTTCTACAGTCTTCGTGGCAAAAGAGGAAAACAGTGGCACTGCGCCCGTGAAGAGGTGTGACCTAAGGAATCCCGCCTGGAGAGATGGAAGGTGCAGGCCAGGGTCTGAGGAGTGGCTCCATGCCTGCCTGGCTGAATGAACCGATGCGTGTCCCACGGTCCTCCCGGGGCCACGACAGGGGCAGGGATGCGCATGTAGTGACCAACTTGAGTTCTGTGGTGTGTGTGTGGGGAGGGGTGTGGGGGGTGTTGAGGCTTTGCAGTGGTTCTCAACCGTCTAGCGCCTTTAACTACAGTTCCTCATGTTGTGACCCAACCATAAAATTATTTCCGTTGCTACTTCATCACTGTAATGTTGCTACTGTGATGAATCATCATGTAAATATCTGATACGCAGGATGGTCTTAGGGGACCCTTGTGAAAGGGTCATTCAACCACCAAAGGGGTCGCGACCCACAGGTTGAGAACCGCTGCTTTAAGGAAATAATCCGTTTCTCTGAGACCAGGATCAGTTCACAAGCGTTTTATTAGTCAACGGCCATCAGGTCACTCACCCCAGAGAACCACTGCTGCCAAGAACTTCCTGGCAGGCAGGCGCCCCCTCCCTCCTGGCAACATCCCTCCCAGTGCCCCCATCCCGTCCCTTCAAGTTATCCATGGTGCCTCAGCCTCAGGTTCCTCAGCCACGAGATCCTCAGCCACGGGATCCTCAGCCACGGGATCCTCAGCCACGGGATCCTCAGCCTCGGGTCCCTCAGCCATGGGTGCCTCAGCTTTGGGTCCCTCAGCCATGGGTGCCTCAGCTTCGGGTGCCTCAGCCACTGGTGCCTCAGCTACAGGTGCCTCAGCCACGGGTGCCTCATCCAGAAGTGCCTCAGCCATGGGTGCCTCAGCTACAGGTGCCTCAGCCACGGGTGCCTCATCCAGAAGTGCCTCAGCCACGGGTGGGATGCCTAAGCCTCGGGTGCGCATCCTCATCCACGGGTGCCTCAGGAACGGGTACAGTGCCTCAGCCACGGGTTCGTCAGCCATGGGTCTGGTGCCTAAGCCATGGGTGCGGTTCCTCAACCATGGGTGCCTCAGCCATGGGTGCCTCAGCCACGGGTTCCTCAGCCATGGGTTCCTCAGCCATGGGTGCCTCAGACACGGGTGCCTCAGCCATGGGTTCCTCAGCCATGGGTGCCTCAGCCACGGGTGCAGTGCTTCAGCCTCGGGTGCCTCAGCCACGGGTGGCTCAGCCACAGGTACTACAGCCTCGGGTACCTCAGCCACGGGTACCTCAGCCTCGGGTGCCTCAGCCACAGGTACCACAGCCTCGGGTGCCTCAGCCAGAGGTACCACAGCCTCGGGTTCCTCAGCCACAGGTACCACAGCCACAGGTACCTCATCCACAGGTACCACAGCCTCGGGTGCCTCAGCCACAGGTACCACAGCCACGGGTACCTCATCCACAGGTACCACAGCCTCGGGTGCCTCAGCCACAGGTAACACAGCCACGGGTGCCTCAGCCACAGGTACCACAGCCTCGGGTGCCTCAGCCACAGGTACCACAGCCTCGGGTGCCTCAGCCACAGGTACTACAGCCTCGGGTGCCTCAGCCACAGGTACCACAGCCACGGGTGCCTCAGCCACAGGTACCAGAGCCTCGGGTGCCTCAGCCTCAGTTGCCTCAGCCACGGGTGCCTCAGCCACAGGGACCACAGCATCGGTTGCCTCAACCAAGGGTTCCTCAGCAACGGGTGCCTCTGTCTCGGGTGCTTCAGCCATGGGTCCCTGAGCCTTGTGTGCCTGAGCCATGGGTTTCTCCTGTCGGCTGCGATGGCTGGGGAATGGCTCACCGAGGCCCCTGGTGCCTTTTATAAAAGGACCCGGCTCCATACTGATGTGGAGGGTGAGACAGGCAGGGCTGGACCACTCTGCACACCCTGCCCTCCCCTTTGGGCATCACTCTGATGAAATGTGTTGTTGGGACATCCTGCGGCCCTGGGCTGGACCCTCCCCCAGCCGGACCGGGCCAGGCCCCTCGTGCGCGGCTTGTAGTGCATTTCCCGTGGGTGTCCCCCACCCCGGGGGCAGGTGTGGCTGCTGAGTGAGGAATGGGTGAAGGCCTGGCCTTTGGCCCTGTCCCTGTGGTGTCAGGCAGGCCTGGGGGAGACACCGTCTGAGGGAGGGATGTTGGGCCCAGTGCGGGGCTGGTGGTCGGCTTGTCTTCAGACCCCCTGGGTCATCAGCGGGCAGCTCACCTCAGCTCCCCCAGCTCCTGCTGCATCATCTCGTGGCCTCTTCCCCCTGCGTGACTCAGGACGCCAGGCACGCTGTTTGCGGGCTGACCACTCCAGCACGCCCGCCCTTACCCCACTCCGTCTGTGATGACCGACGTCCAAACAAGACCCCGCCGGAGGCTCTGGGAGGACATCCCTGGGGACACGGGTCAGCCGATGCACCGAGGCCGCGCTCCGTCACACCACGAGCTGCCTGACTGCACGCCCTGACCCCGGGGAAGCCCACACTGGCGTCACCGGGATTCCTGCTCCTGTCTCCGTGCTCTGGGACACGTTCTGGAACCCGGGATCAGGTTCGAGGAAATGGTGATGAAAGCGTTACCCCTCGGAGGTGGAGAGAGCACTGAGAGGTGCAGAAGGTGCTGGGAGGGCGGTGGGCAGGTAGACAGACAGGAGCAGAGCAAGGACAATAGGTGAGGTACACGGGTGTGCGGGGTGCTGGGTGCCTAGCAACGGGCAGAACTGGGAAAACAAGGACGTGCCCCCAGGATAGCCTTTCCTCCCCGCATGGCGCTGGTCACGCGGTACAGACCCCTGACCTTTCTCCTTAAGATAACATCTGGGCCTCAGTTGCTTTTCCGCTCCAGGCGCAGAAAAGCAGCCAAACCTGACAGGTGATGCCTTGGCTGCCTCAGGACCAGCTGCAGTGACGCAGGACCAGCCGCATTGACGAACTGGGGCGGAGCGTGGAGTGTCAGGCCCGCAGGACTATCACTCATATATATATTTCATTGACTATATATATATATATATATATATATATATATATATTGTTGATAATATATATATTTTATTGATTTCAGAGTGGAAAGGAGAGGCAGAGAAAAATAGAAACATCAATGATGAGAGAGAATCATTGATCGGCTACCTCCATCACAGGCATGTGCCTGACTAGGAATGGAACTGTTTGACCTCCTGGTTCATAGTTGAAGCTCAACCACTGAGCCACACCGGCCAGGCCAGCAGCAGGCATGTGTGGAATGTGCGCCACACTCTCCGACTCCCCTCCTTCTCTCTGTCTCTGGACTCCTCCTCTCAGTCTCTGGTGTGATCTGACCAGTCACGAGCTTGCCTGTGCAGAGCCTGCTGCTGCCTGAGGACTGAGGTAAGAACAAGTTAGGATTTATTTATTTTTTTTAAGTTAGCAGGTCTATTTTTTTTTTTTTTTACAGTTAGGAGAGCCTTTTTTTTTAAGTTTTGCTTTTTTACTTCAAAATAAGGTATGTGCAGTGTGCATAGGAATTTGTTCATAGTTTGTTTTTAAACTATAGTCCGGCCCTCCAACGGTCTGACGGACAGTGAACTGGCCCCCTGTTTAAAAAGTTTGAGGACCCCTGCTCTATCCACTGAGCCAAACCGGTTAGGGCTGATGTACCTTTTAAAAAATTAAATGTATTGGGGTAACATTAGGTAATAAAATTATATAGGTTTCAGGGGTACAATTCTATGTCAACTGTACTGTATATTGTATTGTGTGTTCACCACCCCAAGCCAATTCTCCTTCCATCACCATCCATCCCCCCTCTTACCTCTCTCAGCTCCCCGTTGATATTCACCATTCTGTTGTTGTGTCTATAAGGTGTTTTTTCTTTCTTTTTTGCTTAATCCCTTCACCCTTTTCACTCAGCCCACACGCCCCCCTCTGACAGCTGTCAGTTTGATCTGTATCTATGAGTCTGTTTCTATTTTGTTGTTGTTGTTAAACCTCCCCTGAGGCTATTTTTCCATTGACTTTAATTTAGAGAGAGTGGGAGGGAGGGGAGAGAGACACAGAGAGAGAAACATTGATGTGAGAGAGACACATTGATGGGTTGCCTCCTGAATGCTCCCCTACCAGGGTGGGGATGGAACCTGAAGCCCAGGTACATGCCCTTGAGTGGGAATCGAACCCGTAACCCTTTGGTGTGTGGGGTTACATTCTAACCACTGACCTACACTGCCCAGGGCTCTATCAAAAAAAATCTTCCCCTGAGGATATGTTCATTGACTTTAGAGAAGAAGGGGTGGTGGGGGCGGGGAGAGGAGAAACACTGATGTGAGAGAAACACTGATCACTCCAACTGGTATCCAACCTGAAGCCTTTGGTGTGTGGGACGATGCTCCTGTGGAGCCACCCAGCCAGGGTGGTCTGTTTTTAGTTTGTTCATCAGTTTATTTTGTTCACTAGCGTCCTCAGGAGTGAGATCATGTGACACCTGTCTTTCTCCGTCTGGCTTACTTAGCATAATGCTCTCCAGGCCCATCCGTGCTGTCACAGAGATTTCCTTCTGTTTTAGGGCCGGTGGTGTTCCACTGTGCAGACGTCCCACAGCTCCTTATCCACTCCTCTGTGATGGGCCTCGGGGCTGCTCCCAGATCTTGGCTATTGTACATACGCTGCAATGAACACAGGGGGTGCGTATCCTTTTGAACTCACGTTGTGGGTTCCTGCAGGGACAGTGTTCCCAGAGTGGGATCGGTGGAGCAGAAGGCAGTTCCATTTTCAACTTTTCGTGGAGACGCCATACAGTGGCCGCACCGTCTGCATTCCCACCAGCAGACACCAGGGCCCCGTTCCCTTTTCTCCCCGTCCTCACCAGCACTGTTGTTTGTTGAGCGACTGGTGGTAGCCATTCTGACAGGTGAGAGGGATCCCTCATTGTAGTGTTAACTAGCAGTGCTTTGATGATGAGAGATGTTGAGCGTTTATCACGTGGCTGGTGGCCATGGGTATGTCCTCTAAGGAGAAAGAAGAGTGAGGTAAAGGCAGATTTACTCCCGTGTGCCAAGCTCTGCCACTGTCACCCTGGCACCCACGCAGACACGCAGCAGACACTGGAGCTCTGATTCTTAAAAGGAAGGGCCAATTGGTTAAGCTGGGGGTGTCACAGCCTTTAAGTACACTGTTGTGTAGCATTTCCCTCTTTCCATCTAGATCAATGGTTCTCAACCTCCCTAATGCTGCGACCCTTTAGTACAGTTCCTCATGTTGTGGTGACCCCCAATTTCATTGTTACAAATTGAACATAATTAAAGCATAGTGATTCATCATAAAAATAATATGTAATTATATATGTGTTTTCTGATGGTCTTAGGCGACCCCTGTGAATGGGTCGTTCGACCGCCACAGGGGTCCCGACCCACAGGTTGAGAACCGCTGGTCTGGATTGATAGCGTTCACATCTTAAAAATGTGTACATTCACGCCGAAACCGGTTTGGCTCAGTGGATAGAGCGTCGGCCTGCGGACTGAAGGGTCCCAGGTTCGATTCTGGTCAAGGGCATGTACCTGGGTTGCGAGCACATCCCCAGTGGGAGATGTGCAGGAGGCAGCTGGTCGATGTTTCTCTCTCATCGATGTTTCTAACTCTCTATCTCTCTCCTTTCCTCTCTGTAGAAAATCAATAAAACATATTTAAAAAAAAAAAAAAAAAAAAAAAAAAAAAAAAAAATGTGTACATTCTGTTAGCTGGTTTGGCTCAGTGGATAGAGCATCTGTCTACGGACTGGAGGGACCCGGTTTGATTCAGGCAAAGGACACATACCAGGGTTGTGGGCTTGGTCCCTGGGGGGCTGGGGGGAGTGCCGGGGTGCCGGTCCCCTGTGGAAGGGTGCAGGAGGCAGCTGATCAATGATTCTCTCCATCATTGATGTTTCTCTCTCTCCCTCTCCCTTCTTCTCTGAAATCAATAAAAATATATTTTTAAAAAATGCGTCAAGCCCTTGCGGGTTTTGCTCAGTGGATAGAGGGTCGGCCTGCGGACTGAAGGGTCCAGGGTTCTATTCCGGTCAAGGGGGTGTGCCTTGGTTGCGGGCACGTCCCCAGTGGGGAGTGTGCAGGAGGCGGCTGATGGATGTTTCTAACTCTCTATCCCTCTCCCTCCCTCTCTGTAAAAAATAGATAAAATATATATATTTTTTTATTTTTTATTTTATTTTATTTTTTAAAAATATATTTTATTGATTTTTTACAGAGTGGAAGGGAGAGGGAGAGAGAGATAGAAACATCAATGATGAGAGAGAAACATTGATCAGCTGCCTCTTGCACGCCCCCCACTGGGGATGTGCCCGCAACCAAGGTACATGCCCTTGACCGGAATCGAACCCGGGACCCTTGAGTCCGCAGGCCGATGCTCCATCCACTGAGCCAAACCGGTTCTGACTATATATATTTTTAAAAAGTGTCGATTCCGCGCTTGAAGCAATCTAGGAGGAAAGGGTGCACCGGAAGACCTCACCCCAAAGCCGGGGGAGCATAGAGGTGGGGCACGGGGTAAGCGGAAAGAGGAACGGGAGCGCGCTCGGGCGCTCGTGCACATGCCCACGCGCGCGCGCCCGCGGCCGAGCCGGCTGCGTCTCCCTCCGTCGACGCGCGCGCGCCCGCCCCTCGCTCCCCCAGCGGCGCGACCGTAAAGAGGCCCGGCGGTGTCGTGAACGGGGCCGCAACGCGCAGGGAGCTGGTTGACGGCCGGGCCTCCATTTTGTTCGCGGCTGCTCTGCGCGTAAGTCGCCCCTTTCCGTGGCTTCTCGGCGGCGGAAAGTTGGACCCGGGTAAAAGTTTGCGAGGCGGTTCTGGGGCTCTGTGGCTAAGCGTAGCGAGTCTCCGTTTTCTCTCCGCAGCCGACGCCGACCCTGCGGTCCCCGGAGGAGCGAGGAGGATGCGGCCCCTGGACATCGTCGAGCTGGCGGAGCCGGAGGAGGTGGAGGTGCTGGAGCCCGAGGAGGACTTCGAGCAGTTCCTGCTGCCCGTCATCCACGAGATGCGCGAGGACATCGCGGCGCTGACGCGCGAGCACGGGCGCGCCTACCTGCGCAGCCGGAGCAAGCTGTGGGAGATGGACCACATGCTCGTGCAGATCCAGACGCAGGTGGAGGCCTCGGAGCAGAGCGCGCTCAACCACCTGCAGGGCCCGGGCGCCGGCGCCGAGGGCCGCGGGGCGCGGCGCGGCGACCAGGCCGAGGAGAAGGCCCAGGAGGTCGCGAAGATGGCCGAGATGCTGGTGGCGCTGGTGCGGCGGATAGAGAAGAGCGAGTCGTCCTGAAGCGGCCGGCGGTGAGGCGGCGCCGGGGCCGCCGCGCGCTCGGGGACCCCCGGGGCGGGAGGGACCGTCGTCCCCGCGGGCGGGGGAGGGGAGAGCAGCGAGCCCCGTTTTCACGGTCGGAGGCGTCCTCGCTGCCCTTTAAGTTTTATTTTTTTAGCTTATTTAATTTATTTATTTATTTTACGCTGGTAACCAGGAAACACATCGCCCGTGCTTGGCGTGGCGTGTGTTTGGCTGGGCCCTGGGGTCGCGCGGCCAGTGGAGTAATTGTGGGGAAATGAGCCTGACGGTCGCCAAGGGCGCAAACCCGGACGCAGGCCGCCGGCACCGGGCGTGGGGGTGCGGTTCTCGGGGGAAGGCCGCGCGCCGTGGGCGGCTCCGGGCTTTGGCCACGAGACGGGGCCGAGGCAGGTGGCTTCCGGGGAGGGGCGCCCGGCGGGGCTGCCCATCTGGGGGGCGGGCGGGGGGGCGCGGGGAGTTGGGGCTGTTTTCCCCGTAGGTTTAACCTGTTAACCACGGGCTTCTCGCCTTTGCACTTCAGGTTTCCAGCCAGTGGATTCCGGTCGACTGGTGGCGATTGGCCGACGCCCCGGAGAAGCTGAAACCAGAGAGCCTTTTGTCCCCCCCTCTTTCCTCCGTCTGCACTCTGTCCTCACTTACACTACGTTTCCGCTGTGGTCTGCGGTGGATGACCTCAATATGAGTTTTGCCTGTGCGGTGTCTTTGTTTGGGGAGGTACCTTTGAGTTGGGAAATGCTCCGACACGGAAGTGGGCCTAGATTGTGAGCTCCTGCAGCCGTCGCATTGGTCCTGGGCTTTGGTTATTTCTGAGTTTGCTTTTTCCTTGTGCGACCCGATAGCTCCCTGGGACCTGGGGTCTGTGTGGGACGCCAGACCCGGAGTTGGAGGTCTCCAGCTCTGCAGGACCGAGGGCTGCTGGCTGCGGGGAGAGGACTCCGTGCAGCAGCAGCTGAAGACGCTGAGGAAGGGACCAGACTTCCACCGGCCCCGGCGGGGCTGATCTGGCTGGGACTGGTGAATCCGAAGGCGGCAGATGGCATTGCCTGTATTTTGGGACTTGAATTTCTTTCTGTGTGAGACCAAAGGAGGAGAGATGTATTTTGTTCAAAATTTAAATTTTATGTGGCACACTATCCGATGTAACCTGTCTGGTCAGTTTGTTTGGACAACCTAACTGAGCTTTATGGGACGTGGAACCTAGATGGGGACGAGGTCTAGGTATTCTGTACAAGTTGATGTGAGGCCCTGATGCGTTTCAGGGGATAAAATGAATGAGAGATTTGCCTTCGAGGGGCTGGGGAAGGAAAGCAAGGACTGTCTTCATTGGACCCTCAATCCGACAGGGACTGGGTATCTAAGGTTCCTAGTTGTCCAGCTGGAAGTTCATCGGAGCAACAGACCTGACAAGTATTTGAGGTCACAGCCCTACCATGTGTTTAAAAAAGTTACCATGTTAATAAAAGTATCACTTGCTTGAAAAGACAAAAGACCTTCTTTTAGAGTGAAATCTTCCTCCTTGTCCTCGTCACCAACTGGAAAACGAATTGCATGTGGTTTTTGATGCTCGCAGTAACCTCTAACCAGGGAAGCTTTATCTGCGTGCTGCGCTGGGAGTGAGGGGAAGGGCACCTGCTGTGGTCCAGCTCCTGCCTTCAGAAGCCAGAGTACGTTCACTGTAGTCCTTGCAGTGGGAATAAGTGGTGAGGTGGGGGACCACCCCTTCAGAAGGGAAGGACATGCTGGAAGTACTGCTGCCGGTGGGCCCCAGCTGGTCCCCTCTCTGAAAAAACGTCTCAGCTTAAGAGCTGCCTTAGCCCAGGTCACACCCCCTTTCACAGGTGCCCATCTCCAGGGCTAAGTGGGCTGGGGTCCACGGCCATTCCCCTCACTGCTACTTGGGGCAACTTTGAAGGGCATCTCAGCTTCAGAGCTCCCTGTGGGTCCGCTGAGGCATCTGTTAGGACCGCATGACAGCCCGCTTCTCCCTTCCCCAGGCCTTAATCCCTACAAGCTTTCCTGCGCTCTAACCTTCATCAGAGTGCCTCCTCGGGGACCAGGGGTGAATGTAAGACAACAGAAACTCACCATCTAGATGCCGTGTTTTAGAGGACTGGGGGAGAGCCAAGGAGCATTCAGAGCAAGTGAATGGTGACCCTGGCCTTAAAGAATGAGTATAAGAGGAGAGAAAGGGACATCCAGGCACAGGGAACAGGAAGAAAACGCCAGAGGTTGGGAATTTTCTGAGCACATTCTAATGGTGGGAGACGTGGGGAGGACGGAATTATGAACCAGGAAACCACCACCACCCAAGCTGCGTTTGGTCCGCTTGTTAACACGAGGATTCATCTTGGTACATAAACTACAGGATATTCTGATTCGCCAGTTTTCCACCAAAGCCCTTTTTCCGTTTTAGGGTACCACATTGCATTTGGTAATTGATTTTTAAAATAGGTACTACAGCCCTGGCCGGATTTTGCTCAGTGGATAGAATGTCAGCCTGTGGACTGAAGGGTCCCGGGTTTGATTTTGGTCAAGGGCACATGCCTGGGTCGCAGGCTTGATCCCCGGTAGGGGGCATGCAGGAGGCAGCCAATCCATGATTCATTGATGTTCCTCTCCCTCTCTGAAATCAATAAAAATATATTTTAAACATGATAAAATAGGTACTACAAATGGCACACAGTTCAAAAGATGCAAAAGTGGCTTTCACTCCCCAGTTTCCCAGTTTCTCTCTGAGAAGACAACCATTTTCCAGAGTCTTGTATATCCTTTCAAATACGGGTGAGCATAAAACTCACCCAAACTTTTTTTTTTTACCTTCATGGTAACACATATAACCTGTGAATGTCCTTAGAGTGTTGCTTTTGTCCACCTAAACCATAGGTCAGCGGTTCTCAACCTATGGATCACAACCCCTTTGGGGGTCGAACGACCCTTTCACAGGGGTCGCCTAAGACCTTCGGAAAACACACATATAATTCCATATTGTTTTTGTGATTAATTACTATGCTTTAATTATGTTCAATTTGTAACAATGAAATTGGGGGTCCCCACAACATGAGGAACTGTATTAAAGGGTCAGGCATTAGGAAGGTTGAGAACCACTGCTCTAGGTCTACCTTTTTAAAATGGCTGCACGTGCTCATTGTACTATAAGGATAAGAACCAGAGGTGATTCTTGCACCAGTTTGAGAACCATTGTTCTACATCCTTTTCAGTAACTCCTTAGTTCCTCTTCCTTGTGAGTTTAGTCACAATTGAAAAGCAGCTGGCATTCAGGTTCCCAGCTCCTTAAGTCCGTCCTGGCTTGTCAGTCATTGGAGGATCGATTGATTCTTGCATTTTCTAAGCAAAAAACCTGACGAACCATTCTGAGAGGCTAAATTGAGACTAGGGTTGCCGGAAGCTTTTCATGGCAGATCCATATGTCCCCCGTGATCTCCAAGTCCTCCGGCCCTTTCCTGGGAGCCCTGTGGAGTTCAGACCACGGATGGCTGTGCAGAAGGGCTGTTGGGGATTCTGGGACAGGTCCCTGAGGCGAGGACCTAACTGCTCGGACAAGTGTCCTTTTATATCAGAGTGCTGTTACAGAAAACCCTAGAGCCGTGGGAGGCTGGAGGACTATGTAACGAGCTCTGATGAGGAGGAGGCAGACTATGCAGGATGTTTATGCTCCCCTGGCCCCCCACGTGGCCAGGATGGGGCTGGGAGACGGTCCCCAAAGTCGTACCACAGAGGCTTCTGCATCCGGATGTTTCAGCAGAGGTGACCCCTGGGAAGAAAAATTTGAATCTCGTGGACATTATGGGAGGACTGGCGACAGCCAAGGACACAGTGAAGACTTGGTGGAGGAGGGGGCGTTAACAAAGGCCTGACTCCAGGACAGCCTGCAGAGTTCCTCACCTTTCCAAGGAGAAATCTCAGGATCCAGGCTGCTGGGAACGGGCTGGGAGGCCTGGCCTGGCACCTGCTACCTGCTCTCTGTGGCCTTGAGCAGGCGCTGGCTTGTGTCAGGTTCTTTCCAGCATGACCTGCTGTATGATTTCTCCAACTAAAGCTCATCTGGAGTAAACTGTTCTTAGGGGCAATTAATGCTGTTCCAATTCTCCACCTCCCAGGCACAGGGGTGGGGTGCACTCGATAGCCCCCAGGTGGTGGTGTGTAACTAATTCTGGTCAATGAATTATAAAAGAAAGTCACACCCAGGCCAGAACCTTCCATGAGAGACCCTCCAGAGCTCTCTTCCCTCTGGCACAGGGACCAGCAACATGCAAGATGGGTGGTTGATCATCAGCTTCCGTTCCTTTGATGACAGTAGCTCCCTGCCCACCTATGATGAACACACAGCACAAACGAGGAACAACCTCAGTGGTTTCCTCCAGGCAGTGGATCAGCAGGCGTGGATTCCCATCCTCTTCCTGAGATGAATGGAAATCTGGCAAGGGCTTGAGTCATTCAGTTGCTGCACAAAGGAAGACCCTCTCCTGGCCAATTCTATTTCCCCCTCTTCTGATCTCCATGATGTTCTGTAGTTCCTTTCTCCTGATTTATATCCTTCAAAATTTCTATTCCATGACTCACAAAAGCCTCCATTCTGTTATTCCCAAACTCATTCATACTATTTTTTAAATCTTCTGTTTGTTATGTTTTCTCCTTTTTATTGAATTTATCGGGGTGACACTGGTTAACAAAATTACACAGATTTCAGGTGCACAATTCTACAGCACATCATCCGTACACTGTACTGTGTGTTCACCACCCCACCAAGTCTCCGTCCCTCCCCATTCACCTCCCCATACCCTCCCCCTCTCACCTGCCTCCAGCACACTCCCACTTCCCTCATCAATCACCACACTGTTGTCCATGATTTCTTCTCCTTTTTTGCTCAATCCCTCCACCCTCATCCCCCTCCCACTCCCCCAACCCCACCTGTCAGCTGTCAGCCTGCTCTCTATCTATGAGTCTGTCTCTATTTTGCTTGTTAGTTCAGTTTGTTCATTAGATTCCACATATGAGTGAGGTCATACAGGACTTGTCTTTCTCTGACGGGCTTATTTCACTCAGCACAGTGCTCTCCAGGCTCATCCATGCTGTCACAAAGGGTAAGATTTCCTTCTGCTTTATAGCTGAGTCGTATTCCATTGTGTTAATGCACCACCACTTTTTTTTTATCTGCTTTCAAATCTTGGCTCTTTTTTTTATTTTATTGATTTTTTACAGAGAGGAAGGGAGAGAGATAGTTAGAAACATCGATGAGAGAGAAACATCGATCAGCTGCCTCCTGCACATCTCCTACTGGGGATGTGCCCGAAACCCAGGTACATGCCCTTGACCGGAATCGAACCTGGGACCTTTCAGTCCTCAGGCCGACGCTCTATCCACTGAGCCAAACCGGTTTCGGCTCAAACCTTGGCTCTTGTAAATAACGCTGCAGTGAACATAGGGCTGCACATAGTCTTTCAATATACGCTGCTTTCGACAATGGCGGCACCAGTCTGCATTCCCACCAAGAGTGCAGGAGGGTTCCCTTTTCTCCGCATCCTCGCCAACACTTGCTTTATTGATGACAGCCATTGTGAAAGATGTGAGGTGATAGCTCATAGCTTTAATTTGCATCTCTCTGATGATTAGTAATGTTGAGCATCTTTTCATATGTCTAGTGGCCTTCTGTATGTCCTCTTTTGAGAAGTATTTGTTCAGGTTCTTTGCCCATCTTTTAAAAAATATTTTTTTAAATTTATTTTAGAGAAGAAGGAAGAGAGAAACATCAATGATGGGAGAGAATCATTGATCAGCTGCCTTCTGCATGCCCCCTACTGGGGATTGAGCCTGCACCCCAGGCATGTGCCCTTGACTGGAATCAAACCCAGGACTCCCTAGTCCGCAGGCCGACGCCCTATCCACTGAGCCAAACTGGGGCTCTTTGCCCATTTTTTAATTGGATAGTTTGTTCTTTTGGTGTTGAGTTTTATAAGTTCTTTATAAATTTTGGATAGTAACCCCTTATCAGATGTATTGGTGAATATGTTATCTCATTCATTGGGTTATCTTTTTTAAAAATATATATATTTTATTGATTTTTTACAGAGAGGGAGAGGGATAGAGAGTTAGAAACATCGATGAGAGAGAAACATCGATCAGCTGCCTCCTGCACACTCCCCACTGGGGATGTGCCTGCAACCAAGGTACATGCCCTTGACCGGAATCGAACCCGGGACCCTTGAGTCCGCAGGCTGATGCTCTATCCACTGAGCCAAACTGGTTAGGGCGGGTTATCTTTTTATGTTCTTGACTAGAGGATTGGTGCACAAAAATTTGTGCACTGGGGGGGGGGGGGGGGGGGGCGGTTCTCTCAGCCCGGCCTGCACCCATTCACAGTCCAGGACCCCTTGGGGGATGTCCACCTGTTGACTTAGGCCCACTCCTCAGGGAATCAGGCCTAAGCTTGCAGTCAGGCATCCTCTGGCAGCCAGGGAGCCCTCGGGGGATGTCTGACTAAAGGCTTAGGCCCCCAAGGGATCAGGTCTAAACCGTTAGTTGGACATTCTTAGTGCTGCCACGGTGGTGGGAGAGGCTCCTGCCACCACCACTGTGCTGGTCAGCCATGAGCCAGCTTCTGGCTGAGTGGCACTCCCCATATGGAAGTGCACTGACCACCAGGGGGCAGCTCCTGCATTGAGCGTCTGCCCCCAGGTGGCCAGTGTGCATCATAGCAAACGGTCATTCTGCAGTTCAGTCAATGTGCATATTAGCCTTTTATTATTATTACTAGAGGCCCGGTGCACAAAAATTTGTGCTCTCGGGGGGGGTGGGGGGGGAGGTCCCCTCAGGCCTGTGCCCTCTCGCAGTCTGGGACCCCTTGGGGGGATGACCACCTGCTGGCTTAGGCCTGCTCCCCGGGGGATTGGGCCTAAGCTGGCAATCAGACATCCCTCTGGTAGCCCAGGAGCCCTTGGGGGATGTCCACTTGCCAGCAGGGAGCAGACCTAAGCTGCAGTCGGACATCCTTAGTGCTGCTGAGGAGGCAGGAGAGGCTCCCACCATCACTGCTGTACTGGCAGCCATCAGCCTGGCTTGTGGCTGAGCAGAGCTCCCCCATGTGGGAGCGCAATGACCACCAGAGGGCAGCTTCTGCATTGAGCATCTGCCCCCTGGTGGTCAGTGTGTGTCATAGTGACCAGTCATTTCCAGTCTTTCTGCTGTTAGGGTCAGTTTGCATATTACCCTTTTACTATATAGGATAGAGGCCTGGTGCACAGGTGGGGGCCAGCTGGTTTACCCTGAAGGGTGTCCCAGATCAGGATGGGGGTCCCGCTTAGGTACCTGGCCAGCCTGGGTGAGGGGCTGATGGCTGTTTGCAGCTGGTCACACCCCCTTCAGGGTGGGGGTCCCCACTGGGGTGCCTGGCCAGCCTGGATGAGGGGCTGATGGCTGTTTTCAGGCTGACCTGGGACTGAAGCTCCCAGCCTCTCCTTTTTTTTCCCTTTCTTTTTTATTCTGGAATTTATTTACCTTCTATAATTGAAACTTTGTTGCCATCAGTGGAGCTGAGAGCCGGCTCCTACTCACTCCAGCTCCATGGCCATGGCCGGCTGAAAGCAGGTATCTGGGGGTTGTTTAGCTTCTATAATTGAAACTTTGTTGCTTTCGGAGCTCAGAGCCGGGCCGCAGCAGGCGGGGAACCTTGGCTTCCTCCATCACTGGAGCAAGCAAGCCTCCTGCTCGCTTCAGCTGCGTGGCTGCCAGCTGCCATCTTGGTTGGGTTAATTTGCATATCATGCTGATTAGCCAATGGGAGGCGTAGCAAAGGTACAGTTAATTATCATGTTTGTCTATTATTAGATAGGATATAGGATGTCCCTATTTCCCCCTTTTGCCCCCTCTACCCAGCTCTTGCCCCCCACTTCTCTCTGGCCATCAACATACTGTTGTCTGTGTCCACGGGTTGTGCTGGGGTCCAGCCCCAGTTGTCTAGGGGTTCCCAAAGGTGTGGACGGAGTCTGCGAAGAATGTTTTACACAGAGACAGTGTTCAGAACTCTCTAGCTTTCCTTAGTCTCCGTGGATCTTCCCTGTGCCTGGCTGAGGCCACAGAGAGAGATCCCAAGGCAAGCTGAGCCTTTATTTTATAGTGAGAGGTAAACAAGGTAGTGGTTTCTAGAGTTACATAGTTCTTGTGAGTTTCACTTGTTTTGACCATAGTTACACTTCCTGCACTTCCCTCAGCCCATTAGCTTCCCAGATAAGATCTAGAGAGCCTCATAAGGTCAAGCCTAATTATGCTAAGAGGACTGTGCCCTCTAAGCTGGGAATTGTTTGTGACTTTGCCCACAGGTCAGTCTGAGGCTTAACCCTACATCAGCTCCCCACAGGGTTGTACATATATTTTCTTTGGCTAATCCCTTCTTTAAATTCACTTCTTTAAATTTTTATTTTCAGATACGTGCTTATAACTGTACTATTATATATTTTATATTATATCATTTAGAATTAAGATATTTTTTAATTGAACCCTTGTAAGTTTTAGCACAATTTAATAAATTATGCTAGAAGCAATTAGAAAATTTTTCATGTATTGCAGATACATTTCAATTAATATTTTATTAATTTTTAATTTTTTAATTTGAAATAATCTCATACATGTAAAAAAACTATAAAATACTACAGCATATTCCCTTCACCCAATTTCTTAGGTGTTAATAATTTAAACATAACCATTATACAACTAACAAAATTTGGAATATATTTTTCTTATAATCTCTTTAATGTTACTTAATCCATTTACTTTGTTTTTGTTAATCTTCACCCAAGGATATTTTTCCATTGAATTTTAGAGAGAGTGAAGGGAAAGGGAGACACACATTGATTGGTTGCCTCCTGCACATGCTTTGATAGGGACTGGGTATCAAGCCAGTAACTGAGGTACATGCCCTTGACCGGGATCGAACCTGGGACCCTTCAGTCCACGGGCTAATGCTCTATCCACTGAGCAAAACAGGCTGCAGCTTAATTCATTTACTTTTAATCTATGTGTCTTTATATTTAAAGTGGGTTTTGTTTTTGATTCACCCTCATAATCTGTCTTTTAATTGGTGCTTTTATGCCACTGACTTTCAGAGTGCTTACTGATTGAGTTACTACCACATCAGGTGGCTTCTGGGTCTTCTGGGGCCGGCCTGCCTTGCCGCCCGGGACCGGATCGGATTCCCAGCGACAAGGCAGGCTGGCTTCTGGGGCCGGCCTGCCCTGGATGGCGGCAGGCTGGCGGCTCACGCTGTCCCGCCCTGCCTGCAGTATGCAAATTAGCCGCCATCTTTGTTGGCAGTTAATTTGCATATCGTGCTGATTAGCCAATGGGAGGCATAGCGAAGGTACGGTCAATTACCATGTTTGTCTATTATTAGATAGGATGGTTTCCTTTGCTGTGCAAAAACTTTTAGTTTGATGTAGTCCCATTTGTTTGTTTTCTTTTGTTTCTCTTGCCCAATGCGATATATCAGAAAAAATATCGCTATAAAATTTACTGCCTATGTTTTCTCTTAGGATTTTATGGTTTTGAGTCCAACATTGAAGTCTTGAACCCATTTTTTTGTTGTTGTTTTGTTAATCCACACCTGAGTGAGGATATTTTTCTCCATTGATTTTTAGAGAGAGTGGAAGAAGGGGGAAGAGAGAGTGAGAGCGAGAAAGAACTATCAATGTGAGAGAGAAACATCGATTGGTTGCCTCCTGCAAACGCCCTGACCAGGACTGAGGATCAAACCTTCAACCCAGGGATGTGCCCTTGACTGGGAATTGAGCCCACAATTTGGTGTGTCGGCCAATGCCTTAACAACTGAGCAAACAGGGCAGGACACCTTTAATCAATTTGAGTTTACTCTTATTTGTGGTGTAAGAATAGGTGGCCTAGTTTCATTTTTTTGCATGTGTTTGTTCAATTTTCCCAACACCATTTATTGAAGAGACTGTCTTTATTCCATTGTACGTTTTTGCCTCCTTTGTCAAATATTGATTGACAGTACAGCCTGGGTTTGTTTCTAGGCTCTCTATTCTGTTCCATTGATTTCTATGTTTTTATGCCGGTACCATGCTGTTTTGATTACTATTTACTCATATTATTATTTGCCCCTTCAAAGCATGTTTCTTTACACCTGTAACAGCTGAGGGAAGACTCCTTCAAGCCTGGGCTTTCCTGCAGTCTCGTTGGTGATGGTCCCTAGTGGCCCTCAACTGACCAGGGGCTGCGCTTCTGACAGAGAGAAGGGGAAACAAGGAAACAGTATACGAGGTTAGGGTTTTGACGAGGTGTTATTGCCTCAAAGGACCACACACACTAACTGGGTAGTGGGGGAATGAGAAGCAGGGAAGCAACAGGAGAAAGTAGCTGTAAAGTGAATTGAGGGGTCAGAGGTTTAAAAAGGTGCTGGTGACTAGAGCTGAAGTGCTACCTGGAAGGGTGGGATGTGCTCAGCAGAGAAGAGTGCTGAGCAGGTATTGAGCAGGTTTGTGGTGAAAGCAAGTCACCCTTGGGAATGAGTGGTCAAGGGGCATGGAGGAGCTCATTGGATATGAGGAAGCCGAGGACCTAGGAGCCCAGGTGTGGGACGGTGGCTGTGTGAGCATCCAGATGCTGGCAGGACATGGGGTGGAAAGGGAGACCAGGGGGCAGGTGCCAAAGTGGAGAATAAATGAGGGGACCCAGTGGAGGATGACAAGGTGGACGGTGATTAGGCTTTGGTTCTGAGCTTAGAAGTAGTTCCTAGGGCAGGGATTGGCAACCTTTTCCTATAAAGAGTCAGATAGTAAAAATTTTTTTGTTTTTTTTTAGGTCTTGGGAGCCAAATAGTCTCTGTCACATATTCCTGTTTTTCTTTCTTTCTCTCTTTTTTTTATAGTCCTTAAAAATGTGAAAACCATTCTTAGTTCAGGGACTAGAGTTTGCCAACTGTCCTTGTCCATTATTTTTATTATTAAAAATATATATATTTTATTTTATTTATTTTTTAATATATATTTTATTAACTTTTTACAGAGAGGAAGGGAGAGGGATAGAGAGTTAGAAACATTGATGAGAGAGAAACATCGATCAGCTGCCTCTTGCACACCCCCTACTGGGGATGTACCCGCAACCAAGGTACATGCCCTTTACCGGAATCGAACCTGGGACCCTTCAGTCCCCAGGCCATGCTTTATCCACTGAGCCAAACCGGTTAGGGCAAAAAAATATATATTTTTTTAAATTAATTTCAGAGTGGGAGAGGGAGAGAGAAACATTAATGATGAGAGAGAATTATCGATTGCCTGTCTCCTGCATGCTCCCTAGTGGGGATGGAGCCCACAACACGGGCATGTGCCCTGACCAGGAATCGAACTGTGACCTCCTGGTTCATAGGTTGGTGCTCAACCACTGAGCCACACTCAACGGACATTATTCTTCACAATACTGCCAGGGCTCTCCAATATGTTTTTCCTTTTCCATCTCACTCCTTTACCATTTCTGAAGAGAGCATTGAAAAATATGCATTTTTAGCTCCAGAGCCTGCTTTCTGCTGGTAGGAAATTGGGAGTCTAGACGTCTTTTTATATTTTGAATAGTCTTAGTCTCTTTTCATCCCAGCTGGCAGCATTTCTGTTAATGCTAGAGGCCCGGTGCACAAATTCATGCATGGGTGGGATCCCTCGGGGTAGCCTGTGGAGATTGGGCCCCAGCTCATGCCCCCAGCCTCGCCTGGCACCCTGCCTTGGCCTGGCACCGCACCCTCATCTGCTCCACCATCCCTGCAGGGCGATCGATCAGGGCCAGGGCCCCTGCCTGGCTCCCTCAGTGTCTGGAAGCCCAGCGGTGGCCCTGACTCCCGCCGCCGCTGCTGATCGCCAGGGGGCAATCCGCCCCGCTTGCACCCACTTTGACCTGGTGCCACCCATTCACATGCTCCACCATCCTGCTGTGGTCCTGCTCTTGCCAGGGACCATAGTGGCCGGCAGCACCTCTACTGCACATTAGGCTTTTATTATATAGGATGGCTGCCTCAAAATTTCTGTGGGTTTCCTATGTACTTTGTTCCATTCCACTCATGTACCAAAAGCAAGACAAGTCTTTCTGTGGTATGTTTAACTCTTTAGACTTAATTACCAGTACTTTTGCCATATCTGGCTGCTGTGAGATCATGCCCTTAGCATGATCCTTAGCATGCCTCCTAGGAGCCTGTGCCAGGCCAGATTTTAAGATGGCCCTCTACGATTTATTACTCCTGTGACTGTTACCTTATATTGCAAAAGAGAGACTATTCAGGTAACCTAATCCTGAAAGCAGACTTCCCTTTGGCTAAGAACAAAGGGACGTCAGAGAGATGAAAAGGATGAGAATGATCTGACATGCTGCTGCTTGCTTTGAATACGGAGGGCACTATGTGCAAGGACCAGAGTGGCCGGCAGAAGCTGAGAGTGACCCTGGCCAACCCACAAAGAGGGTCTCCCAAATATTACCTGCTAGATCGACAAAGAGTGAACCACCTGGAAACTTAATTTATTCATCCCACAACGACCATATGCAGTAGTAACAGCATATGGAAATAGCTAGTGGGAAATAACGTTAAAGCAGCATTTACTGAGCCCTTGCTGTGTGCCTCCTCCGATGAGGGCTGTAAGGAACTAGAGAGCTAATACTCGCCCCGAGGGTCTGTTGTCTCGTGGAGGTGCATGGACAGCACGTTGAAGAATGGGTTCTTTCAGTATTCTCTTCCAAGGGCACACCCGGTGCCAGGTGGGGGTGAGGAAACTGCTGAGCCAGGCCAACACTAAGTCCCGAAAAGCGAGATGCAGACCTGACCACAACCCAAGGCAGAGTAAAACCTACCCTGTGGACAGCAGTCGGCGAGGTCGGGGAGGGCGGTCAGGGGAACAGGGCCACTAGCATCAGCACTGGGATGCCGCAGTTCTCAACCAGCCTCGGGGAAAGCCATTGCCCTAGGCGGCCTTGGCCCAGCTGACATTCAGACACTGGGTGAGCCACCTACCTGCTCGGGGCGTTAAGTTTCAAATGGCACCAACTTAATTGGCTTATTTTTGAATCAGCACGTTAGGTACCTAGACCATTGCACCGAAAGCGCCCTCCTAAGCTGTTCCATTACCCTAACGCAGAGAAGCCGAGGTTAAAATTCATGATCTTGGGGAGCCGGATCGTGATGGGAGGGCGGGAGCGTGCACGTGCCAGTGGAGGTCCCCGAGTTCCCACCGGCGGCGTGGCCGTAAAGGAGCTCCGGCGTGTCGTAAAAGCGCCGCACGCCAGCAGCGCCCCGGCAGACGGCGGGGAAGCCATCTTGGACGCCGTCTCCGCTGCGAAAGTTGGGAGAACCTGTTGCTCGTCACAGTGGCGGTTGGGCAGAGCTCAGCCCCGCGCCCGGCGCTCGCTGTGTGCCGGCCGGCCTCTCGGGGGCGGTGACGGGGCCGCGGGGGGCGGGCGGCGCGATGCGGCCTGTGGACGCGGACGAGGAGCAGGAGCCCGAGCTGGACGGGGAGAGGGTCCTGAGCCCCGCGCTCGCCGCCGGCCGCCGTGACGTCAGCGCCCTCGAGCGCGAGCACGTGCGCGCGCACCTGCGGGCCCGCCGGCGGCTGCAGGAGATCGAGCGCCTGCTGGACGCGATCCACAGCGAGGTGGAGGCCTCGGAGCAGCGCGCGCTCGACCCGGCGCGCAGCCCCGGCGCCGAGGCGGAGGAGCGGGTGGTGAAGCTGTGCGAGAAGGTGGAGAAGAAGGCGGCGGAGGCCGCGCTGATGGGGAAGCGCATCGTGGAGATCCACCAGCAGATCGACAGCCACGGGTGTTGCTGAAGGGCGCGGCGCAGGTGCGTGTCGGGCCGCGGGCAGCCGGCTTGCGGGGGGTGATGGGTGGCGCCCGCACCGACATGCTTCGGCCCTGGGGAGCCGGGGCGGGGGCGCGGCTGTGGGTACGCGGAGGCTGAGACTGCCGAGATTTTTACTTTTTTTTAAATAATTTTTTTAAAATATATTTTTTTACTGATTTTTTACAAAAAGGAAGGGAGAGGGATAGAGAGTTAGAAACATCGATGAGAGAAAAATATCGATCAGCTGCCTCCTGCACACCCTCTACTGGGGATGTGCCCGCAACCAAGGTACATGCCCTTGACGGGAATCGTGCCTGGGACCCTTCAGTCTGCAGGCCGACGCTCTATCCACTGCCAGCGGTTCTCAACCTGTGGGTCGCAACCTCTTTGGCGGTCGAACGACCCTTTCACAGGGGTCGCCTAAGACCATCCTGCATATCAGATATTTACATGACGATTCATCACAGTAGCAACATTACAGTGATGAAGTAGCAACGAAAATAATTTTATGGTTGGGTCACAACATGAGGAACTGTAGTTAAAGGGCCAGAAGGTTGAGAACCACTGCGTGACTGAGCCAAACCGGTGAGGGTGAGATTTTCCTTTTTTGACGTTGCTACTTAGAAGGAAACAGGTGGGTCTGTAGTTGTGAAGCATCCATACACTCGCAGGAAATATTTGCAGAATGCGGAGCAGCCCAGTCACTAGGGTGCAAACCTAGGTCACAAGGCAAGAAAAAAAGGGAGACGCACTGGAGGTGGGACACTGAAGCCGGACGGGAACTTGTAACTGCTCTGATGCACTTGGAGTGCTTCCGGTGACCTTGGGCAGGGGAGCATTCTGCAAGGGGCCGGGTGTTTAGGTTGTGACGGTAAATTTCCCCGCTTGTCCTCTAGGTTATCCGCTGATGGGCTCGGCCGGTAAGGAGGACTGACTGCCTGGAGAGGCGGAAACCAGGAGTCTTTCTTTTTCCTCTCTCCGGGTTTTCCGCCTGCGTTTTCATCATGGTAAAGACACCTGCAGACCATTCTGGGCGATGTTTTCAGTGTTACCTTGTCATACGTGCAGTAGGATTACTTGGTGCATTCGGCTTGGAAAAGACAGCGTAGGTATCATTTTAACTTTTTATTAAATGCTCTTCCATGAAAAATAGGGCCCAGCTTGTAAGCTGCTGTGTGGTCATATTCGTTACCGTGACTGTTGTATTTTTAAAGTTTGCAAGTATATGCTTGTGCTCTGCTATTTTTTATGCTTCCTGGAATTTGGGGACCCAGGAGAGAGACGTGAGGTCAGCGTTCTGCAAGAGAGAAGACACCTTGGCTGCAGCTGCTGAAGCCAGAACCCAAATGCCCATGGAGGGTGTGCGCGCCTCCTCCCTGGATGAGATTGAGCCGGCCCAGAGGACGGCGGGGCATGGAGAGTGGTGGGGTGTGAATTTTGGGACTACGCAGTCCGTCGGATCAAAGCAGGAGGCCTGTGTCCTGTTTTTTCTTCTTCTTTTTTTTCAGAAATGTAATTTTTTCTGTGGCACGTTAATTGGTGTACATCATGTAACCTGTCTGGTGAGTAACCTAGGGTAGGGGACGAGTTCTCGTCACTACATGTATTTGGTGGCTTTTTATATAATACAGCCGTGCATTTCACGGGCTTCTCGGCCACAGATGCACATGACCTCTGGGAGAGCTGGGGTGGAAGGCGAGGAGCCGGGGGCCACAGTGGGCCTCTGGCTGAGAGCAGGGAGCATCTCCCAGGCTCAGACGATGTCCACCCTAGGCCGTCGGCGCAGACTTCACAGGGACTGAGGTCAGAGCTCAAGCTTGTTATGATGAAGTTCATTTGCCTGGAAAACCAATTTTTAGAATCTTTGTACAAATGACTAAAGCTATTGAATTGGCCAGAAAAGGTGAGATAAATAAATTTATTTCAAAATGAAAATTTCTTACTGATTGTCCGTCATTGTCAAATGGAGGCCAGTTGCTCCTGATTTAGAAATGTGTTGAGAGGGAGGTGTGAGCTGCAGGCACTGCAGCAGGAGGGGCGGGGGCAGAGCAGGAAGGGGCCTCGTGAAAATCTGGTTTGGCCCCCCTTCAGGAGGTTCATTCAGTCACTCACTCACTGGGCCCACGTGCTGGTCCACAGTCCCCTGAGCACCAGGAATTGCCGGGAGAGGCGAGCTAGTGAGACCGTCTGTAAACCCACAGTTGCAGTGTGGTGTCCCCAGCGCTGTCAGCACATAAACTGAGTGCCCCCCGAGGCGCGGCTCCATCAGGGAGCAGACACCGAGCTGGTGCACTTGGACCTGGTGTTTGTAAGCAGAGAACAGTGCCGGGCCCTGGGAGGTAGGAAGAAAGATGATGTACATGTCAGCAGTCAGTTCTGTGGGAAAACCAGAAGGGAGCATGGGAGGTGGGCTGTTATATGTAGGGTGGGCAGGCAGCATCTCTGATACGTGACATTCCAGCAAGACAGGTGTGTGGATACACAGGGATGTTACACGTGTAATAATACTTATATAGGAAATACATGTGACATGATATATAGGAAGTGTGTTACATCTATACAACTATAACAATGCTTAACTTTGAAGGAAATTCGCGTGTAACCCTACACCAGATCAGGAAGTAAAACCATGCCAACATCTTCAGAAATTCTGTTGTCTCTTCTTTTTTTTTGGATATATTTTATTGATTTTTTACAGAGAGGAAGGGAGAGGAATAGAGAGTTAGAAACATCGGATGAGAGAGAAACATTGATCAGTTGCCTCTTGCACACCTCCCACTGGGGATGTGCCCGCAACCAAGATACATGCCCTTGACTGGAATCGAACCTGGGACCCTTCAGTCCACAGGCTGACGCTCTATCCACTGAGCCACACTGGTCAGGGCTCTGCTGTCTCTTCTTAATCCAGCCCTGCCTCTCTCCTCTCTCCCCTAGAGGTAATCCCTCTTGGAACCAGGTTGCCAATTTCTCCCCTCCCCATAGTATTAATATATTAAATCATAAATGTACAACAGCTTCTTAAATCTACACACGCACTTACCTTTTTTATTTTGAAAGGAGAAATGTTATGTCTTATGCCAAGATCCTGGCTAATAGCTTTTCAAAACTTTGAGAAAAATCTTGAAGGTTTCACATGTCACCTGCAACTTACAAATTTAACATCATCAGAAAAGAATGCGTCTACACTCTTATAAAGCCCATTAGAAATAAAGAAGTAAGAAGCTAAGAAACTCTCAAAGGCATTTTTTTTACAATCCTCCCTCCACAGTGAGGTAATGTTAAATAATCCAACCCATTCACAGAATGGCTCCGCATCTGCCCTGGTGCCTTCTGCCACGGCCCTGCGTGCTTACACATATGCCTGAGAGTCTCCTCAGCATGGTTACTGGATGACCTGACGCTGTTCTGTCAGCTCTGGGCTCAGCCTCCTGTTTATACAGGACGCTCAGGACAAATCGGAAGAAAGCGGCTTCTCCCTCCGCAGCCCCACTTCCTCCAGGACCATAGTTTCCTCCACCATGTGGTCCCCCATGTTCCTGCTGCCACCGAATTTCCACTCTTCATGGGACCATAGTTAGATGGTTGCAATTTCCACTTCCATCATTTCCTCCTCCGGAGCTGTCATCGCCGCATCCCCACCCCCCTCCCCCAGGTTGCCGTATCCGGGTCCACCACCAGAGCCTCCTCTTCCCCCTCCGTAACCAGGTCCTCCAGGCCCTCCATACCCATTTTAGCTGTCGCTCAACCCACGGCCACTTCCATAGCCATCAGGTCCTCTAGAGTTACTTCCTGGTCCTGGTCCAAAATTTCACCGCCGCCTTGAGAATCTCAAACCAAAGTTGCCTCCTCTCCCGCTTCTAGAACTTGGAGCTCCCTGCATTTCTTGTCCAGACAAGCCTGCCTTCTGTACGATGACCACGGGTGGTTGGTATTTCTGCCACAGTCTTAGCCACAGGGTCATACTCCTCAAAAGGAACATCCAAAGCCTCTTCCCAGGCTGCCTCTCAGTGATTATCTCCATGGTAACAATTTTCCCTCCTCAAAGTCATCTCCAAGACGATGTTCCTCAGTGTCCCCTTTTACCCCACCAACGAACAGCTTCACAGGTACAGAGCCCCTGGCTTTCCAGATTCCTCTCTCGCAACAGCACCTTTTGGCCCACCGACTCTCCCATCAATTGAATGAGGCCTTGCAGCCATGGCGGCATCAACCTCAGCCATGGATGTGAAGTTACAAAACCAAGTCCTCTTGATTATCCGCTTGCAGGATCTCTCATTACCACACAGTCGGTAAGCCCCCCTCACCCCCCACCCCCACATTGCTCATAGTAGTTCCTCAAACTTTCTTCTGTGGTTTCAAAGCTCAAGCCACCAATAAAGAGTTTACAGAATTGCAATTGTTCCTTTTCTCTGTCCATCGCGGACTCAGTCGCTTCAGCCTGATTTCCTGCAGCCGAGCAACATGAGAGAGAGCTCTGTGGTCGAAGGCCAACCGGACTGGTCCTGGCGCTGTCGCTAGAACTGCCGCCGCCGGAGAAACTGCAAGGCTGGAGGCACGTCTGCACACTGCTGCTACTCACCAATTTAAAAAAAAAATAACTCTATTGTTGAATATTTTTTAATCCAATTTCTTTATTGTTTTATGAGCTATGATTGCAATCATAAGTAATATGGCATGTTCCCCCCATGTTGGACTTTATACAGTGGAATCAACCCTGCGAACGTGCGTCTCCCCGTGCGACGCAGGCCCATCGGTCCCTCGTTTCGATGGCTCCGTGGAAGCTTCTCTGATTTCTGTGCATCTGGTCACCCGGGAAGCTTGTTAGACCGCGTTGCTGGGCCCACCCCGACGGTGGCTGGTTCATTTGGTCTGGGTAGGGCCTGGTCACCTGTACTAACAGCCTCCCAGCTGATGCCTGTGCTATGGTCTCGCCGCACTGTGAGACGTACTGTTCTGTTTCGTCACGCTGTTACGGACGGGTCTTACGGACGGGTCTCTGGGCCACTAGCCATCTGTAGTCATCATGAACACCACAACTTGCTCAATGACCATAATCCCTGAGTCCCATCTACTCCTGAACAAACAGGACTTGGGCACTCTTTGGCAGTTTTCTCTGGAATTCCCCCAAACATTTAATGCCTGGAAACCTCTCTACGTGTGTCTGCACAGAGACACAATCTGTACTGTCTAGGGTTGCAGTGAGTTGCTATGTTGAAGTCTTACCGCCATGCCTGGTGGGACGCCCTTGCCGGCCTGGGATCTGGATCCGTCCCGCTGACGTTCGAGCTGGTTGTTGAGAGTTACCTGGCGGCCACTTTTATAATGTTTCTTCCTTGCGGAGCGTCTAGGGAGGGGAAGCGGCTGTGGTGCCCAAGGCCGACTTCCAGGAGGCCAGTGGTGCTGTTGGGATTGTGCCATTGGCACTGGTCTGTCGGTGCCTGGCCCATTCTCCTGAGATTGGACCTGCAGGACTACTGAGGGAGTGAGTGGCTGCCGCTGGGCTGGTGGGCTGCCAGGACAGGTGGGTCAGCTGAGCGGCGCTCCCCCTGTGGTAGTGCACTGACCACTAGGGGGCAGCTCCTGCATTGAGTGTTTGCCCCCCTAGTGGTCAGTGTGCGGTCATAGCGACCGGTCGTTCTGTTGTTTGGTTCCTTAGGCTTTTATATATATATAGACAAGGTCTTTGGTTGATTACCTCCCTCCCACCCACTCTCCCCCACCTTCCCTCCGAGATTCCGCACTCTGTTCCCTGCTTCCATGTCTCTGGATCCACTCTGTCCATTAGTTTATTTTGTTACTTAGAATCCACATATGAGTGAGATCATGTGATACCTGTCTTTCTTTGACTGATTTATTTCACTTAGCATGATACTCTCCAGGTCCCTCCATGCTGTCTCAAAGGGTAAGAGATTCTTCTTTTTTTTACTGCTGCATAATATTCCGTGGTATAAATCTACCACAGCTTTTCTATCCACTCATCTACTGATGGGCACATAGGCTGTTTCCAGACCTTAGCTATTGTAAATTGCTCTGCTATGAACATAGGGGTGCATACATTCTTCCTGATTGGTGTTTCAGGTTTCTTAGGATATATTCCTAGAAGTGGGACCACTGGGTCAAATGGGATTTCCATATTTAATTTTTTGAGGAAACTCCATACTGTTCTCCACAGTGGCTGCACAGCCTGCATTCTCACCAGCAGTGCACGAGGGTTCCCTTTTCTCCACATCCTCGCCAGCACTTATCATTTGCCGATTTGTTGATTGTAACCATTCTGGCAGGTGTGAGGTGATACCTCATTGTGATTTTGATCTGCATCTCTCAGATGATCAGTGACTTTGAGCATGTTTTCATGTCTCTTGGCCTTCTGTATGTCTTCTTTGGAGAAGAGTCTATTTAGGTCTTTTGCCCATTTTTTAATTGGATTGTTTGTCTTCCTTTTGTTAAGTTGTATGAGTTCCTTATATATTTTGGAGGTTAACCCTTTATCAGGCGTATCACTGGCAAATATGTTCTCCCCTGCAGTGGGCTCCCTTTTTGTTTTGTGGATGGTTTCTTTTGCTGATGGCTTAGAAAATACCAGGTAGTATGTCCTTTCCTGCAGGGCCGGCCACGGCCTGACACCCTCCAGCGCCAGCCTGGTCACTGGCCTGATGAATCACAAGGGCCCCGGGTCCCTCTGGTGTCAGTCCTGCCTCAGGGGTCCTCGGGGAGATTCCCCAGCAGAAGACCCTGAAAACCGTACAGATAGAAGGGGAGCGGTGGCCTTGGACGGCCAAGCACCCAGCTGACCGAGCAGGTGTGTGAGTTGGTTATGCGCCTGTTCACACAGATAGGCCCCCGGCGGCTGGGCTGCGGCTCTGAAGCCCAGGCCCGGACACACGGCTGCTTCACTTCTTGGTGGCAAACCTGGCTGGCCTGGCGACCGCGGCACCTGTGGTGCGCCCCCTCCCCTCCCCATGTCATGCCTTCACTGCAGAAGCACCCGTGTTAGTTTTCCAGAGCCACCCTGACAAGTACCACAGACTGAAGTCCCAGGTCCAGGGCTAGAGCCTGACCCCAAAGGCCTGAAGCACAGCTGAGGGCGGGCCCGGGGCCATGGCAGGGCGGAGGCAGGCGATGCTGTCTATGCTGGGGCCCCCCCGGGCACGGGCACCGGGGCGCCCCGGGCAGTTTCCCACCACGGAGTGGCAGTGTGAGCCCCAGGCTGCGGTCACGGGGACTCGGAGAACGGGCAGGCGCCCATCTGGCCGACGCCCACGCACACCCCGAGGGGCACGCTGTTCCCGCCTCGAGATCACCCGAGCTTCGCCCTCTTCCCCTGCAGCCACGGCCCTCGGGAGCCGTCACGGTGTGCCCTGCCCGGGGCAGGTGACTGTTCGGCGGGAGCCTCGCGCCTCCCTGGCCGGGGGAGCACAGTGCCCCCCGCCTTCCTCTGGACAATCGGCTACTCGGACCCAAGTCACAGACCCGGAGCCTGTCCTCCTCTGTAGGGTCCCCACAGTGGGAGGAGGTCAGTGCCGTGTCCTGTGACGTGCTCCGGGTGCGGGGCGTGGCATGGCCATCGCAGGAAACAGAACGGGCACGCTTGTCAGATGCACCCAGCGGCTTAGCACCTGCCAGTCACTCATTCCTCACGCCCAGTGGCTGCTCTGAGCCCCGAGGTCCTCGAGGGCCCTCTGCTCGGGCTGTGGGTGAGGGAGAAGGGGCCGTGGGTGCGGGAGAGGGGGCCGTGGGTGCGGGAGGGGGGGCAGTGGGTGAGGGAGAGGGGGAGTGGGTGAGGAGAGGGGGAGTGGGTGAGGGAGAGGGGGAGTGGGTGAGGGAGAGGGGGAGTGGGTGAGGGAGGGGGGGCAGTGGGTGAGGGAGAGCGGGCCATGTTTCGGGCCAGCCTGGAAGGGGGCAGCACCACACACACCCCTGGGCTGAGCGCGGCCCCCTGGCCATGGCGAGTGTGGCGCTGTGTGCCTGGCAGGATGTGGGCGCAGGTGTGGGGCACATCCTGTCTGCCTCAGGCGAGAGACCTGGGAGGCGGTGGAGCAGAGGCACCCCGACCTGCTTGAAGACGGCCTTGTTCTCCGGGTGCGTTGCCCAGTGAATGACACGACAAGACGGGCAGCGCGGGCAGTGAGCACGTGGTGCTCAGGTGGTCCCCCCACCACAGAGATGGCCCAGGCTGCCCTGATGCGGCCTCGCCAGGCCTCCAGGTGGCCCGGGGACGCCGCAGTGTCACCGCAGTGCGTGGCACTGAAGCCACAGCCCTCTGCTGCCACCCCAGTTTTCGATGTGCCGGCTGGGGGGCAGGGGGCTGAGGTGTCTGGCCAGGATCGCCATCCCGCACCCAGGCCTGACCCTGGCTGTTTAGGACAGTCTGCTCCTCCACCAGCTCGGTGATCTCGGCAAGGCCTTCTGAAGGCCAGTTGTCCTCCTGAAGGTGGAGTGCCAGGCCCTGTCACGTGGCCCAGATTGGGGCTTCCTGCGAGGGAGAGGCTATCAGGGCAGGCTTCCTGGTGGTGGCACTTCCCAAGCTGAGTTTGGAATTGAGTTTTGCAAGACAAACATGAAGTCCAGGAGTCCATCCCAGAGGGTGGGGACGCCAAGAGAGAGCACTCAAGAGAGCCACAAGCGAGGCGTGTGGGCACTGGGCACGCCCTGGCTCGAGGGACACCTGGCAGGCTGCCGGGCGAGGTGGCATTTGGGATTCAGCTTAAAGGTGGACAGCAATGGCCCCGGCTGAGTGGCTCAGTGGGTTGGGGCATCATTCTGTACACCAAGAAGTGGTGGGTTTGATTCCCGGTCAGGGCATGTACCCAGGTTGTGGGTTCAGTCCCCATCAGGTCACATGTGGGAGGCAACTGAATGAGTTTTCTTTCTCTCTCACATTGATGTCTCTCTCTCTCCCCCCCACTTCCTCTCTCTAAAAATTAAAAAAAAAAAAAAAAAGGTGGACAGCAATGGCCTGAAAACGGGAGATGGGAGCCAATCACTGGAAGTTGTTGAGCAAGCATCCGCCCCGCGCCCCCGCTCCCCCCCCCCCCCCCTCAGGGCAGGGCTCAGGCGACACCTAGCCCGGGGCTCCATGCTTCCTAATCGCCTACTTGCTCCCTTACTCCCTCCCCTGGGGCTGGGGGGCGGCAGCTGCCCAGTTTGCTGCCTAGCGGCCTGCCTGCTGGCTGTGGACGAGAATTCCCCGCACCGGCTGCTGCCCGCCAAGCACTGGGATGGGGCTGCCGCGCTGGCTGCCTCTGTTCGCGCAGCTGGTGGTGCTGCAGCTGCCAGGGACCTGGGCCGAGGACACCATCAGGGTCTTCGTGGTGCCACACAGCCACATGGACGTGGGCTGGCTCTACACGGTCCAGGTAGGTGCCGGCCTCCTCCCCCGAGTGCCCGTGGAGCTGCCGCCTCCTCTCCCTGCGCACCCAGCGTGGGTTTCTGCGCCGGGGTCCGCGCCAGCGTGGAGGGGTCAGCCTGCCTCCAGGTGTGCCTCTGGGTCGGTGACTGGGCGGCTGACCTTGAGCCGATCACTTCCTACCTCTGAACCAAGCTTCCCCCCCAGTGACAGGCCGCCAAGGCCAGAGGAAGGTGCATTGACCTGAGTCAGGCCGTGGTCAGCCCTGCTCTGGGGGCTGCTCTGGGCCCGTGCCCCTCCCGCAGCGGGTGCAGGCCTCAGACTTTGCACTGGTTCTCCCTCCTCCTGTCAGATATTGGCGGGACTCCGTCCCTAACTCCCAGGGCGCCCTGCTCCCCTGGTGAGTCACTTGCCCGGTGAGGCCTTGCAGGCAGTGGCTCTGCAGTCTGTTCCTCCCACCCATTGCCTGTGATGGCCTGCTTCCCACCAGAGAGGAGCCCCACAGCTTGGGGGGGGGGGTGGTGGCTGCACCCCTTTATTACGAACGTTCTCTGTGTGCTGACGGACACGGAGAATTGCTGAATGAGTGAATCGGCACAAAGAGAAAAGGGGTGGAAGTCCCTGATTTCCTTGATTCCGGGCCGCCTCTCGCTCTTTGGAATGAGGGAGGAAATGCCTACACAAATGAGCAAAGGCCGCCCTAACCGGTTTGGCTCAGTGGATAGAGCGTCGACCTGAGGACTGAAGGGTCCCAGGTTCGATTCCGGTCAAGGGCATGTACCTGGGTTGCGGGCACATCCCCAGTAGGAGATGTGCGGGAGGCAGCTGATCGATGTTTCTCTCTCATCAATGTTTCTAACTCTCTATCCCTTTCCCTTCCTCTCTGTAAAAAATCAATAAAATATATTTTTAAAAAAATGAGCAAAGGCCGCTGTGGTGGGACCCGTCACTTTGCGAAGGACATTTGTGTAACAGAGACACGGGCAGGAAGAGGCTGAGGCCGAGGGTTCAGTCTGGTCGGGGGCACAGTGGGAGCCTCTGGGGTGACGACTCCTGCAGATGGAGCTGGCTTGGGGAGGGGGAGCATGCGTGTCACCCCTTTTACGGAAGAGGAAGCAGGCCAGAGAAGGTCCCAGGTCACTCAGAATAACCCTCCAGCCTGCTGACTCGCTGCCCAGTGCTCTTTGCCAGCCTGGTGCCTAGCAGCCCTGGGCACACTGTGCGCATCCCGAGCCCCTGATGGGAAGCAGCCCGGTCACCCCCGAGAGCCCCCACCTGGGGGGAGGGAGGCAGGTGACCTCAGGGACCGCTCCCCACACAGCCTTCCCTGCATTTGAGCCCAGCAGGCCCCGGAGGGCCCTGGGACCTAGTTCCTCTCCTGGCTCGGGCCGCTGGCCCCTCCGGGCACTGCCCGGGGCGGGTCATGGTCCGACTCCTCGCCTCTCCGGGGCAGCGTGTTCTCACCGAGCTGGCAAGCGTGTCCTTTGCTGCGTCCCAGCCTCCCTGTGTCCGGGCAGTGGGTGGGTCCTTGATGAGAGCAGAGAGAAGGCAGCGGGAGCGGGGAGGCCGGCGCAGGCACGGTCCCTGCCCAGCTGGTGACACCCCCCACCCCCAGGAGAACATGCAGATCTACGCCGCCAGCGTGTACACCTCAGTGGTGCGGGAGCTGAGCCTCAAGGAGCACCGGCGCTTCATCGCCGTGGAGCAGGAGTACTTCCGGCTGTGGTGGGACCAGTTCGCCTCGAGGACCCAGAAGCTCCAGGTGACGGGTGGCACGGGGCAGGGCTGGGCGGCCCCTGGGCTGGCACAGGGCTGCTGAGATGTGGTGCGGTTGGCGGTCCCTCCAGGCAGCTGCACAGACCCTGGCCTCCTGGCCCCTCATGAAACCGCAGCCCCGCTCCCCCGCCGGGCACTGAGCCCTGCCGAGTGGGCCCCCTGCAGGGGCCTCCTGGGGTGGCCCTGTGCCCACCCCTGCGGCCTTCATTTCCGAGTGTGCGCGGCCATGGGCCCAGACCTGGGCACCCCGACCACGTACAACGGTCCCCGTGGCTTATAAGTGGTGCAAAGCTAAGAAGGCTGACCAGGAAGCTCCGGGGCCCCCTGGAGGGGTGTCTGAAGCTGAAGCTGTGGAGCAGGGGTCCTCAAACTTTTTAAACAGGGGGCCAGTTCACTGTCCCTCAGACCATTGGAGGGCCGGACTATAGTTTAAAAAAAAAACTATGATCAAATTCCTATGCACACTGCACATATCTTATTTTGAAGTAAAAAAACAAAACGGTAACAAATACAATATTTGAGGACCCCTGCGGAGTCATGAGGAGGAGCCTCCATTCGATGGGGCCGTGGCCAGCTTTAAAAAAATGAATATTGTAATGGTTTCAGAGAGGAAGGGGGAAGAAGAGAGAGAGAGAGAGAAACATCAATGATGAGAGAGAATCATCAATCGGCTGCCTCTTGCACGCCCTCCACTGGGGATCGAGCCCGCATGTGCCCTGACCGGGAATCTGTGACCTCCTGGTTCATAAGTCGACACTCAACCACTGGGCCAGCTGGGCTGGGCTCCTGCTTTTTACACATTTCTTCATTGGACCCTCCCTACTGGCTGTATGGGGAGGCTAGTGACCCCGCTTTATGGAGCTGGGGAGGCTCGCAGAGGGCAGGTGACGGTCCTGTGGTCACAGCTCATATGTGACAGGAGGGATTCTGAACCATGCATGTCTGACAAAGTACGTTTCTCCACGTGTCCAGTGGGCGGTCCACACTTTCTTCCATGGACGCGCCAAGCCCAGTTGTCTGTCTCCTACCCCCCCTTCCCCGCCGGGGAGCGGAGGGTCCTAACAGACACCCGGGCAGGGAACGCAATGGCTCCATGTGCTGGCAGCAGGGGTTTTTGACTGTTTGCTCCATGGCTGGATCCGCAAAGCCTGAACAGGGCCTGGCGTGTAGTAGGTGGTCACCTAAAATAGCACCGAGTAGGGGCTCATTCCTTATTTGTTGAGTGAATGCAGTATAAATACTGCGCCTTCATAAAGCAAATAAAAAAGACAGTCTGTGAACAGCAGGGTGGCGACATGGCCCACGTTCTTTGGCCATTAGTTATGTTCCATTCTCCCATTCATTTACTTAAGATTACCTACTATTCTTCCGATATTTCAAAAACATTAGAACAGCGGTTCTCAACCTGTGGGTCGCGACCCCTATGGGGGTCGAACGACCCTTTCACAGGGGTCGCCTAAGACCATCGGAAAACACATATATAATTACATAGTGTTTTTGTGATGAATCACTATGCTTTAATTATGTTCAATTTGTAACAATGAAATCGGGGGTCACCACAGCATGAGGAACTGTATTAAAGGGTCGCGGCATTTGGAAGGTTGAGAACCGCTGCATTAGAAGAACGTTGGAAGACGTGGATGAGATGAATGTCTTCTGAAAAGATACATGCTTTAGCATGTCATGAGAAAAACCCAAACTGCAGGACGGTCTCCAAAGGACTAACCTGTGATCTCCGAAACGGTCCCTCCCGTGAAGGCCAGGCCCGGCGAGGAGCTGTTCCACAGGGAAGGTCGCGGGGCGATGACAGCTCACAGCCGCCCCCGGAGGAGGATGTTCGGGGAGCTCTCGGCAAACTGTGGGGGAAGTCTGGGGCTTAGCTAGCGGTGTGCGAGGGTGAATCTCCTGATTTTGATCATCAGGCTATGATTAAAATGATCCTTTTCTTCCCGGACGCCAACTGAACTTCTGCAGGTAGAAGGCATGCCCTTGCTAACTTATACTTTCAAATGGTTTAGAAACACACTGCACAGAAAGACATGGGGAAGCGTGAAGGGAACCGGGTAAAGCGAGCCTCGAAGACTCCAGCCAGGGGACCCACGGGGCTCTTTGTACAATTCTTGCACATTTTCTCTAACTTTGAGATTGTTTCAAAAGTAAAAATTTAGCCTGGCCAGTGTGGCTCAGTGGTTGAGTGTCGACCTGTGAACCAGGAAGTCACGGTTCGATTCCCGGTCAGGACGCATGCCCACGTTAGCCGCTTGGTCCCCAGCAGGGGGCGTGCAGGAGGCAGCCGATGAATGATTCTCTCTCATCATGGATGTTTTTATCTCTCTCCCTCTGCCGTCCTCTCTGGAATCAATAAAATATATATATTTTTAAAAAAGTAAAAAATTAAAAAGCTATAACCCGCAGCAGCCACAGGCCAGGTGCTGTTCTGGGTGGAGGGATGCCGCGCTGAGCGGGACAGTGTCCTGCCTCTGCAGAAGGAATGAAGGTGGGAGTTTCAGGGGAGGCACCTCGAGCTGCTGGCACATGTCCGAGCAGAGCCGCAGCGCTCTGGGGTTGACCTGGCCTTCCTCTGTGCCTGCTGCACCAGGTCCGCGAGCTGCTGGCCCACGGCCGCCTGGAGTTTGTGAGCGGAGGCCAGGTCATGCACGACGAGGCGGTGACACACTTTGATGACCAGATCCTGCAGCTCACAGGTTCGGCCACCTCTCCCGTAGCCACCCTTTCGGGGCCTCCATTCGGGCTGGGACTTGGTGCCTGAATCCAGGTGCTGGGCTTCGTCCTCCCCTCTGTGCGGGGCACTGTGGCAGTGCGAACGGTGACTGGCTAGTGCCAAGGCCTGGCTCCGACTGGGAATGCTAGACCCGCTAGCCTGCTGGGCCCCGGCCTGTGAACCTGGCCCAGGGATGCCACCTATCGTGTCTCAGTGTCCTCCTCACTAAGATGAGTTTGATGATACCTACCTTAAAGGTTTGTGTGAGAAATAGATTGCAATCATTGAAATAGAGCACTTTAGTGAAGTGCAGGGTTCCCTAGTAAATACTCATTAAAGGTTCGATGCCTTTCATCATTACACCACCATCACCACTACTCCACCTACAATTCACCAACATAGCCATCAGCACCATCACCCTAACTACCTTTACCTCCACCACCACCACCATCACCACCATCACCATCACCATCACCATCACCATCACCATCACCATCACCACCACCATCACTATCACCATCACTATCACCATTATCACCATCACCACAATAATCACCACCATCACCACCACCATCATAACCACCATCACCACCACCACCACTATCACCACCATCATCATCACCACCACCACCACCACACCACCACTATCATCATCATCACCACCACCATCATCACCACCACCATCATTATCACCATCACCACCACCATCACCACCACCATCACCACCACCACCATCACCACCACCATCACCACCATCATCACCCCCATCATTATCACTTTCACAACCTCCACTTCTACCCCCAGCACCACTACCTTTATGACCACCAGCACCTTCCTCATCCCCACCTCCACCTGACCATCTCCACCCACCATTGCAATGGTGGTACTTCTCTCACCTTTTACCAAAGGCTTCATAAGAAGCATTTAACGGCAGGCTGCCGGGAGGAAACTAGGGCAGCTGGAACACTGACCAAAAAAAAAAAAAAAAAAAAGAAAAAGGAAAATCGCCAGTGGGTGAGCCAGAGGGAAGCCAGGCCTGAGACCCTCCGCCCCAGGTCACCCCACGACAGCACGGCCCCAGGTGCCCAGTGTGTAAACCATCAAGGCAGAGTCGGAGGAACTGGATGCTATCTTAGGGCCTTTGAGCACTGCCTCCCTCCCGCTCTGTGATCTGGAGTCCTTCCCTACCTCAGGCTCTCCCTGCCTCATTTCCAGACTTCACCCCCTTTGCCACTTTCGTCTAGAAGGCGGTGTTGCTGACAAAACCCTTTCTTCTCAGACTCTCACGTCCCTCTTGTGTTCAAGATGCCTTCCGCCCACAGAGCCCCTACTGCAGGCCAGGGCTTCTCCTGTGCCCCTCGCACATGCTCACACCCGGGCGGGGGTCTGGCGCAGAGGGAGCCTCCTGCCACAGCCGCCAGCCAAGCCCGAGGGCGGGGCTGGAACTGGTTCCCAGTGAAAGTGAGTCCCAGAGGCTGTTCAGGTCTGTTGGAGAGCAAGGTGCGGAGCTGGGAGCGCGATGGTAACTGCTTTTAGTTCTCATTTCATAACCCTTCCTGGCTCCTCACGTGGCCTCCGGGCCTGCTCGGGGCTCCTCGCCAGCAACTCTTCCGCCTCCTGCTGCCCCCCCCGCCCCCTTTTAAAAAATTTTTTATTTATTTATTTTTTTGTTGATCCTCACCTGAGGATATTTTTTCCATTGATTTTTAGAGAGAGTGGAAGGGATTGGGGGAGAGAGAGAGAGAGAAACCAATGCGACAGAGACACATTGACTGGTTGCCTTCTGCACGCGCCCTCTCCAGGGCTGGGGATCAAGCCTGCAACGGACATTCGTGCCCTTGACTGGGATCGAACCCGAGGCCCTTCAGTTCGCTGGCTGATGCTCTAACCACTGAGCCACCGGCCAGGGCTCCTGCCGCCCTTTACCTGCTCCAACTGGAACCCATCCTGTGTTTTTGGTCGTAATGTTTCCTTTTGCCTCCACCTGCACAGCTCATCTCAGTCTCTTCTGCCAGGACCCCTCCTTTGGGTCCCCGTAGTTCCTTATCACCTCCCCTTCCCCCCGAAACTCCAGGGGGCCTCTGTCAGAAGCCCGAGTGTGAGTCATCTTTGGGACCCCCCCGCTCAGTTCACGGTCTGACTGGACAAGTGCTGATGGGCATGGCGGGGGAGGGGGGCGCTGATGGGCATGGCGGAGGAGGGGGGCGCTGCCGGCCTGCCTCAGGGGTGCCCACAGCAGCAGCAGCCTCACCTCAGGACTCAGCCCACCTGCCCTCGAACCCTGAGTGCCCAGTGCTAGCCCTGCAGGCCTGACCTAGCGCACAGCGACCGGAACTGGGGTACATCGCTGTGGGACAGGAAGGGCGCTCTGCCCAGTGGACCCCAGAAGCTGTTTCCCAAACCAGCCCATCGCTCTCTGCGTCACTCAGCCTGGCCTCTGGCTCCGGGGGCGGCCCTTCAGCCCGAGGACTAAGTGAAGGGCGGGGTGACTGGGTTGGAGCCCGTTGCATGAGTCGTCTGTGCAGCAGACCCCAAGTGGGCGAGGGGCGAGGGGCCCGCCCTGTGGCCAGTGTGGGCACCGGTGCTCTCTCTGCAGAAGGACACGGCTTCCTCTACGAAACGTTCGGGATCCGGCCACAGTTCTCCTGGCAGGTCGACTCGTTTGGCGCCTCTGCCACGACGCCCACCCTGTTTGCCCTGGCGGGGTTCAACGCCCATGTCATCTCCCGGATCGACTATGAGATAAAGGAGACCTTGATGCATGCGCAGGTGAGTGTTGGGCCGCTGCCCCCTGTGGCCCTAGGAAGCGCCTGTTCTAAGGGAGGTGCCCCTGCAGGGCTGGGCCGCATGGAGCAGAGAAGCAGGGACTTAGGGTCAAGAGAGCAGCGGGAACCGCCCGCAGGGGGCAGGCGAAGTGGTGGAGCTCCGGTGGGCAAGGGAAGTAACACTTAGGAGCGCCACCAGGGCCCCTGAGCAGGGAGCATGGAGCACGGAGCACACTTCCCGGGTCAGCACGTCTGCTCTCAGCCGCAGGCAACTCTGTGGCCGAGTGCGGCTCTGCGGTCTTCCAAGGCCCAGAATTGAGTAGCTGGGGTGTCGGGGAGCCTGCGTGCACCCCAGAGAGATGCTAACAGGACCAGGTTTCCTCCCCGCGTGTAACCCTGAGCACGCCTGGCCCGCTGAGCCGTGGAACATGAGCTGCGCTGAGCGCCCTGTGCCTGAGGGCGGCCCCGGGAGGCGGGGGTGAATGAGCGGGCCGCCGCCTCGAGGGCAGATCCACAAGCTCCTGCGGCTGTGGGGGGTGAGGTGGGGCCTCAGGAGGAGGCCGCGAGGGAGGTCTGTCCACGCCACGCGGGCCCTCAGCCTCGCCGGTCCCTCTGGTTCGCAGGAGATGCAGTTCGTGTGGCGAGGGTCCCAGTCCCTGGCGGAGCAGCAGGAGATCTTCACACACGTCCTGGACTTTTACGGCTACTGCTCGTGAGCACTCGCCGTGCCAGGCCCCCTCTAGGCACTGTCCCTGTACGGCCTCAGCGGTGACCCCCCCGACCCCCGGCACCCCGGAGGGAGACGCACGGAGTGCCCCATGTCACACCAGGAGAAACTGAGGCAGAGCCACTCGGCCAAGGTCCTCGTGGTTAGCGAACATTCGGAGCAGGTTTGGTTCAAGCGCCAGCTCCCAGGCCTCGTGTCATGGGTACAGCCAGCCCCTGTGTACCCGCGAGGCCGGGCACAGGTGGCCGTCCCTCTGTGAGTAGGAGAGGCCAGCAGGCAGGCTGGAGGGGCCGCTGGGAGAGGGACGCCCGCGGGCTCGCTGCCGGCATGGCCGTGGGTCAGGCCTGCTTGGTGCCCGGCACGGTTTCTCGCTGTTTCCCACCAATGATTGTCATTGAATCCTCACCACAGCCTCCAGTACGTGTTACCCACGAGATCCTGGGCTGGCCCGGGACCCCATGTGCCTCTGTGCTGCCCAGCGAGGCAGGTGCCAGGCTCCTTCTCAGGGTCAGAGCCGTGCCAAGCGTGGGGGCCTGGCTGGAGGGGAAGTGCCGATGCGGCGTCTGCCTTTGTTGAACACCGCGAGGTTTTGCTCACCAGGATGGTTCCAGCCTTAATTTTATTTTCTGAAACATCTCGTTACTGGTGACACTAGACTGGAGCTTGAGGGGCCTCCTTCCCTGGCCATGGCCCTGCACCCCGTTTTGCAGGCTCGGAGGTGCCCAGGGAAGGAGTGATCCCTGTGGTGGAGGGGACGCAGTGGCTGAGGGCTCCATGGGAAGCTGATGACGCGGGCCCAGGGAGGGGCGGCCTGGACCGGAGCCCCCTCTGTCCGCACAGCTCCTGCCTGCCCACCCCTGGCCTGCCCGTGGTGCTGGTGGGAGACGGGGTCACCGAGGAAGGTCTGCGGGTCCTGAGCTGCCCCATGGACTGCCTGAGCCCTGCCAGGGCCCGGGGACCCCAGGCTGCTTCCCTTCTTGGGGTGGGGCCCCCTAACCTTTCTCTCTCCCGCAGGGTAGGGTATTCCTGGGAAGGCGAGGCCCCGTTGCTAACACAATTCCAGAACGAGGAACACAACGACCTGAATGACCCCGTCACTGTGCGCAACATCGGAATGTACGTGGAGAGGTTTGTGATGGACGTGAAGTCGCGGGCCGGTTGGTATCGGACCCCGCACATCCTCTGGCCCTGGGTAAGCAGCTCCCAGGCCCTGGTGTCCGTCTCACAGCCACTCCAGACTCGTGTTCCCCTCAAACCGGGCCGGGCTGCCACCTGCCCAACCTGGGCCTCACCCCCACCAGCTCCTTCCACACCCTGAACTCACCCAGCCTCTCCCTGAGGCACAGCCCCTCGCCCGCGCCCGCCTCAGGCTCCCACCAGCTCTCTCCACCTTTTTCACTTGTGACTGCCTCTCCTGTTTTCTTTTAGTTCCATTTTTGTTGGTTTGCTCTTTTTATTTGCGATTACCGTTTTCTACAGGTGCAGGCATAAAATAGTTTATGAAAAATAGTTTTTGAAAAAAATAATTTTTGAAAACTATAAAACTCCATACATGATGTCAACAGGCCACTTGTACGACATATTTGATCTAATATATATATATATATATATATATATAACTTTATTTTTATTTATTTATTTTTTGGGGGGCATTATAATATTTTATTTTTTTAAATTATTAAATCTTTATTGTTCAGATGATTACATTTGTTCCTCTTTTTCCCCCCATAACTCCCCTCCACCCAGTTCCCACCCCCCCTCCGCCCTCACCTCCCCCTCACTGTCCTCTTTCATAGGTGCGCGATTTTTGTCCAGTCTCTTCCCGCATCCCCCTCACCCCTTCCCCCCAAGAATAGTCAGTCCACTCCCTTTCTATGCCCCTGATTCTATTATAATCACCAGTTCATTCTGTTCATCAGATTATTTATTCACTTGATTTTTAGATTCACTTGTTGATAGATGTGTATTTGTTGTTCATAATTTGTATCTTTACCTTTTTCTTCTTCCTCTTCTTAAAGGATACCTTTCAGCATTTCATATAACACTGTTTGGTGGTGATGAACTCCTTTAGCTTTTTCTTATCTGTGAAGCTCTTTATCTGACCTTCAATTCTTTTTTTTTTTTTTAAATATATTTTATTGATTTTTTACAGAGAGGAATGGAGAGAGATAGAGAGTTAGAAACATCGATGAGAGAGAAACATCGATCTGCTGCCTCCTGCACATCTCCTACTGGGGATATGCCTGCAACCAAGGTACATGCCCTTGACCGGAATCAAACCTGGGACCTTTCGGTCCGCAGGCCGACGCTCTAGCCACTGAGCCAAACCGGTTCCGGCTGACCTTCAATTCTGAATGATAGCTTTGCTGGATAAAGTAATCTTGGTTGTATGTTCTTGGCATTCATCACTTTGAATATTTCTTGCCACTCCCTTCTGGCCTGCAAAGTTTCTGTTGAGAAATCAGCTGACAGTCATATGGGTATTCCCTTGTAGGTAACTGACTTTCTTTCTCTTGCTGCTTTTAAGAGTCTCTCTTTCTCTTTTGCTCTTGGCATTTTAATTATGATGTGTCTTGGTGTGGTCCTCTTTGGATTCCTTTTGTTTGGGGTTCTCTGCGCTTCCTGGACTTGGAAGTCTATTTCTTTTACCAGGTAGGGGAAGTTTTCTGTCATTATTTCTTCAAATATCTTGCTCTCTCTCTTCTTCTGGCACCCCTATAATTCGGATGTTGGTACGCTTGAAGCTGTCCCAGAGGCTCCTTACACTATCTTTGTATTTTTGGATTGTTTTTTCATTTTGCTTTTCCGGTTGGGTGTTTTTTGCTTCTTCGTATTTCAAATCTTTGACTTGATTCTTGCGATCCTCTGGTCTGCTGTTGGGAGTCTGTATAATATTCTTTATTTCAGTCAGTGTATGCTTAATTTCTAGTTGGTCCTTTATCACAGCATCGAGGGTCTCACTAGATTTCTTGAGGGTCTCATTAAGTTTATCGGCGGTTTCTAGAAAATTCTTGAAAAACCTTAAAAGTGTGGTTTTGAACTCTATATCCAGCAGTTTGCTTTCCTCCATTTCTGTCATTTGTGTCCTGTTTCTTTGTCTCCGCATTTTTTATGCTTCCTTGTGTTGATAAAGTGGTTTTCTGTGCTAAGTGTCCTCTAGGGCCCAGTGGCTCAGCCTCCCCAATTACCTGAGGAGGACACTCTTGGTGCACCCCCTTGTGGTCTTTGTGCACAGTGTTGTTGTAGTTAAGCCTTGATTGTTGTAGGTATCACTGGGAGGGATTGGCCTCCAGGCCAATTGGCTGTGAGAATCAGCTGTGCCTGCAGTGGGAGAACTTCTGTCCTGGATCTCTAGGGAGGTGCTAATCTAGCCTCTGCCTGAGGCTATCCAGCAAACGCCTCCATGCAAGGCTTGGGCAGGGCGGGTCCCAGGGGATCAACAGGGCGGGCGGAGCGAGCAGTTATGGCTGCTCTCAGTCCTGCCTTCAGAGGCCCTGCTTCTCAGTGTCCCAGCAATTGCTGCAAGTACCTCTGAGAGAAAGCTGCCCTCGAGTTCAGACCGATGCCAGACAGTCCCGCTTCTCCCATATGAGTCTAGGTCCCCAGAGACTCACCCGGAACTGGAGCTCAGAGCCTGAGACTCCCTCCTGATTGAAAAAAACAACCGCGCCCTCAGCCACCAGCCCGCTCCGCATGCGCCTCTGTACCTTAGTATTTTACTTCCGCACCGCACCTCCTCTGAGTCTCGGTATGCTTTTCTCTTTCCTTCTAGTTGTAGAATTTCCACTCAGCCAGCCTTCCTGTGGTTCTGGGTGACGTCCATTCCGTCTTTTAGTTGTATTTTTGAAGTGGTTGTGCAAGGCAGCAAACTCTGGTGTTTACCTATGCCACCATCTTGGCTTCTCCCTATAAAACTTTAGATGAGGCTTGAGGCATAACTTAAACTATATGTAGGCAATAAAGAAACACAATAATGAAATGTTTGATTTCTCAACAGTTCAAAATAGAATGTGATGCTTGCAGAAGGAGCACAGAAACACCTGCCTAAAGTAACTGGTGTCCAGGCCACAGAACCCTAACAGTATCATCCTGTGACCTCCCTTTGTTCTTTTTTATTTTTATTTTTATTGATTTCAGAGAGGAAGGGAGAGATAGAGAAACATCAATGATGAGAGAGAATCATTGACTAGCTGCCTCCTGCATACCCCTAGTGGGGATCAAGCCTGCAACCTGGGCAGGTGCCCTTGACCAGGAATCAAATGGTGTGTGTGTGTGTGTGTGTGTGTGTGTGTGTGTGACCAGGAATCTAATGGTGTATGTGTGTGTGTGAGAGAGAGAGAGACCAGGAATGGAATGGTGTGTGTGTGTGTGTGTGTGTGTGTGTGAGAGAGAGAGAGAGAGAGAGAGAGACCAGGAATCGAATGGTGTGTGTGTGTGTGACCAGGAATCGAATGGTGTATGTGTGTGTGTGAGAGAGAGAGACCAGGAATCAAATGGTGTATGTGTGTGTGTGTGTGTGTGTGTGTGTGTGAGACCAGGAATCGAATGGTGTGTGTGTGTGTGTGTGTGTGTGTGTGAGACCAGGAATCAAATGGGGTGTGTGTGTGTGTGTGTGTGTGTGAGAGAGAGAGAGAGAGAGACCAGGAATCGAATGGTGTATGTGTGTGTGTGTGAGAGAGAGACCAGGAATTGAATGGTGTGTGTGTGTGTGTGTGTGTGTGTGAGACCAGGAATCAAATGGTGTGTGTGTGTGTGTGTGTGTGTGTGTGTGAGAGAGAGACCAGGAATCGAATGGTGTATGTGTGTGTGTGTGAGAGAGAGACCAGGAATCGAATGGCGTGTGTGTATGTGTGTGTGTGTGTGTGTGTGTGAGAGAGAGAGACCAGGAACGAATGGTGTGTGTGTGTGTGTGTGTGTGAGAGAGAGACCAGGAATCGAATGGTGTGTGTGTGTGTGTGTGTGTGTGAGAGAGAGAGACCAGGAATCGAATGGTGTGTGTGTGTGTGTGTGTGTGAGAGAGAGACCAGGAATCGAATGGTGTGTGTGTGTGTGTGTGTGTGTGAGAGAGAGAGACCAGGAATCGAATGGTGTGTGTGTGTGTGTGTGTGACCACATTGTTTACCCATTCATCTATGATGGACACTTTAGGTTGCTTTCATGTTTTTGCTATCGTAAATAATGCTGCTATGGGTATGGGTGCATATAACTTTTAGAATTAATGTTTTGTTGTCTTTGACTAAACACCCAGAAGTGGACTTGCTGGTTCAGATGGGAGTTCTATTTTAAATTTTTTGAGGAACCTCCATACTGTTTTCCATAGTGATCGCACCAACTTGCAGCCGCACCAACAGTACACAAGGGTTCCCTTTACTCCACCTCCTACCAGCACTTCTCTCTTGTCTTTTTGATGGTAACCATTCCAACAGGCGTGAGGTGATATCTTACTGTGGTTTTTGATTTGTTTATTATTATTATTAATCTTCACCTGAGGATATTTTTCCATTGGTTTTTAGAGAGAGTAGAAGAGAGAGGAAAAGACAGAGAGAGATATCAATGTGGAAGAAACACCTCAATTGGTTGCCTCCTGCACAAGCCCCGACCAGGGCCCGGGCCGGGGAGGAACCTGCAACCGAGGTACGTGCCCTTGACCGGAATCAAACCCGGGACCCTTCAGGTTGCAGGCCAACACTCTATCCGCTGGGCCACACTGGCCAGGGCAATGTGGTTTTTGATTTGTATTTCACTGATGGTTAGGGATGCTGAGCCCCTTTTCATCGGGCCTGTTGGCCATCTGTCTGTCCTCTTTGGAGAGATATCTACTCAAATCCTTTGCCCATTTTAAAATGGGATTGTTTGTTTTCCCGCTTGATTCCATGGTGTGGAAGTTTTAAGGTATTGCTGAATTCAGTTTGCTAACATTTTGTTGAGAATTTTGCATCTATGTTCATCGGGGATGGTCACCTGTACTTTTCTTTACTTGTGGTGTCTCTGTCTCATTGTGGCCTCGGAAATGAGTGCGGAAATGTTCTCTCCTCTTCTATTTTTTGGGGGAAGATTTTAGGAGGATTGGTACTAATTCTTCTTTTAATAGCCTTAACCAATGAACTCACCTGGCCCTGGATTTTTGTTTGTTTAGAGCTTTTTGATTACTGATTCAACCTCCTTACTAGTAATGTCTGTGTACATCCTCTACTTTTTCAGATTCAGTCTCGGTAGGTAGTATGTTTCTAACAATTTTGACTTTGCTGTTTTGAAGATGAAGTTAAGGGCCATAAATGTGAGTTGTGGCTAGTTCATTGTTATGCACAATTCCCACGGCACTAGAATGGATGACTTTGATGAGTAGTATTACTAAATGGCTTTCAGAAATGCCAGGGAGTGAAATAATTCAGAGGAAGACAAAATACTGTATGATTTCACTTATAGGATAGGCAAAGTTTAAAAACACAAAACGCGTAGAAAAAAAGAGATCGAATTTGTGGTTGTCAGAGGTGGGGGGTGGGGGATGTGGGAGTGGGTGAAGATAGTCAAAGGAAAAAACTTTAAAAAAAATATTTTTAACATGATTTTAATGTGAAACCCCCTATTCTTTAAATCCAGGAAAAAAAAATATTTTTATTGATTTCAGAGAGGAAGGGAGAGGGAGAGAGATATAGAAACATCAATGATGAGAGAGAATCATTGCTCAGCTGCCTCCTGCACACCCCACACTGGGGATTAAGCCTGCAACCCCGGGCATATGCCCTTGACTGGATTCTAACCCGGGACCCTTCAGTCCACAGGCTGACGCTCTATCCACTGAACCAAACCGGCCAGGGCAGGAACAAACTTCTTATAAGATAAAAGATAAACAAGTCTAGGGGATGTACAACATGATTTAGAGAAAAGAAAGAAAAAGAGAGAAGGAAACGTCCAGGAATGTGGCTGGGGAGCTGGTTGGGGATGTGGACGGCCCCGTGGAGAGTGGCAGGTGCCCGGGGAAGGCCCTGGGGCCGTTCTGCTGGGCTGCGCTCTGCCCTCAGGATGGACGTGGCCGTGTCCTGCCGCAGGGGTGTGACAGGACGTTCTTCAACGCCGGCGTGCAGTTTGCCAACATGGACCTCCTGCTGCGCTTCCTCAACACTGAGGCCTCCCAGCTGGGCATCACGGTGGAGTACGCCACGCTGGGCGCCTACTTCCGCGCCGTGCATGCCCACAATGCCACCTGGCACACACATGGCCACCAGGACTTCCTGCCCTACTCCTCAGGTACCGCCCGGGGGTGGCGGTTTGGGTGCCCCCCTCAACGTCTGCTCTTCCCGTCTGGGAGGCTGGCCCGGCCCCCACTCCCGGTCCCGTGGCCGTCCTGGCTGCCACACCCACAGCCTGGCTCCCAGCGCTGCCCTCACAGCAGGTCCTGCCTTCCCGGCAGGAGGCCCCCACCAGTCTCTTCCGGCACAAGTTCCACTCATCTGTGCCCATGTCCCTCCTCCCGGAAACCTTTCCCGACACGGAGGCCGGGCCAGGGGGTTTCCCTCCCATTCACCACGGTCCGGCTCGGGGGCCGATGCTTCACGCCTGTGTCCTGGCGCCGCCAGGGCCCGGAGGCCGCCGGCCTGAGCCTGCTCTGTGGCTGCGCGCACGGCACGGACTGGCGGGGCCGCAGCGAAACCGGGACAGTAATGGCGCTGAGGCTATCGAGTTGTACAGATGAAGCGAAACAAGGAAAGCTCGGATCCTGGGTCCGGACAGAGCAAGGGCCCCCAGATGTAGCGAAGAATAACGATGAGGCCATTCCTGGTCCTCCTCCCACCCACCCACCCTCCTCTCATCCACCCACCCACCCACCCTCCCTCCTACCCACCCTCCTCTCACACACCCACCCTCCCTCCTCCCACCCACCCACCCACCCTCCTCTCACCCACCCTCCCTGGGCCGCCAGAGGGACGTGCTGAGGCAGGCCTGTCCTGGTTCCCCCATTGTCCCAGAATCACATTCAGAGGCTGTGGTGCTCAGCCCTCTCAGCGGGTCCTGCCCACTTCCTCCCCTCTCTCCCTCCCCTCCCCCAGGCCTCCCAGGCCCCTGGTTCAAGGCTGAGCCAGGCCTTCCTGACCCTCCCTGGGCTTTCCTGCCCCCCAGCCCACCCAGGCACCCTCCTCCACCTGCCCAGCCCCTCTGGGGCCCTGGGGCAGTCCTTGGCCTGGCTGGGGCAGGAGCCCCCAGGCCTTCCTGGGGGAGCAGGTGACCCCGCCCCTCTGGCCCCAGCTCTTGGGGGGGGGGAGGGCTCACAACCCTGCTGGCCGTTGTCTCTCAGAGGAGTCGCAGGTGTGGACCGGCTTCTACACCTCCCGCGGCCCGCTCAAGGGGCTGGCGAGGCGGGCCAGCGCGCTGCTCTACGCAGGCGAGTCCATGTTCACACGCTACATGTGGCCCAGCCCCCAGCGCCGCCTGGACCCCCACTGGGCCCTGAAGCAGCTCCAGAGGCTCCGCTGGGCCGTCTCCGAGGTAACGCGCCTCTGCAGGAACCTCCGCGCCACGCCCTCCCCGTCCAGCCTGGTCACTGCTGGCCCCATCGCAGATGAGATCATCGAGGTCCCCCTGGTGACCAGCCTGGACGGGGGCGCTGAATGCAGGCAGGCCCTGCTCTGCTGTGTGGCCTCAGGCATGGGGTGTTCTGAGCCCTAACCCCTCCCTGTGCCATGAGAACACAGGCCCACCTGGTGGGTGGGGGCAATGTGGTGCCATAATGTGCAGGACCCGCTGGGCCTGGCGGCCACACGGCGCCCTTTGCATCTCGCCCGGCCGCGGCGCAGGGACTGACTGAGCCCAGCGTGTCCCGAGGTCGCCCGGCCAGAGCGACGGGCCCTCCCCAAAGTCAGCTGGTTTCACAAGGTCAGGAGGGCACGCGCCAGCCGCGCCCCTTCTGTAAAGGGCGAGGGACCCACCTGCGCCCACACCTGCTGAGCGGAAGGGTCGCCAGGGCCTAGCAGGCGTGGGGCCCGCCAGCTCTCGGCGGGCAGGCCGGACCCATTCTCCCCTCTCTGGTGGGACGGCAGGTGCAGCACCACGATGGCATCACCGGGACAGAGGCCGTCAAGGTGAGGGACATGTTTGTGCGGCATCTGAAAGCAGGGATGCAGGCCGTGCTCCGGCTGATGGCTGCCATCGTGCTGGACCAGCCCGGAGACTCCCCAGGTACTCGAGGCTGGCAGGGTGGGGTGGGCTGGGGGTGCGGACGCTCTGGTCCCTTCTGAGAGGAGAGCCTGGGGGCCGGGGGCGGGGCCTGAACACCTGACCTCGTGTGCCCTGACCTCGCCTGACCTTGGGCAGGTGCGTCACTGCTCCGAACCCCGTTCCCTCTCCCTGCACAAGGCAGGGCTGAGGGCTGAGCATCAGCTGGGCCTCTCCCCAGGCTAGCTCCTGTCCCGCCTCCCACCCTGCCTGCGAGGACTGCTCCTGCCCTGCTGTTCTAGCGAGGATACGGGGAGACGGCGCTGCACCCCAGGCCTGCTGCTGCCCTGTGCTGTGCAGGCCTAGGTGACCCCGGGAACCTGGCGCGGCTGGGCTCCCGCCCCAGCCGAGCGTCAGCGTGGGCACAGGCACCCAGTGCAGCCGGTGGACCCAGGCCTTTGACCGCGAGGGTGTCACGAGTTCGCAGTGACGATCACACCCATCTGACAGGTCTAAGGGGCTTCAAACCCACATGCCCCCACCCTCAGCCTGGTCTCCGAACCGGGCCCTTCTCCTCTCCATGTCACTGCTCACCTGGCCTGCTCCAAGCCCCCTGCCCCCCGTGTCTGTGTGGGACCCCATCCCACCTCAGACTCTGGGTGGCCCTGGGGACGGGAGCAGCACACAGTGCCTGCCTACAGGCCTGGGCTTGGTGGGAGAGACAGACAGTCATGGAAAGAGCTAGGACAGGGCAGTGACCACACTGCCTGGCAGGGCAGTCCCTGCCCATGAGCTGGCACGGGCAGTGGTGCAGCAAGGGGTCAGCGGAGACGACCGAGGGGCACCGCAGCCCAAGGGAGCAGCCGAGCAGGGGCAGGCGCTGGACAGCGTGTGCTGTGCGGGCTCACAGGTGTGGCCAGAGCTGGCTGCACGCGGGGCACACGAAGGGACAGAAAGGGACTCGGGTGCACACCCGGGGGTCTCGCATGCTGGGCTGGGCAGCTGGACTTGACCTTCCAGGCTCCAGAGAATTCTCCGGTCACTCTCTGTGCCGGGCACTCAGAGCCTCGGGGTGCGGCCTCAGGAGCTGGGCTGCCGGGGGCAACAACTCTTTCTCTGGCCTCCGTGTCCTCATCCGCAGGGTGGGCTGACCGGGCAGGTGAGCCGGGAGCATACGGAGTCTCCGCTGTCCAGAGGGCACTGGGGACAGGGACACGGCGCCAAGCAGTGTGGAGCGCCCTGCAGGGAAGACACCCCGTCCCTGTCCTCACCCGGGGAGCCCTGCAGGGCCAGCTCTCGCCTGCCTGCTTCTCCTGCACCAAGGGGACCCCCATGGTGTTGCCTGAGAACAGCAAGGAAAGCCCACCCTCCTTGCAGGCTCAGAGCCGAAGGGATACTCTGCCTCGGTCTACAACCCCCTGGCCTGGACGGTCACCACTTTGATCAACCTGACCGTGAGCTTCCCCTCCGTCACGGTCACAGACGAGTCAGGCCACCCGGTCAAGGCCCAGGTAGGGGTGCGATTTCTGCTGCGGACGCACTTGCTGTTGCTGACACCTGCCCGGGCCAGGCCCTCGCAGGGACACCGACAGCCCCGCCCTCCCTGAGGACATCCATGTGGGTCGGAGGGATCTACCCAGGGGACTGACACCAGGCCTGGGCAGCTGACGTGGCCACAGGTCCCCGGGACAGTCCCTCCCTGGAGGCCTTGGCGTGGCCTGCGCTGGGGGGGGAGGGGGAGGGCGCTGCTCACCCTGCCCTGAGCGTGTGTTTTCTAATGTAAATGCCCACTTTGGGAGGGAAAGGCCTCCCTGTTCCTTAAAGGGGTGGTTTACGGAGGTGCTGATATCGGGGCTGCCTCTTGGCCCAGCACCCAGACACCGAGGGGCCCCCCACCCTGAGTGTGTGGTCCATTCTCATCTCCTCCCCTGCCTGGAACCGGACCTGGTGCCCCGGGCACCACTCCTGCCATCCTGCGGGCCCTTCCCTGGAGGTTCCACCCGTCAGTCATTCAGCAGACACTCCCCCGTGCCTGTTCTGGGCCTGGCTCTGGGCTGAGTTCTGGGTCTCTGGACATGTCACTGTGGGGAGGGGAGCAGCTGCTGAAGGGCCAGGGAAGGCGTGGCGTGGTGCCCCGGGAGCCAGGGCCGCAGCCCCTGCTGAGACCGGAGGCGGAAAAGGGTCCCCCCTGAAAGTGTCCCTCCGTGGGAAATTGGAGGATGGAGGGAGAAGGTTGCCCCCTCCCGGGAGGGGGTCTCCGGCAGAGGGAACAGCATGGGGAATGGCTCAGGGGCAGGAAGCAGCAGGAGTTGGGAAGGAAGGGCAGTTGGTGGTGCTGGTGCCAAGAGGGAGGGAGGTAGGGGAGGGAGACGAGGCCAGGGCTGGAGCCTGGTGAGCAGGGAGGATGCAAGGAGGGGAACTCAGCTATTTGATGATGGAAAGACCCCCTGCCTCCTGGGTAGTGAGCGCCCTGCACAGGAGGAGGGCGTGCTGAGGGTTACTGCGGAGGCGAGTCCTCCAACCCCGAATCTCTTTTATGTTGAACCTTTGGCCCTGCAGGTCCAGAGATCGAAGGAGATCCCACATAAATATGACTTGTATGTGCTGACCACAATCCCGGGCCTCAGCTACCGGTACTACAGCATCAGGCCCACCGAGCAGGCCCCAGAGGGCAAACAGGCAACCGCCACCATGGCTTTCGCCTCCAAGCTTGACCGCAAGCCAAGAAAACCGAGCACCAGGCCCTGGGGCAAGAAACTGGTGTCCGTGAAGAATGACTGCTACACTGTCTTCCTAGACCCGGACACCAACCTGATGCATAGCATCTGGGAGAGGTGAGGTGCAGCCATTGCTGGCCCTGAGGTGGAGGCATTCCCTGAGGCCCGAGCTGTCATTCCCCCACTGGGGACTTTATTTCCTCTCCTGACTGGGGGAAGGACTTGATGGTGGTGGAGGTCTTTCAGCATTTTGCCATCTTTATTTCTAGGAGGATGAGTTTTGGCTAGTGCAAAAAAGACTTTCTTAAACTTTTTCATTCCAGAGCTGTTGATCCTGAGGAAAAAGGGATATTGAGGGACCTCCACCCCAGGGAATAAATATAATAATCATTTTACCCCCTTTTTAAAATTTAGTGAAACATAAAATTCATTAATCTATTCACTCACCCACAAAACTATCCATCTACCCACCCACTCACCCATCTATGCACCTATTACACCTCCATTCTTCTGTATAACCCGCCCATTTATCCACACACCTGTCCCATCCATCCATCCATCCATCCACCCACTCATCATCCATCCATCCATCCATCCTTCCATCCATCCATATCTCTACCCATCCACACATCCATCCCTTGAATCATCCATCCATTCATCCATCTATCCATCCACTTATCCATCTATTTGTCCATCCATCCATCCATCCCTCCTTCCCTCCCTCCCTCCATCCATCCAATCATTCATTCAGGAGCTACTTTCTCACAGCAGAGAGGGCAGCTGACTCCCAGGAAGGTCTCCCTGGTGGTTTGGGGCCAACCCTGTCCATGCTCAGGCCACAGCCCAGGCAGTTTTCATTCGAGCCCAGCTCCCTCTGCAGAGCACCATGTCCATGTCCTGAAGTGATCTCCAACCCGGAGTGGGAGTGTGGGAGAAGGAAAGAGGGGAGTGGGGGGAATGGGGAGAAGAGGGAGAGGAGAGCGTGGCTGTGAGTGAGTGTCACCTGGAGCTCAGCCCCAGGCAGCTGTCAGGAGCTCTGCAGGCACAGAGCTCTGGGTCTTCCCTCCAAATGAGACCCTTCGTGAGAGCTGTGGCCGGAGGGAGGGCCGAGAGCAGGCGGTGGAGGGGAGCCACAGAGATGCCCTGAGCATGCTCCGAGCTCCCTGGTCAGGTGGGAAAAGGTGGAGTCAGCCACTGGCTTTGGGTCCTTCCTTGCTCGGTCCTGCACACCATCCGGAGTGCCCCTGCGAGGGCCAGCTTCAGCTCGCCACTCCCTTCTCCCAGCCCTCGATGCCCACACCTAAGCCAGGACCACTGCCCACCTCCTGGCCTGTGTCAGCTGCTTTAGGACAGGAGAAGGGTGTTTCTCACTGGGCTCCCTGAAGTTCCAGTGAGCTCACCGCAAAGCAGCATCTGGCGCGTTCTCAGAGAAGAGCTGCTGGAGCTGGAGTGGGGGTGCTCAGAGGGAGTCCGGCCGGAGGCCTTGAAGGGCCAGAGGATCTGCTGGCACAGATGAGGGGCATTGTGCCATAGGAGGGAATGCCTGGGCAAGGCCTGAGGTGGATCAGAGCTGAATTGCTGTAATTCACACACCATCCCATTCACCCACTTACCTGGATGCATCTATGATTTCTAGGATGTTCACAGAGCTGTGCAAGCGTCACCACTCACACTCTTAGAGCATATTCCTCATCCCAAAGAGACGTCTCGTGCTCCCTATCTCCTACTCCCTGAGGCTCTAATCTCTTTTCTGTCCCCCTGGATTTGCCCAATTTGGAGATTTCATAAAATGAAAGCAGACCACAGGGGGTCCTTTTGAGACTGGCTTCTGTCACTCAGCATCACGTTCCCAAAGCTTTCTCCGTGGTGCACTCTGGATGCGCACGGCGTACCTTTTTCATGGCCCAGTAACACGCCACCGCTTGGCCACACCAGTTCATCTGTCCAGTCCACAGCGGACGGGCGCTTGTGCAGTTTCCACGTTTGGCTCTTCTGAGTCATGTTGCTGTGGCGATGCCTGTGCCTGGGTTTGTGTGCATGTGGGTTTCCTTTCCGGGGTGGATTCCTAGGAGCGGAGTCACTAGGTCACAGGGCACATCTGTTACATTCGAGGAACCGGCAGGCTGTTTCCCATGGTGCCAGCTCCATCTTCCAGTCCCCCCCAGTGTGTGGGGTCCCAGCCTCACCGGTGCTCGTCGCCTCCTGTCTCTCTGCTGATGGCGCTCCTCGGGTGTGACGCGGCGTTGTGTCTGAGGGGGCTCTGACTTGCGTTTCCTCGCTGACCGGGATGCCGGCATCTCTCGCGAGGCCTGGCGGCCACCTGTGTACCTTCTCTGATGAAACGTCTGGGCAGATCCTTTGTCCAGTTTGAAATTGGGTTGTCTTTTAAAAAATGTGTTTTTATTGATTTCAGAGAGGAAGGGAGAGGGAGAAAGAGACAAAGAGAGAGGGAGAGGGAGAGAGAGAGAGAGAAACATCCATGGTGAGAGAGAATCATGGATCAGCTGCCTCCTGCATGCCCCACACTGGGGATCGAGCCCACAACCTGGGCCTGTGCCCTGACCGGGAACCCAACTGTGACCTCCTGGTTCACAGGTTGACGCTCAACCACTGAGCCGCACTGGCCGGGCTGAGTTGCCTTTTTATTATGCGGTTGTAAGAGTTCTTTATCTTTTCCGCATGCAAGTCCCTGTCAGGTGTGGTCTGCAGAGCTCCCGTTCTGGGTGACTTGTCACGTCCTTGGGGCGGCCTGGGCCCAGACGGGAAAGGCCCAGATGCACAAAAAGAAGGCTTTTCTCTTCCCTCCCCTTCGGAGGGCAGAGGGGCCTCACGGACGCCTCCTCTTCCGCACTGTCCCCGGCACTGTCCCCAAGCCACCCCCAGAGTGGGTGCAGAGGCGACTCATCCTCCCTTCGTGCCTGCAGAGAGGGGCGCAGCCTGGCTTCAGCTCGCGAGGGTGATGCCGGGAGACGCTGCCCGCGGCAATAACCCTGCTCTCTTGGGCTGCTCTTGCAGACAGAGTAACCGGACGGTCAGCGTGACCCAGGCGTTCCTGGAGTACACCGTCAGCGGCGACAAGAATGACCCCCCCGTCTCTGACAACTACGTGTTTCTGCCTAAAGGGCCCGCGGACCCCGCGTGGGAGGCGGTGAGAGTGGAGATCGTGCTCGGGCGCCTCCTGACGGAGATCCGGCAGTTCTTCTACAGGTGCGCGGCCTCCGGGCCGGCCCGGCACACAGGAGGTGCACGCGGCGGTGCTGCGGGCCCACCTTTACCAGCTCCCGCTTGGCAGTTGCCGCGGGACGGAAGTCCGGTGCAGGAATGAACGGCCCCAGGCCAGGCTTTCTGGCTGCGTCTGCATGTGCTGTGTCGCCTTGGTGGTGTCCGAGCGGAGCTGGGACAGGAACCTGCGGTGCCAGTGACTTAGCACAAGAGGAGTTCTTTTTAAAAAAATATATATTTTATTGATTTTTTTACAGAGAGGAAGGGAGAGGGATAGAGAGTTAGAAACATCGATGAGAGAGAAACATCATCAGCTGCCTCCTGCACACCCCCCACTGGGGATGTGCCCGCAACCAAGGTACATGCCCCTGACTGGAATCGATCCTGGGACCTTTCAGTCCGCAGGCCGACGCTCTATCCACTGAGCCAAACCGGTTACGGCACAAGAGGAGTTCTTGTGTTTTCCCCGACAGAAGCCATCGGGCCTGGATGGGCCCTGGGCCGGAACCGGCGCCTCCCGTCCTGTCCCTGAGAAGGCACCCTGCCCACCCGCCTGCCTGCGGAAGGAGGGGGAGAGAAGCACCTGCCTGGCCGGTTTGGCTCAGTGGATAGAGTGTCGGCCTGTGGACTGAAGGGTCCTGGGTTCCATTCCGGTCAAGGGCTCGTGCCTGGGTTGTGGGCTCGATCCCCAGTAGGGGGTGTGCAGGAGGCAGCCAATCAATAATTCTCTCTCATCACTGATGTTTCTCTCTCTCTCTCTCCCTCTCTCTTCCTCTCTGAAATCAATAAAATATATTAGAAAAAAAAGAAAAGAAAAAAGAGAAGACAGGAGAGGAGGGAGGAAGGAGGAAGGGGCATCCAGAGCCCGGAGGCTGCATTCCGATTTGGCTCTTGTCTTTCAGGACATTGGCGGCCAAAGAGCACACCTACGCCATCTACTCCCGCCTGGCGCACGTGCCGCTGGGCTTCGACCGGGAGCTGCTCTGCCACCGCCTGGAGCAGGAGCTGCGCGTGGGCCCCCTGCAGGTGAACCGCGAGGCCGTCCTGAGGACCAGCACCCACCTGCAGAGCCTGCGGGTCCTGCACTCGGACAGCAACGCCTTCCAGATGCAGCGCAGGCTCCACCGGGACTACCCGGCCCACACCATCTCCCGGGTGCGCTGGCGAGGCCTGGGTGCGGGGGCCTCTGCGGGAGCCCCCCCTGCCTGCTGCCGGTGGGGGTGGAGCCCAGGCTGGGTCAACCCGGTGTCTGAACGTGGGCTGTCACCGCTGAAGACAGTCCCCGGGGGCCTCAGTTCCCCTGCTGTAAGAAGAGGGCTCCCTGGGCAGAGTTGGTCGGAGGGTTCGTGGGATGATGCGTGTCCAGGGCTGACCGTGTCCGCGCTCTCAGCGGAACACGGCGGCAGCAGGGCCTCAAATCAGACGCCAGGGCCAGCGCCGGCGCCTTCAGCTCCCAGCTGGTGGCCTTGGGCAAGTGACTGATCTTCCCTGTGCCCGTGCCCTCTCCTCGCCCCCGGGCTGGGAGGGTCCCTGGGAGAATCCAGGGAAGCGGGGTGCTGGGCACCTCGTGAGCCCGCAGTGAGCCTTTGTTATTTCTCCTTCCACGGGATCCCCGCTCCGTGCCGCACTGCCTGCCTGAGTGTGTTCCCTGCATCTCTGTTTGCTGGTCCTCACCCTCTGCGGCCAGGCCCCGCCCAGTCCAGCCTGTCACCCCGGGGGGTTCTGCCCCAGGGAGCCAGAGGCATGGCCGTGTGGCTGCTGCTCAGATCATGGGCCCTTACGCCGGCACCCCTCGGCCCAGGGCTCTGGCGGGCCCGTGTCCCTCCCTCCCTGCAGCAGTTGTCCAGAGGGGTCTTTGCGCCCCGTCTACAGAAGGGGAAACTGAGGCTTGAGTGGGCTCAGGTCCCCAGCTCACAGGTCAGGAGGCAGGGGAGCTGGATGAGTCCCTCCCCCATGGCCCCTCGAGCTGCCACTGCGCCTGAGCTGGGGCTTGGCTGGGGTGGCCAGCGGGCGGTCCCTGAGCAGGTGGCTTGCCTTGCCTCTGCCTGAAGGCCCTCCTGGCCATGTCTGTGTCTACAGAATTACTACCCCATGGTGCAGTCGGCCTACATCGAGGACAGCAGGACCAGGCTGGTGCTGCTCTCTGAGCAGGCGCACGGCGTCTCCAGCCAGGGCGACGGAGAGGTGGAGGTAGGTGGGGCCCCGCGCTGCCCCCCACGGCAGCCCCGGTGCCAGGGGCCTGCCACCCAGCTCTCCCCTGCAGGTCCTGCTTCACCGGCGGCTGTGGAACAACTTGGACTTGTCCCAGATCTTCAACGTCACCCTGAGAGACTCCTCCATCGTCCGCCCGGTGTTCTGGCTCCTGCTGGGACCCCTGCCCCTGACCACTCGCCTGCGCCCGCAGAGTGGGCTGGCCCTGCAGCACAGGCCCGTGGTGGTGCTGGGAAGGCTGACTGGTAAGGGGGTGCCGAGACGGAGAACCTGGGAGGGTGGGTGCCCTCGGGGCCTGGGCTGAGTGCGCCGTGAGGCCGAGTCCTCTCGTGAGGGATTCCTCGTGGGATGTGCACTGAAGAGACGCGGTCACACAGGTCTGGGATTCAGGGCAGACAGTGGGCGGGGCTGACGAGAGGGGTTAGGTAGTGTGACCCGCAAGCCGAGATGAGCCTGTGGGCCAGCTTTGAGGGATGTCTTAGGGTTCCCGTGTTTGACAGGAAAAGCGACGATGGAGCAGCTGGGTGGGCAGAGGCTGGGGAGCTCAGGGCGGGAGCAGGAGCTGGGCAGCGGCCCCGGCAGGCGGGCGGCCGGGCAGCGCTGGGCTTCTCGGGAGCCATCTCTCCCAGGACTGCCGGGAACTACTGCCTGCCCCTCCAGGCCCCACGCTGGCCGCCAGTGTTCTTCCTGGCCAAGGCAGCCTTTCCCACGGAGGGGCGTGTGCCGTGTCTGAGAAAGCTCCGAGGCTGCGCTCAGCTCCCTCCATCCGGCCTCACTCCAGTCTCTGTTGGTTGCAAGTGAGAGAAATCGAGGGAAGGGCAGGGGTGTAACACCTACCGAGGCTGGAACCTTCATGAGGCTGTTTCTCCCTCCTCTATCTTCTCCCACAAAGGAATGGAGACTTGGACTTTGGGTCTCAAATGCTAAAGTCCCAGGGAAAGATTCTGATTGGCCCTATGGGATCACATGACCCCAGCCTGGACCAATCACTGTGGCCTGGGGTACAGCAGGGAGATGGCACTCCAGCTGCAGCCCAGAGTTGAAAGGAGCATTTCCTGGAAAGATGAGGGGCTGAGGGGTCTTCAGAGCAGAGACCCGGGGTGACCAGACAAGGGGGGAGCTGGCTCCAGGCTTGACTAGAAAACAGGGCTCTGTGTGAACCATCATCTGATCTGGAACAAATAGTGCCCTTCTGGGCCGTGGTCCCCCATCTGTAGCTGGCGATGGGTGGACCGGAGATTCAGGGTCCGCCCAGCTCTTAGATCCATCATCTGAGCTGCTGGGCCTGTGGGAGGAGGAGCATTTGGGGGGAAGGGCCTGGGGTGGGAGCCTGGGTGGACTCTGGACCAGCCGTGTAGGCTGCCGGGGGAAGGCTGGGAGGTCGCTGTGCTGTGCTGGGAGGGACCGAGGTAGGGAGAGCTCCGAATGCAGGAGGAGGGGTTTGGCCCCAGCCCTTCCCCTCGCTGTGTCTGTGGACTGTGCAGAGGCCGACTCAGAGCGTCCTGCGGCCCGGCAGCCAGAGGCCGTGACGCTGCCCCCAAGCCTTCACCTGCAGATCCTGAGCATCCCCGGCTGGACCTACAGCTCCAACCACACACAGCACCTGCAGAAGCTCCAGAAAGGTGAGGCAGGGTCCGGGGCCAGCCCCCTCCTCCTCCCCTTGCCAACCCGGCCCCATCACACCGCCGGGCAAGGGGCCTCCTCAGAGTTGTCATGGCTCTATGAGGTCACCTGGTCCCTTCACCTGCCAATGGGGAGACTGAGGCCCACAGAGAAGCAGCGAATGCTCCCGAGACAGGAAGATCTGAGCACAGGGCCAGGAGGTCCACAGCCACGACAGGGGACGGAGGAGCGGGCCCCTCCAGGCGTGGGCATCACTGTATGGCCCGGGCGAGGGACTGCCCCTCTCTGAGCCCGTGGAGGCTGTGCGGGCGCCTCCCAGGAGCTGGAGGACGTAAAGTGGAGTGAAGGGGAGGGTGGGTGTAAAGTTCCGCACACGTTGGGTCCTCAGGGCCCCCTCCCTCCGTCCCTCAGGCTTCCCAAGGAAGGCCAAGCCCGACCTCCACCGGGTCCTGCTGCGGCTCCACCACCTGTATGAGGTCCGGGAGCACCAGGTCCTGTCTCAGCCGGTGACCGTGGACCTGAAGGTGAACGCTCCCCCCGCCCCCCGCCTTCTGCCAGACCACCCTGTCCAGCCTCTTGGGGCGCTGGCCTAGGGAGTCACATTCCCAGGTCACAGTCCCAACTCAGAGGCGTGTCAGGTGCGCTCACAGCAGACCCGGTGTGGGCTCTGGGGGCCCCCCCGCCCCGCCCCTCTCACCCCACCCGGTGCCAGGCCTGACCTCTTCTCCCCGGAAGGTAGTTCGAGATGCCTCCCCCCACCCCGTTTTCTCTCTGTGCCTGGCGCTCCCCATTCATCTGCTCCCAGAGTGCCTGCTCCTCCCTCTGATTTCGCTTTGGGGCGTATCTGCTGCCCGTGTCCTCCACGGGTCCTGTGGAACCCAGCACCCCCGCCCCAGGCCTGGCTCATGCGCCTCCGGACGCCCCCTTTTCCCAGCCTCACACGGGAAGGAGACGACTCCTTCCCCCCCCCCCCCCCCCCCGTCCCACGGGCGCCTCGCAGGCCGACAGCGGGTCTAAGCCACGTGTGTTCAGGGCGCAGGGAAGACCAAGGTGGCACTTGGGTGTCGGTCGCCTGTGCTGCCCCGGCCCAGGCGGAGTGCCGAGGCCCTTGGGGGGCAGATGGCCGGGCGGACGCCGCGCTGCTCCTCCTGTGGATGGTGCTGGTCGGTGGCCCAGCGGTTTCAGGGAGGATGGTGCACGGCTGCCAGGGCGGCTGCCAGCGAGGGCTCCTGGAGCAGGCTGGGCGTTTCTCACCAGCGGAGCACAGCTGGGCTGTGCTGTCCTCAGTCACCCAGTCCTCCGGACCGTCCTCAGCACGCCAGCTCCTTTCCTTCCTGCTGTCGCCTGTGGTCACAGCCGGTCGGGCCTCACCAGCAGGTGTAAAGACCGAAGCGGGGTCGCGGCACCAGGGCCTGGTCGCCCATGCGCGTCCCGTCCATCAGCCAGGGCAGCTGGCCCAGAACCCCACCCTCCGGCCAGCCGCTGTCCCTGAATGCCGATGGCCACTCGGGGCCCTGCCTCCCTCCCTACTTGGCTAAGGGGTGGGTGACTGGCTGGCCTCCTCCAGGGGCCGGGCCTGGTGCCACCTGAGCACCACTGGGCAGGAGGGGGCTCGATGTGGGAGGGGCTGCTCTGAGCGCCAGCCACCTCCTGGGCACCCATCCAGCTGGGCAGAGGGGAAGCAGGGCCTCCTGGCCTCAGTTTCCCCACCTGTGAAGTGGGCTCCCACCAGTAGCTTTGCTGTGAGAATGGAATGAGGGCGGCGTGTTGGGCCCTGGGTGGCCCCCTGCAGCTGTGTGTCCTCTGCTCAGCCCTGGAACCCGTGGCTCACCCTCCCCGCGCTGCGTTCCCTGCAGGCTGTGCTGCGGGGGCTGGGCACGCTGGTGGCCGTGGAGGAGCGTTCGCTCACGGGGACCTGGAGTGTGAACTCGCTGCGGCGCTGGAGGTGGAGGACACGCAACAAAGGTTTGGGAGCCCCTGGTTTGGGTGCTGCCCGGCTGCCCCGCGCTGCCCCTTCAGGCTGTGTGACCTTGAGCAGGCGGCTCCCCCTCTCTGATCTGCAGCCGCCCTGAACCTACCATAGCAGTTAGGAGAGGCTTTGGGCCAGTGCCTGCCTGCCAGGGCTCCACACAGGTGTGTGCGTGTGCGAGTGCGTGTGCGTATGTGTGAGTGCGTGTGAGTGCGGGCCACGCCGCCTGCCCGTGCCCTGGGTGAGACCCATGCTCGCCGGCGGCCCCCAGGGTCTGAATGTGCCAGGCTGTGCCTTGCTCTGCACACACCACTGTGGCCCCACCGACCACAGGCTGCTTCCTGCCGCCCAGGCTTTGCTCACGCTGTTCCCTCCGCTGGAACGTGCCTGGCCCGCCTTCCGGCCTCTCCTGCCTGGGCCAGGCAGGGGCAGAGCCTCTGCTCTCGGTGCCGTGAGTCTTGGTCCCATGTCTCCTCTCTGTCCTCTGCACCAGCACTGTGGCAGGGGCGGGGGGCCGTTCAGTCAGTGGCGGTGTGAATGGGTGGATCATGCATGGGTGGGTGCAGGAGGGAAGGTGGGTGAACAGTATGAGCCCAAACCCCAGCGCATGACTTTGGGGGACCAGTGAACTAAAGGGCGGGGCCCCCAACGGCCTCAGTGAGAAGCCCCTTAGGTCCTGAGGCCACGTGGGACCAGAACCAGCCTCCTCTGCAGGCCCAGTGCTCGGGGAAGGGCAGAAATGCGGCCGAAATCCTCTGGGATGCAGGCCCCGGCCCTGGGTCCTGGCAGGAGGGGCAGCCACACACACTGTGGTGTTGGGGGTCCCGGGAGCAGGGGCTCCGAGGGGGAGGGCTGGGCTGACCATCTCTGCCCCTGCCAGGCGGCTCCCGGCCCAGCGCCCCGCACGGCCCCGTCGTCACCATCGGCCCCAAGGAGATCCGGACCTTCTTCGTCCACTTTCAGAGGCCGTGAGTGCTCGGCTGAGGTTGTGGGCCTAGGGCTTCCGGACCCGGGAAACCACAGGGCCCGACTCGGCCCAGCAGCGCGGACGGACAGGAGGACAGCTGCCGTCTGGTCGGCTGACGCAGGAAACGGACAGGCTGGGTTTCCTATTTTTTGAAATAAAAGCTGCATCATAAGGACCCGTTTCTTCTCCTCGGCCTCTGGCGCCAGCCCCTCCTCCCCTGTCGCCTGGTGATGTCCTCACACACCCACAGCTCCTCGTTCATTCGAGAAAGTCAGAGACAGGAAGCCGTGCCAGACAGAGCGCGAAGCCACAGTGACACCAGTGCACCCGCCGTGCCGGCCCTGTGGGTCTCATGAGGCCGCCAGTGTGAACCGTGGCTGTGCCGTGTGACAGTGACACGGGTGTGGCGGCTGGGACATGGGGGACAAGAGGCCTTAGAGCCGTGGGTGCACGGGGCTCGGCTTCCGAGTCAGGAGGGCCGTGGAGAACGTTTCCCCGGGCAGGGCTCTGAGCTGTAGAAAGACGCAGACCGGAGTCTGGGACACCCCGCAACACCCTGACACCCACCGACTCATCCCCTCGCCTCTTCCAGGCTCCAGGTCCTCCCCCGGCTCAGTGTCATCCCCGATCGTCTGGCTCTTCCCACCAGATGTGTGTGTCCCAGAAGAGAAAACGTCTGTTTCTTTAGCCCTGTGTCCCCAGACGAGCACCACAGCTCGGCGCTGTCAGTATTTATTAAGTGACTACAAGCTGGGGGGTGGGGGGGAGACATTCCATGATTTTCCTTCAGGAGAAGAATGAAGACAGGAAGATGGGAGTCACCCCGTCCTCTTCATGGTCTGTGCCCCTGCCCCACCCACATGTACCCACACATGATTGCGTGTGTAGGCATGCACACACACACATATGCTCACACACATGCACTCTGGAACGCAGCCCTCCCGCCTCTGTCTCCAACAGTTCTGTGCCCGCAGCACCTAGAATGCTGCCTGGTACTAGGCGACCCTCGGAGGAAATATTTTTCCCACAAATGAAGGAGACCAAGCATCTGATTGGATTTCCGGCTCCGACGCTCACGAGGAAGCCCCTGAATTTATCCTAATTTCAGTTTTCTCTCCTGTGAAAAGGGAGATAATGATCCTCATGCCTGTCTTATGTGCGTGTGAGGGTTCCCGGAGGGAGACATGCTCACTGCTTAGACCAGCACCTGACATGGAGTACGTGCTCCATGAAGGTGAGTTGTTCTGGAGGTGATAGCAGTGGTGGTGGTGGTGTGACGGGGATGGTATTGTGGGTGGTGGTGATGGTGTGGTGGTGGTAATAATGGTGGTGATGGTCATGGTGCTGTGATGGCAATGGGAATGGTGTTGACAGTAGTGGTGATGGTGGTGGTGGTGAGATGGTGATGTGATGGTGACAGTAATGATGGTGATGGTGGTTTGGTGGTGGTGATGGTGTTGCTGTTGGTGGTGATGGTGTGGTGTGATGGTATGGTGTTGGTGATGGTGGTGGTGATGGTGTCATTGGTGGTGATGGTAATGGTGTTGCTGTTGGTGGTGATGGTATTGCTGTCAGTGGTAGGATGGTGATGGTGTTGGTGATGATGGTGTGGTGTTATTGGTGGTAATGATGTTGCTATTGTTGGTGGTAGTGTGGTGGTGATGGTGTTGCTGTTGGTGGTGATGGTGTGGCTGTTCGTGATGGTGTCGCTCTAGTTGTTGTTGGTATGATGGTGATGGTGTTGGTGATGATGTGGTGTTATCGGTGGTAATGGTGATGGTGTTGCTGTTGTTGGTATGATGGTGATAATGTTGTTGGTGATGATGTGTGGTGTTATTGGCAATAATGGTGATAGTGTTGCTGTTGGTGGTGATCGTGTGGTAGTGATGGTGTAGTGGTGGTGGTGATGATGTTGTTGTTGGTGGTGATGGTGTGGTGGTGATGGTGTTGCTGTTGGTGGTGATGGTATGATGGTGATGGTGTTGTTGTTGGTGATGATGATAATGTTGTTGTTGGTGATGGTGTGGTAATGGTGGTGTTGGTGGTGATGGTGTGGTAATGGTGTGGTAATGTTGGTGGTGGTGTGGAAATGTTGTTGTTGGTGATGGTGTGGTAATGGTGGTGGTGTTGGTGGTGATAGTGTAGTAATGGTGTTGTTGTTGTTGTTGGTGATGGTGTGGTAATGGTGTTGTTGTTGGTGATGATGTTGGTGGTGGTAATGATGTTGTTGTTGGTGATGGTGTGGTAATGGTGTTGTTGTTGGTGGTGGTGTGGTAATGGTGATGATATTGGTGATGGTGTGGTAATGTTGCTGTTGGTGGTGGTGGTGATGGTGTGGTGGTGGACATGATACACCAGCGAAGGGGAGAGTGAGCCTGGTTACTGCTCTCCCTCCAGGGAAGCTGCCACATCGAAGCCTTTGACACCCTCTCTTCTAGCTGATGTTCACCCTGCCTAGGAAGAGCCCCATGGGACCTTGTGCCTGTCCCTCACTGGGAAAACAAGGGGGCAGACGGGGACATTGCTCAGCCCACATGGGATCACCGCCACTCAGTACCATGGTCTCAGCTCCCACGGTGTGCAGCACCTGGCTGGTCCTTCAGACTCAGCACAGGCCCCTCCTCCGAGAAGCCTCTGTCCTGGCCTGTCTGGTCATGTGGCCCTGCTCTGCCTGCCTGTGCACCCGCGTGCTATGTGGACGAAGGCTTGCAGCTCTGCCTGCTTCCCGCATCCCCGTGGGCTGCACGGCTCAGGTTCCCACTGGGTTGTCCTGCAGCCTCTGGCAGCCTGAGCGTCTGTCCTGATTCTGGCCTCAGTCTGGGCAGCAAGTTTCTTTTATGCTGCTGGTCTCTGCTCAGCTCCTCCCAGGGGAGTGCAAGTCTTTGAGGGCCCAGGCCTATTCCTCTCTGCCTGCAGGGCCAGCGCAGGGCATGGCGACAGGGAAGTGCTCTGCAGCTGTTTGTTGAATGAATGAATGAGTGAGTGAGTGAATGAGTGAATGAATGAGTGAGTGAGTGAATGAGTGAATGAATGAGTGAGTGAGTGAGTGCAGGGCGGGCTCCAAGGTGAGGCCCTGCGGAAAGGACCTCACATCCGCGTTGACCGCCTATGTCCAGGGGCTATTCGCAAGGCCCCCCACTCTGCAGGGCTGACCCGGGTCCGGTGGCTGTCGGGCTGACCCGGAAGCGGTCAGGCCGGTGGACAGACCTTGGTCCGGTTCCTGGGTGCTGGCCAGAGTGCTGGGAAGGCTCAGGCTCATGCTGAGAAGTCTGCCAGCCGCCCGCAGCTTCGAAATGCCCGAGTCCAGGTGCCCCGTGGAGCTGGCGGCAGAGAGGTGGCCGCGGACGACGCGTGGGGGCAGGTGAACACGTTTGGATGAGAAAAGGCCAAAGCGTCTAACAGCCGGGGAGCTTGGCTGTAACATTCCAGCATGTTCTGTTGATTTATGGCTGTTGCTAGGTAACCGAGTACACTGAGGCGGGTGTGATTGGAAAGCTGCGTGCAGCTCTCAACCAAAGAGTCACAGAAAGAGAAAACCATTAAGCTGGGGGTCTGGGGAGGGTGTCAGTGCGGCCCCGAGGAGGGGCGCTGTTAGAGGCAATTAGAGGAAGCGGAGTCCCCCGTTCCTCCCCCCCACTCCGAGTTTGCTGTCCTCTCGCTGCAGTCCTGCCAGCCCTGAGAGCCCGCTGCTGCTCGTGCGGCTCCTCCCTCAGAAAGACACCAGCGTGAACCGATGTTTTATTCTGCAGAAAATTGATTAGCACGTGGCAGGTTTCTAACACAGTGCGTGACGTCGGCGTGTGTAAGCTTGATGGGCAGGATTCATTGTCTTCATTTTCCCTGACAAATGGCTCCGCCCCCCACCAGCACCATTCACTGGCTGAACACATATGGATACCCACTGCGTGCCCCCGGGATTCAAGTGTGAACAAGACAGACACCCCTCCACCCCACAGAGCTGGCATTCAGACTGGGGGAGACAGACACTCAATAATAGTCATAATTAAGAAGCCAATTCTATCTTATGTTAAATAGCAGCAAGAAGAAGCAAAGCCGAGGTGAGGGGCCGGGAGGAGGGGGTGGAGGGGCTTGCTGCGATTGTGAATAGAGGATCCCGATTAGCCTCATCAAGAAGGTGACATTCGAGCCAAGACTTGAAGTAAGGGGGCACCGGGCCGTGCAGGCGTCTACGGGAAGAGCAATCTGTGCAGAAGCTAATCTCGGCAGTGCAAAGGCCCTGGGGCGAGCTGGGGAAACAGCAGGGAGGCCAGTGCGGACAGTGAGAGCGCCAGGGGCAGTGGGAGGTAGAAGCAGATCGTGTAGGCTCCTCAGGCTCGGGGGCGGGGGGCACATGATGGCAGGGAAAGGGGGCACTTGGTGGAGAGGGAAGGCCACCAATCACTGGGCGGTTCTATGCCAGGGGCTGTGCTGGGGGTGCTGGGCTCCTGAGAGGTGTGTGCTCACCCATCTAGTCCATGGACAGCAGGCTGAGCCCCGGGGGAGGGGGGGGGCTGGCACAGGTGCAATGTAGCTGAGTGGCTGAGCCTGGATTCAGGCCTTTACCTGCCGGCTCCTTACCTGCGGGCCAGCACCACACAGGGCGGGACACGTAGGGGCTCAGGGTGACAGCGGGCCTGGGCACCGGGGCAGACAGCTCAGGTCTGATGCCGGCTCCTCTCTGAGCTTCTCTGTGTGAGCTGGGACCAGCGACTTCATCTCCATGGCGCCATGTTCCTCCCCGTCTATGCAACAAAGGCAGCACTAGCTGCCTCGTCCAAGAAGACCAGCCAGCCCAGCGCTGGGCACCAGGCATTCACCCAGGACGCTCCTCCCATCTGCACGCGTCTCTGAGCAAGCATGTGCCGCACTGTGCAGCTCTGATGGTTTGGGGTGATGGTTTGCAGGGTGAAGGTTTGAAGGTGACAGTTTGGGGGTGACGATTTGTAGGGTGATGGTTTTTGGGGTGATGGTTTATGGGGTGACGGTTTGCAGGGTGACAGTTTGTGGGGTGACAGTTTGCAGGGTGACAGTTTGCAGGGTGACAGTTTGCGGGGTGACAGTTTGTGGGATGATGGTTTGCAGGGCGACAGTTTGCAGGGTGACGGTTTGCGGGGTGACGGTTTGTGGGGTGACGGTTTGCGGGGTGACAAATCTGGAGGCAGGCCGAGGTCCCACTGCCCGCAGCTGGGTTCCCTGTGCCCGTTCTGTGCTCCCACAGCCCCGAGTTCCTTTGGGATCTTGAGGGCAGGAATGTGTGTTATTCGGTTTCTGCCCCATGTCCACTGCAGGCCTGATACTCAAGGGTGATCAATAACCTCTAATTAAATTAATGAGGGCAGAATAAGTGCTGTTAAGGACTCAGGGATGACCTCAACCACGAAGTAATCAAGGAGGGCTGCACGCAAGAAGAGGCGTGAGTAGGCTGGGAACTGCCAGGGGGAAGAGAGCCATGTCCTGGAGGAGGCTGGGAGGTTACTTTCGCCGTGGCCCCCCCTTATAGATGGAGGTCGCCCCTTTATCTGCTGAACTTCTGGGCGCCTGTCCTGGGGAGGCTTGGGATCTCCTTCCCCAACCATCATCAGGCCCAAGGGGGACCCCGGGCCTCTGGGCCTCTCCCAGGGCTGGGCCGGCTGGACAGAGAGCTGATGAGCGGAGGCTGGACACTCGGCCGGCTGTGCTGTGAATTATTGATCACAGAGAGCACTGTGTAGGCAAGGTCACTCCCCGCCCGGGCCAAACTGCTCGGTCACGCTTAATTGCCTGTTTTCCAAATTTCCCTCGGCTGGGCCGGGGGCGGGGCAGTCGCTCTGCGCCCGTTGGTTCTGCCAGAAGGCGGTCTAGGGGTGAGAAAGGGCTGCGTCGTTGCTCTTGGGTGGTAAGTTGGTGAACCCTGGATGGGTGGAATCAGGTGCTTGCTACAGGCACTCCTGTCCCACCGCACGGCAAAGGCTTTGCGCATTCCCAGCCCCCAGACTTGACTGACTCGTGTGAGGGGTGGGCCGGCAGGACCCGAGAATGAGCGGCAAGTCATGCCCCGTGAGCGCCGGCCATGTGCCAGGCTCCCGCAGCCATCTCCCTGGTCCTCGCCGAGACATCCGGTAAAACAGCACAGCACGCGGGAGTGGGGCCCGCGGAGGGACAGACCCTCAAAGGACACTGTCAACGCCGGCTGCCTGGACTCTCCGAGCCTCGCTGACCAGAGCGTCGGGCAGGGCCTGGAAGGCGAGGGAGGGCTGCTCTGCGGGGAGAGGGCCATGCTGGGCCGCTCTCTCTGGAGGTGGGAGGAGGAGGGGGTGCCTGAGTGGGGATCAGTGACTCAACTGTTAAAATCTAGCTGCTGGGCGCCCGGCCAAGACAGAATAATGGGGCCGATTTACCTTCCGCCCCAAAAGGATAAACAAACAGGAAGAGCGTGGCCAGCAGGCAGGAAGGACAGTGGTCAGGGATGCGAGCAGACAGGGGCTCAGATAGCTCCCGCTTCTGCCCTGGGAGGTTCCCGGACAAGCTGCCGGGAGAGGCTGTCCACGCTGAGCCAAGCCGGTGGGATCCACAGCGGAGGGGATGAGCCCAGCGGTGGGGAGCCCCAGGCGGTGGAAGCACAGGCAGAACCCTGGGAGGAGAGGGCGGTGGGGAGGTCAGCCTGGCACCGACCCACACATACGTGGAGGAAATGACCCGAAGTTGGGGGAGGGGACCACCCCAAGGACCAGAGGGAAGGGTGCTGGAGCTCACGGAGGGGAGGGCAGTGCCTGCTCTCACCGGTCAGCCCGGAAACGCCCCGCTCGTGGCCTGGGTGTCCCCTCAGGAGAACCCTGCGTGGGGCGTGGAATTACCAGTCCTGCGGAGAGCCGCTCCAGGCATGCCCGGCGGGGATCCACGCGGGACTGCAGAGGGTCAGACTGGCTCTGAGCTGACTGCAACCCACACACGGCTCAGGATGTTCATAAAAATGCAAACATGCCAGCCCCCCCACCCCAAGGTAAAGGTCACAACATTCCCTATATAGAGGTAAGTGATGAGCCATGCAAAGAAGCAAGAAGTACAACCCATAATGAGGGGGAAAGTCAGCCCATTGAAACGGATCCGATTGACAGATGTGCGATTCAGCAGACAAGATGCCAAACTGGCCATCGTACAGACGCGCGCCGTTTAGCAAGGGGCGCACTCTGAGCAATGCGTCCTCAGGGGACGGCGTCGGTGGGAACAGCACAGAGGGCGCTTACACACCTCGATGGTACGGCCTCCGCCGTCGAGGCTGCGTGGGATGGCCTGTCACTCCTAGGCTGCAGGCCTGCACAGCCGGTGCAGCGCTCAGCAACACGGCGTCATATCGAGAGAAAAGGATGCCGTCGAGAGACAGCGTAAATGTGAGCTGCATGAGGCCGCTGCTGGTGTAACACGGCCACTGTTTTATTATTAAAAAATATTTTCATGGATGTCAGCGAGGAAGGGAGAGGGAGAGAGACAGAAATCAATGAAACATCAATGAGAGAGAATCATTGACCGGCTGCTTCCTGCACACCCCCTACTGGGTGTCCATAACCCGGGCATGTGCCCTGACCAGGAATTGAATCGTGACCTCCTGGTTCATAGATCAATGCTCAACCACTGAGCCACACTGGCTGGGCATGGCTACTGTTTTATAGCAAGCTTTTTTTTTTTTATAGATGGAAAGAGTATACCCTAAAATAATGATTAAAAAGTGTAGTATAGTAAGTGCTTAACACAGTAACAGCCATTTGTTATCATTATCAAGCACTAAGCACTGTCCACAATTGTATGTGCTACACTTTTATATGACTGGCAAGCAGCAGGTTTGTTTATACCAGCATCATCCGATGAGTCCATAATTACAGTTGGAGATTTCAATGACCACCTTTTATTTTTAAAATATATTTGTATTGATTTCAGAGAGGAAGAGAGAGGGAGAGAGAGAGACAGAAACATCAGTGATTAGAGAGAATCATTGATCGGCTGCCTCCTGCACACCCCACACTGGGGATTGATCCCACAACCCAGGCATGTGCCCTGACTGGGAATTAAACTGTGACCTCTTGGTTCATAGGTCGACGCACAACCACTGAGCCACACCAGCAGGGCAGCAATGACCATCTTTTAATAATTGATAAAACAAGTAGAACAAAAATGTGTCAGGAAATAGAAGACACGAACAGCACTATCAATCAACTGGACGCGGTTTACTTTTCTAGAACCCTCCGCCCGCGAGGGCAGTGTATACACGCTCTTTCCAGGTCCACACCCAGACACTTACCAAAATAGACCACATCCTGGGCCACAGGACAAGTTTCAATGAACGTGGAGGGATTCACGTTACAAAAAGTATGTTCTCTGCCACAATGGATTTAAATTAGAACCAACAAGAGCAGCAGCTCTGGAAAATCTCCAGATATTGAAGATTCGGTGTCATTATACCTCATGCGTCCAAGAGGAAATCGACAGAGAGATTAGAAAGTATTTTTTACATCAATGAGAGTGAAAACACCGTGTCTCACAATCTGTGAGCTGTCTTTATAGTAATCGTTAGAGGGAACATCATAGCATGAACTATCTATATTGGGGGAAAATTCTCAAATAAATTACCTTAGGTTCCATCTTAGGGAACTAGAAAAACAAGAGCAAGTTAAACCCAAAGTAAGCAGAAGAAAGGAAATAATAGGAACCAGAACACAAGTTAACAAAATACAGAACAAAAATAATAGAGAAAATCAATAAAGCCAAAATTGGATTCCTGGAGATTTTTATCAATAAAATTAATAGACCGCTTGCCAGACTGACCAGGACAACTAAAGAAAAGACAAGGTTACCAATATCAAGAATGAGGAGGTGACATCACTACAGATCCTACAGATATTAACAGAATAATAAGGGAATATTAGGAACAACTTTTCACTAATAAATTGAACAGCTGGGATGGAATTTGTAAATTACTTGAAAGACTTGAACTACCAAAGCTTACTGAAGAATAAAAAGATATCCTCAATAGTCCTATAGGACAAGTCAAGAAATCGAACTGATAACGTAGAACTTTTCCACAAAGAAAACTACAGGTTCAGATGCCTTCACCGATGACTTTCACCAAACATTTAAGAAACACATAGTGCCAATTCTACACAAACTCTTCCAGAAGTTTTAAGAAAAGGAACTACTTCCCAAGTCATTCTGAGAGGCAACATCACCCTGGTATTAAAACCCAGACAAAGACAGGAAGAGAAAACAACAGACCAATACTGATGCTCCTCAAGGACATCAATCAAAAGTTCTTTTTTAAAAAAAATTTATTGATTTCAGAGAGGAAGAGAGAGGGAGAGAGAGATAGAAATATCAATGATGAGAGAGAATCATTGATTGGCTGCCTCCTGCACGCCCCCTACTGGGGGTTGAACCCACAGCCTGGCATGTGCCCTTGACTGGAATCGAACCCAAGACCCCTCAGTCCACAGGTCGACGCTCTATCCACTGAGCCAAACCAGCGAGGGCCAATAAAAAATTCTTAACAAATCTAACTCAACAACATAGACAGTGGGTAGTACATCATGACCAAGTGGGTTTATCCCAGGCATGCAAGGTGCGTTTAACATTTGAAAAATTGATCCATGTAATTCAGCATATTAACAATAAAAAACCCCTAAGCAATCACCTCAAGGGACACACACACACACACACACACACACACACACACACACAAAACATCTGAAAAAAACAACAACCTTTCTTTCTGGTAAAAATCTCTAAACAAACTATGAATAGAAGTGAACATCCTCGATTTAATGAAGAACTTCTCTGAAAAACCCACAGACTGAGCGGTGAAAGACCGAATGCTTTCCCCCGAAGACCAGGGACAAGACCAGGATGGCCACTATTCAACGTTGTACTGGAGGTTATGGCCAGTGCAATAAAGCAAGAAAGAGAAATAATTGACATTCGGTTTAGGAGGAAAATTGTCTTTATTCACACATGACATGATTGTCTGCATAGCAATCTGATGGGAGCTACCAAAACCCCCCCATAATGATGATTTTAGCAGGTTTGCAGGAAAGAAGATCAATCAGCATCAAAAATTTAAAAATACCATTTACAATCTGAGCTACAGAAGAATAAATGCGACAACAGATGTGAAAAACCTACACCGAAAAATGACAGAACACGGATGAGAGAAGCGAAAGAGAAAGTGGAGAGATGTACCATGTTCATGGGTCGGAAGACTCACTATTGTTAAGACGACAGTTTTCCTGAACTTGACCTATAGATTCAACACCATCCAGTTAAAATCTCAACAGGCTTTTGGGGGGCGGGGGGCGGGGGGTGGACTGACAAACTAATTCTCGAATTCATATGAACATGCAAAGGACCTAAGACGGCCAAAACAACTTTGAAAGAAGAGAATGGCGCTGAAGGACAGAGATGATCTAATCTCAAGAACTTATTATAAAGCCGCGGTAAGTGACACAGGCGGTATTTGTGTCAAGATAAACAAGTATATCAATGGAACAGAACAGAGAGTCCAAAAACCAACTCGCACGTATCTGGGAACTCGGTACGGAAGGGAACTGGCATTATAACGCGGGGGGAGAAAGACAGGCTGTCTGTATATTAGGTTCTTTATGTGGAAGGTTTATAATTAGATTTCGACTTCACCCCAAACAGAACAGTATGCTCCAGATGGCCTAAATTTAAATACGAGAAAGACATCGGACAGCCCTTCTTGTATGACTCAGGAGGTAGAGATGGATTTATTCAACAGGACGCAAAAGGCAAAATATTTAAAGGAAAATAATCGATAAATTTCACTACATTAAAATGAGTGGCTTTTGTAGGAAAAGAAGAACCATAAGCAAAGTTAACAGAAAAGCAACACATTGGAAGAGGATGTTCGCAGCACGCATCAGCAGGCAGAGGCTGGGTGGTAAAATTATGTAAGACGCTCCAGGGATCAATCCGGAAAAAGCCAAACAGCCCAATGGGGAAACGGGCAAAGGGACGAACAGGCAATTCGCAGAAGTGGAACCACCAACGGCCAGACAGAAAGACTGTCGGCCTCACTGCAATCCGAGACGCAAATCAAACAGTCCCCGTGTAGCACTCGCCCACCAACTTGCCAGGCATCAAAGTCAACTCCAGGCATCACTCAGAATGTGACACGCTGTCGTAGGCGTGTACATTATTGCTCAAGTTGGCCACACGTAGGAAGTTAAATAGCTGCATACACCGTACCCCGCCGCCCCCCCCCCCAGGTGTCCATCCTAGGAAACCGGCCCACGCGGGTACGAGGAACGAGGAAAAGTGATGTAACTGCAATCGTGTTTGAAGTCTCAAGAGGTGGACAACAACACCCATCAAGGTGGGTGGGGCTGGGGGTGGGAGCAATCATCAATTCATTGCAGTCATGGGTGGTGTGCTTTCCCATCTGGGGGAAAGTGTTAATTTGCAGAATGTGCCCATTTCTTTCTCTTTTAAAGAATATATTTTTTATTGATTTCAGAGAGGAAGGGAGAGGGAGAGATAGAAACATCAACGATGAGAGAGAATCACTGATCGGCTGCCTCCTGCATGTCCCACACTGGGGGTCGAGCCTGCAACCGGGGCATGTGCGCTGACTGGGAATCGAACCGTGACCTCTTGGTTCACATTAGTACCAGTCAATATGGGTGACTCTACAAGCTTTGGACTCTCACAGACCTGGGAATTCACTTGCTAGCTGGCGGCTTGGGAAAAGTGAATTGATGCCTTTATTTTTTTCATTTATAAAATGAGTGCTGTAGGGTATCCTACCTAATAAAAGAGTAAAATGTAAATTAACTGTCACTCCACAACAAAGATGGCGGCGCCCATAGCCACAAAGATGGCGGTGCCGGCCGGAGCCACGGAGCTGGCTGGAGCGGGTGGGACGATTGGCTTCCTTCAGGCGGGACGCTTGGCTTCTTTCGTCACCCCAATAATGAAGGAAGCCAAGCCTCCCACAAGCCCCGGCCGGCTGCTGAGGGCCGGCCTCTGGGCAGCGGCCATGGAGCCAGCCGGAGCGAGCGAGAGGCGGCTCCGGCCCGGAGCGAAGGTTGAAGGCAGAGGCCAGAGTGAAGGCCTGGGTCCCGGGTGCCGGTGCCAGCAGCCAGGGGAAGGAAGGCCTATTCTTGCATGAATCCTTGTGCATCAGGCCTCTAGTCCTATATAATAAAAGGGTAATATGCAAATCAACCGAGTGGTGGAATGATTGGTTGCTATGACGCGCACTGACCACCAGGGGGCAGATGCCCAATTCAGAAGCTGCCCCCTGGTGGTCAGTGCACTCCCACAGGAGGAGCACAGCTCAGCCACAAGCTGGGCTGACGGCTGGTGAGCGCAGTGGCAGTGGGTGGCGGCAGTGCTAAGGATGTCCTAGGGCAGTGACGGCGAACCTATGACACGCATGTCAGAGGTGACACGCAAACTCATTTTTTTGGTTGATTTTTCTTTGTTAAATGGCATTTAAATATATAAAATAAATATCAAAAATATAAGTCTTTGTTTTACTATGGTTGCAAATATCAAAAAATTTCTGTATGTGACATGGCACCAGAGTTAAATTAGGGTTTTTCAAAATGCTGGTACGCTGAGCTCAAACGGTTCGCCATCACTGTCCTAGGGTCTAAGCCGTCAGTCGGACATCCCCCGAGGGCTCGCGGACTGCTAAAGGGTGCAGGCCGGGCTGAGGGCCCCCCCTCTAGTTATTGTATAAAGTATGTGCAGTGTCCCCCTGGGGAGGACTGGACTTGTGTGCTCTATTGAGCTCCATTGAGGCCATGTGACCAGTCATGTCCCTCCCCGCCCTGTTGAACTCATGAGTGGTCGTTGTGACTGACTTGGGCCAATGAAACTATAAGAGTGAGCTCGTGGCTCCGTCTCCCTCTTTTGCCTCTGCCATGAGCCCAGCAATGTCCACATCTGGGGCTCCTCCATCTGCCTGGTTCCCAGAGTAAAGAAGACAGGGATCAGAGCTGCAGCCAACTCGACGTGGGCATGTAGCACGAGTGGGATGTCCACGCTGTGAGCCACCACCCCTGGCAGGGGCAGCCATGGCTGCACTATCACCCGGGCCCTCTGGCTGAGGCAGAGTCCTCGTGCTTCTGGACAGATTAAGATAACGCATGCAGAGTGCACAGCCACCACCTGGCAGACGGGGACGTAGCAGTCAGCACAGGGGAAGTTTTGCTGCAGTAACAAACAAGCCACACATCTTAGTGACCAAACATATCACATGTTTGTGTCTTGCTCACCCCACACATTGTATATGGGCCCCTGTTCTTGCAGTCGTTCAGGGTCCCTAGCTGATACAGGGTCTATCATGATAGGTACCTTTTCAAGACCCTAAGTCTAGGAAAAAAAAGAAGAATCTGAGAAACCACTCATGCTCTCAAAGCTCCAACTCAGAAGGATACCAGTCACTTCCCCACATTCACCAGCCAGAGCTAGTCGCACGACTACGGCGCATTTTAAGCGGGTTGGGAAGTGCACATCTGCCCCGTGTGCAGGAGACAGGAGGGAGGATGTGTGAGGTCAGCACTGAGACCTCCCCATGGCTGGCCAGTCGATGCGGGCAGCTACTGCCAGATCACCGCTGGTCATGACAGTGAGGCTGAGCCCCAAGGGGAGGAGCAGGTGCGGGAACGGCACTGCAGGCAGGGGCAGCGTGCACAGATGTAGTGTTAGAGGGGCCTGCCTGGCTCGGTTTCACCGCGAATGTTCGAATGTTCGGGGAAGAAGGATGCTGCACCAGGGGATGGGCGGGAGGGCGGGCTGGGGCTGCACTGTGAGATCTTTAGACTTTAGCCTGTGGATGCTGGAGCCTCGAACAGGAAAGTCAGCTTTCCGCCCCCTGAGGGAGGGTGAGCCCAGTGCTGCAGGTGGTGGGAGGGAGGGTTTGGGAGCTCTGAGAGCCTGGGAGATGGGCGGGCTGTGAAGGGTGAGGGTGAGGGTGAGGGCAGAGCAGGATTCCAGTTCCTCCTGCGTGGGGAGCGGGAGGGGTGCCAGGTGCCCGGGTGGGGGAGGTGAATGGTTAAAATCACTAACAGTGACAACACCTGGGCTGAGGAGGTTGCGGAGCAACAGGGACTCTCCTATCAGCTCCTTGGTTAACTTTTTGACATCAGCTGCTAAGCTCTCCACACACCGGCCATCACCGGCAATTCCCTGAGGAGGGTCTACACCCCACGGAAGCCAGGCCCCGTGTTTGCTGCGACGTGTTTGCTGCGACGTGTTTATTCACAATCGCCTCCAGGCCAAAACCCGGCCACACACCCATCCACAGGAGGACTCACCGCAGTGAGTTTGTACGATGGAATATTATACAGCAATGAAAACGAACACACTGCAGCTGCAGGTAATGTAAACTAGTGAGTGAACCTCAGAAACAAACGTGGAACCTAAGAAACCAGATACAAAACACCCCCTGGTCTATGGCACTATTTCCAGAAAGCCCCAAGTAGCAACGTCACAGTGTTCGCAGTCAGAGGGGTCAGCCTGGAGGAGGTGGCAGATCAATGAAAGAAGGGACTGATATTTTGGGGGGGCCTGTGCGGTGCCAGGCACTGTGTACCATGCGGTTCAGGTTATGCTGGTAACAAGGGAAGGCAGGCGGGAGGTCCCTGCTGGCAGAAGCCCTGGGTTTGGTGGGGAGAAGGATGGGGAGGGGCAGGGAGTCCCATTTTACAGCCTGTTTTTGGGGGTGACCCAGGGATGTTCCAACACTGTCTCACCAGTAAGTAGAGAGGTGACATGAGGAGAAATCATGGAGCTCTGCCTGGAGGAGGCCACCTACTCCCAGCCATCTCATCTAGAGCTTCCTTTACCTTGTAGAGTGCTGACCCTCCCTGAGGCCCCCAACCCCACCCAGCATCTTCCCACAGATGCGGTTTTGCGCTGGGGTAGCCCTCCGAACGGGTCCTACCCACCTCTTCTACCAAAGAAGGGCATCCTGTACCCCGCCCTCCCCCGTCCTTCCGGTGTCGCCTACGCTGACCTCCTGCCCCCCCCCCCCCTTCTAATGCCCTTCCAATTGGCCATCTCTTCCATAATTGCAGCACCTGGGCACTCAAGGTGCCCTCTGACAGCGCAGCTGGCCAGCGCCCCCTCCCTCAGCCGGCCATCTCCTCCCTCCCTCCGTCCCCCGCTGCGTCACCGGCACCAAAGGTGCCCACCGTGAGCGCCGCAGCGCCCAGGTGCCGCCTCTGCGGCCGCTCCACCTGCAGGGCGCCGGGGCCGGTGCGGCGGGCAGCGCGGCCGCGGGGGCGGAGGAGCGGGCGGCGCGAGGGAGGGGCCTACGGCGGCGGCGGCGGCGGCGGCCCCAGCCCGCGCAGCCCGGCTCGGCCCCGGCTCGGGAGGCGCAGCGCCGTGCGCGTCCCCTCCCTCCCTCCGCCGCCGCAGCCAGGCGCCCGGACACCAGGCCGCCGCCACCGGGCGCACGGACGCAGCGCGCACCGGCAGGGATGCGCGCCCGGGCCCCGGCCCGCCCCCACCCGCGGCCGCCGCCCGCCCGCCGCGCGCGCATCTGACCGCGGCGCCCGCCCAGCCGCCCCCGCCCGTCCCCGGCCGCCCGGCCGCCCGGCCGCGATGCCCGCCCCCCGGGGCCCCGGCGGCCCGCGCCCCTGCTAGGCGGCGGCGGCATGGCTCGCGCGCCCGGCCCGACCTCTGCGGATTGTCTCGGTGTGCGGCGGCGGGGCATGCCCAGGGCACCGGGCACGGCCTTCAATGGGCGAGGACACGGACACGCGGAAAATTAACCACAGCTTCCTGCGGGACCACAGCTATGTGACTGAAGGTAACGTAGTGTTGTCTGAGGCCCCCTCCGGCCGGCCGCGGCGTGGGGATGCCGTCGCACCGAGTGCCCTCCGAAGGTTTGGACCGCGCGCTGTGTGTCGTGTCCCCCCGCCCCACCCCACCCCGCCCCGCCCCGGGTCCGGGAGGGAGGGAGGGAGCCCCACGGCACCCCGCTGCCCAGCGCCCTCCTCCGCGCCGCCCGCGGGCAGGCAGCTTTCCGCCCGGGCCTGGCGGCGCCCTGAGTTGGCCCGGGCCGTCATGTTTAAACAGGCCGCCCTGCGGCGAATCTGGCGCAGAAATCCCGGGAGAGGGGATGGCTTAGGACCCTGGGTTTGCCGTGTCGGCCCTGCCTCAAGCCCGCAGAATGTTCTAGGCTGTCCACTCCCCGAGACGAAGAGGGACTCAGGGGGAAAGAAAAAAAAAAGCATCGCCAGATTCCGGGGAGTCTCGCTGCCCTTGCCCCTCCCTGTGCCTCCCAGGCAGGGCCCGAGGGGGTGGGAGGAGGCGGCGGGTTTGGGGTTGGTCCTTTATTCCTGGTGAGTTATACTCAGACAGAAGCAGCTGACCCCAAACTGTCAGATTTTGAAAAAAAAAAAAAGTGGGACACGCCACCCCTAAAGGGCCCTGCATGTGAAATTCTCTAAATTGGCCCTAGAAGCCCGAGCCCAACCCCGCCCAGAGGCTGGAGGGATTCGGAGGGTCCATGCCTCCTCTTTGAGGCCAGGAACTTCCAAGGTCCCTGCGCGCCCCTCCACCGCGCCCTGGGGACGTGGGCGGCAGGGCCTGCGGAGGGCAGCGCACGGGGTGGGTGGGGGGGGGGGGGCAGCCAGGTGTCAGCTCGCTGCAGTGGGGCCGCGCATCTGCCCAGCTGGCGGGGTTAGGGGAAGCCTGCCTCTTCCCTGGCCGCTGCCGAACGAGCTGCGGGAGTGTTCGTGGGCTTTTAGTAAGAGGTCCCCGATGGGCGCCCAGTGGGAGGGGCCCGGGGCCTGGCGTGCCGCGGGGCTGGTGCGCGTGGGTGCCCGTGTCAGGGAGCCCGTGCCCGGGAACCTGGGTCGGGGAGCCTGTGCGGGCTCCGCAGCGGCGACGGTGACTCGCCTCCCGGCGGTGTCCTCCGCCTTGCTGCCTGCTCCGCCGGAAATGAAGCCCAGCCGGTAGCCCGAGCTCCGCGGAGGCCGAGAGCGCTGGGCCCAGGCAGGGCGGCTCCCAGGGCGTCCTGACCCAGGGGGCAGAGGCTGGGTGTGCACCCCGGGCTGCGGGTGCTGCGGGTGGCGCTCCCAGCTCCCCGGAAGAGAACCGTGGAGTCATGCTTGCTGCTGGGCGTGTGTGGGAGAGGGAGCGGGGCTGCCCCTCCCAGGGCTGGGCGGGCCCTTTGCCGCTTGCCTTGCCTTGGGAGGTCCAGGAAGGCCCGTGTGTGTCCTGTGTCCTCTCTGCTCCCCGCTGCTGAGTGCCCCACGGGGAGAGGCCTCTGGGCTGCTGGCAGGTGCCCAGTGGTCAGGCTCTGGCCCAGAGCGAGGGGGTCTTGGCAGGTCACTCCGGGCTGGCTTCCTGGAGGAAGCCGCCTTTTCCCATCTCCATGGAGGTTGGGACAGCGCAGGGCTGAGTGATTGAGAGTAAAAAGCCTCCCCCTCCCCCACCACAGGGGCCGACCCCAGACACGGAGTCCTCTCATCCTTTCTGCCCCTTCTCTTTCACGGCTCCCCCGCCTCACAGGGAGGGCAAGCTGGGTCCACAGCTTTCCCTCCCTGCAGCCGAGGAGACTTGAGGGTCTGTAGTTCCTCTTCATTCATTCAGCAGATTGTTACTGAGCACCTACTATGTGCCGGTCACTTTTTTAGCCCAGGGGACTGGACAGAGATCCTGCCCTTGGGTAGCCCATGTTCTAGAAGGGGGTCCTGTGATGTTGAAGAGACCCACCCCCCTCAGTTTCCCCATCTTTAAAATGGGAGTGGGTTGTATCCTGCCTACAGGTCCTCGGTGCCTGTGAGCGTCAGGAGAGACGGTGGAGGAAGGAGCCGCCTGGGGATTGTAAATTGGTAACTAGCAGTGGGAGTACGCTGAGCTCCCATGGTGCTCTGGGGCCTCACACAACAGCCACATACGCCTTCTCCCCATTTTACAGATGAAGAAACTGAGGCTTGGCCTTTGTCCGCACACCAGACTGAGCGCCAGTTGTTTGTAGGGTGTAGGGCTCAGGTGCCAGGGATGCAGAGGGAAGATCAGAAGCTCCTGCCTCAGGGAGGGCAGGGTCTAGTGGAGGAGACAATATCAAAACTATTAGAAGTAGAATGATAGAGCTCTGGCCTCCCTGTGTGAAATCCGATGCTCACACTGTTGCATCTCACTTGCATTTTGTGCTCAGAGCACAGGGTAGTCACTGATTTGGATGTCAGAGGGACTTGTGTTCAGATTCTGCTTCTGTTGTTTTCCGTGCTGTGAAGCCTTGGACAAGTCACTAAACCCCTCTGAGCTTCACTTTCTTCCTTTGTGAAGGGAGAAGTGCTAATGACCTCCGAGGTTGCTGGGACAGTCAGCGATTATGCTAATATAGAGAGCACTCAACCCAGAGTTGGTTCTGTTAGGAGCATTTAATAACCGCGCCGTTAAAATGTAAATGTCTTGTTCCAGTGAGAACTCCACGAGCAAATAGTGGATGCTGGGAGTTTTCAAAAGACCCAGGTGTGCGAATGCCTGTCCCACCTGGTCCTTTGGTCCACGGATGCTCGGATCCCCTTCCTAATCCGTCAGCAGGCCACTTTCCTTGTTTCCAGGCATGGCATTGGCTTTGTCCTCTCCCGGAACACCTCCCCCCAGCTCTTCTATTGGCTGACTCCTTCTCATCCTTTGGGGCTCAAGTTAAATGCCATCTTCATGAGTAGGAGTCCTCCTTGAGTTTCTGAGTCTCTTGTAAAGTCTCAAATACCTTGGGAAGAGCTTAGGTTTTGTTAGTCATTCACACCTTAGTGTGAATTAGAGCAGCATTTACTTTGGGTCTGACTCTGGGCAGGCAGTGATGGACCAGACACAGGATCTCACAGCCAGGGAGGTGGCCGGGAAGGTGGCAGGTGGCTGGGCCTCTTTGGGAAGCAACAGCCACTCCCAGACGCCTGACAGAGAATGCAGTCTGGGGGCATGCTTTCTGCTGGGTCCACAGCTTTCCCTCCCTGCAGCTTCTCTGCCCTTAAACTCTGTCGTACGCACATGCCTCTTTCATCCATGGACAGAAATGTTCCCTTTTCTCTAACCCTGTGTCCTTGCCATCCTTGTGTGTGTGCCACGTGACTTCAGAGTAATCGGTTTATCTCTACAGAGTTGAGGGCAGAAAGGGGGAGCTCAGAGGAGGGAAGGGACTTACTCAGGAACTGGCAAGGTCAGGAGGGGACAGAGGCGTCTCTCCATCCAGCATGTGGGCATTTTTTACCGCATGGGATTGCCTTCATGTTTTGAACTCGTGCCCTGGATAATGTCAGCTTTCTGCCCAGGCCTAAGCCCTGCTGGTGAGGGGGTGCCGCCTGGGGGAAACCCCGCCTCAGCCAGATTTGCACCCTGTGGTGGGTTTTGTGGCTGATTCCCAACAGTTAGTCCTCACCCTCCGGAGAACATGGGTGGTTCCCAGCAGGAGACTTAATCCAATTATGTGCAGCCAGCGTGATCCAAGGGCAGCCCCACTCCCCTCTGACCGACTGGCTCCAGGGCGGGGAGGCAGCTGCTCTGGGGTCGGGTGGGAAGGAGAGAGAGCGCAGGAAGTCAGCCCCGGCCTGTGACGGAGCACGGAAGCCCAGCCACCCTGCCGATGGCAGGGCAGAGTGAGTGAGAAGTGGGGGTGCAGGAGACACCTCTGACTCCTTGGATGAACCTGGCCTGATCTGCACCCGCCTCTGGATGTGCCAGGGGCTTAAGCCGAGTTGCTGTTACTTGCCGCCGCTGGCACCCCCACTCGAACAGCCTTCACAGTTGTCCAGACCCCGAGACAGCTGCCTGTCACTCGCCACCACCAGATTCAAGATTCACGAGCCCCGGAGGGTTCTGAGTTGCTTGCTTTCTGTTGTAGGAAACGTCTTCCATCTCTTTTCTTGGGTTCCAATCAAAGCTTCCGGTTCTGGTTTCCTGCCTGGGGTTCTGAGCTGGTGTTTCCGGCCCGATGAGATACCCAGGATCTGGAGTCAGGAGACCCGTGTCCTGTGGGGTCTGGCCCTGGTCCCTAATCCTGGGTGGGCTGTGCCGTCTCTCCCAGCCTGTTTCTTCTCCAGATTGTTGCTTAGGTCACTTGAAAGGAGGGATGTGCAATCGTTTGATGCTGCAACCTCTCCTCCATGAACTCCCACCCGAGGCTTTAAATAGCCTGGTGTATGGGACTCGCCCAGCCCAGGGCCTGGGCACAGCCAGCGTTTAATAAACATCGCCCGCTAACAGTTATGTCTGTTCTTTAGGGTCAGAGTCAGACTGGCCACCCAACGCCATCCACACCCCAGAAACTGCAGCTAAGAGGGGCACTTGCTTATGGGGTGCGGGAGAGCCAGCCCAGGGGGTGTGGGAGAGCCAGCCTAGGGGGTGAGGGGGAGCCAGCCCAGGGGGTGCAGGAGAGCCAGCCCAGGGGGCCGGGGGGAGCCAGCCTCTGACTTTGGAAAAGCAGGATGTGGGCTGCTGAGATCTTTGCTCCTTTGCCTCCATGTAGGAATGCCACTTGCATAAGCTTCCCTGGGATTTTACAAACTCACGCTGTCTCCATTTCAGGGGTGGGGAGGGACGGAGGCTGCTAGAGGTCACTTTTGGGGGTCCTAGAGCACATGGCCTCCCCGAGCCTCAGTTTCCCGGCACCGCTTCCCGCCCTGGTGTCACAAGGCCCCAAGGAGCGGAGGCCATGTGGACTCCAGAGGCCTGCCCTGTGCGGGGTATTGTCGCTCTCAGTCTCCCCAGACTGTCACGCTGCAGGCCACACTCGCTCACTGTTCATTAACCCTGACTCGAGTCACCGAGTAGGGTTTTCTCATTTTCTCTCTGCAAGGTGGAAATCGAATTCTAATCAGAGTTTCCACACCACCGCCTGGTTGTGTACTTGCGACAGCGTTTGGCGTTTGTCCTGAAAGCCCGCAGAGCCACGGGGTGTTCCTGTACGAGGTGTCTGAGGTCTTGGGAGGGGCGCCTGTGACATGCTGGGCCTCAGGGAGACGGTGCGAGGAGCAGTGCCAATGCGCAGAAGGGAGGCCTGCTGTCCCTCCCAGATGCCCCGTTCCAGCTGGGGGTCGTTCCTCCCGTCTTTTTAGCACGCCCGTGTCCGTGTGTAAGAAGCGCTGTATCTCTCCTTGCAAACCGTTTTGAAAGCTGCTCCCTAGTTACGCACGAGGTTGTGGGCATTTTCCAGGGCTTTGCTGCAGGCCTGGCTTCGCGTGTGCTGCTGTGCGGGCATGTGGGGCCCACGCTCAGAGGGACCCTGGCTTGGCTCAGCGGCCTGCTGTTGCCACCTTGAAGCTTTTAATCATTGCAGCCGTGAACCCGTGTTTCGTAAGTGATATTTTTGGGGACGATGGAGCTTGTGTGGGAGCAGAGGCGGCCCGTGCGCCGGCTCCGTGCAGCTCCCATCGCGCCTCGCCCGCGCGCGCTCGGAGTGTGGCCGAGCTCCCACGCGTGCTGGGGCCGGTGGGACTCCACGCGTCTGTGACTGCGTGAGCAGCGGCGGCGGCAGCCCCGAGAGGCCCTGCTTTCGGTGTGAGCCAGAACGCGATGTGGACGCAGGAAGGAGGCAGTGCCATTCCAGCAGGAACCGAGGACCGAGGAACCCGATCCGATGCTTTCTTGCCCCGGTTACTTCCCATGTGAGCTGATCACTGATGCGAAGGAGGGGAAGCAGGACCACCTGGTTCCTCCTCCGCGTCCCGTCACTGAGCCAGCATAGAGGTGTGTGCAGAGTGTGTGAGCATCAGCAAGTTGATTAAAGCCCGGCCGGTGTGGCTCAGTGGTTGAGCATGGACCTGTGAATCAAGAGATCATGGTTCCATTCCTGTTCACAGCACATGTCCGGGTTGCAGGCTCATTCCCCGGGTGCGGGGAGGGGGATGTTCAGGAGGCAGCCGATCGATCAATGATGTCCCTCTCTCATCACGGACGTTTCTATCTCTCTGTCCCTCTCCTTTCCTCTCTGAAATCAATAAAAATTAAAAAAAGAACCCTGGCTGGTTGCTCAGTGGTTAGAGCATTGGCCCATGGACTGAAGGGTCGTGGGTTCAATTCCTGGTCAAGGGCACGTACCTCCGTTGCAGGTTCCCCAGCCCTGGTAGCGGTGTGTACAGGAGGCAACCGATTGATGTGTCTCTCTCAGATCTCTCTCTCTCTCTCTCTCTCTCTCTCCCCCTCCTGCCTCCCTTTCATGTCTAGAAATCAATGGGAAAAATATCCTCTGGTGAGGATTGAAGAAAAAGCTGAATAAAAACAGACGAGTTGGTTTGGGGCGGCGTTTCCACTGCTCTGGGAAGAACACAGCACATGCGAGTCAGAACCCCCAGCTGCCGACTGTGGTCTCGGTGATTCCGCGTCCCAGGTCCACGCGCTTAGATGTGCATTAAAACTTGAATTGCACCACAGAATGATGAGCAATAAAACCTATGCCAATAATTTAAACCTTTTCCTTTATTTCACTTGGCATTAAATAGCAAATAAGTGACGCCATGACAAGTCATGGAAAAAGGAAAGGACTTTATATCTTAACGAGAGGCCTGGTGCATGAATTCGTGCACCAGTGGGTTCCCTAGGCCTGGCCTTCGGGATCGGGTTGAAACTGGCTCTCCAACATCCCCCGAGGGGTCCTGGATTGCGAGAGGGCCCAGGCCAGGCCCAGGGACTCCACCGGTGCATGATTGAGGCCGGGGAGGGATGGAGGAGGTTGGCCAGTCAGGGAGGGACCAAGGGAGGGCTCCAGGGTGTGTCTGGCCCATGTCGCTCCGTCCCAATCGGCTGGACTCCAGCAGCAAGCTAACCTACTGGTCAGAGCGTCTGCCCCCCGGTGGTCAGTGCATGTCATAGCGAGCGGTTGAGCGGCCTTAGCATATCATTAGCATATTATACTTTGATTGGATGAATGGCTGACTGGTAGACCGGACACTTAGCATATTAGGCTTTTATTATATTTTACTACCTTTCATGACATTTTCCCGCTGCTTTTTGAACAAGGGGCTCTGTGTGCTCATTTTGTACCGGGACCCACAAATTATGTAGGTGGCCCTACCATGCTATAGGGGGAAGGCGGGACTTCCTGGGATGGTGGACTCCATGGCCCGCCTCCCACCCCCTTGGCTTTTGTGATTGGTGGAAATGGTGAGAGCCTATCACCCATTGGGCAACTTTTCCCTATTGGGTGGGGTTATAGTATTTAAGGGGCTGCTCAACTCGTGGCTGTTCCAATTAGAGACACTGAGTGCTTTCATTTTAAATTTTTTAAAATGTATTTTTATTGATCTCAGAGAGGAAGGAAGAGGGAAAGATAGAAACATCAATGATGAGAGAGAATCATTGATCGGCTGCCTCCTGACACTCCCCACTGGGCACTGAGCCCACAACCAGGCATGTGCCCTGACCGGGAATTGAACCATGACCTTCTGGTTCATAGGTCGATGCTCAACCCCCGAGCTACGCGGCCGGGCGATTTCTCTCATTTTAGATCCCAGCCTTTATACCCATTTCTCCCCACAGGCCCGGGGAGGGGCAGTGGAGCAGGAGCCCCCGGCCATGCCCCCAAGTTTACTGTTAACGAAGTAGGTCTTTGTGTTCCCAAGTCTAGCAGGGAGGAGAGGAGGGTGTAACTGGGTACCCCAGCCCCGCCTCCCCACTTCCTTTATCGGCTGCACACCCAGCCCACGACACAAGCCATCGTTCACTTAATCACTCCTGATTGTTGGGTAATTAGGTGGCTTTTTTTTTTTTTTTTTGCTTCTATAACCAACACTGAGTGAATGAACACTGTGTCTGAAGACTCCCTACTTATGTCCCTCCCCCAGATTTTGGAATAATTTTCTTAAGAGCGAGTCCTATGCCTGCAATTTTATGTAAAAATCATGAACGTGTTTAATGTTCCTGACACGTATGACCAAATTATTCTCCAGAAAGTTTCTGTTTTCCACATGCCGCTCAGCATTAGGTATTCTAATTTGTTTGACCTTTGCAAATATCATGGATGGAAAGTATTTGTTTTAATTCCTGTCTGAATACCAATGAGGTTGAATATTCTTTCCACTTTTGTTCAACAGACATTCCGTGATCCACTGTATATACCAAGGGGGACGGGAGATGCTGGGTGTTGAACGTTGAGGATCAAGGTTGCCGTCACTCACTCACTCATTCAGTCATTCATTTGCTCACTCATTCACTCACTTGCTCATTCAATTGTTCAATTATTCATTCTTTCATTCATTCAATTATTCACTTACTCACTCACGCACTCATTCATTCATTCAACAACTATTTCTAGAATGCCCACTGCATGCTAGGCAGGGAGAATGAGGGCGAGGTGAGAGGGAGGAAGGACATGGCATTCTAGCACATTCCAGGCGGGAGGAGCGGCATGTGCTAAGTGACCTGTGCAAAGTGGCAGTCCAGGCCCCTCTGCATGAGGCCAGGAGGCACTTGCCAGCTGCCTGGGGAACAGGCCCACTGGGACCCGCCGTGCTGCCCAGGACGGGCACTGCCTCCTGGCACAGTGGGGACCATTGTCTCCCGAGCCCTGGGCTGAATGGCCCATTGAGGCAGGACAAAGGCGGCTCAGAGGCCCCAGTTGCCCACGCAGGGATGGGATCTCCAACGGCAGCTCCGGCCACCTCTGCACAGGCCTGGCCTCCTGCTCCCTGCCCTGCCGAGGCTGCGGCCCTGGGACCCGGGCTGCGGTCCTGGGACCCGGGCTGTGGACCTGGGACAGCGGTGAGGCTGCAGCTTCCCCTCGGGAGGCAGAGACAGGACTCCCCACCGGGCTTTGTCCCAAGCGAAAGGCTGCGCACCTGCGCATAAGTCTCAATCACGGAGCTACTTGCATCGTCACTGGCGGCTTCTGACACTTTTATAACTTCAAAGGCATCTGTGAAAACTCAAATTCTATGAACACGGAGGGAACGCTCTGTTGACCTGTCCCTCACCCAGCCCCTCGCTGCAGGTCTTCTCAGGGTTTTGCTGCACTTTCTTCACTCACTTTCCCCTCCTTTTGGCCGAAGGGCTTTAAAGCAAACTCACCTGCATCCGCAGGCACCTCCACAGAACAAGTACCGCCACCCTCCGCACAAAGGACTGGCGCCTGCTCTCTGACTCTGCCCCTGCCCCCCGCCCCCCGCAGTGCCGGGGGTCTCACCAGTGTCTCCTTCCAGTCGGTGGTTTGACTCTGACCCGACCCGGAGTCCTGCCCCTGCAGTGGGGGGCCTGGCTCTCCAGTCTTTTCTGACCGAGACCCCCATCCCATGGCGGACTCTGGCTTTGGAAGGTTCCCCCGCACTGTCCCTGACCCGTGTCCGGACCCCCATTGCCTGGTGGGTCTGGAAGGCGATGGGGTGGGGCTGCCTGGATCCCGGGAAGCAGCCCCAGGGCACAGCCCTCTCCTGCCAGGACCCCTCCTCAGGCTCACCAGCTCTGAGACCCCGGGTGGCAGGTGCCTGCCCTCCCCCCAAGACCCCCCAGATCGTAGGTTCCTGAGCAAAAGGAGTGGTTTGTTGGGTTTTTTTGTTTTGTTTTGTTTTGCTCTAACTACTGGCTGGTGCTCAGTGGTTAGACCGTCGGCCTGCAGACCGAAGGATCGAGGGTTCAATTCCAAGTCAAGGGCATGTACCTGCGTTGCAGGCCAAGTGAGGGAGGCAACCAACTGATTTATTTTTGTTTTGATTTGCATCTCTCGGATGTGTTTTGTTTTTTTAAATCCTCCCCTGAGGATATTTTTCCACTGATTTTTAGAGAGAGTGGAAGGGAGGGAGGAGAGAGAGCTAGAGATAGAGATATATAGAGAGAGAGATAGAGAGAGAGAGAGAGAGAGAGAGAGAGAGAGAAACATTGATGTGAGAGAGACACATCGGTTGGTTGCCTCCCGCACTCGGCCGGCAACCCATATACATGCCCTTGACTGGGAATTGAACCCTGGATCCTTTGGTCTACAGGCCGACGCTCTAACCACTGAGCAACCAGCCAGGGCGAGCCACTGATGTTTGAGGTGACCTGTTACACAGCAATAGATAAATGAAATAGTTGTGGGTCCCTGAAATAGAACCCCTAGTCCTGCCCAGCTCCTGCTCTGCCTGAGGCCCCCTGCCCAACTGCTGTGCCCTCTCCTCAAGGCTGTGGCTCCCTCATAGCCTTCCAGTAACTTCCTTCCTGCTTCTGTGAGCCTGTGTTAGCCGTTGCCTGGAGCTAGGGCACCCAGTGCCAGCGGGGAGGGATGAGCCAGCTCAGATCATAAGACAGGACCGGAGCCCAGGCCCGCCCGACGCGGAGGACCCGGGTCCTGTCCCACGCAACGCGGTAGAGACCGACCTTGCACATGGCTGCTTCTGCAGCACGCAGCTCACACCTGGTCCCCACCAGGGCTGGGTCTCGTGTTTGAATGGCCGAGCAGACACATGGCACGCCCTCACATCGGACCTCAGGGCAGTCCGATTCTTTTTTTTTTTAAATACATTTTTATTGATTTCAGAGAGGAAGGGAGAGGGAGAGAGATAGAAACATCAATGAGGAGAGAGAATCATGACCCTCAGCTGGCCTGTCTGCTTCTGGAACGACCCATCCCGGGTGAACTGGCTGAAGGAGTTGGGGCCTGAACGGTGGTGGCTCCTACGCGGCTTCAGTGTGAACCGTGGTCAAACACCCTGGCCCGTTCAGAGCCCCAGGAGAGGCGAGGCTGTTGATTGAGGCTGTGCGGTCTCATCCGTCATCGTGACGTGTCAGCCTCTGGGAGCTAAGGTGTGCATGTGAGCAGACTTTGCCTTTATCTCCATATTTATTTGTTAATAATCAGCAGAGAAGTGCAGCAGTAGAGAGAGGTAAATACATCCCGATCGCCCTGCCCCGAGCCTCTGTTTCCGTGTTATGTTCCCCCCTACCCCCGTCCTTGCAGATTGCCACAGAAACCCACTTGTGCAGCTTTTAAGCGTTGGACATGCGGTAAACATTTCCCCGGCTATCACCGTCCGCATAAACAATCTTACTGGCTGCATAATAGTCCTTTGTGGAGCTGTCATTCTTGCTTTAACAACGGTGTTGGACTCACCTGACTCGGTGGATGGCCTGCGGGAGGTGCGGGGGGCGGTGCCGGAGGGAGGACGGGAGCTCTGGAGCCGGGGAGGCCTAAGCAGGTGACCATGGTCCAGGGGACGGGAGCTGGGCTGCAGTGGGACCTCATCCCGGCCGGGGCACCCTTCCTGTCCCTGGGAACCGCCTCTCCCGGGCCTCACCGAGCGCAGGTGTGCACCGCTGTCCTCAGCGTCTGGCGTATCTCGTGCAACGTCCATGTGGGGCGGGAGTTAGATCTTTGAGAGGCCGAGGTTCCCTGGGAGGACACTGAGTCACAGAGGTGGTCTTGGTGTCCTGCAACCTCAGCCCGAATGGCATGGCACCCTCCCCTCCCAGGGGACGGCTTCCCCCAGGCACGGCCCTCCCCGCCGCCAGGGAGCAGGGTGGCAGGTCCCCCCCACCCCCCAGCCATTACGTCATCTTTTTGGCAGCTCATCTCCCTGAATTGTGAACAGCCCTCGAGGTGCGGGGGTTCTCCCCATTTTACAGGTGAGGAAACTGGGCGTCCCAGAAGTCACGACCTCCCCCAGCCAGGAGGAGTGGGGTGCGCTGTGCTGGGGCCGGGCCCAGGTGCTGGTCACCGCCGACGACCTTCACTCCACTCCTTCCTCGTTGGGGCCCTCCACCTGCCTTAGTCCCTGGTACTTTCACATCGCAGCGGGGGCGGGGCCGGGGCACTCGGGTCCCCGGGGGCCAGCCTTCCTCTGTGCCCACCGCCCCGAGTGCCTCCGTAGCGTCAGCTCTGACCCGGAGCCAGAGAGTGACCCCTGGGCCTTTTACAGGCGGCTGAGGGCACCGGTGCCCCTGGCACTCGGGACGGTCCCAGCAGAGGCTGGTCTTTCTGCTGACAGCGGGCCCACGGGTGCAGGGAGCCACCCACCCCGCCCACTGTCACATCCTAGGGGAGGAGGTGGCCGGGTGACTCTGCTGGCCGTGACCCTGCCCTCTGACCCACTCAGTCCCAGCCCCGCCCTTGACCACGGAGGGGCGGCTTGCAGTCGGACCACGCGGAGCTGGGGCCTGGGGTGGGCAGCCTGGGGGCGGGTGTGTGGCTGGTGGCCGGCCCAGTCCGAGGCTCCTGCGGGGTTTCTGGGAGGGTGCGGTCTGCGCTGGGCCGGCGGGGGAGGGGGGGGGTGGGGAGAGGGGGGGGCTAACCTGCAGGCCCCGCGGGGCTGGGCGTCCAGCTGGGCCCCAAGACCCAGTGATGACTCTGCTTCGGTGCGGCTCCCCGAGTCCCAGGCGAGGGAACATCGGATGTGGAGCTGGGAGCCCCCGGGGTCGGCCCTGTGACCCAGGCACACCTTGGTGGTGGCTGCTTTCCTGCAGGTGACCCAGTTTTCCAAACCCCGGTTGGGACATTTGTCCGGGCGCAGGGGCACGTCCATATGGGGCCGTGGGTGGCAGGTGAGAAACTGGGCCGTGGCTGCGAACCCGGGGTGGGGTCGTGCGTCTGTATCTTTGTAAGGAGCCGAGCTGCATGGTGACAGGTGGTGACGTGGGCTGGGGACCCCTGTGACCGGCTGAGTGAGCTGGGGAGCTGCACGGCCTCCTGGGGCCGGTTTCCTCACCTGTGACAGGAAGCCCCCGCCGTGGGGTACAGTGCGTGTGCTCTGAAGCGAGGACGCCTGCAGACGGGAGGGAGCACCGGGTCCGAGGCCCTCACCCGGGGCACGGCCCCGGCGACCCAGGGACACCCCGGGACTCAGATGGGAGGAGGGTTACCCTCCCTCTGAGTGGGGAGGTGCAGTGTCGTTGTGAAGGCACCGTGGCCCTGGGCCAGCAGGAGGCGGCTGGATCGGTCTCGATGCCAGAGGAGGCCCGATCTGGTTCGCCCCAGTGCTGGGCTGGCCCCCCGTCTCCCGGGCACGCTGTGGGGCCTGGCCCCAGCCCTGACCCTCCCCACCTGCTCAGGCTGCTCCAGGTGGTGGGGGCTCTGATTTGTGGGTTTAGGACCGTTGTGACACCAGGACAGGCCTGGGATGGGGGTGGGAGGCGAAGTCAGTCCTGGGTTCTGTATGGCAGGTCCTGGGTGTGAGTTACGCCCCATCTTCCCCGGGGTCTTTCTCAGGAGCCCAGCCCCACATGTACCCAACTCTCCTCTCCCCTTGGGGGTCCCAAACATAGGCAGGGGTGCTATTTACTGGACCAAAGTCACCCAACCAAGTCCCTCGAGGACTGAGGCCCGGGGGTCGGGGAAGGGCAGGGCACCCGGTGTCCCCTCTCCGCCCTGGCCGCCCACTCCGGCTGCGCGGGGCTGCGGGGCTGCGGGTGGCTGAGCACCGGCTGCGCCTCGGCTGTGTGACAGCGGCTCCTGAACTCACAGCAGGCGGCCCTCTCCGAGTGGCAGGCCACCCCCGTGACCAGGCCCTTCCCAGGGCTGCCCGGTACTGCCCTTCCCGCTCTCTGTCCCGAGAGGCGGTCGGTCCCTGGAGAGAACGTGAGAACACGAGGCGGACGGAAGGGCACGTCGGGTTTCACCGACGGAGTTGGGCACAATAAGAGGCCGGTGGAGTTGGGGAGCCTAGGTGTTTAGGAGGGAAAAGCCGAAGGACAGGAAGACAGACCCGAGGTGAGAGGCCTGGCCACGTGGGAGCGAAGGACTGGTGTGTTTGGGGGAATTTACTTAGGAGCGGGAGTCCCTGCGCGTTGGTGGCCCTGCACAGCTCACGGGTTATTGAGCGCGTGCTCTGCGTCGGGCTCCGCCGGGGGTGGGAATATGGCTGTGGCTGACTGACAAGGACCACCCCCCAGGCGTCCCAGAACAGACCAGATGGACAGGGGGCCAGTGCTGGGGCCGTGGTGGGAGGAGTCTAGGGGCGGGGCTGCCCAGGGGAGGGCTGGGGGGTGGGAAGTCCTAGAGGGCTTCCTGGAAGAAGTGAATTCATTCAGCACATATTGATGGGGCCTGCTATGTGCAGGCATTGAGATTGGGATTGGGGATACAGGAGACACTGAGCCCTGAGGGAGTTCAAAGATCTAAGGAGAAGCAGGAGTCGGGGGTGGGGGGGCGTGCACAGGCAGGAGCTGGCTCAGCCAACACCTGGGGGGCCCTGGCTCAAGACCCCCGTGGCGTGTGGAATTGCTGTCTCCAATGGACAGACTAGCAAATGGGGTCAGGGGTTCACAGCCCGTAGTGGGTGGGTTGGGATTTGAACCCAGGCCTTCAGATGCCAAACCAGCCCCTGCTCAGGTCTGCGGGGCCCCCCTGGGCTGCAGGGTGGGTACTGTGCCCGGGACAGCTCATGGGCTGGCTGGCCAGCTCCCGCCTGCCTTCCTTCTTGTTGGCGAGGAAGCTGGGAGCATCCCAGGGCCTGAGGGGCCGGAGTCCCCAGAGCTGACCCGCTGCGCCGGCATCTGGCGTTTTCCTTCACGTGCTTGGCGAGCTCTGCGAGGGTGGCCGAGCCGCTGCTGGAGTTTTCTCTGACTAGATGGGGAAGGGGGCAGCCCTCCTCCCAGTGCCAGGCACCCTGTGTGTCGGTGAAATGGGCGCTGGTGGCAGGCGGGCAAAGCCAGTGTCTGTGGGATAGGTGCTGGGAGCAGGGCCGGGTGATGGTCACAGGCAGCACAGGCCTCAACTCAGCAGCCATCTGCAGCCGCACCCCGCACCACTGCGCCCCCGCACCCCCACACCCTGCACCCCCACACCCCGCACCCCGCACCCTGCACCCCACACCCTGCACCCCCACACCCCGCACCCCACACCCCTGTACCCCACACCCCGCACCCCACACCCTGCACCCCCACACCCCTGCACCCCACACCCCTGCACCCCACACCCCGCACCCCACACCCCGCACCCCACACCCCTGCACCCCACACCCCGCACCCCACACCCCGCACCCCCCACACCCCGCACCCCCACACCCCGCACCCCACACCCCACACCCCACACCCTGCACCCCCACACCCCGCACCCCCACACCCCGCACCCCGCATCCCGCACCCCCACACCCCGCACCCCACACCCCTGTACCTCGTATCCCCGCAGTGATGAGAAGCAGAGGCTCAGAGAGGCCAGGCTCCCTGCCCGGGTTGCACAGCCAGCAGGGCGGTGGAATTGGGGTTCTGCCCAGCTTTGCCTGACCCAGAGCGCATGCTATTCCCACTGCACCCGGTGTCTCCCGGAGCTAATTTTGCTGCTGCAGGAAATCCACCCCCAGCGCCATCTAGGACAGGAACTCCATGAATCAGGGGGAGTCCTAGAACAGGGGCCGCACCTCTCCCCACAGCCCCTGCCTCCCTCCGTCCTCGCCGGCCCCGGGGGCCATGCCCGCACCCATGACGGGCTGCTGCTCGGGAGATGGGGCCCGACAGCAATCACCCCGCACGGGCGGCAGTCACCCCTCACGGCCGGGGCTCTGAGCCCAGCTCTTCTCTGTGGCCCACGGCGCTGATGGTCTGGTCACAGGGGACAGGAGCCCCGCCCGCCCCAGGAGGCCTCACCGACATGAGCTGTGGGAAGCGAGGACTTTCCACAGAATTTTAGGGTCACCAGGCAACTGCCTCCGCCTCGCGCTGCAGGGCCGGGAGCCCGTGGTTGGGCTGCGGGCTGGGTGGGCACTTCTGGTCCCTCTGCTCTCCCTGAGGCACGTGGGAATTGGGCCCCTACGTCCAGCGGCTCGTCCAGGTCACGCTGCTGCGATGAGGGACCCTGGGGGGACCCCAGAACGTGTCCCCTGGGCCGACATGGAGCCTTCTCCAAGGAGGCAGCTAATGCTTAAGGTGCGATCGCCAATTTCCTTCACGTCTTTCAATCCCAGGGCATGGTCTTGCTGCACCCAGGCCCTGGTCATGGCTGCTGGGGGGCAGGGGGTGGAGGGAGGCATGGGCCAGGCGTGGTCATGGGTGCTTGGTGGGGGGTGTGGAGGGAGGCATGGGCCAGGCGTGGTCATGGCCGCTGGGGGGGTGGATGGAGGGAGTCGTGGGCCAGGTGTGGTCATGGGTGCTTGGTGGGGGGTGTAGGGGGGCGGGGGTAAGAGGGATGGGAGGCATGGGCCAAGCCCTTGTCATGGCTGCTGGTGCGGGGGGCGGGATGGAGGGAGGCGTGGGCCAGGCCCTGGTCATGGCTGCTGGCGGGGGGTGGGGCAGGGGGTGGGGATGGAGGGAGGTGTGGGCCAGGCGTGGGCTCCGCGTTTCCGCAGCCCGGGTGCTGGAGCGCCCGCCTCCCATCACACTTCCCCGCGCTCCTCCCCCGCAGGAAGAATAGCAGCCTGGCGCTGGGGTTATTTCAAGGGGATCCCCATGGAAACGGGGAGTGGGAGGCTGCTCCGGCTGTGTCTGTACCACGGATTGGATTGCCGCTGTGTGTCCTCTGCTGGGACCTGCTCTGTGCCTCCTGGGTCTGAGTGGGAGCCTCACCCAGAGAGGCCAGTGCCCCCCACTCTCCCCGGCAGTGTGACCCCGCTGCTGGCACTGCCCACTGGACTCCTACAGGCCGGCTCCCGGGGACCTCCAGCTGGTCCTGGCCCGAAGCTCTCTGCTCCCCGGCAGGTCTCAGGGGGCGGCCAGCAGCGCCCAGGTTCTCGTGGCCGGGCCTCCGGGCTTTGAGTTGGTGAATCAGGTGTTGCGCCCTTCGTTTTCTGTTGTGGTCTCATTCATTTACCCACCCCTCCTTCATCTAGATTCTAGAAGATCTAAAAAAATGTAGTTTTTAATTGATTTCAGAGAGGAAGGGGTGGGGGAGAGAGAGAGGGAGAGATAGAAACATCCATGATGAGAGAGAATTATTGATCGGCTGCCTCCTGCACACCCCCTACTGGGGATCGAGCCCGCAACCCAAGCCTGTGTCCCGACCAGGAATCTAACCCTGAGCCCCTGGTTCATAGATCGACGCTCAACCACTGAGCCACCCCGGCCGGGCCATCCGGCAGATTTTATTTCTCACAAGCAGAACCCTTTGCTCAGAGAAAGATGTGGACTGTAGGAGCTCTCCGAGCCTCACTTTTCTCATCTGGTCAATGGGAGCATGGATGCTGCCCTCACAGATGGCTGGGGAGGGACGGCCAGAAGGTGGGCTGTAGGCAGCGCATGCTGTGCAGGTATCAGCCAGTCTCCAGGGCCACCGAGCAGGACAGGCTCCGGGGGAGAGCCCCTGGGAACTGCCTGGGGGTCTCGGGCCCCTGCGGACGTGTCCTCAGGACGGTGAGGCGCATGGGCTCCCGCAAGGCCCTGCGTGTGCACAGCGCACCCCGGCTCACAGCAGGCTTGCCGTGTGCAGTGTTCATTGGTCCTTCCCCCAGGCCCGTGTGGTGGGCGGTGTTAACGTCCATGTTACAGATGAGGAGACTGAGGCTTAGGGAGGCAGCAGGATCTCTGCCTGGGCCTGAGACGAGACAGCTGGGCCTCAAGCCCAGGTCTGACTCCAGCTCCAGCTCTGGGCTAGGGTCTGGGTGCCTCCTGATGGTGGGGGCGGGCTGAGACCACACTGGGGGAAAATGAGTCTCAGTGGGTGGGTGGGGGTAGGTCGGGTGGGGCTGGAGAAGTGAAGTCCCCCCTCTTCCAAGCCGCCTTGTGCTGGGCAGGGAGCGGGGGGAGGTTGAAGGTGCCGCGCTCTAGTCTCTGGATGTAGCTGACTTTCCTGGGCACTTCCTGTGGGCCAGGCAGGCGTTGTCCTAAGCATTTACCTGAACCTTCCGTGGACGCTATGGGGTAGTTCCCACTGTCACTCTTCTTACGGGTGAGACGCACGGAGGTTAGGGAACGTGCCGAGGCCCGAGGCCAGGAGGGGGCAAGGTGTGGCCCTTCGAGAGTGTCCAGGGCAGCCCCCTGGGTGGGCTCCAGGCCAGTGGCCCCCCGAGTGGCAGATGTGGCTCTGCTTCAGGTTGCAGGACACCTGGGGGGCCGAGAGGGGCCCCAGCACTTCCCTCAGAACATCACGTCGGTGCGAGGATGTCTGGAGCCAGCAGGAGCCCTGTGAGCCGCCCGGATTAGTGAGTTACACATTGAAAGCTCCCTTTTTCTTTTGTTATTGATTATAGCGTCAGTGTGTATTAACATCAGTGCATTTTCAAAATTTAAAAGAATCTACAGAAATGAATAATTTTTGTCAATGACTATTTTTTTAAATTAAATTTTATTGGGGCGACATTGGTCAGCATGAACATATAGGTTTCAGGTGTGGTTTTCTGTGTCACGAGACCTGTATATAGGACCCTGTGCCCACCACCCAGAGTCACATCTCCTGTCACCTTCTATTAGGGCCCCTTCTCCCCCTCCCCCCTCCCCCCGGCAACCACCTCACTGCTGTGTGTGTTCACGAGTTTCAGTTTTATATCCCACGTATGAGTGAGATCACGTGGTTCTTAGCTTTTCTGTCTGACTTGTTTCACTCAGCATCATGTTCTCCGGGTCCATCATGTTGTAACACAGCTGGGAGTACTCCGTTGTGTACACGGACCATGTCTTCTTTATCCAGGCCCCATTCCAGGGCATGTTGGCTGTTTCCGTGTCTCGGCCACCGTGAATAATGCTGCACTGAACATAGGGATGCATATATCTTTGCATATGGATGATTTCGAGTTTTTCAGGTACATACCAAGGAGTGGGGTTCCATTTTCCCCTAAAACTTTGCAACCTCCGCAGCCTGCTTACCGAGCTGTGCCTTTGTGAAAGATGACAGTCGCTGTGGCTTGTTGTCGTGGTATTGGGTGGAACAGGCTGAAGTGCCGTGTGGGAGGTGACAGTGGCCGTGGCTTGTTGTCATGGTATTGGGTGGAACAGGCTGAAGTGCCCTGTGGGAGGTGACAGTCGCTGTGGCTTGTTGTCCATGTGTGAGATGACAGTGGCCGTGGCTTGTTGTCCATGTGGGAGATGACAGTGGCCGTGGCTTGTTGTCACGGTATTGGGTGGAACAGGCTGAAGTGCCTTGGACAGTCTGCCCTTTTGGAAACATAGTTAATTAAATCCCCTTGAACTGGTTCCAGTTGGTGGGATTAAATGCACGGTCGCCGATCAGATGTGCGCGAGTCCAGCATGTCACGTCAGACCTGGGCAGCCAACGCCAGGCTCTGGAATGTCCTAGCTGCTGCGGAGATGACCAGGGGTCACCTTGCGAAGGCGTGGGACGAGGTGTTTGATGCCACTGGGCCGTGGATGTGATGGTGCCGCCCAGAAATGACCCCTGCAGCCTGCTTGTGTGCCCACCGGACTCTGACCTGGGCGGGACCGTTCTGACGCGTCACAGAAAAAAGTGCGGAGTGCGCACTCCGCCATCAGTTCTGCTCGTCGTCACTCGGAAACAAGGAGACGTTCTGTGTTTGTGCCATGATTCTCCTCCCATACGCAGTGCTTGTGTTCAAAGGAAGGAAGGAACTAAGTCTGCTCCCTGGTCGCCTCTGAAATGCAGACGCTGGGCAGCGGGCAGTGGGTGGGGAGAGCGGAGAGCGGAGAGCGAAGAAGGGCGGGAACGCGGGAGACCTCGGGGAACTGCTGCAGCGAGGACCCCGAGGGGGGCGCAATGCATTTGGAGTTTCCAGTCGTCCTGGGCGAATGATGTGACCTTTAGGCCTCAGTCTTCTCATCTGTAAACTGGGGGAGTGACCACTAGGCTTGGGTGATGTTGGGAAGACTGAATAGGAAGTGGGTGAGAGAATGGCTGTTGCGGTGACGGACGGCCCCCCTCTGGGCCCCAGGCCCCCCCTGGCCCCCGCTCAGTTGGTGGGATTGCAGACAGACCTCCTGTGGCCGGTATCAGGGCCTGGGCCTTAGCAGCCTGGTCCGACCCTGGGGACTGTCTCTGGTCTGTGTGGCACTCGGTGGGCGTCTGCGCTATCCATCTTTGACTCACTTGGTTCTGGCTGCCGGTTTTCGGACCTGTCGACTCTTCCCTTGTCAGGTGCTTGCGCCTGCGTGGGCTCCGAGCCCAGCCACAGGCGAGGGCTGCGGGCACTAGGTCGTCCCTGGGCTGGTGGCTTGTGCTGCTGCTGCACTGGGCCAGCCCAGCACCGGCCTCGTCACGCTGCCTGCACGCTGCCCGGAGCCATCTGTTCGCAGCCCTCGGACCAGATGGTCTGCGGGGCTCCCGGGGGTGGGGTGGGGCGGGGATACATTTGCCAAGCACCCAGCATCTCCCAGAGCCGCTCCCAGCCCTGCAAGCAGGGATGCTCCCTGATAATGCAGACCAGGAGCGTGGGGCTCAGAGTGGTCCAGTCGCCCGTGAAAGCCACACAGCCAGGAAGGGGGATTCGAATCCGGGCTTCCTGACCTCTTAGCTCTCGCTCTGTGCACCAGGCTCTGAGGTTCACGGTGGTCTTCCAGCTGAACGCCATGGCCTCCAGGAAGTAGCCATAGGTGGGGGTGCCGCATGCAGGAGTAAGCCGACGCGCTCCCAGTGACCGGTGACCAGGGCCCTGGGTGTCCCCGGCATTTCGCACGCCCGCGGGGACTGCTTCCAGCAGTACGGACAGCCGGGGCGGAAGGGTTATTTTTTAATAAATCCAGCCAGACTGTTTGTTGTTAAACCTCCCCCGAGGATATTTTTCCCACTGATTTTTAGAGAAAGTGGAGGAGGGGGTGTGAAAGAGAGAGGAAGGAGGGAGGGAGAAAAATCAATCTGGGGGAGAGAGAGAGAGACAGCGATGGGTTGCCTTTTGCACATGCCCTGATGGAGCCGGGAAGTGAACCCACAACCCAGGTATGTGCCCTTGACCAGAATCGAACCTGCTGGAAGTTTACCAACTCGGGGCCTTTTAGGGCTTTGTTCTCCGGGAGGCCTCCCGTGTAACACAGGGTTCCCCATCATGTGTGGAAATGGGCGGTGATTGGTGGTAACCAGGCAGGGAGACGGTCACGCACAGTAATTCAGGACATGGCCTCAGAGCCCAGTAGACTCAGGGTCAAGTCCTCTGTGTGACCCTGGGCAAGTCATGCAAATTCTCTGAGCCTGGGTGTCCTTGGCTGTGACAAGAGGAATCCAGGGGCCTCCCTGGGGGAATTCTGGGGACCTCGAGCTCATTGGGGAGAGCGCTGGGCCCAGCCTCGCGGCCAGCAGCTGTTCCATGAGGGCGCAGCAGTAAGCCCAGACTCCAGTCAGACCACGTGCATTCGAATATCTACTCCGCTTGCTAGCTGTGTGGCCTGTGGGGAGCTGCTTAACCTCTCTGTGCCTCAGTTTCTTCATCTGAAAATGGGGATGGTGAAACCGTGTCCTCATGCCCTGGGGCTATTGGGAGCGGAAATGAGTTAAGGTGTACAAACTGCGGAGTGGTGCCGGGGACACAGCAAGCGCTGTTTGTCTTGGCGGCTCCGATGGTTGCCGCGGTCATTATCGTCCTCGCCGCGTCCTCTCCCAGCCCACGGGAGCCGCGCCGTTTGCGCTGTGCGTGGGGCCTGATGCCCCTGAACTAAATTGAACTGAATGGTCAGCAGAACTCCACGGTCATGGATTGGCAGCCCCAGGGGCTGAAGCAGGTGGCCGAGGGCAGTCTGTGCTTCCCGCGGGGGTTGGGAGTGTCTAAGACTTAGACTCTAAGTAGATTGGCCCTGAGCCCGGGCCTCTGCCCACTCGCCCACCTTCCTGCCAAGAGTGGGCAGGAGCTGACGGTCCTGCCCAGGCAGGAGAATCACCTACAGCCCCAGGCTGGGGACGGAGGGAGAGGGGAGATGCAGGCCTGCTGGAGGGGGCAGATGGCCGGAGGGCTGCCAGGTGCTGGGACTGAGTGCGGGAGACAGCGCCTTAGATGGTCTGGCAGCCTCCTCGCCCTCGGCCGCCTGAGCTGCTGGCAGTTTCGTTACACACACGGCGCCACATGTCACAGCTCTGAGTCAAATCAGAGTGTGACAGCCGAGCCCAGCGGCCCGGGGAGCAGGACGAACCCGAGGACGAGGGGTCATCCTCCCCCCCCGGCCTCTGCCGCCCCCGTCAGTGTTTGGCTCCGACGGGCCGTGTGCCAGCCCTGACCCAGCGTCTGGTGGCTCTGCCCTGGCCTGTGAGATGCGCACGGAGGGACGAGGGCGGAGGAAGGAGCTGTGCGGGGCTGAGAGCTGCAGGCGCCAGGCATCTCATTCTGATGGCGGCTCCACCGTCCTTCGCATTCTCCTGGCCCACCCCCTCGCTTTCCACCGCGTGGGCCCTTCCCTCCTCTCTGGGGCGGTTCCGAGGGGAGCAGAGGCCTGGGCTGAGGAGTGGGTCTAGGCTGGGCGAGGGGCAGGGACCCAGGGTGCTGAGAGGGTGACAGGCAGCTGCCGAGCGGAGGGTGACGCCTGAGCCACCAGCCAGGCCGGCAGCCGGGAGGCTCCCGGGGACCGTAGGCTGTGCAGTTGGCGGGACGGTGAGATGCAGGCTGGGAGCTGGGGGCTGCAGGGGGCAGGCCTGCGGGGCAGGAGAGGAGACTGACCACCCTGCAGCCGGTGCGGCCAGGAAGCGCGTGGAGCCCCGCAGTGAGCCGAGTCGGGTGGAGAGGGGCTTGAAGGCGAGGAGATGGGAGGGGGGGCTGTGGCCGATGTTGAAGGGGTCCGCTCAGACCCCCATCCTGTTTTCATGCAGGGGAACCACAAAGTGCTTTCTTTCTCAAGAACCTGCACCTGGGCTCCCCCGGCTGCTGGCACGCCCTCTGCCTGTGCCTGGGGGGCTGGAAGTCCGTGGAATCCGTGTCCTCTGAGCAGTGGCCCTCACCCCGAGGCTGACATGTGTGGTGGTACACCCCTGCCCCCTCGCTTCTGGTCAGGACAGCCTGAGGGTGACCCACACTGACCAGAGCTCCCATAGGACCGAGCCCTCGTCACTGTCCTTGGGACTCACCTCGTCTCACTCCCCTCTTGGCCTTTCCAAGCTGTCCCGCTTTCCAGCCCTTCCTGGGTTTTCCTGGAAACACTTCCGCTCAGATCCTTGTGTCAGGGCTCGCTTCTGGGCACAGCCTAATGCAGGGCAGCGTAGATGCCAAGAAACTCATTCAAAAGGAGGTTCAGGGGCCCGGCCGTGTGGCTCAGTGGTTGAGCGTCGACCTGTGAACCAGGAGGTCACTTTTGGATTTCCGGTCAGGGCACACGCTCTGGTTGCGGGCTGGATCCCCAGTGTGGGGCGTGCAGGAGGCAACCGATCAATGATTCTTTCTCATCACTAATGTCTCTCCCTCTCCCTTCCTCTCTGAAATCAATAAAAATATGTTTTTAAAAAGGAAGTTCAGGGGAAATAGGATGAGACGGGACCAGGCAGTGACGTCAACTTTGCCAGGAGGCTCTGAGGCCACGCCAGGTGGGAGGGAAGAGCTGAGGCCACAGGAGGAACCGGAGGCTGGAGGTCAGCACCGCGGACAGCGCCGGGCAGCGCCTTGGTTGCTCCCTGGGGTCTCCCCTTTGGTGGGGCCCCAGGGACCACAATGGGGATGAAAGAATCGGGCATTTGACATCCAGCCTGTTTCTTTGCTGCTGGAAGCCAGTTGTTCTCTGGTCAATGCCATGGTGCCGGGGGCGTGGCCTCCCTCAGGGAGTCCCCGTCCGTCCTCTCACACCCACCCTGCAAATCCTTGGACCAGGCAGACAGGATCTGACCAGACTTTGGGTTCCCCGAATCTGCTTTTCCTGGTCATAGGATGGGGATTCTGGCTTGAGCTCGCCAGGACATGGCACTGATTGTTTAGGCACAAAACTCTATTTGTTATTATTTTTTTGGTTAATCCTCGAGGATATTTTTCTATTGATTTTTAGGGAAAGTGGAAGAGAGCGGGAAAGACAGAGAGAAACATAGATGTGAGAGAAACACATCGATTGGTTGCCTCCTGCACGACCCCCAACCAGGGCCCGGGCTGGGGAGGAGCCTGCAACGGAGGTTCCTGCCCTTGACCGCAACCGAACCCGGGACCCTTTGGTGAGCCAAACCGGCGAGGGCATGGAGCTCTAAAGGTAGATGCCTTTTCCTGGGAATTGCCAGAAAGTGAGTCCGTGGAGCGCAGGCCCCCGGTCCGTCTATCCGCCCATCCGGCGTGGTTTGGTCTCCAGTTGTTTTTGACCCCTTGCGAGGCCCTGGGGACTAGAGATGACTGGGGTCCCCTCGATGCTGTGGAGGGAGACAGTTGGCTAAGAGATAGCTCTCGTGTCATTTTGGTAAGTTCTAGGGGAGGAGGGGCTGGGAGGCCTCTGTCGTGACGGAGGGATGGAGAGGGCTGTGTTTCTTGAGCCGGTCTTCAGAGATCAGAAGAGTTTTCCAGGCGGCCCAGTGGAGGTGATGGCCGGCTGGGTGGAAGCTGGCCCCTAAAGGATTGAATGGCACACCGTGCACACAGCCAGGTGTGGGCCAGGCTCACGCTGGCCAAGACGGGGCGGAAGTGCGGGCTTAGTTGGGAAGGACGCCGACAAGTGCACCCGGGCACTGGGCCTCAGGCCGGAGCTACAGCCGTCAGCAGAGGTCAGGAAGCTGGACTGTGACGGAGTCGGGGTTTTGATTTAGGACGGTCTCTTGCACCTGGAGGGGGGGCAGGCAGTGGGGGGGACTTCCCCACTTTCTTGGGGGGGGGGGTGGGGGGCGTGCCCTCAGGGCCTGGCTGGGAGAGGTTGTGACCAGAAGCATCCAGGAGCCCAGGCCACGTCTCCCTAATTTAGACAAACACGAGAGGAAAGACACGCCTCCCCTCTGCTCTCCTGGGGCAGAAGTGAGCTATTTTGGACGAAGCTAAAGTTAGAATTCTAATTTTTCCTTTTAATCCTTGTCGCCTTTTGAGCAGTCGAGGCTGAGGAAGCAGCCCCGTCTGGACGTGGTGCCATAAATCAGTGCACGTCACAGACCGCAGGACGAGCCGCCGCCACACGCGCGCGCGCATCCCTGCGCCTGTAATAAACCCGGTTCTTTATCTGCGGGGCTTCAGACTGGAGTGTTAGTCATTTCTGCTGATACCAGCAAAGCGACGCGTATGCAGGGTCAATGGGGAGCCAAGCTCTCTGTTCGCTTGGCTGTCGCACGTGGACGTCACCGTGTGGCTCTGCCTCCCTCTGGAGAGGGGACGTCCGGTTTAACCTCTCTGGGGCCTTTTCTAGAAATAGGGCGGCGAGAATAGTAACCGACATGGCGTCCTGAGCCGGCACCACCCCGGCCGCGCTCAGGGACTCGGTGTGGAAGGAGCGGGTCCCGTGCCGTCTGCCCCGCGTGCTCCCGGGCCCTCTGGTCGGTCTCGCCGCGTGCTGTGTGTGCTCGGGGCCCTCGCTGGGTCCGGTTTCTACCCCGCAAACTGTCGTGGGTCCGGGACCACCTGTACACCCTCGTATTAGCATTCACATAAATATTAATTTTCTTTTTAAAAAATATTTTTTGTTGCTGATTTCAGAGAGGAAGGGAGAGGGAGAGAGAGAGAGAATCATGGATCGGCTGCCTCCTGCACGCCCCCCACTGGGGATCAAGCCCACAACCCAGGCATGTGCCCTGACCGGGAATCGAACCGTGACCTCCCGGTTCATAGGCCGGCGCTTAATCCCTGAGCCACGCCGGCCGGGCTTAGTACTTTTCTTTAAAAATTGGGTCTCTACCATAAATGGAAAGCCAGCAAATCAGCCGGCCCTCCAGCCACTGTAAAGATAAGTGTGGGTCTGTAGCCGGGAGGGAACCTACGCATTCCTGGGAAACGCCTCAACCCGCCGGGCTGCGTGTTAACTCCGTCCGGCGACGGACAGGCTGAGGCCGGCGGACCACCGGAGCCTGTGTGGCCTCTGAAACATGAAGAAAAATGGTAACAGTCCTGTAAAAATGTAGCACGGCCTCAAAAACAGTTACATTCCTAATACGCAGATGTTCCAGAAATGATGCAGTTTTATCTTGGAAACATAAAAAGGTGAAGGTCGTTTGACGGAAGGGGCTGTAAGGGAGGGAGCAAAGGACGGAGGGAGACCAGTCCCCAGGGCAGGAGCGAAGGCGCCCGCCGACCCGGCCAGCGGAGCCCGAGGAGCGAGGCGCGTGGGGCTTCTGGCCGCGCCCCCCGGCGGCTCACTGTGTCCAGCTGCGGGTGCATTTCGTGTTCAGCTGCTTCCACGACTGGCACAAAACACACACAAACCAAGGAAAAATGGTTATATTTGAACCAACCTACATCCACGTCACACGGAAATTCTCCGGTTACAAGTCACGTGCAGCCTGATTGGCTTTGCGGAAGCCGTGGTCACAGCGGAACGGACTGTCCGTGGCCGGCAGAGCCATTAAGTGCGGGCCGCACGCTGCCGTCCTGGGGCTGCGACCGGGCACTGTTGATCCAGTGGCCCTGGACGGAAAGGGACAGGAAGGAGAGGCTGGTGGCAGCGCTGGCCTAGGCCCATGAAACGCGCTCTGACATGCCTTCCAGAAAACCCAGGAGAGCTGCAGCGAAGCCAAAAGCAGCCCAGGGTGCAGATTGGCCCCGCAGGCTGAAAGAAGAAAAACTAGCTACTAACATGCTCCCGTCCCCTGCCTTGCAAGGGCCCATAGTTCACGGAGAGAAAACTTACAAGGACAGGAGACAGCAGCCCCCCACGCAGAGCGGAAGGCAGTGTATCTGCATGCAGGGTTGTCGAGAGGGTCAGATAAAACGAGGTCTGAGCAGGCAGACAGCGGAGGTGATGATGGCATTGAGGGTGAAGATGCTCTCACACAGCGTGAGTAGCGCCACCTGTCACTTCCGCAGGAAGCTGAGAGCGAGCCTAACACAGCGTTGGCTGCTGGGGGCAGCGAGTTCCTGGCCATACTTATGAGCTTCCACAGCACATTTCAGTAAACAGGGGACAGATGGCGAGAGACACGGCTCCTTCTGCTCGTCCTCTTTGCTGAGATTGGGTTCGGCTTTGAAGATGAGAGCCCTGGCGATTTGTAAGTGACACGCCCGCACATCAAGGACAGTTATGGCACCTCTCGCTGATTCTGGTGCTGGGACAGTGCAGCTCACACGGAACCGGAGAGGATCCACGGGGCCGAGTCTTCAGTAGCAGTTCCCATCCCAAGTTTGATCTTGGCCAGTTACGCCCTGGGCAGCACCTAAGATTATGAAACTAGCACAGTCAGGTGGGGGTGAGGCCCCTGTGGACGTGGTGTGTGACCTTGGCAAGGCCTGTGGCCTCCCTGGGCCTCAGTGTCCGCAGTGCACCCGGCCAGGAGGAGCAGGTCACCCCCGAGAGGGCAGGCCTCCTCGGTGCTGTGGGGTCAGCTGGCCCCATCCCACACCCCGCTTCCCCGGGGCCAGCCTGCCCTCAGAGCCTTTCTTCTTGGCCATGACCGGGCATTTGCTCACCCCCTGGCTGCGCACTCCGCTCGATCAGGAATTGACGCCCAGGGCTCTGTGCACAGGAAAGTTCCAAAGAGCTGGTTGCACGGGGAGACGGGTGATGAATCTGTTTTCCATCCCTTCGGGGCTTTCTCGTTACAGACCCCGGGGGCAGGGCGGAGCGGCGGGTGCTCCGCGGTGTGCGACTCAGAGCCGCGTTGGACCCCGGCCGCGCGCCTGTGTGTAACCGCGGACCCCGCTGCAATTCTCAGCAGCAGAGCAGGCGTGTGTTCGATCATGCGTGACTGCGCGTCTGTGGGTTTCCTTTTAAAGTTCCCTGTTGGTTTCTTTGACATTTCTGTTTGCATTCTTGAATTCAAGTACATCTTATTTTGATCTTCATTGTTGTCTTTCTACCAGGTACGAGGGCCTGAGATTCACTGTTGATTGATTATTGATTATCTAATTTGAGCCATCCATTCATTGTTCAAAGGGATATGAAAAATAAGCTTGGAAATGAGTTACAAAGAGGCCATGTCATGGTCAGAAACGCAGGCTGCTCCTGCTGTGTCATGTGGTACAGAACAGATTGTGGGCCGACTCCGGCCCTCCGCCTGTTTTTGTAAATAAAGTTTTATTGGAATAGAAAAAGTACATGGGTCCCTGGGACCGGAAGCCCAGTGCGCTGCGCCGATTCCCAGGTGGGCCTGTGAGAGCCTGCGGCTGCTGGGCGGATGGGGGGCGGCATGCTCTCGATTCATGCGCAGTGAACGAGCTTTTTCTCACCTTTACCACCGGCGGTTGGTGCTCAGGGAAGGAGACATGGCAGTGCGGCTTGGCAAGAAGCAGGCCATTTGTCATGGCCCTGTGCCAGCCTGCACGTTGGTGCACAGGCTGGCTGTGGGGAGTGCTGCCCACCTGGCAGTGGAGTAGAGAGTGTGTGTGTAAGGGAGAGAGAGAGAGAGAGAGAGAGAGAGCCGTGTCCACACCCCCATGACACAGTGCTCCTGAGGGGGCAGCAGTAATGAGCGGGAAACATTGGGGGCTCCAGGCAGTGGGTTGAACAGTGTCCCCCCAAATTCATGTCCACCCACAGCCTCAGCAGATGACCTTATTGGAAAGAGGGCCTTTGCAGATGCAATTGCTTGACTTAAGAGGAGGGCGTCTGGGCTGGATGGGTCCTGAACCCAGTCGGAGTCTTTATAAGAAAAAGACGGACACACGGAGGCATGTGGGCTGAAGGCCAATGAAGACGAGCCCACAAGCCATGGCACGGCCAGGGGTGCTGGCACCTGGATGGTAGGGGAGGGGCATAGCCAGGGGTGCTGGCACCGGGCTGGTAGAGGGGCACAGCCCGGGGTGCTGGCACCCGGATGGTAGGAGAGGGGCACAGCCAGGGGTGCTGGCACCGGGCTGGTAGGAGAGGGGCACAGCCCGGGGTGCTGGCACCTGGATGGTAGGAGAGGGGCACAGCAGGATCTGCCCTCAGAGCCTGCAGACTTTGCACTCTGGCCCCCAGAACTTGAGAGCATACATTCCATGGCTTGAGCCTCTCCATTTGTGGTGGGAAGGGAAAGGCAGACTCGGCCCTGGCCCGGTCCCTAACTTTCCGGGTGCAGTGTGGTCCCCTTTGCTTCCTCTGCAAGGTGAGGTGCTGAGGGAGCAGTGACACGTTTTCGGGAACAGCCAGGTAGTCCCTGTTTTAGACTTTGCCAGCCACATACCGTGCCTGCTGCAGATGTTTCTGTTGTTGCATATTTTTCTTTGCTTTGTTGTCATGGTTAGTTGTTTGTTTTGTAGTCCTTTAAAAAGGCAGAAAACATTTTTAAAATGTCTATTGATTTCAGAGAAAAAGGGAGAGAGAGAAACATCAATGATGAGAGAGAATCATTGATTGGCTGCCTCCTGCACGCCCCCTATTGGGGATCGAGCCTGCAACCCGGGCATGTGCCCTGACTGGGAATTGCACCCTGACCTCCTGGTTCATAGGTCAACGCTCAAACACTGAGCCACACTGGCCAAGCAGACAGAAAACATCCTTGATGGTGGGCTGGATCTGGCCCGTGGGCTGCAGTTCTGTCTGTGGGAGCCCAGCCACATGCATCAGGCCAGGTGGCCGTGGGTCCTGCCGTGGGCGCAGCTGTGGGGGGGGAAGCGGGTCTGGAGCCCCCGGCGCTGGCTTCCTCGCTTGTCCCAGAGAATGTGCCTGGTTTTCCCGAGGGAAGGCCGCAGGAGCAGTGCTAGACCGATGCGTGCCTCCCTGTCTTCATGCCCAGCCTGTCTGTCCGCACTTCACTCCCCGGCGCTGGGCACAGGGTGGGCACAGGGCTGGCACGTGGTGGGGCACAGGGGAGATTGGGTGAGGAATGAAGGAAGCCCTCTGGGCCGACCGTCTCTGAGTTTCCTCTGTCATAACAGGGACTCCCGGGTGCCATCGCCCGTCCCGTGGGAGGCGGCGCTCTGCTGAGTCATCCGGCCCAGTGTGTGCGCAGAGGGCGGGGAGCCAGCCGAAGCAATGCCTGCCTGATGCCAGCCTTCGCAGAGAGAAGTGCTGGGCCCAGGCCGGGGCGCCAGGTGCAGGCCCAGAGGAGACGGGAGCGACCCCGGAAGCCCCTCGAGCTGGTGTTGGGAGCACGGGGTTGGCAGGCAGCCCGACCGGGATTTGAATCTGGCTTTGCTGCCTGGCAGCTGTGTGGCCCCGAGTGAGTGTCTTACCCTTGCTGGGCCGCAGCCTCCTCCCCGGAGGGCCTGGCACACAGGATGGGGAGGGGCACACAGCCCAGGCGCTTGCTCTCAGTAACAGCTCTCTGTTCACTGGTTCGAGATCTTGTCAAGCCCTCTTTCCCCCCAGAGTGGGTGCTGTCCCCCGTCCCTTGGGTCCTTGCCATCCTGGCACTGTCCAAGGGTTGCTGTGGTCCCCCGTTCACAGAGGAGGACACAGAGGCTCAGCGAGGCTTGCCTGAGGCTGCAAGGCAAGTGGCAAGACAGGCGCCCTGGCTGGTCCTCCTCCTGCCCCCTCCCCCTCCTGAGTCACTGGTCACTCAAGGCCTTGTCCCCGCTGTGGACGGCCAGGCCACATTGGCCGGAGCAAAGGAAAAACTCCGTCATCTCAGATCATTAGACTGAATGACACGAATCTGCCAGGACCTCTGCCACTGAGGCCTCGTGACTCCTCCAAGCACCTCCCAGGTGGCTGCTCCTTGTACCTGCCCCCCTCCCGCCCCCCACTACCCCCCCCCCCCCCCCACCCCCGGCCCTGGCTCGCATACACGGCCCAGCCCCATCCTTGGTCACGGTCTGGCCTGAATCAGAATCTCCCCCGGGAAGGCCTGTTTGATGGCCCTCGGCTAGGTGGCATCTTTGAATTATTGTGCAAGGCCAAGGCCATGGGGGGGTCCCTGGGTCCCCCTGCCCCAGAGCCTCTGCAGCTGAATGTGTTTACCCAGAAGTGGAGCCAAGTCCAGAGGGAGCCTGGCGGCTGGGCCCTGGGGTCTAGGAGCCTGGAGCGCCTCCTCTGTGGCTTGCAGGGAAGGGGAGGGGTGCCATCCAAGGGCAAACCAAGGTCACAGAGAGGACAGCCAGGAGCCCCAGAGAGGGGGTGCATCTCCTCAGAAGATTCAGAGGCCGACAGGCAGTGGACTCGGGGAGTCACACCCTCACTCTGTGCCTGGCAGGAGGAGTCCGGGGGCGGGCCCATCCTCTTCTTGTTCTCTTTCCCGTTTTCTCAGAAGCACTATCGCACCATCACACCCCCTCCTTGGCCCTTTCACCCCTCCCCCCCTCCTGGTCCCTCATGAGGTCCTGACAGGTGCCTGAGCACAGGCCCTGACCCCACCATGACATCAGCTGGGGGCAGCCCAGAGAAGCCAAGACCCTGTGGCCCCGCGTGGTGGATGCTGGGGGACCCGGCCTAGCATGTCGGCCAAAGGGCTTCCTAACAGTGAGGCCCAGACTTCATCAGGCGCCCCCACCCATCCCTGGCCGGCGTGCAGGGCGGGGCAGAGTGGGCCCCCGGGCACCCTGGGCACTGGGCTCCCAGGACTGGGGGGATGGCGTCTCCTGTCCCGCCCTCCTTCCAGAGGCACCAGTGAGCCACCCCCTCCCAAGGAGGGGAGAGGCCGGAGAGACACAGGGGAGGCTCCCCATGGGAGGGCAGTGGGAGACTGGAGAAGTATCGCCCCAGCCCCCTAATCCTGACAGATGGCTCCAGCCACCCCTGGGGGTGGGGACCGTGTGGTCCAGGGGTGGCAGCCCACATCCTGAGCAACAGAAGGGTCTGGATTCAAGCCCGGCTCTGCCAGTTGGCATCTGTGCAGCCGGCGGGCACGTTGGCAGCCCAGGCCTGGCCAGCAGGTCAGTGTGAGGAGCAGGAGGGGGAGGGGGTGAGGAGGTCAGGAGGGAGGCCTGGGCGGGTGCCGGGCTCAGCCGGGAAATGGTGGCTGGTCTGCTGACGGGGGGAGCTCAGGCTGGAGGGGGTGGGGCGGGCATGGGGTGGCAGTGCTGAGCCCTCAGCTGGGCAGAGGCTGCGGGACCAGAGGCGGGTGATGTGGGGATGGACAGGCCCTACTCCGGGCGGGAGGCAGCATTTTCCTGGGGCCGTGAAACCAGACCCGGCTTGGAGTCCAGCTCCCACGCGGCAGCTGTGGGACTTGGTCAGGCCCCGTGGCCTCTCTGAACCTGTGTTTCCTCTGCAGGATGGGGGAACTCCAGGCGCAGTTTGATGTGAGCATAAAGCTCCCAGCCCAGGCCGGGCCACAGGAGCCTCAGGAGGCTGTGCCCTGGCCGTTGTAGCATCACGAGAACGAGGTGGCTGGGGTGTGGGGTGGGAGGGTGGGCGGGTGTGGAGCTCACGCCAGCTCAGGCTGACTGGGAGGTGGTGGAGGAGAGAGTTTGGAAGGTGGCGGGCTCGGTCCACGGCGTAGGGCGTGTAAACCGCTGGTGAGAAGTCCACGGAGAAAGACTGTGTGACAACCACGATCGGAATAAAGATGGACCTGCGTGCTCATGACGGCCCTGTGGACTCGGGAGCTGGGCCTCTGTGTGGGCCTGGGCCCGAGGGGAACCACAGGGGGAGACGGGGAAGGAGCTCCCTCACCTCAGCCGCCTGGAGTTGGAATGGGCTGTCCAAGGAGGTAGTGAGTTCCCCACCCTGGGAGGTATGAGAGTCTCAGCTGGAGGTCTGCTTGGGGGGCCACGGAGAGGACACCAGGGAGGGTGGGGCTGGGTGACCTGCAGGTGCCCTGCTGGGTGCCGGCCGCTCCCCCCGCTCAGGATTTAGGGTGTAGAGGTGCCTCCCCGGGTGGCACTGCACCATGGCCCGGGGCACTTGCGCCTCAGGCTGGGCAAGCTCATTGAGTGTTTTTAGTTTTCTTAAAGCAGAAGCAGTAAAGTCGGCACAAACTCGCCTTTAAAATAAGATGCTGTGAGTCTGCCGAACACAAATGGTTTCAACCGCGGGAAGCCTGACCTTGAGCTGTGTCCTTGGTCTCCCAGAAGGGCCCTGAGCTCCATGCGGCTGGAATGGCGGCCTGGCTGGCGCTGGCGGGCGTGGGGCCGTGGGAAGGCGCCCTGGATGTCACCTCCGAGGGAGGGAAACACGTTGTCCTTGAACCTGTGGACAGAGGGAGCGGGATCCACCAGCTCTGTGAGAGGACAGGGCTCCGTCCCGTCCTGGCATCCACAGCCCTGCGCCCCCCACGCCTGCACCCACTGCTGTCACCGCCTGTCCCCTCATTGTGAGTCAGAGCTCACACTCACACCAGCGCTGGGAGGGAGGCATCACGGGCCTCCTGGTGAGGGGCACGGCCGTCCTGGGCTGGAATCCTGGCTGCACCACTTTCTGGCTGTGTGGCTGCGGACTCCTTACCTGCCCTCTCTGATCCTCAGCCTCTTCATCATTAAAGTGGGGGTAATAGTAGTCCCACTCCACAGGGCTGTCGTGGGAATCCCATGAGAACCCGATGACGTGTATGTGAAGGACTCAGACCTGCACACGTGCATCTAAAAAGGGCCACTTGCCCTGACCGGTTTGGCTCAGTGGACAGAGCGTCGGCCTGCGGACTGAAGGGTCCCAGATTCGATCCCGGTCAAGGGCATGTACCTGGGTTGCGGGCACATCCCCAGTAGGGGGTGTGCAGGAGGCAGCTGATCGATATTTCTCTCTCATCGATGTTTCTAATTCTCTATCCCTCTCCCTTCCTCTCTGTAAAAAAATCAATAAAATATATTTTAAAAAAATATAAATTATTTTAAAAAATAAAAAATAAATAAAAAGGGCCACTTGCCAGCCTCCCTCGGGAGGTAAGTGGCAGAGCCGGGTGCCGACCTATCTGTCCGTCTGTCCGCCACGCCGCCTGATGCTCCACCTGGCCCTGCCCCAAACTAGCCAGAGTGCCCCCTCGGTGGCCCTTCCTTCCCAGGCCCGACACCGTCCTGCCACTGCCCGGCAGGGTACCTGTCGCCGGGAATGCCCCCTTATGGTATTTTATCTTCCATCTAAATCGGAACTCAAGTCCCGGCCCCACTGGCTGGTGCACACGCTCCCTCTCCCTGGGCACAGCCTGGTTGCTGAGTCACTGCCGCTCCCCGAGTCGGGCGGGGGTCTCCTCCTTCGCGGTGGGTGACGAGGGCGCGCCGGGAGCGGAGGGTTCATTACATCGCACGGCAAGGCTTGTAGGACACGGGACGCGTCATTAGGTCCTGCGTGATCGAGCGGGCCCGGCCTGCCCTGGCACCCGCACGGGCCGCTGAGCTGGAGTTATTACCGCGTACATGCAGCTTCCCTCGCTTGGTGAGCCGCCGGGGGGCGGGGGGGGGGCTCCCCGAAAGTGGCCCTGAGCCTCAGAAGCCCAGCTCTAAGCAGGCATATCCCTCTCTTGCCAGCTTGCTAGGGTGCGGAGCTGGGCCCCCTGCTTAACTAAGGGCATCTGAGGGACACGTGTCAGGTTTACACGGTGACAACAGGCTGGCGCCTTTGCTATAAACAGCTTCAGAAAGTTTCCCCTATGAAAATGGGGCGTCCATCTAACAGATGCCACATGGGAAATGAAGGGCATTCCAGGTCCATCACTCCAAGTGGGGGAGTGCCTGGCACCCATGGGCCAGCTTTCCAGAAAGCTCCCTAAGGGCACCCTGGATGGGGGCCTTGTGGCGAGGGTGACCTGTGATCCCCCGTGGCCTCTGAGAGAGTGATGCCCGGGCTGGCTCCTGCCCCCTAACTCCACCAGGGCAGCTGCCCCTGCTTGGTCCCCAAGCTCCAGCCTCCCCTCTACCCACCAACCTCTGCGGCTGCCCTGGGTCTCTCGCAGTGTGACCCACAGACCTCCTGTAGCCGACGCACTCAGGGGCTTCCCAGGCCCCACCCAGCCTTCCAGGGGCCAGGCCAAGGAATCTGAATTCTTGACAAGCATTTCCTGCTCTAATTATGGGCCTCAACTTGCCTGCCCTGCAACCTCAAGGAATCCTTACCTTTCCTGAACTACCCGTCCACATTCCCACCCCAGAACCCTGGGAGAGAAACATGATTGGCTCAGCTCTCTGGGCAGCCTGATGATTGGCTGCCTCTGAAGGGGATTGTCTACTGCTTGATCCAGTCAGCTGAGGGCAGTGTGGGGTGTGGTCATGTGGTGCAGAACTGCTGATAAGAGGCCATAAGTTATCCTTGCTATTAGTTTATCAGTTTATTTAACACTAGAGACCCAGTGCACGAAATTGGTGCAAGGGGCTTGCCCTCGCAGCCCAGGCTTTGTCCAGAAGGTCATCCAGTCTAATTAGCATATTACACTTTTATCATTATAGATTTGACTCCTTTTGGGTGTTTTTGCATCCTTTTGGGATTCTAGTCTCTTCTGCCATTCACATTTTTAAAAACCAACCAAATGGCACACACAATTTTAAAATTCCCAATAATCATCAAATCTTCAGCATTCTCTATGTCGGAGCTGAGGTATAGCAATGTAATGGCAACTCTGTGTAATTTTAAATTTTCTAGTAAAAAGAAATAGGTGCAATTAATTTTAATAACTGATTTATATATCCAAAGTAAGATCAACATATCATCAATACAGAGATGATTAATGAGACATCTCGCGTCCTGTTTTTCACACGGCGTCTTTGAGACCTGGTGTGTGTTTTGTGCTTACAGGCCGTCTCGGTCCAGGCTAGCCACCCTGCAGGGCCCGGTGGCCCGTGTGGTTGGTGGCTACCGTACCGGGCAGCGTGGCTCTGAATGGTGACTTTGCTGTACATCCTTTTCAGTGTGTCTTTACCCACTTTTGAATAGTTTAAAATAGTTTAAGGACTTTTCAGTGTATTGTCTGAGAGCACCGGACTTCAAACTGCTGGGTTTCCAGCAATAAATGCTCATGAAATCTGCTGGGGTTTTGGAGGATTATGCCCATTGTTCCTGATTCTCTGCCTCCTGTTCTTGCTGGGTGTTAGGTCCCGAGGGAGGAACGCACGAGGCCAGAGTGGTGAGGGGTTACGAATTTATTCGCTCATCCGCACACCAGGTGGCTGAGCCTGGATGGCTCCAGCCCCCCGTGACGGGAGTCAGCGGCTCTTAAAGGACTCCAGGCGGGCTTTTTCTGGGCAGAGAATTTTCTCTGTGCAGGTCCAGATTCTGGGAAATCCGGAGGGGAGAGAGAATGGTCTTAGCAAGTGGATAGTGGTCTAGGCAAGTGGCATGTCCATTGTGAAGTGGCCTGAAGGTCAGTTCCTAGGGGAGGGGCTATTGATTCAATAGTTCAGTCAAACCTAGCACGGGGTCCGTGTTGACCAGGCCAGGTTGGCCATCATCAGGGTTCACGTCTCATTAGTGAGTGTGCTGGTTTTCTGGGACTGCCTCAAACTCAGTGGCTTCAGATAACGGGAGTGTATGTTTGTACAGTTCTGCAGCCAGAAGTCTGAAATCAGGTGAGGGGGGCTGTGTCCCCTCTGAAGCGTCCCCCATCCCGGGGGAGAATCCATCCTTGCTTCTTCCAGCGTCTCAAGGCTGCCGGCATTCCTTGGCTTATGGCCGCATCACTCCAATTTCTGCCTCCCTTGTCACATTGCCTCCTCCTCAGTGTGCCTCTCCTCTGTGTGTCCCTTCTGAAGACACTTGTCACTGGATTCAGGGTCCATTTGGATAATCAGGGTGGTAGCATCTCGAGATCCTCGCCTTTATTGCATCTGCAAAGAGCCTTTTCCCAAATAAGGTCGGTTCTGGGGATTGGACAGTGGACACATCTCCTGCAGGGCCACCCTTCAGCCCACCTCAGTGAAGCGCGAGTGCTTTGACAGTAGGAATGAAGAAGCGAGGAGGATGAGACGGTTTATTTTTCTCGGGCATGAAGTGCACACAACAAGAGCGGGCTTTGAAAGGCACAGCGACACCCAGCATCGTTTCTCAGCGTCACGGGAAGCCTGGTCCACGCCGGCCAGGGTTGGGTCACGTTGGCCACTCCAGGAGTGGACGTGGGTTCACGTGATAAACAAGTGTGTCAGATGCACTGGGGGAAGCAGAAGGAAAGACAGCAGGAAGGCAAGAACGTCTTAAGCTGTTAAAAAGTGAACACGGTAGGGCCGGTAATGTGCGCCGGAAAGGGCCGGCTCCGACCGCACTGAAACATGCCGGCTTTCCTCGTCGGGATTGTCATGGCTGTGATTATGTATTTATATGAGCACCGCCTGCCTGTTATTAACGAGGACGAGAGATAAACTAAGGGGAGAGACTCTCCTGCCGGGATACAAAACAAAGAATGGAGCCGAATCCGTAAGTCACCCAATGGGGCCGGGGGACAGCAACCCGCCTTTACGAGTTCTCCGGGCTCCGCAGCGACGCCATGGCCACGGCCGTGCTTGTTCGCGGCGGCTTTATGCGCCCATTCCTCTTCTCTATGACCATCAGGATGGCACTAATTCGGGTTTGCAAATGAGGTTTTCTTGATGTTGTCATGTCAGCATCTGGATTCCAGGCGGGCTGCCTCCCAGACCTGAGCCCTCCCCTATGTCACAGCAGGCCCCCCTCCCCCACCTAACCGCCCCCAGGGGCCCTGGGATTTGCTAATGAGCCCGGAAGCCATAAACAGTAATGAAAGTGTTTGCGTTGCTGCTGCTGCCATGGGCTGGCCCTTGGGATCCCTTCCCATCATTAAACTGGGGATTCTCCTTCTGCGCTGAGTTCAAAGAGAAGGCGTGTCCTCACGGTGGCATTCACTATTCCTTCATCCCCCATTCACTTGTTCATTTACGTATTCATTCATTCATTCATTCAGCTGTTGAGTGCCTGCTAAGTCCAGGTTCCAGCGCTGTGCTGGGCCCACAGAGGGGGAGAGGAGAGCAGGCTCGGGGTCCCCTGGACCCAGCTCCTCTCGGGAGCTCCGTGACCTCAGGGAAATTCCTTTCATCCTTCTTGGTTTCCTCATCTGTGAAATGAGGAGACAGATACAACTGTGGCTGAGCCCCAAGAGCTGCAGGCACCACTCGGAAATTGTGGGATCGGCTTTTCCCTGCTCAGGGATTCTCAGATAGAGGGCACTGACCCAGAGAGATTCTGAGAAGGCCCATCCTCCCCACCCCACCCCTCCGCGTACCTCTCCCCACCTCCACCCTGCTGGGATTACTGCTTAGTCTCTCTAGAACAGTCTGTGGCCCTGATAGGGTCACCAGGTTTTGCAAACAAAAAGACAGTTCGCCCAAGTTAAATTTGATTTCAGAAAACAATTTTTTCCCCCCTAGAATAAGTATGGGCCACATAACATTGGGATATCCTTATCCTGAAGAATGCGCGAGTCCCGTCTTTCACACGGCAGCGCTCGGTCCCGGGGTGTGCTGGGAAGTCGTGCAGTTGCAGTTTCTGATTCCCTCATGCAGCCACCACCGCCCACTTTACAGATAATCACACCCAGACCCTGAGCGGCCAGAGCCAACGCGGACAGCGCGGTGGTGGCCTGGGCGGGAGCGGGCCTGACTCACGCTCTGACGGGCGCAACGGCGGAGTGTAGTGTGTTTAACCCCCAGGACTAAACATTCACCAGAGGAAGGGGTTCTGAGCTCAGAGAGGACAGTGAGGGCTCCAGGGAGCTGGCCCTGCCCGCCTCGCTCAGCCCCTGTTTCCATCTTTTAAAAAAAATATCAATAAAGCACAGGGAGGGGCGGGGAGCCGAGGAAGAGGACGGAGCCGTTCCTGTCATTCTCGCCTTCAAACCAGGCCTTGGTGCCGGCTCCCTGAGCTTCTGTCTCCCGGGCTCCGACCCGCAGGGGACCCATCTGCCCCTTTAAGGGGCACAGAGCCGCCCTGGGCCCCTCTCTCTCTCATGCCGGGCACGCTGAGCGCTGAGCGAGCAGCATCCTGGTGGAGGGACTCCCTCAGCTGCGGGAGCTGTGGCTGCTTCCTGCCGGGTGCGGTAATTGCAGTTCTCCAACGGCTCTCATTAGCCCCGTGACTCCTTCTGGCCTTGGCTCACCGGCTCCTCCGCCTCCTGGTCTACCAGCTGGCCCTGGAAGGTGTTGTCGGTCAGGAAGGCAAGGGGACACGCATGCCCTTGACCGGTGGGTCCTCCTCAGGGGCTTGTTCAGGGCCTCCCAGAGCCAGGACTGGTGGTGGCTTGACCCCCGAGCTCACCGGCCAGGCACTTGGGAGCTGACCTGTGGCCCCCACTCCGTGGTCGTGGCCCCTGGAGCCACTTGGCTGCCAGGCCCACGGGTCGTGCAGAGCGGAGCAGAGCCCGCAGGCCCAGCTTGTTGGCTCCTGGGCCAGGATGCTCCGGAGTTTAGGGCTTTGCATTGTGTGGAGCCCTACGCTGCTGCCCACACTTTGGTCCTACCCTCGGTCTCTGCATCTTCTTCATCCTACACGCAGTCCTGGAGTCACGACGGTCGCCGCCACAGCTAGTGCGCCTGGCACCTCCCAGGGACACGTGTGCGGGGATGTAAAGGACACTTGAGGTGAGGGCGCAGTCCAAGGCTCCTCCGAAAACCAGCCAGACGCACCTGCCCAGCCTGGGCCCCGGCGTCCACCTGTGGCAGACACCCTCCTGTGGGCCCAGGCCAGGAGGTGGAGGCAGTCGCCACCCATCAGGCTTTCTGGAAGGGCAGGCAAGGCATGCTAGCCCTGAAGGCCCCCACCAGGGTGTGAGGCCGGGGTGTGAGTGGGCCCCATGCCGGCCCACCCCGCCGGACAGTGTCATCTGCTCGGCAGGGTAATGCACTTGGGCTGGAGGTCTGTGTCTCCAGGAAAAAACCAGGAAGGAGCCTGGGAACCCCCAGCTGGTGGCCCTGCCTGAGGGCGCCTCGTGTGCTCATTTTTAAAAATAGGTTTTTATTGATCTCAGAGAGGAAGGGAGAGGAGAGAGAGACAGAAACATCAGTGATGAGAGAGAACCATTGATCAGCTGCCTCCTGCACGCCCCCTACTGGGGACCCAGCCTGCAACCCAGGCATGTGCCCTGACCGGGAATCGAACCATGACCTCCTGGATCATAGGTTGATGCTCAACCACTGAGCCACGCCGGCCGGGCGGTGTGCTCGTCTTCATCTGGGAGCAGGGGTCCTGGGTGGGAAGAGGGCTTGTGTGGCCGGGGTGCAGGGCACCGGGCGGGAGGCGCGCTGGACTCCCCCTGGAGGTGCGTGGCCGTCTCACGGTGAAGGGGCCCGGGCCGGCCCCCTGCGCCCCGCAGTGCCAGGAGCACAGCCTTGGGGTCCAACCGGCGTAGAAGCTCCCAGCACGAGGACGAACACCTTTGGGGCCTCGGTTTCCCTACGTGGAAACAGCAAACTGCCTCGCACTCCCAGGGCGGCTGGGAGGGTGGAGCACCCTGTGGGCGAGGCCTCTAGCTGGTGCCTGGGTGCCTGGCCGTGGTGGGTTCTCAGTGAGCGAGTCCCCCCCTCCCGCCCCCGCTGGGCCAGGCCCAGGTCCTGCCAGGGCGACCGGTGTGCAGCTGGGACGGGAACATCTCCCGGCCACTCCTTGTTCATGGCCTGGAGTCCTGGCCCAGGCAGCTGGGAGCACTGGAGAGGGAGCCCCGGCAGCTGGGTGGGCCCCGGGCCAGGCCTCTACCGCAGCTCCCCTTTCAGTCCCGACCATGAGGGACCTGACAGGTGAGGGAATGGAGCCTACCGAGGTGGGAGGTGGAGCTGCCACCCAGAGCGGGAGGGGCCCTGCCCGTCCGCCTCCCAGCCCACACCCTCACCCTCGGTCACCTTGGGGTGTCCCTGATGTTGGGGCTGTCACTGCTGTTCCAGCCCCTCTTGTGCAGGTCCTGACACTGCCTGCAGCCCCTGTCACCCCTGCCCTCCTCCCTCCCTGCGCCCCAGAGGCGGGGATCTGGGACCTCTCCCTGAGGCGGGGGGAGGGCAGGAGCCTGGCTGTGTGTACAGTATCCAGAGCTGGCTTAGTCTGGAGGGCTCCCCCCGGCCACCTCTGAATGCTCAGTGCCTCGTACAGGGTCTGGCAGCCAGTAGGTGCTCAGTAAATACTACTGAATGAATAAATGGCCCCGTTCAGGAAAATGCAAAACATCTGGGCTGGCTAAGGGGGGGGTTGTGTTGGCAGCGAGGGTGGAGGGGGAGGGGGAGCCACAGGCTTTAGGGAGGATCATGGTCACTGTGAGGATGTTGCAGTTTCGGGAAAGTCCCTCTGGCCGCGGGGGCGACTGGGCCGGGAGAAGGCGGCCAGTCTTCCAGGAGAGCCGTGACAGAGCCTGGGCCAGGCGGGGGTGGGCGGGAGAGGCGGCAGCGGGCTTGGCCAGCTTTGCCAACCATGACCTCAGCACCCCGCTCATGCCTGAGCCGCGTCTCCCCTGCGCCTGGAGCCGACACGGGCTTGGCCAGGGCTCGGATGGGCACACTGATGTGATGCGGCCCGAAGGTGTCTTGTCTGTCAGCTGGCCATTTGGCCCCACTCGCCTGCCTGGGCAGAGGCCGCACCTGCGGGAGGCAGGGCGGGAGGAGGAGCCAGCGAGGCCAGCTGCCCAGACACAGCCACCGGTCGAGGCCAGCACCAGGCCCCACGTCCCTCCCCACAGCGGTTCCTCACGCTGGCTGGGGACAGCGCTTGACAGTTGGCAGAGCCCTCCGGCCTGGGCAGTTCATGTCGCCATCACACACGGAGGGAAACTGAGGCTCGGGGACGGCGCGGGGGGCGGGGGGGATGAGAGCAGGAGAGGGTGGGATTCGGAGCTGGGACCCGGCTGCAGATTCCCCACATGCCAGGCCCTCTCTGTCTTCGTCTGGTTAGTGATTCCTGCCTCCCCCTTCCTCTCCGTATCCCACGGTTCTGGGACTTGGTTTGGGTGCATCATGAGAACAACCCGGTGCTGACCGCACTAACACTTTTCAGGCGGGTGTTCGTTGCTGGGCACTTAGATATCTGTTGCCTCATGAAATCCTCACATCCCTTTAGGGACGAGTGAGCAGGCTCAGGCACGTCTGTAACCTGCTGAGAATCGGGCGGCTTTTAAAGTGGGGTCTCCCGTCACAGCCTGGTCAGCGCTTCCCAGTGGCTCTCAGACCTCAGCGCCCGGGGACCTTGTCAAATGCAGGTTCCAGGCACCAGTGATTCTGATCCGGGGGTCGGGGCGGGGCCCTGGGACCTCCGGCTGCAGGAGAGAAGCCGGGCAACACTCCCTCGGGGCTTTCAGGAGCTTGTGCTGCAAGGAGAGGCGGGAGCAGGTGGGCTCCTCGGTCCCCTGCCCGACCCTGTAGCTCTGGCCTCGGGCCACTGACCACCTGGAGGGCCCACAGGGGTCTGAGTGAGGGGTGGCGCCTGGAGGGCTGTGCTGGACCCCATCTGGGCGTCACTGCTGCCGTGAGCACCATCCGACCTGGCCTAGAAACAGGCCGGCAGCCTGACCGGGTCCTGCTGACCACAGGCAGACCCCCAGCTGCCCGGTCCCCTGTCCCCAGGCCCATCTGCCTCTGTGCCGGCCAGGCCAACAGCCACTCTGCAGGGGCCGTCTGGCCTGGCAGGGAGGAGCTGGCAGCCCCAGCCCTGGCCCTGAGGCACCCACCGAGAGGGCAGCGCTGGCCCCCACTTGCTCTGGCCCCTCCGCTGGCAGATGTGGGCCAAGCGTGGTCAGGGTTCCAGGGCTCCCTCCCAGGCTCGCTCCCCGCCCCCCCTTCTGGGGCCTGGGTTTCTGCCTGAAGGGAGCGGGCCTGTTTGTAAAAGCATGCGACCCCCGGGGAGTGTCATCAGCCGTAAAAGGACAGAGACGCTGACCATCGCTCCAGCCGCGAACCTGAGAGCCTGAGGCTGAGGGAGAGGCCGTAGGATTCCCGTCACATGAAACGTCCAGGACAGGCACATCCTCGGTGGCCGGGAGCGGGCAGTGACCGCTGGGGCGCAGGGTGTCTTGGGGTGACGGGAACGTGTAGCATTAGACAGTGGGGAGGCCACATCACACAGGGAAGATGCTAAGATCTGCTGAGGCCCCGCTGCACGGTGTCCAGGGAGGACCCAGGGTCGGCTGTTACTGTGCCCTGTCCTGGTCCAGCGCGTCCCACAGTCCCGGTTCTCGGGGCTCCTCCCTCTGCTGTCCTGACCCCGCCTGAGGGTGCTTCTGTGGGAGCTGGGGTTCGGGGAGCCCCATTTGAGCATCCTGTCCTGCATGCAGCCCTGTCCTCACCACAGTCCGCACGGGACCTAATTTACAGGCAAGGAAACTCGGTCTCGGGCCGCACTCCCTACGGATGGTGCTGCTGGGCCTGGGCCGGAGTCTGCCGGGTCAGGCCTGCCCTCTCGCGGCCTCACGCTGTCCCCATCCCCAGGGCTGTCCCAGGCCCCACAGGAGATGCTGTGATACAAACAAAGGAATAGATGCTGGCGTGCAGGACTTGGCGGCTCCCCCGGGGCAGCGGAGACCTGAATGGTGATCAGAGCTGCCTGGTGGCCCGCGAAGGTGGCACTGTGGTCAGCGCAGCGTCCGCGAGGCACCTCGTGCGTGGGGGCGGGGGAGCGTGCACCCTTCCCACCTCTAACGCAGGGGAACAGCCCTCCGGCTGAGCGGGGTGGGGTGGCCATGCTGTGCGTGGCAGGTGCTGTGACGCGCCCGCTCCCTTCTCAGCCAGCACCGCCACGGAACAACCACCACCACGCTCCGAGGTTCTTTCTCCCTAACCCCTCGCCTCCATCGTCCCCTGGAGCTCCTCGTCCTGGGCACATGCAGCTGTCCCCCTGCTGAGATGGCACCACTGAGCCTCAAGAAGGGCTGTGACCGCCCATGGCCACGCAGCCACGGCCCTGGAGCCCGGTCCAGCCCAGGACGGCCGCCTGGCCCGCGATCGGCGCAGGAGGCTCCGCCAGCAGGACTCACAGTCACACCTCCTGCAGGGCCGGGGGCAGAGGGGGTGGCGGATATGAAGCTGACGTACATGTTGTAAATTGCCTGCAGGCGTTTAGTGTCCGTTACTGTGGCAACCGCCCAGCATTTATGGCCCACGTTGGCTCTGGGTACCCTTGGTTACACTGCCACTTTAACTTAACAGCATGGTTATTTCTCCATCATAAACATAATATAAATGATGCATATGTCCACACTCATCACACCATATACGTAAAACAATGCGTTTTTGCGTATCCATTGTACCTCAGTAGAGCTGTTAAAATAAGTATTCATTGCAGAAAATCTAGGAGACAGAGAAGTAGGGAGAGAAGGGAATTAAAGAAAGAGCATTAAAAATATCTCAATCCAATCACCTTAAGGCACCTCTGCGGACAGGATGGAAATCTCCTCCAGGCTGTCTCTGCCGGTGTGTGTGCTGTTGGCGTGGCTGTGATCACTGGTCTATATAATGAAGAACGTGTTATACACAACCTGATACCCCGCTCTCTTCCCTTTAGAGGTGCTGATAGGAAGTAGCAGGAACCAGGGCCATGTCGGGGACCCAGTGCTGCTGGGCTGTGGCCCTGCGTGTGGCTCTCCGTGTCCCTGGGCGAGGCCGGGCTTCCCCACGGTGGGGGGGGGGGGGGGGGGGGCGGGTAGGGAAGGGGGCAGTGCCAGCATCGGGGCCTGACTGCACCCCACGCCCACCTCCGTGCGCGCTTCCCAGGAGCTGCTCCCTGTGTTGTCTGTGTAAGTTGAGCGCAGGGTGCGTTCCTCTTGACCGATGCATCCGTCCCTTGTCATCTGCTCCCGAAACGCCTCTTCCTCCTGGTTTCTTTCCCGCCAAAGCGGGCGTTACCTGCGCCTCGGGGCCTCTGACGGCCACTGGACAAGAGAAACGCGTTATTGACTAACAGCAAGGAAAGCCCTCCAGGCTGAGAGCAGCTGTGGAGACAAGAGGGAGCCTGCGTGGGAGTGGAGCTGTCAGGAGTGGGGGCTGGAGGGAGGCGGGGCTGGGAGAGAGGGCGTCCGTTACTCTTTGCCGAGTTAAAAACAGGGTGCTCCCCGGCATTCAACACTGACTATTTGCCATCACGTATATGCTGATGCTGCTGATCAGGGCTTGTTGGGCTGGGGCCCTGCCTGGGCGCTTGGCTGGGGCTCACACACTCGTCCCCTGTCCTCCTCCTCCTGCCCCCGCCCCACCCCCTCCCCGCCCCCGAACCGATGGGCTCGGGCCATCTGGGCAGGTCCTTCTCCGGGCAGGCCCTTCTCCGGGCGGTGGCCCAGGCCCAGCTTGGTGGCCTGTTTGCTGGTGTCCCGCAGGTCCAAGCCAATCCCAGGGCCCAGCCCAGGGTCAGGGTGGGGGCAGCATTGCTGGGTTCCTGCAGGGGCAGGAGGGGGGAGATTGGGCTCCTGATGTGGGCTGCCTCGGGACGCAGGTCACAGACCGCTTCAGGCTCCCAGACCTTAGCTTTCCTCTGACATGATGGGGGTCGTTGAGGCTGTGGTGCGGGCCCCCTCTCGCTGCCCTCCCTGCTGAGGCTAGCCCAGCCGGGCAGGGCGGGGCCAGGGGAGCCCGGGGAGGCAGCTGTAGGCCTGCACAGGGGACAGGCAGAGAAGGGGGTGGAATTGGGCATCAAGACTGAGCCAGTGGGCTGAGGGGGAGCGGGGACGGAGGTCACGAGGGGGAGAGAGAGTCAGGCCGGGCCAGCAGAGGACGGAGCTGCCATCACGGAGAGTGGGGGCTGCGCAGAGGAGGGGGGTTGGAGGGATCAGGATCAGGATTCGGTGTGGGGACCGGTGGAGGGTGTTGAGCAGAGACACGCCATGACTCAGGTGGCCCATCGCCCGGGAAGCTGTCGGGGAACAGAGTGGAGGGTGGGGCCTGGGAGGCGTGGTCTGATCTGCGGTTGTTGAAAGTAGATCCACGGTGCCTAGGAGTCCCCACCAGGAATGTGAGGGTCACAGGGGCCCCATCCAGGGGAGCTCAGTGTGGGGCAGGAAGGGGTATAGTTGGTCTCAGTGGCCCCCAGAATTGGGCTAGTGAGTGTCAGGTTTGTATCCCAGTCACCTGGTAGGCACAGGAGGGAACCCTGAAACTGCTTCTGGGAGGAGCAGGAGGCAGGAGGCAGGAAGGAGCCGGAGTGAACAGGTCTCTGCCCTTTGGCCAGCGGGGAGGAGGGGGCAGGATTCTCCCCACCCCTCAGGCTCCTGCTGCCTGATGGGGCCCACTTGGGGGTGCAGGGCCTCTGGGTGGGGTGAGGTGGGCCCAGTTGTGTTGAACAGCATGGGACTGGGTCCTAATGAGCCTCGCCTTCCTGTCTCCCCCCACCCCCCAGCCGATGTCATCTCCACTGTCGAGTTCAACCACACGGGAGAGCTGCTGGCCACGGGCGACAAGGGTGGCCGGGTTGTCATCTTCCAGCGGGAGCCAGAGGTGCGTGGGGCGGAGGGCAGGGCCTGGAGGGGGGGGGGGGGCTGGGACAGGGGCGGGGCCTGGGGTGGGGGCGGGGCTGTCTCAGCAGGTCCCTGGGGAGCTTGCCCGCCTCCCAGCAGGATCGCGGGGCTGGCTGGAAAGGATGCACGGGTGCAGGGCGGGACCGGGCAGCTCTGGGGCAGGGAGGGCCCCTGGTCCACTCAGCAGATGTTTGCTGATTGCTCACTGCGTCCTGGCCCCGGAGACACAGGACCAGCAGAGCCAGGCTGCCCTGGCACAGTACGGGTGCTTCCCATCCTGGGAGAAGGGAGGCTGTGGGCTGGCCCTCGGGCGGGGGTGGCGGTTTTGTTTGGCCCAGGCCCGAGCCCCAGCCACCTGGGTGGTCCAGCAGAATTCGGGTAAGAAGGGCGGCCTGGGACACCCTGCCCGGGCGCTGTTTCTGAACCACTGGAAGAAAGGGGTGATAAAAGGCCCCATTTATTGAGCACCTATTACATGCTGCCACCTGCCACCTTCTCTACGCACTTCCCATGTACCCTTGCTGCTCACCTCAGCGGGTGGGGGCTGACACCACAGTTTACAGACAGGGACACTTGGAGAAGTCACGCCAGCTAGTGAGCACAAACCAGGATAGAAACCAAGACTGTGGCCTGTCGCCTACACAGCACCCTGCCTCTGAAGGCGGCTCCCGCATCAGACACCTGCTGCATTACGTGCTGATAAGGACGTGGGGGAGGCAAGGGGGGGGGAGGGAAGGATGTGGGGGGAGAGGACCGCACTCAGTCCTTCAGCATCATCCAGACCTCACCTGTGTCCCCCGTTACCTCCCTGGGCCCCAGGGGTGGAGCCGTGCTGTCATCCTCCCACCTCACAGCCTCACGGCCGGGCTGGAGCTCGGGGTGGAAGCGGCTAAGCAAGGACACCCCGCGGGACGTGGGCAGCCCAACCCGTTATCCCGCCGGGCCTGCGGCAGGAGCGAGCCGACTCCGTGAGCAGGACGCGCGTGTCCCGCGGGGGTGGCCGAGCTCAGCCTCCTTTCTGTGGAGCTGCAGAAGGAGGTTCAACGGGGAGATGCCAGAGCCTTGGTTTTGAATTTTTCTCCTTTAATTTTTGTTAATCCTGGTCCCACTGACCTTAGTCACACCCAGCGCTCCTGGGACACGGAGTGATTGGAGGCAGGAATACTGAAGAACTTGAAAGCGTTCGAGAAGCAAGGCAGGTGTTGACATTTGGCAGTGGGTGCTTTTTAAACATTCCCCGGGAACTTGACATTGTGCCTGGGTAAGTTTAGCCTTGGACTTGCTGCCAGGTGGCGAGGCCTCCGGTTAGTGTCACGTTGTCACATAAACTTGCTGTCTACTGGGAAGTGGCCCCTGATGCCCGTGGTGGGCTCACCAGCTCACTAGTTTGGGGCTCTGCTGCCCACGCCAGGATGGGACCCCCAGTGAGGGAAGCCGGGAAGCAATTCCCTACCTGTGTCTGACATGACAGGGCACTGCCCGGGGGAGTCACTTCAGAGCATGCTCAGTCCTCGGGTCCCGCCCCGTGGACACGAGGGCGCAAGGAGCAGGCCACAGCCTCAGCCTCTGCGACAGACGGACCCCGCAGAGGGAGCGACACGTGGCCTAGGCAGGTTCAGTCGCCCCTGAGCCTCCACTTGCTGACCTGTAAAATGGGGAGAGTCATGGTACTCAGCATAGAGGGGCCTCGGGGACAGGAGGAGATGAGGCGTGAGACGCACTTAGCTCAGTGTCCGCACGTAGTAGGTGCTCAGGAAACAGGAACTAGCTTGTCCTACAGCCACACGGCAAGGAGATGAGAAAGCTGGGTCTCCGGTGACCCTTGGTGGGTCCAGGGGCACCGCTGGACGCCCGGTCGCCATTGCTGTCGGGCCTGCCATGGGTTTAACCCCTGGGCCCGGCTCTTGCCTGTTCCCCACCCCCCTGCCATCCTAGCTCAGGCCCCATCGGGTTTCCTTGCAGAGTAAAAATGCGCCTCACAGCCAGGGCGAGTACGACGTCTACAGCACCTTCCAGAGCCACGAGCCGGAGTTCGACTATCTCAAGAGCCTGGAGATAGAGGAGAAAATCAACAAGATCAAATGGCTCCCTCAGCAGAACGCCGCCCACTCCCTGCTGTCCACCAACGGTGAGGGCGTGCCTGCGTGCGCGTGTGCCTGAGCGTGTGTGTGTGTGTGCCCGAGCATGTGTGTGTATGTGTGTGTGCGCCCGAGCGTGTGTGTGTGCAGGCATGAGTGCGTGCCTGCGTGTGCGTGTGCCTGAGTGTGTGTGTGCCCGAGCATGTGTGTGTATGTGTGTGTGTGCCCAAGCATGTGTGTGTATGTGTGTGTGTGCCCGAGCATGTGTGTGTGCAGGCATGAGTGTGTGTCTGAGCATGTGTGTGTGCATGTATGTGTGTGTGCGCCCAAGCATGTGTGTGTGCAGGCATGTGTGTGCCTGAGTGTGTGCATGCAGGTGTAGGAGTGTGATGTAAGGTTTGCATCAAATGCTGTTTTCACCGCACTGACACAGTCGGTGAGCGTTTTCCTTGGTCTTTGGCTCCTAAAAACCACATCTGAGTAGGTGTAAATTCCACCCGGTGAATGTGCCCCTGTCCCTGCCTTCCCTGTTGGACACGGGCCATCCCATGGTTATGCGCAGCGCCATGAACATGGTTGTGCTATTCTCCCCTGGGGTGGAGGGCCAGGGAACACGGGGACGCCTGAGGCAAATTTGATGTCCATCTGCCCCTCAGACGCAGGACACCCTGGGAAGAGCGATGGCGCCCCCCTGCCCAAGGCCGGCTGCCCGAGGGGAAGGCCATAGCCGGGATCCCCTCTTCCTCGGGGACCTCCATCTGTTTTCTCTTAGGCCTTCATCTGATTGGACGAGGCCCACGCAGACGAGGGAGGGTGATTGGCTATACTCTGTGGGTTAAACGTTACTCTCATCTCAGACACCTTCACAGCCACATTCACACACGTCTGACCAAAGAGCTGGTGCCTGCGGCTTAACCCAGTCGACACATAAATCAGCCCTCACAGCTGCCAAGTTATTCTTTCGATGTTGTTGGCGGATGGCAGAGAAGTGAGGCTCCCAGAGAGTGGGTGCTGGATGGGGGGGTGCTGCTCGGAAATACAGGGCTTCCCCTGGGCGGGGGGCCTCAGGGAGGGGCTTGGAGATGCGGGGAGCTGCGTCAGGGCCGTCTCTCTGGGGATCGGTGAGAGACTGATCACTCCCCTGAGCGTGCCGTGCCCTTTGACCCAGCAGCGTCACCGTGGGGATCCGTGGTGAGGAGCGAGAGAAGGAAGGCAGGTGTCCCACTCGTGGAGATGTTCGCTGGGGCCATTTACCTGGGAGGAAATTGGAACGAACCGCCTCTCCCAGCACAGGGTGGCGGCCGAGAGGGCTCCGGGCGATGCGTCCGTATCTGGTGGACGAGGGCGGATGGATGGCCCATTCTCCATGTTAATCGTGGGTCTTGTTTCACTTTGTTCTGTTTTTAAAGACAAAACCATCAAATTATGGAAGATTACCGAGCGAGATAAGAGGCCTGAGGGCTATAACCTGAAAGACGAGGAAGGGAAACTCAAGGACCTGTCCACCGTGACGTCACTGCAGGTAAGTGGCCATCTGGGGAGACTGCGGGTCCATGGTTCCTTTATTAGCCGACGAGGATCGTAGGGCTCGAGGTCCTGGTGAGTTGAGCCACAGTCAGCGCAGACCCTGGCTGCGGTCATCTGCCTACTCCGTGCCTCAGTGTCCCCACCTCGATGCAGAGATGACCTTCTCCTGGAGGCCTCCTGAGGACAAGGCGCACCACGTCCATAAAGAGCCTTTCAGCTGAGGGTGCAGAGCAAGTCCTGCAACCCCTTGTCACACAAAGAGGGAAACTGGGGCCCAGAGAGGGGCAGGAACTCACCCGAAGCCGCCCAGCTAGTGAGTGGCAGAGCCAGCGGAACCCGTGGCTGAGCTGAGTGGACTCCGAGCCCTTTGCTGAGGGGCAGAGCGGGGCCTGGGGCTGCGACTCTTGCAGCTTCTATGAAGTCTCAGCCTCCAAGATTGCCTTTGATTGACAAAGAGCTGGCGGTTAAGCCACGGGGCCGTGCTAAAGCCAGCCCAGCCCTCAACATGATTCAAAGGCCAAAGGACTCCTTTCTCTCCCAGCTGCGGGACCAGAAGAAAGGGTTCCATGGAGTCACAGGCCGGGGTTCAAATCCTGCCTCTGCCACCTCCTGGTGGTGTGACCGGGCGGGGCTCCAGGCTCCACAGCCTCGGTTCTTCATCGGGAACAGGGGTGAGCACTGTGGCAGGTGTGTCTTCTAAGCACTCTGGCTGGCACAGCTCGTTGAACCCTCACCCAAATCCTGTCACGTGGCATTATCACCCCCATTTCACAGACGAGGGAACCGAGAGCTGGGATCCAAACCCAGGGCAGGCTGGCCCAGAATCGGTATCCGTCTGCTCTGACGTGGCCAGGAGGCCCCTGCCTCACGGGAGAGCTGCAGGACGGTCAGTGGCGTCCCGGGGAGGACTGTGGAGAAGCCGGCCCCTTCCCCCTGCAGCAGGCCAGGAAGCACACGGTGCCGCCTCCTCTGTCCCTGGCTTCCAGACACCGGGAGCATAGTGGGTGCTGCGGACATGCTTGCTGAAGGAGGTGCTGACCCGGATTCACCCATTCAGCACACACGCTTATTGAGCACCTACTGTGTGCAGGCCCAGCTTGAGGCACTGGGAGGCTGCAGTGAACACAGAGCCCGCGGCAGGATGGGACCTAAGTCTTGTTGGTGTCCCAGTGCCTGGGACAGGCCTGCCTCAGAGGAGGTGGCCCCAGAGGGCCATGAAGGAGCGGGGACCAGTGTCGGGAAGTGACTGCTCTCTTCAGCTCCAGTTTGCACATCCTAGCAGACTTTTAAAAAATATATTTTTATTGATTTCGGAGAGGAAGGGAGAGGGAAAGAGAGATGGAAAAACATCAATGATAAGAGAGAATCATTGATCAGTTGCCTCCTGCATGCCCCCTACTGGGGATCAAGCCTGCAACCCGGGCATGTGCTCTGACGGAATCGAACTGTGACCTCCTAGTTCATAGGTCAATGCTCAACCCCTGAGCCATGCCGGCTGGGCCGTTCTAGCAGATTTGGAAAGGCTCGTTCCTGTCCCATGAAATGCCGTCTCCCTCAGTTCGTTCCTCAGCTGCGAGTGTGGGCTGCTCTGAGCTGCCTGGGCTGGGTGGGGTGAGCGCCTCTCCGGGGCTCGCAGACAAACCGCTCCCCGCTCCCTGCACTGCCGCTGGGTGGCTGTGGGCATTCCCCCTGCTCCCCGCCTCAGTTTCCTCACCGGCAAAATGGAGATGATGCCTCGCTTTTACTGAAACGACCGCCGGCGCACACACGGAGCATCCCGAGAATTGTCATAAATACGAAGTGGAGATCAGTGCTGTTCCCCAGAAGGAGAAATAAACGTTTAAACACGGTGGCCTCTAAATGACCGGCGAATTGCACAAATAAATTCTGAGAAGGCAGGGAAGCCAATTATCTGGGTTGTCGAGTAAAGGGAGTGATGGTGTCCCACCCCACCGCCAGCCCCAGGCAAGTCTAGGAGGGTTTCCTCTGGTGGGAAAGATGCAATTATCACCTCTTGATGGCCTGGCGTCTGCAGCAGAGCCATGGCCCACGGGAATCTCAATCTCGTTTATTTCCCTCCCAGCATCGGAGATGTTCTGTACATCCCACACATCCCGAGACGGCACTTAACATAAACTGAGGCTGCGGGAGAGAGGGGGAGGCGCTCGGGTCTTTCCTCCCCGCCTAGCACTGCCCGGGGACTCGCTGTATTAGCTCTGAGCAGGCACCAGCCTCACCCCCTTTACGGAAAAGGGAACTGAGGCCTGAGATGTTACCCAGTGAAGGTAACACTGTGAGTAGCAGGGCAGGCTTTGAAGCTGCAGGCGGGTCTCAGTCTGCACCTTTGCACCAGGAACCCTCAGGGGCAGTCACCCCAGCTTCCTGGCCCGACTCTCATTTCCTGACCCCGTGACTTAGGCAAGTTGGGTTCACCTTGGCATCCAGTCCTCTCACCGGTGATGTGGGGATGGCAATGCCAGCCCCATTTCCTGGGCATCGAACCCAGGTCTGGCCATTGTGTCTGTCTGTCCTCGCACCTTTGAAACCTCACAGTTTCCTGGAGTGACACACAGCAGTGTATGCTGAGCCCCGGCAGAGGTGTGGACCGTGTGCTGGGTGTATGCCAGCCCTACCTACCAGGGCAGCTGTACTTCTGGGGGGCTGTTGCCTCCAGATCCTTCAGGAGGAGTTGGGGTTCACTAGCTGTCCCAAGGCGGGGAGCGTTCCAGGCAGAGAGCACGAAGGGAAGCAGAGGCGTGCATCTGATACTGTCTCAGGGACTCCTCACACGTCCGAGGTGGGAGTTTGTATGAGTGAGGCTAACACTGATGGCTCTAACAGATGACCCCGCATTGCAGGGCAGAGCACACAGAAATGTAATTCTCGCCCTGGCCGGTTTGGCTCAGCGGATAGAGCGTCAGCCTGCGGACTAAAGGGTCCCGGGTTTGATTCTGGTCAAGGGCACATGCCTAGGTTGTGGGCTCGATCCCCAGTGTGGGGCGTGCAGGAGGCAGCCAATCAGTGATTCTCTCTCATCATTGATGTTTCTATCTCTCTCTCCCTCTCTCTTCCTCTCTGAAATCAATAAAAAAAATATTTTTAAAAATTAAAAAAATATATAATTCTCACTCCTAGCAAGGTGCTCCTGCAGGGACACAGCCTCCTGCCATTCCATGTGCCTCCATCCCTGAAGGTTGGGTCTTCACCTTCCTTCAGTAGAAGGAGAAAGAGGATAGAAAAGGCACACCTGCCTCTTAACCACCTTGGCCCATAGTGCCAGGCATCACTGTACTCACAGTCCATTGGTCAGAACCAGTCATGTGGCCACACCCAGATGCAAAGGTAGCTGGGAAACGTAGTCCTTCTCTGGGCAGCCACTTGTCACTTCCTGGTAGAAGGGATGCAAATGTTTGGTGGACAGTCAGCTGACTCTGCCATGGTACCTTCTCGTTCCATTTGAGAGATGAGGAAATTGGGGTGCGAAGGGGTTCAGTCACTTATTCAAAGTCACATGGTGGGCTCAGAACCAACCCCGGGAGGCCAAGCGAAGGAGGTGGGCTTTCCTGCAGGGCCGGTGGCGATGGACATTGGCCACATGCACTGCTTATTTCTGACACGTGCGGGATGGCTGCCCACTGGTGCAGGCCTCGCTGTGGCTGCCTGGCCCAGGCTGCCTGCCCCCGGCAAACGGCCCTGCTCTGACCTGCCCTCCTCCTCGTAGGTGCCCGTGCTGAAGCCCATGGACCTGATGGTGGAGGTGAGCCCACGGAGGGTCTTTGCCAATGGCCACACCTACCACATCAACTCCATCTCCGTCAACAGCGACTGCGAGACGTACATGTCGGCCGACGACCTGCGCATCAACCTCTGGCACCTGGCCATCACCGACAGGAGCTTCAGTATCCTTTCCCGCCGCAGCCGCCGGCGTCTCCCGCGGTGGCTTCTGGGTGGGGCTGGCTGGCTGGCTTGTAAGGAGCTGGCTTGGGGGCTTCTGCTTTCAGCTTCGGTGAGTCCACAGTGTGTGAATGACACGCAGACGTGAGCTCATGCTGAGAATTTATGAACACTTTGAAACCACGGCTGTGAGGGTTACATTGGACCCCTCGCCTCCTCCTCGCCAGGGTGGCCGTGATCCCCGTCACCCTGGGACCTCACCAGGGACGAAGGAGGAGATAAGGTCCTGGGGTCAATCCTCCCAGAGGAGGGACAGCTGATCCTCCTGAGACCGTCCACCAAAGGCTCCTCTGGACCCTCCCCGCTGGGGTCCCACCCAGGGCTTAGAGTGACAACTGGGGTGTCAAAAGCCCAGCCGGACGGAGTCGGGGGCCCTGCTTGGTGGCTCCCTGCGTCTGGACAAGCTAGGGGCAAGAGGATTGAGTCCAGCGCCCACCAGCTGGCGAGGAATGAACTGTCCATACGTGAGCATGGGCATGGGGAAGGGCTGCAGTGGAGAGAGCAGGCTGGTTGCTCAGCTGTCCCTATCCTGAAGACTGAAAATAATAACAATAATTACAGCGAGGCTTTTGTGTAGCATTAACTCTTTTTTTTTTAAATTAAATCTTTATTGTTCAGATTATTACATTAGTTACTCTTTTTTCCCACCATAACTCCCCTCCACCCAGTTCCAACCCCACCCTCTGCCCTCACTCCCCACCCACTGTCCTCATCCATAGGTGCACGATTGTTGTCTAATCTCTTCACTCACCCCCACACCCCTTTCTCCCCCCCCCCCCAAGAATAGTCAGTCCATTCCCTTTCTATGTCCCTGATTCTATTACAATCACCAGTTCATCAGATTATTTATTCACTTGATTTTTAGATTCACTTGTTGATAGATGTGTATTTGTTGTTCATAATTTGTATCTTTACCTTTTTCTTCTTCTTCCTCTTCTTACAGGATACCTTTCAGCATTTCATATAATACTGGTTTGGTGGTGATGAACTCCTTTAGCTTTTTCTTATCTGTGAAGCTCTTTATCTGACCTTCAGTTCTGAATGATAGCTTTGCTGGATAAAGTAGTCTTGGTTGTAGGTTCTTGGTATTCATCACTTTGAATATTTCTTGCCATTCCCTTCTGGCCTGCAAAGTTTCTGTTGAGAAATCAGCTGACAGTCGTATGGGTACTCCCTTGTAGGTAACTGATTTTCTTTCTCTTGCTGCTTTTAGGATTCTCTCTTTGTCTTTTGCTCTTGGCATTTTAATTATGATGTGTCTTGGTGTGGTCCTCTTTGGATTCCTTTTGTTTGGGGTTCTCTGCGCTTCCTGGACTTGGAAGTCTATTCCTTTCACCAGGTAGGGGAAGTTTTCTGTCATTATTTCTTCAAATAGGTTTTCAATATCTTGCTCTCTCTCATCTTCTGGCACCCCTATAATTCGGATGTTGGTACGCTTGAAGCTGTCCCAGAGGCTCCTTACACTATCTTCATATTTTCGGATTCTTTTTTCATTTTGCTTTTCCGGTTGGGTGTTTTTTGCTTCTTCGTATTTCAAATCTTTGACTTGATCCTTGCGACCCTCTGGTCTGCTGTTGGGAGTCTGTATAATATTCTTTATTTCAGTCAGTGTATGCTTAATTTCTAGTTGGTCCTTTATCATAACATCGAGGGTCTCATTAGATTTCTTGAGGATCTCACTACATTTATCGGCGGTCTTACCAGTCTTTTCGAGGGCTTCTAAACAGTTCTTTAAAGACCTTAAAAGTGTGGTTTTGAACTCTATATCCAACAGTTTGCTTTCCTCCAATTCTGTCGTTTGTGTCCTGTTTCTTTGTCTCGGCATTTTTTTATGCTTCGCTGTGTCGATAGAGTGCCTTTCTGTGCTAAGTGTCCCAATTACCTAAGGTAGACACTCTTGGTGCACCCCCTTGTGGGCTTTGTGCACAGTCTTGTTGTGGTTAAGCCTTGATTGTTGTAGTTATCACTGTGAGGAATTGACCTCCAGGTCAATTGGCTGTGAGAATCAGCTGTGTCTGCGGTGGGAGAACTTCTGTGCTGGAGACACCCCTCTGGGGCTAGACTTGCTTCGATGGGGCTTTGGTGCTCACTGAGTCTGCCTCCTGAGTGTGTCTTTTATGGTTCCACGGAGCTTAAAGCTGGATGGTCCCACTCTGACCTCTGGGCTTCCTGGCTCCTGGATCTCTAGGGAGGTGCTAATCCAGCCTTTGCCTGAGGCTATCCAGCAAAAGCCTCCCTGCAGGGCTTGGGCGGGGCGGGTCCCACGGGATCAACAGGGCGGGGTTAGCAATTATGGCTGCTCTCAGTCTTGCCCTCAGAGGCTCTGCTTCTCAGTGTCCCAGTAGTAGCTGCAAGCCCCACGGAGAGAAAGCTGCCCTAGGGTTCTGAGCGATGCCAGACAGTCCCGCTTCTCCCGTATGAGTCTGGGTCCTTAGAGACTCGCCCGGAACTGGAGCTCAGAGCCTGAGACTCCCTCCCGATTGAAAACAACCGCGCCCTCAGCCTCCAGCCCGCTCCACATGCACTCCGAACCTTAGTATTTTACTTCAGCACTGCGCCTCCTCTGAGCCTCGGTATGCTTTTCTCTTTCCTCCTAGTTGTAGAACATCCACTCAGCCAGCTTTCCTGTGGTTCTGGATGATGTCCGTTCCGTCTTTTAGTTGTATTTTTGAAGTGGTTGTTCGAGGCAGCAAACTCCCGTGTTTACCTATGCCGCCATCTTCTAGCATTAACTCTTGTTAATATTAACTCATTTCACCCCCACAACAACCCCGTGAGGTAGGTATGGCCACGATCCTCCTTTACAGACGAGGAAACTGAGGCACCGGGAGCCCAAGAGAACGTGCTCAGAGCCCACTCCTAGCAGGTGTCGCACCTCCAGCCCCCGAGTCATTTCCAACTCCAACACCAGGCTGCTCTGTGAAGGATGGTGCCCAGATGGAGTGAAGGAGGCCCTGCTCCTGCTGCCCCTCTGGAGCAGGTGGACATAAACCGTCGATGCAATAAGCAAGGGGAGCATCCGGCAGGCGAGCAGCGAGCAGGCGGGCAGTGCTGTGGGAGCGAGTGGGCCAGAGAGCACATGGGCGCGTTTTTCTCCAGCCACAATTCGCCGGGCTGTAGGCGCGGGTGGGTGGAGAGAGCCAGGGCAGCGGTTTTGCCAAGTGCACAGGCAGACATGGGGCTGCTGGTGAAGGCAAGGAGTGGAAATAATGACTGGCCCCAGGACCTGTCAGCCGAGGAGGCGAGGGCTGGTGACAGGAAGGGAGCGTCTGGGGATTGGCGTCCCCGTGGGACCTGGGGGGCTTCCCTGGCTGCAGATCCTGCCTGTGTGTAGCCTGATTTGTGAAACTGAATTGTTAGTTGATCAGATATAGAAGCGTCCAGGCCTTGGGGGTGGAGGAGCGTGCGTGGCATTGCCTGCCGGCTGCAGAGCGGGGCTCCGGCAGCCTCGCTGTAGACCTAGGTGCCAGCTCGGCAGACGGAGGAGCGATGCAGACCTCCCCTGACCGACCGGTTCACCGGGGAATCAGGCTGTGTGTGGCCCCCCGTGCGGCCTGCTGCTGCTTGACCACCAGTGAGGACACGGGGAGACCTGGCACTGTCCGTGGAGCCGCCTCCACTGGCAGGGAGGTGTCAGGTGGGGCGATGGGTCCGATAGCAGCCGAGTGATGAGAAAGGTGTTTCCTTTCCAGTGGGGGGCAGGGGTGGGGGGGCGTCCAGAAAGCTGTGACTGGCTGAGCTGGGCACCTGCTCTGCATTTGAGACACTCTTTGAGCACGTACCCCCCCAGGGGACCTGGGCCTGGGGCCTCCGTCCCTCTAACTCTGGTTCTGTGGTGTCTCGCCTTGTCCCGAGGCTGCTGTTCAGTCCTCAAGGCCGCTGGGAGTTTTCTGCTGCGTTACCATCTCCTGTGTCCAAACAGGAACGCTTCCCACTTACGCAGAATTAATTTTTAGCAAAGGTTTTCCAGAGAGAGGAACACTTTTCTAATCAGGTAGAAGAGTGGGCACGTTTGGACCATTTGAAGGAGAAGAGCTGACTCAGAGGCCTTTCTCTGGCTAATTCCAGAACCGGCTGCTCTGATCGGAGGTCGGGGCCTGGGCTTCCTGAGCCTCTGCCCTGTCCCCCGCCCACGCAGGTGCATGCCGTAATCTGCCAGCAAGGCTGACCGTTAGGGGTCCCCCAGCTTCCTTCTCCCTCGCCCACAGAATGGAAAGGATGCAGGCCCTTCCATCATCCCCCGATGGCTCTGGAAACGTGTTCTGCTCTCCATCCCGTCAGAGGCTCAGCTCAGGCCACCCCAGCCCTGCCTGGCCGTGGCCTGCATCCCGCCTTGCCCAGCCAGCCAGCCAGCCCACCGCAGTGAGAGTGGCTGACCACGTGAGCCCCCTGCCAAAAGCTCTCAGCCACTTCCCATCAGCTTCTGGACAAAGTCCGAACCACTCAGCAGTGTCCTACGGTGCTTGGTGACTGGCCCTGCCCACCTCCCCGGGGTCCTGGGCGCCAGGCTGGCCCACACTTTCAGGCCACTGGGCTTCCCTTCCTGTCACAGGGCCAGGCCAGTGCTCTGCCTTCTGCTGGCCCTTCACTGACCAGCCTTCTCCCTCTCATAGCCGGGCTGGCTCCTGTTTGCCCCCTTTGCTCGGTCACCTGTGCCGTGTCCACTCTGCACCCCTCCCAGGCTGGTCAGAGCCCCTCTGGGCCCCCCTCCCTGTCACACTGGGCATCACACTGGGCTTTCCTCACCTGTTAATATGCCCCTGCCCCCATTTCCAGTGACACCCTGGGGTTAGGAACCCAGTCGGTGCCCTCTCTGTATCCCCACATGTAATGCAGGGCCCGCACATAGTAGGTACTTGTGAATGGTTCTGAATGGAGTGAGGAGGCTCACAGTGTCCACCTGGTCCTGGGATGGAGACTCCCCCCCTCTGAGTCTGGGCTCCAGGGTGCTCGGGTCCCAGACACTACAGAGGAGCAGCCTGGGTGCTGGGATCTGGACCCCTGGGCTCAGTTCACTGCTTAACGTCCTGGGCCGTCTGTTCACACGAATGTAAACTGGGCCAAATTCCTTAACGTGAGGACGTTTGTAAGGAATAAAGGAGTCAGTCACTAGTTGGGCCCCAGCCGGTGGCTGGCAGCATTTTCCCTCTTCAACAACAGCCCCCTGGGATAGTTACGGCTCATTCTCCGAATTCCTGTGGGTTCTCTGATTGTGTGTTTCACCCCAATGCCGTCTCCACATCTTTTTAAACCACCGCTCGCATCCTTCAGTACCAACATTCTGAGACCGTTGGGCAGCGCTGGGTGATTTTTCTCGAGTGCGATGCATCTTAAAGGTAACAGGTTGCACAGGCGGTCTCAGCTGAGGAATCTTTGCTTTATGTTTAGCACTGGAGGATTGCAAAGATGGTTCCATTGATTCTCCCTCCCCCCTCCCCGAGTGATTTCTTTTGCTGGAAGCTGGCATTGCACCAGCCCTCAGTCTGGAACAATGCCTAATTCCTGTTTCCTGAGCAGATCCCGAAGGGAGGCTGGGTGGTGGGCCAGCAGTCAGGGCAGAGGCTCCAAGGCTCCGGCACAGCCTGAGGGAACAATTCAGGGAACAATGGAGGGGACCCGCCAAGGCCCCTCCGCCTGCCAGGCTCTCTGCTGGCAAAGCACCAAGAGCCCCGGGCCCAACCACTGCAGTCACCCAGCCTTGCTGTTCCCATCCAGTCAGTGGGCTGTGCCTCTGGGGTTGGGGCTGGGCGGGTGGAGCTGCGAGTACGGGGCCTGATGTGCCGTAGACCCATGACCCACATGACCATGGTCGCCACTCACAGGTGCCTCTATTCATGTTCCCGCAGTGCCACTGTACAGAGGAGGAAACGGGGCAGCGTCTGCTCAGAAATGCCCCAAGTCCCCAGGTCTGAATCCCCAACATCAGTTTTCTGCTTGGAAAGCCTGTTGTTAAACCGTGACAGCCCATCACTGCTGCTTTGAGGCCTCCCCAAGGCCAGGCGGGTCAGCCTCCTCCACTCTGAGTGTGCCTGTGCGCTGTCCATGGTGCTGACCCAACTCCCAGCGAGCTGCCCAGGGCGCTCAATCACTCCCCTACGCACTGTCCATGGTGCTGACCCAACTCCCAGCAAGCTGCCCAGGGGCTGGCTCCCTGTGCGCTGTCCATGGTGCTGAACCAAACACCCAGCAAACTGCCCAGGGCCCTGACTCGCTCCCTGTGCGCTGTCCATGGTGCTGGACCAAACTCCCAGCAAACTGCCCAGGGCGCTCACTCACTCCCCCTATGCGATGTCCACGGTGCTGAACCCACTCCCAGCAAGCTGCCCAGGGCGCTGGCTCACTCCTGTGCGCTGTCCACGGTGCTGACTCCTCCTGCAGCCAATCCTGCAGTCGCCCTCACCACCTCCCACACACCGGCCTTGCTCTGTGCCACTTACTCTGTGCCAGGCGGCGTTCTAAGCACCTGGAACATGTTAACCTACTTAATCCTCTCGACGACACTGTGGAGCAGACGTTATGAACACGCCCCCCCCCCTTTTTTGTTTGGTTTGTTTTTGTTAATCCTCACCTGAGGATATTTTTCCATTTCAGAGAAAGTGGAAGGGAGGGGGGGAGAGACAGAGAGACAGAGAGACAGAGAGACAGAGAGAAACCCTGATGTGAGAGAGACACATTGATTGGTTGCCTCCCACATGTGCCCTGACTGGGTCAGGGGGGTTGAGCCTGCAGCCGAGGTATGTGCCCTTGACAGGAATCAAACCGGGGACCCTTCAGTCTGCAGGCGGATGCTCTATCCACTGAGCCAAATGGGCCAGGGTAACATGCCCCCTCTTTACAGGAGGAAACTAAGCCACAGAAAGGTTAGGTGATTGACCCAGAGTCACCCAGCTGGGCAGTGGCAGGGCCTGGGAGTCAGACTTGGGGCCTCTCGTGTAGATGGTCCTTTCAACTCTGAGAAGTGGGTGCACTGCCCTTGGCCTTTCCTCGCCCCAGCCACGCAGACTGCCCATCAGCCCCCACGATGGGATAATGTCTCCTGGCTCTTGTTTTGGATTCTAAGGGAAAGCGGGCACTTTCCACGCCCCTACAGGCCACACTGGGACTGTTTGTAACACAGGTGGCCGATGCATGAGCTCTGGCCGCTGTCTGTTTCTAACGCTTCCTCTAATGGTGGGGACGTGCCACTCCGTGGTGCTTCCGATCCCTCCTGACAGGCCTCCATGGCATGTCTGTAACACGCTGCTGATTAAAACTGGTCGATCCCAGGCTGCAGCCTGTCTGCCTCCCTCTCCCTCCCTCCCTCCCTCCCAGCCTGCTGCTCGCAGCTCCTCAGCCCCATGCCTCCGCCTCACATGGATCACTCCTCCACCCTGGCCCTCTGCCCGGATGACTCCTGCTGGCTCTCGGCCTTGGCTTAATGCCGTTGCCTCAGAGGACCCGTCCCTGACTCTCCAGACCACTCCAGGGCCTTGTTATAAACCGCCTCACGTGCGCCCTGAGTGTCCCTCCTGGAGCAGCGCATGTGGGGCTGATAGCGGGTTTTGCTGCTGGGCAAGGAGCCTCAGGAAGCCAGGACGGGGCTGCATTGCTCTCTCTCAGAGCCAGGAGAAGGCAGCTCCTTGGGAGTGTGTCCAGCTCTGTCCACCTTGGGCTTCCCCTTCCAGGTCTCAAACTCAGGCATGCAAGTCAGCACAAACGCTCACAGCGACAGCCCCCACAGCTTTTGCAACCTGCTTCATTTCCTATTTTTGTGTGTTTTTTTCAGAGGAAGAGAAAGGCTGATTTTTAAAAAAAGGCTGATTTTGATTTAGCTAACCAATTTATTGCTAAAAGTAGTAACCATGTGCTAGGGCCTTTGACATGTGTCATTTCATTAAATCCTTACTGCAGCCTTGCAAAGCAGATATTACCAACCCATTCTGCAGATGAGAAAAGCAAGGCACAGAGAGGCTGAGGAAGTTTCCCTAAGTCACACAGCTGTTGTATGGTGGAGTTGGGCTGTTGTGTCTGGATCTTTACGGCTCAGAATCCAAGGCTTTCTTTCCTGTCTGAGAGTCTAGGAGTCATATACCCCGACTGTGGTAGGGATGTGTAGACTGGCTCACCACCCAGAGAAACCACACAAGGGTGTTAGTGGACTTGTGCAGTGAGCAGTTATGCAGAAAGGCCCCTCTCCCATGGCCCCACCTGCCCCAGCAACCTGGCTGCTTCTCCCTGAGCAGACTGCACTGTCAAGATCAAGGTTCTGAGTGGAGAAGGGAAGAAGGCTGAATTGTAACACCCCCCACCCCAAAAGCTGAAGTCCCCATCCCCAGGGCCATCGGGAGGTGGACGTTCAATCTTTAAAGAGGTGATGAAGGTAAATGAGGTCATTGGGGGGCCCTGATCCAGTAGGACTGGTGTCCTGATAAGAAGAGATTTGGACACAGGGAGACACCAGGGATGTGCACACAGAGGCGAGACCGTGCGAAGACACAGTAAGAAGGTGCCGTGTGCAGGCCCAGGAGAGAGGCCTCGAAGAACCCACCTTTGCTTACACCTTGATCGTGGGCTTCTAGCATCGAGAACTGTGAGAAGATAATTCTCTATTGTTCAAGCCACCAGCAGTGGCGTTGTGCCGTGGAGCCTGGAAAAGCTCACTTGGACCAGGCTGCCAGGAACCCTCCTGCATGATCGGCCGTGGTTCGGCCTGAGTGCTCACAGCTCATTCTTGTAGCCTGGAACATCGTCTGGAGAAATTTGCTGGAAAGAAAGCCGCTCTGCTGGGTGTGCCCGTGAGGCCGCCTCCATGTGAGGGAGGGAGGCCTTCCGGGCACTGGCACACCCAGCGTCCCTGGGGCCTGTGTGGGAGGCCCCTTGTGGCCCTTGGCAGAGCTGCCTCCATCCTCGCTCCTCAGCTGCTGTCACCATGGTAACAGCCTCTCCCATCCCGAGCGTGTGTTCCTGCCGAGACATCTGGATGAAGCACGCTGTGCTCAGTTAAATCGATGGAGCCCAAGGCCACATCCTGCTCGTCACTGAGCCTGCCCACTCTCAGCGTCCACCTTGCGGAGGACAAGCCAGTCCAGCGAGCCCAGCAGCGGTGCCCTTGGGGGTGCTCACCCCCTGGGGGAGCTGTGTGTTGTGTGGAGATGCAGTCACTCCCGGACAGAGAGGCAGTGGGAGGAGCCCGGGCTGGAAGTCAGGCCGCCAGGGTTCCACCTCTGCTCTGCCACCTACGTGTGCAGCCTGGGCCTGCCCTTCCTGGGGTCGGGGTTGGGGGGGCCCTTCCTGCAGGGGGGCTGCCCTCACTAGCTCCCGGGGCCTTGGACGTGTCTTCTGCTCAGTCAGCTGCTGTGTCTGCAGAGTCATATGCTGAGGACTCGCCCCTAAAGCCATCACGGCGTCGGTTACTGCTTGTTGCTTCCTGGAGTCAGCGGGCTGCTCCCCAGTTCTCACCTGAGCCCCTTGCAGAGTGAACCAACCACATGCTCCCATTTCCCATCTCGACTGCTTTATGGTCAGCAGGGATGTGCCCAGTGGCTGGGCGATGGCCGTTTGCACCCGGGCCCCATGCAGGTGAGGGGGACCGAGGCTCACAGGGGCGGCTCGGTGGAACGAGGGCCACTGGGAGCCCAGGGACCTCCCGTGTGACGTTCTGCAGGCCCTCCAGGGGGATGCACGCAGCTCTGAACTGAGGGCCCTCAACGGTGCGGAGTGCTGGGGTGGCCGCCTCCGGCTTCGGGATGGCAGGCGATGCCCTTGGCAGCGGGAGACGAAGGAGTTTCTATAAAAATCCCTGCAAACCCAATGACTGCAGGAGCCCCGCCGGGTCCCTTTCCTTCCCTTCCTGTGTCCTTGACAGGAAGCGCCACAGACTTCTCTCGGGGGTGGGACCAACCCCTGTTTCTGAGCTTTGCTGTGTCCGCAGGTGTGGCTGAGCCATGGTCAGGTGACCGTGAAGGGTCTGGTAGGCCCAGCAGGTGCTGGCGTTCCCTGTGGACAGTGAGGCCGCTGCTAAGCAGGGTGGAACCCAAGCCCTACCGTAGGGATGCACTCGGGCTGAGGCCGGAAGGCGGCCAGCGCTGGGACTGGCCAGCGGGAAGCCCAGGCCTCAGAGGCTGTTGGCAGAGGGTGGGGAAGCTGTCCTGGCTCCTGGCTGGCGTCTCGGGGCTGGGAGCGCTGACACAGGATGAGCTGGAAGAAGCGGGCGAGGAGGGGTGTAGAGGGCGGAGTCCACGGTCCTACCCGGTGCCCATGCCATTTGCCAGCTCCCGGGAGGCAACCGGGGTGGAGTTTCCCAGCACGGATTTCTGCACGCTAGGGGCTTAGACCACAGAAAGCTGCTCCCTCCGGGCCTGGGCCGGAAGTTGGAGAGGAAGGAGTGGGCAGGGCTGGCTCCTTCCGGAGGCTCCGGGGAGGCTCCTCTGCCTCTTCCAGCTCCCGAGCCGGGGTTCCCTGTGGCTGCGTCGTCCCCGTCTCTGCCTCCGCTGTCCTGTTTCTTCTCCTCTGGGGTCTCCTACAGGGACACTTGTCGTTGGACTCGGGGCCGCCCGAATCCAGGATGACCTCCTCTGGGAGCCTTAGCTGGATTGAGTCAGCAAAGGCCCTTTTTCTAAATGAAGTCGCACTCACGGCCTCAGGGTGAGGAGGTGGATGTGTTTGGGGGGCACCACTCGGCCACTGCGCTGGAGAAAGATACCTGTGCTGGGAGGGGGGACTGAGGGAGTCCGCCTTCTCCCCTGTCCACGCCCGGCCTGGCCTGACCGCCCCTGTCCGCCCACCTGTGCTGCCAAGCCTTCCTTGTGGGGGGTGGGGCATTCCTCTCCCCGAAGTGCGGCGGGAGTTTGACAGCAGCCCACGGACAGGGGGGGACAGTGAGATGGACAGAGTGCGGATGACCCGTCCCGCTCGGCCAGGGGGGGCTCGTGATGAGTCAATTTACGCTCCTTCCCAAGGGAGGTCGGTCCTGCTGAACCTCCTAGGGCCCCGTCTGTGGCTCACCGCTGCTCAAGGACCCAGGGGGGGCCCTGGGGGTTCATCCTCGCAATGCAAGGGCCCCCCTGGGGTCACGCCCAGCCCCTCATTCTGCACCTGGGGAAGCAGGCTTGCGGGAGGGGCATGGCTTTCTCAGGTGGCACTGCCATTCCAGAGAGCGCAGACCAGCCACCCAGGCCAGAGCCCGGGGGTCCCGGCCCAGCACTGGGCACTGCCCCCGTCGGGGCCGCTGCCACGGTCGCTGTAGGACCAAGTGCCTCTAAGTTCACAGGCGTGTGGCCACCGGGGTGAGCCCGGGGGCGTGTCCACGTGTCTGTCTGGGGCATATTGTCGTGCTGCCTCCCGAGGCCCCTTCTACACCTGCTTCCCTGTCGGGAGCCTGACCGCAGGCCCCGCTCTGTGACAGGACTGAGGGGGGCAACAGGGACAGCCCCCCCAGTCACTAACCCTCGCACACAGGGCGGAGCCGGGCAGCGGGCACGGGCAGGTCCTGGGGGGCTGAGCCGAGGTCTTGGAGCGGCTGGGTGGATGGTCGGGTCCTGAAGGAAGCCATCTGGTCCCAGGGGTGCCGGGCGCGGGCTCTGGATCTTGGGGTTCAGAGACACACATTGACCTCGACTCTGGCTTTGTCTCCCTCCACCAGGGTCACGTGGAAATGCAGGCTCCGTGCGTCACACCTGTCTTTCCCCGGCACCCACTCTATCCAGAGCCCTTGTTTTGTTAATTCTCACCTGGGGATATTTTTTCCATTGATTTTTAGAGAGTGGAAGGGAGGGAGGGAGGGAGGGGGCGAAGGGGGGAGAGAGAGAGAGAGAGAGAGACATTGATTGGTTGCCTCCCTCATGTGTCCCAACCAGGGACAGGGATTGAACCTGCAACCCAGGTACATGCCCTGAACCAGGAATAGAACCCGTGACCCTTCAGTGCACAGGCCAGCACTCTAACCACTGAGCACACCAGCCAGGGCAGAGTCCTTTTTTGAAACAGCAAGAGAGGGTCTCCGAGGCTCGGGCTGTGAGAACCTCAGTCCTGGGCTGTCGGCGGGACTGCAAGGCTGATGTGGGCGGGATTCGCGTCACAGATGCTGCAGCTCTTCCTCATCAGGCTTCGGTCTCATTTCTCGTGATTTAATCTCTGCTTCCTATCGCACAGAAAACCACTGTTTCCAGGGCAACCGCTTCAGGTGGTGGTGACGGGGCCCCTGGTCCTCTCTGCACGTTTCCGTGTGATTCTAAGTTTGTGGGAAGCGCCGTGCTTCCCGGGAGGCGGGATTTGAGCGCAAGCACAGACCCTCCTCGGGTCCCTGACGCACAGGGTCAGGGTCTTTCTGATGGTTATAAACTCTCCTGTTCACAGCAGTTTCCAGAAGACGCCCCTTTCTACTGAGAGAAAGCAGCTGGGATGGGGGGAGGGCTGACGGGAGGTGCGTCTCAGCGTTGCCGCTGGTGTCACTGTCACGCGGTGATGGGCAGCTGGCGGCACTGGGCTCTGAGATGCGGCCGGCGGTGTGCCGGGGGCCGTGCCTCTGCTAGTCTCCACCGCAAGCCCGAGTAGGAGCTGTTAACCCATTTCACAGGCGAGGAAATTGAGGCACCGAGAACCGGGTCTCGTCCTCGGTCACACAGCAGGAGCTGGCCGAGCTGAGCCTGGGCCACCGCACATGCAGAGGCGGGGGCATGGGGACGGTCACTGAGTGCCCAGCAGGCGCTCCACCACGCTCTGCCTTCTGCCCGCCCTGACGGGAGGCAGGGAAGGGGCCTCAGTGATGGCACTGGTGGGGAGAGGGCTCAGGTCAGGAGGGAGGTGGCAAGGCCAGGCTTTTGGGGACAATGGACGGGCACTCAGACGGGGCAGCCAGTGGGCGTTGTGACATGCAGGCCTGCAGCTTGGGGACTCTTTGGGGTGGGTGTTTGTCCAGGGGCTTGGGGAACGGAGAGGCGGCTTAGATGTGGGATATGTCAGGGAGAGGGGGTGGGGAGACCCTGGGTTATAGAGGTGAGGGACCCCAGGGTGTAGGGTGGGGACCCCAGGGTGTAGGGTGGGGGACCCCAGGGTGTAGGGTGGAGGATCCCAGGTTATAGAGGTGGGGGACCCCAGGTTATAGAGGTGGGGGACCCCAGGGTGTAGGGTGGGGACCCCAGGGTGGAGGGTGGATGCCCTGAGGGTGTAGGGTGGGGGGCCCGAGGGTGTAGGAGTGTAGAGACCCCAGGGTGTAGGGTGGGGACCCGAGGGTGTAGGGTGGGGACCCCAAGGTGTAGGGTGGGGGACCCCAGGGTGTAGGGTGGGGACCCCAGGGTGTAGGGTGGGGACCCCAGGGTGTAGGGGGGGCCCCGAGGTGTCGCTCAGGGAGGGGGCAGCCGCACCTTCCTTGACGGCCCAGACATCGTGGACATCAAGCCGGCCAACATGGAGGACCTGACGGAGGTGATCACGGCGTCCGAGTTCCACCCGCACCACTGCAACCTCTTCGTCTACAGCAGCAGCAAGGGCTCCCTGCGCCTCTGCGACATGCGGGCGGCCGCCCTGTGCGACAAGCACTCCAAGCGTAAGTGGGGTTCGCGCGGAGGCAGTGGGTGGAGGGCGCAGCGGGTGGCTCGTCGGGAGAGGCAGGTTTGAAAGGGAGTGAGGCTGCTGAGGGGTCGGTGTGGAGGGGGGGATGGAGAAGACACCATGGGCCCCAGGGTGGGCCTCAGGGTGGGCCCCAGGGTGGACCTCAGGGTGGGCCCCAGGGTGGACCTCAGGGTGGGCCTCAGGGTGGACCCAGGATGGACCCCAGGGTGGACCTCAGGGTGGACCTCAGGGTGGGCCTCAGGGTGGACCCAGGATGGACCCCAGGGTGGACCTCAGGGTGGGTCTCAGGGTGGGTCCCAAGGTGGACCTCAGGGTGGACCTCAGGGTGGGTCTCAGGGTGGGTCTCAGGGTGGGTCTCAGGGTGGGTCTCAGGGTGGACCCCAGGGTGGACCTCAGGGTGGACCTCAGGGTGGGTCTCAGGGTGGGTCTCAGGGTGGGTCTCAGGGTGGACCCCAGGGTGGACCTCAGGGTGGACCTCAGGGTGGACCTCAGGGTGGGTCTCAGGGTGGGCCTCAGGGTGGGTCTCAGGGTGGGCCTCAGGGTGGGCCTCAGGGTGGGCCCAGGATGGACCCAGGGTGGGCCCCGGGTGGGGCACCAGAGGTGGGAGACGGCCATGCTGGGTGTTCTTTGCGGTGGAGCTGCAGGCTTTGCCAGGTGGGATGGGGACCGGTGATCACAGCGTGGGTTGGGTTGTGGGTGAAGGGGACCTTTCCTGGGACAGGCGCTGCGGGCGGGGGCCGGGGACGGACAGGCGCTGCGGGCGGGGGCCGGGGACGGACAGGCGCTGCGGGCGGGGGCCGGGGACAGACAGGTGCTGCGGACGGGGGCTGGGGACGGACAGGTGCTGCGGGCGGGGGCCGGGGACGGACAGGCGCTGTGGGCGGGGGCCGGGGACGGACAGGCGCTGCGGGCGGGGGCCGGGGACAGACAGGCGCTGCGGGCGGGGGCCGGGGACGGACAGGTGCTGCGGACGGGGGCCGGGGACGGACAGGTGCTGCGGGCGGGGGCCGGGGACGGACAGGTGCTGCGGGCGGGGGCCGGGGACGGACAGGCGCGTCTTGGACACAGTAAGCGTGAGGCCCTGGCACGGGGCAGCCAGGTGCCCGGAGTCGGGGCGAGGTCTGGCTGGAGATGGTGGGAAGCCGGGGCCAGCGAGGTGGCCCGGGGCGTGCGTGTGCGCGTGGCTGGGCCATGCTTTTCCAGGTCCGCAGTTTGGAGGCCTGGCCTGGGTCTCCCCAGACAGTGAGCGAGGGGTGGGCAGCTGGTTCCTCTCTGGAAGCTCTGGGAGAACCCGCCCTCACCTTCCCCAGCTCCAGGGCCGCCTGCATCTCTAGGCTCAGGGCCCTCCCCGCCTTCGAAGCCAGCCCTGCTGGTGGCCTTCCTCTCCCTGCATCTCACGGGCCCCCTCCGCCCTCCCCCCCCGCCCCCCACTTTTAAGGCCCCCCCAAAAGAAGTGACACTGGGCCCACGAGCATAACCCAGGAAAGCCCCGGTCCCAGGTCAGCCGATCCTCAGCCCTGATCCCCCCTTTGCCACTTTGCCGTGAGACATACCCACCCCGGTTCTGTGGTCGGGACACAGGCAGCCTCCCACAGTCCCTCCAGGCCACCCTGTCTATGCCCCCTGCTGTGTCGGCCCCGTGTCAGCCTGGCCCTCTGTGAGCCCGGGGGGGGGGGGGGGGGGGGATGAGGCGTGATGTACCTCGTTCCTAGGGGCGAAAGTCCAGCGTCCCCGGAGGAGGGACCGTGATGTTTGCATAATGGAAGATGGTTCCGTTGTTTCAAATACTGGTTTAGGGTTTTAGTGACATGGAAGAGGATTCTGTTAAAACATCCCACAGGGGGCAGAGCACAGCCAAGCAACGCACACGGAGAAAACAATGGAAAGAAATATTCCAAGAAAGTGCCCTGAGTGTAGGGGGAAGGGTGCGGCGGGGGGAGGGGTGCGGCGGGGGGAGCTGTGGGAGGCGGGGTCACTCTCCTCTCCACGCGTGTCTGTGTGCTTGGCCTTCAGCTTGGGGTTCAGCGTTGAGCAGGGAACAGGGAAGGGGCAGTGTTTGGGGGATAGAGAGCGTTTGTGTCCCCTCTGATGTTTGAATAACTTCTTTTGGGGGGGCGAGAGGAGCAAGTCTCAGCCCCCCGGCTTTTGTGACTGTGTCCTCCGGTTCCCAGGGGTCCCAACAAGCAGAGCAGCACCCAGGGGCAGCACCCACGGGCAGCACCCACGGGCAGCACCCACGGGCACATCCCCACGTGAGTGTCAGAGGCCCGGGGTGGACACGCTGCCTGTGAACAGCCCAGACTCTGGGGCCGGGACCACAACTTCGTTTCTGACAGCTCAGCGCCCCCCCCCCCCCCCCCCGCCCGCCCCCGCCGGCCTGCCCTGGACCTTAACCGCAGGGCCGTGGCTCAGGCTCCGGCACCCTGAGGGTCCGAGGCCTCGGCGGGCCCAGGTGTGAGGGAGGGACATCTTGGCTTCCGGCCACTCGAGCTCTGCTGTGCCGGTGACGCTGGCCCGGCTCTTCTGAGAAATTCTTGCACAGCGTTCGCAGGGGAAGGCGGTCTTAGCCTTTCCTACAGGCTCTTTGCCCCGTTTCATTGAGATGATTCCTCTTGTGAGACGGGCTGGCCTATGCGTGTGCCACAGAGAAACCTTAGTAACCGCAAGTGTGGTCTTTTATTGTTGCTTCAAGCAGGTTGCTGTTGGAGTTAGTTTTGTATTTTAAAGTTTTGGGGATTTCCCTTTTTTGGTTAATCCTCACCAGAGGATATTTTTTTCATTGAATTTTTTTTTTTAGAAAGTGGAAAGGAAGGAGGGATGGGGAGAGAGAGAGAAACATCGATGTGAGACACGTCAATTGGTTGCCTCCTGCATGTGCTCCTTTTCCTGCCCTTGACCCGGAATCAAACCAGTGACCCTTCAGGACACAGGCTGGCGCTGTGACCACTGAGCCGCGCCCAGGGCTGGGGATTTATTTTTTTTTTCTCAAACCCAACACCCTGCACAGAAGCTTCCCTTGAAGGCAGCGCAGGTGCCCGCCCTCCTTCCTGCCCTCGCAGCTCCCATGTCCCGGTGGGCGGGTGGCCTGTGTCCCGCGTAGGCTCCACCCAGATCCCGTCACCTCTTAGTTCTGAGAAATTAAGCAGCCGGTGGCGGCTTCGCAGGGGGCAGTGCTGTTTGTGAATCGGAACACGATTGATTGTCATTTGAGCTAGATTTTTACGTATTCATTTTTAAATATATATGTATATTAATATTTTTATTGATTTCAGAGAGGAAGGGAGAGAGAGATAGAAACATCAATGATGAGAACCATTGATCGGCTGCCTCCTGCACGCCCCCTACCGGGGGTCGAGCCGGCAACCCGGGCATGTGCCCTTGACCAGAATCGAACTCGGGACCCTTCAGTCCACAGGCTGATGCTCTATCCGCTGAGCCAAACCAACCAGGGCCTATTTTTATTGATTTCAGAGAGGAAGGAAGAGGGAGAGAGATAGAAACATCAGTGATGGGAGAGAGTCATTGATCGGCTGCCTCCTGCACGCCCCCCACTGGGAATGGAGCCCGCAACCCAGGCATGTGCCTGACCGGGAATCGAACCGGGACCTCCTGGTTCAAAGATCGATGCTCATCCCCTGAGCCAGGCTGAGCTAGATTTTTAAAGCGACTTGGAGGTCAGAACTCTCTCTTTACGTCCCCCTTCCGTCCACTTACCCCGCTGCCACTCACACTTGGGGACCGCTGGGTGTGACGCCCGAGATGCAGCTCGCGGTGTCATGTTCCCGGTAGGTGAGACGGTGGTTTCTGAGTGAAGGGCGCCCGAGCTGCCGTTGCTCAGATGAGGAGACTGAGGCTCAGGGCAGAGCTGGGGTGCCCAGTGGCTGCTGCCCGGCCCAACGCTTCCTGTCTTTCTCCGAAGCAGTAGAAATCGAGGTCTTTTGTCTGCTGGTCATTATTATGACAGCGTCACCATGGAAACGACTGTACATGAGTCCTCAAAACAGACAGTTATTTCTGCTTTTACCAGCGCGGAGTCTGCCGAAAGGAGGGCTGTGCCCGGGCTGAGAGCTCTTAGACCAGGTGGTGATGGTGGCCGCCACCTTGTGGCCCCTACTGTGCGCTGCCCCCGTGCCGGTGAAGTGGCCGCAGCGAGGCTGGCGGGTGTTTACTGCACATGGGGGCTGTGCTGCGCTGCGCTCACTGCTCATCCTCAGGGCTGCCCTGCGATGGAGGCTGGTGCTGTTCATGTTACAGACCGGGGACCGGGCATCCGTTCCCCGGGGCGGCTGTGACAAAGGGCCACGCATTCGGCTTAAGACAACACAGATATGCCCGCCGGCGTGGCTCATGGTTGAGCATTGACCTGTGATCCCGGCCAGGGCACGTGTCCGGGTTGCGGGCTCGATCCCCAGTGGGGGGCGTGCAGGAAGCAGCCGGTCAGATTCTCTCTCACCATGGATGTGCCTCTCTCTCTTTCTCTCTCCCTTCCTCTCTGACATCAACTAAAAATATATTTAAAAACCCAAATATATTCTTTTACAACTTGAGCTCAGAGGCCCGACATCCAGGTATTGGTTGGGCTGTGTTCCTTCCGGAAGCTTCAGGGGAGAATCTAGAGGCGCCTGCACTCTGACCGCCACTTCCCTCGCCCCCTCTCTTCTCCTGCCTTTGGCCTCCCTGTTCCGTCTCAGGAGAACCTGGTGGTCACAGTGGCCTGTCGAAGAGACCGGGACAGTCCCTGCCGTCGGGTCCTCAGTCGCATCTGCAAAGGCTTTTGCCGTGAGAGGCAGCGTGTGCAGGCTGCGAGGACTGGGATGCAGGAACCTGGAGGGGCGGTTGTTTTTTTTACCACATAGAGGCACAGAGAGGTTAAGACACTGGCCCAGGGTCACACAGCCAGGCAGAACGAGGATAGAGGCTCCAATAGTCTCTTGCCCATGGACCTGTGCTCTTTCTCAGTCTTCACAGGATCTGGAGGAGGGGCCACACGCAAATGAAAGAGATGAGACAAGAAATAATAATTTGGGAATATTGGGGGCCAGGCGGGCAAGCCCACTGCCAGGGAAAGGACTTCACCGGTGCCCAGGCCTCGCCAGCCTTTTACTCAATGTTGGATACACATCTAGCTCTTAGGCGGGCAGGTAATTGCAGTAACAGACAGACTATCTTAAAGGTCAGTAAATATTAGAAGATTTACTCGGAGACTATTTGATCAGGAAATAGCTTGAGCCACCATTGTCTGGACCAGACACTCGGTGCATAGCTCTGGCCCTTGCCATGGGTTCGAGGTTCACCAGCGTTCCGGGCTCCTTGTTTGCACTCCTCTGCTCGTGATGACAATGCGCAGCTTCCTGCACTTCCCACCCAGCCCCTGTGTGTGACAGCAGTGACACCACGAGACACCCACAGTTGTTAAAAACAAGTAGGGTACGATTTCTGTGGGTTCAGAGCCTCCAACTGTAAAATAACCGGGGGGGCAGGGGGATCGAGCCCATGACAGTGACAGGGCTCTGGGAGGTGCCTTTACACTCTCGGCAGCAGTAATGACCGGGAAATGCCCTTGGCGGGTCCATCAGGGAGAGGGGGACCCCGATCCTCGTACAACGCCCGGGAGACACCCAGCTGTGAGTGCGATGGGACTGACAGGGGAGAGGGTGCCGCGGACTCTGCTGTCAGTTGGTAAAAAAATTTCTGTATCAGAAATTTCCAAAAAAAATGACGGGTGTTTACGCCTGCAGAAGTAAAGGCATCGGTGCAATTATTATTCCCGGGGCACAAAGCAGGGCTCTGCGATGACCAGTCAGAATTCAGAGGTCAGAGAGGCTGAAGGTGACCCGCGCTGGGGGACGTGGTCCAGCGCCCCGAGGTTGTCCGGACCCCTCACTGTGCTGGCGGCAGCATCACCACTAGGTGGCGGCAGAGTGCAGCAAGCCGTGCCGCTCGCTCAGAATCCGTCTCCACCTGTCCTTCCAGCTCCGAGACCTCCGGCTGGGTGTTCAGCCACCTGTGCCCCCGTTTCCTTGGCTATAAAGTGGGAATAAAAATACTGTTTTATGGGGGTGAGATGCAGTAATCCAGAGAAAGGGCTCGGCACGGACTGGCTCAGAATCGGTGCTCGATACACATTGCTGGTTCTCCCCTCTTGGCGGGCTCCGTCCTGGGCGGGCGCCGGACGGTAGGTTTGATGGGCGACAAAGACCGCACAGCGAGCGCACAGGGTGGGAACAGCCGTGTGTGGCTCCGAGGCCGTGGCGGGAGCGGCCGGTGACGGGCGTCTCTTTTTGCCTCCGCAGTCTTCGAGGAACCCGAGGACCCCAGCAACCGCTCCTTCTTCTCAGAAATCATCTCCTCTGTGTCCGACGTGAAGTTCAGCCACAGCGGCCGGTACATGCTCACCCGGGACTATCTCACGGTCAAGGTCTGGGACCTGAACATGGAGGCGAGGCCCATCGAGACCTACCAGGTGGGCTGTGGCGTGGAGACCCCCAGCCACCTCCCCTGTGCTGGGAACACCCACGGAGGGGCTTTCCCACGTATGGGGGGGGGGGGCTTTCATACGCCCATTTAAAGGTGAAGACACTGAGGCTCAGGAAATCAGCAGACGTAGCTCGGCCGAGGGAGGAGGCCTGCCCAGCCCTGCCCGGCAGGGAGCTCTGAGCCCCTGCCTGCCGGCCCCTGCCCCGAGGCAGGGCTGTGACTGGCCTGCGGTCCCGGGCCCCGGGCAACAAGAGGAGCATCGGGCCGGGCCCAGTTTGAGGGCGCAAATGATTCCGGGGCAGCCGATGGCATCCCTCCCTCCCTCCTGCCCAGGGAGGCCGCGCCTGCAGTTCTGCGTTAAGATGGCAAGCTTTGCCCTCTCCAGGGAGCGTCCCTGGGGCGCGCGGTGGGGAGATGGGAGTGTGTTACCTTCCTCAGTCCTGGGCACAGGCCTTTTAGGGCACCTTCTCGGAAAGTCTTCATTCATTATTTTTCTGTTAGGATTCATCCGGATAGATTAAGGAGTGGGAAAAAATTTCAGGGGATGGTAAAATAAAACAGGGACCTGAAAGAAATGTGGACTGCGTTACAGTTGTTTCAAAGCGGTTTCCAGTTATGTCTTTAGCTGGGAGATCAGGGAGGCTTCCTGGAGGAGGTGACACTGTGCTGGACCTCGTAGGATGGTAGGATTTGATTGTGCAGGTGTGAATGGGATAACACCCTCCACACACCCCAAGCAGCCCCGCCAAAGCCTCATGGTGGTCCAAGGTGCACGGGGGGTTCCACACACTCGACATCTGTCACCTCTCTTCCTTGGGAAGGGGGTGCCGTCATCTGTCCCTGGGAAGGGGGTGCCGTCAGCCCCCTTTGGCAGAGGGGAAGAGGGGGTTCTGAGAGGTCAGGATATGTGGGCACTGCTCACTGCTGGGCAGCGACAGAGTCAGCCCATATCCCTACCCTGTACCTCCCTGCCCTGTCTTCCCTCCCTGGCAAGGCCTGGGGGAGGGAAGTGTCCTGGGGAGGGGGGCATGAAGTTGAGAGGAGAGGACAGGATGCTTCTAGAAGCCACCTGCCCACAGGGACATCGGCGTGATTCTGGTCCATCACCCCTTCCCTCAGCTTCTGCTCCTTCCCTGGATGAATTCATGCAAGGACCATCGCAGCTCCTTGCAGCACCATGGCTCGCTGTGAGCCATGTGGGCTTGTGGGGTGCTGAAGCCGAGGGAAGTAAGGCATGAGCAGTTCGGGACAGGGGGTCCCAGAGGAGGGACAGCAGGTGCAAAGGCCCTGAGCAGGGACACGGTCAGTATGATCACAGATTGTCGAGGGGCTGCCTGGAACAGTGAGCAAAGGGGAATGAAGAAGAGCCTGAGGTCAGAGAGGTGATGGGTGGAGCCCAGGGGGCCTTGTGGGGAGGGGGGGTGAGCAGAGGTCTGACATGGCCCAGCTTAGTTTCAAAGGGATCCCCCTGGCTGCCTGGGGAGATGGCCAGGGTGGGGGTGGCAGGTGCGGGGAGAGCAGGAGGAGGCATCTGCCATGAGCTGGGGTCGGTGCTTGGAGCAGGGCGGGGCACCTTTCCCTTTTCTCCGTGACGGTCACCGTGCTCACGTGACTGTTGTCCTCAGAGGGCACGACCTGACGCCAGGCGGGGTCCTCCACTTGGTCCCAGAACAGCCCGTGAGGAATGTGCTGTGGCCGCTTTAAGGATGAAGGAGGCAAGGCTCAGAGAGGCGAAGCCGCGTGTCTGGGATCACACAGTGCGGGTGGGGGGGTCGGGGGGTTAGAGGGGAGCAGAGCCAGGGTTCGGTGTCCTTTGTCACTGCCTGTCCCCGCTCTGGCCACTGCTCAGGGGTTGGCCATGTGCCCAGCCGTGGGCTCTTCCCGGTGAGCAGGGCTGACTCGGGAGTGACCTCAGACCGGAGGGCACAGCCCCTCGCTGCTCAGGGAGACCCTCCCCTGGAGGGGCCGGGACTGCCAGGGCCCCCGACTCACCTGGCCCCCTTCTCGTGCCAGGTCCACGATTACCTTCGGAGCAAGCTCTGTTCCCTGTATGAGAACGACTGCATTTTCGACAAGTTTGAATGCGCCTGGAACGGGAGCGACAGGTAACCCCCGACCTCGCCCAGCGGGCCCTCGACCTGGCAGGTGCTGGGAGGGGGCCCGCCTTCCCTGCAGCAGGCGCGACTCAGCTCTCCATCCTGGGACAGGAAGCAAACCGTCCCCTAATGTAGCTACACCCGCGGGGACACCCACGCTGAGCCCGGTTCTCCTGGCGGTAGAGGAAGTGTGTTTAGTCAGTTTGGGCCCCACCGCCAGGTTGTTGGGGTGAGGGCTGTTCCCTGACACTTTGGGGTTCCCTGATGAACATGCCAGTAGGTCATGGGTTTGGGGTTCAATTCTTAGTGCCGGCAAAAGGTAAACCCAATTGTGCGTGTGCGTGTGTGTGTGCGTGTGCATATGTGTGTGTTGGGGTTTCCACAGGTTGTGAAGGCTGCCTGCCCTTCCTCGCATGGCCACCAGAGGGCGCGCGTGGCCAGGCGATGCCTGGCTCCCTGGGACTGGAGCCCCAACGCCTCCCAGCTGACTGGGGCCCACCACTTCCTGCCCGCACTTCACACGTGGGCACCCCAGCCTCCCTGCCCCTTAATGGAACCAGGATTAGCAACTGTGGGTGCAAATGGCTTGAATGAGCTGACTCTCCTCCCCCCAGTTATCGTGAATGGGTGCTCTGTGAGCGCTCCGCTGGGCCAGTGGCCCTTCCCTACAGGACACAGGAGGTTGCCTCACCTCCTCCTACGCGGGGAGCTGTTCCCCATCACCTCGGGGCCACGTGGCTGCATGGGGATCAGTGTCAGAGGACGGGCCTCAGTCGCCCGTGTGTCCACGGGTCACGGCGGTGTTACCCTGTACCCCGCTCCCCCCCTCCCCGCCTTGGCCGCTGGCACTGGGGCAGTGTGGCCTCTCCTGCTCCCCCAGCCGCCTTCACCTGGCCCCGGCTCTGTCCCCCAGGGTGGCCCCACAAAGGCGGGGCCTCAGAAGCCCGGGTCCTGGCGGGCTCTCAGCCAGCCTAATGCCAGGCCTTTCCTCTAGAAGGCCGGCTCCCGTCCGGGTGTGGTGGCCACCTCCTCCTCCAGCCTGGTCTCCGTGCAGAGCCCCCAGGCAGGTCCAGGGTGCTCCCGGGATGACCTGGCCGAGGGTCACACCCTGCGTGGCCTCCAGGTGGCTACAACGGCCAGGCGCCTGGACGCCCAGGGGCACCGCTGGCCCTCACGCCTCTCACAGTGACCGTCGCCCGGCCTCTCTGGATCCGGAGCCTTTCAGGCTCAGCCGGCTGCTCCCTGCGACCACAGGGGGGGTCACATGGCAGTGGACATTAGCACAGCCCAGCCCCCCAGGGTGAGCGGACTCCTTGAGAGGAGGGGGCGTCCTCGGCCGGTGGGAGGCGGCGCTGTCCACCCCCGCGCAGCCAGGTGGGGCCTCCGCACACGGCATTTCACTGTCTCAACAGCAAACGTTCTGTGCACATGAGTTAAGGTTTCAGTGGCCGATTTTAGAACAGAAAGGGGCTGAGCCAGAAAGTACACTGGATTCTCCGCCCACTCCCTGTCTCCAGGATGACAGGTCTCTGAAAAAGGCGGAACCGACTCCCCTTTCCACCCCCCCCCCCCCCCGCCTGGGCCACCCCCACGTGTGGGGAGCCGGCACGGCCATGGCATACTCAGTGCCAGCTCAGCCTGGTTCAGTGACCCCGAGTGGGGGCGGTGAAGGGCTTAGAACAAACAGACAAGAGAATGAAAGCTAGGTCTCGGTGGGACGCTGCTCCCTGATGAGGAGACAGCACCAGCGCCTACAAGCCGTGTCTTTATTTTATAGCAGACGCCACGAGGCAAAGTAGGGGCGTGATCAAGATGTTAACAACATTCTCGTGGGTTTCAGTCCCACTCAACTACATGCACCTGAACTCTATCACAGGCACGTGGGGCCACGTGTTCGGACCACAGGTTCAAGCTCACAACTACAGCTGTTGGCTATCATTGTGCTGGGAAGGCTCTGCCCTCCAGCTGGGACTTGCACGTGGCCACGAGAGGACTGTGCCCTCTCCTCAGTCCAAGGCTTGAACCTGGCCAAACACTGTAGCCGCGCCCCATACCCACGGCTCCCCAGATGCACCCTGCATGCAGGGCTGGCCTGTCCTGGCTCAGAGGGAGGCTGCCCAGGGAGCCCAGGGGGCCACAGGGACCCCCCAGCACCCACACAGAGCCGGTGTGTGCAGGGTTTGCCCCCAAACGCCGCCCAGCGACCTCTGAGCACGAGGTCAGAGGAAGCAGTGTGGGTGTCACGGGGAGGTGACCCCAAACACACTCTGGGGGTGGTGGGCTCTTGGGCCGGGCAGCGGAGCCACAGCCACTCGTGGGCGGGAACCTTGGCACAGACGTGCCAGCCCCAAGCAGCACGGATCTGTGACGGATCAGAGCTCCGCATGGCTGGTTCACTGGGGAGAGGAGAGAGGAGAGAGGGCGTCCCCTGGTTTTCACAGTGAGGACAGTGGACGGACAGATGGACTGTTCTCCTTAGCAGGACGGGCAGGTCTGTGAACATTGGCACAGCAGCCGTGTGCGGACAGCGTTCACTGATTCACTCAGCTGCTCAGAGGACAGAGGGTCCTGGGGTCGGGCTGGCTGGGGGGCCTACCCTTGCCTTGATTAGCCTCCTTACAGCCCAGCATCTCTGCATATTCCCATCCCCTGCCCCCCGCCCCCTGGGGCTCTCGCTCCTGGACCAAAGGGGCACGTTTAGGAGACCTGTTCGGAAGTTGGGGGCAGAGCACTGACGGGGCCTCAGCTCCGGCCTTGACATGTGGGCAGCGATGGCAGCTGAGACGTCAGGGAGGACGAGGGGTGACCCCGAGGCAGGCTGGCCCGCCTCCTCCCGGGCTGCCTCTCCGGGTGCTGGCTCTGCAGCCCGGGGCTGATGACTCGGGAGGGGACCGTGTCCTCTCCCGCGTCCCCCCTGACGCCTCCCTTCTCCGCAGCGTCATCATGACCGGGGCCTACAACAACTTCTTCCGCATGTTCGACCGCAACACCAAGCGGGACGTGACCCTGGAGGCCTCGCGGGAGAGCAGCAAGCCCCGGGCCGTGCTCAAGCCGCGGCGCGTGTGTGTGGGCGGCAAGCGCCGGCGGGACGACATCAGCGTGGACAGCCTGGACTTCACCCGGAAGATCCTGCACACAGCGTGGCACCCCGCCGAAAATATCATCGCCATCGCGGCCACCAACAACCTGTACATCTTCCAGGACAAGGTGAACTCCGAGATGCACTAGGTGTGCGGCCCGTCCGCCGGCCTTCGCAGGTCCCGGTCCCGCAGCCGCTCCAGCACAGGCAGTGCATTGTGGGCGGGGGTCCCCGAGGCCCAGCCTCTCCCCGGCTTCCCTGGGCCCGGCGCCTTTAAGAGGAGAACAGGGATTCACAGCCACAGACCGCAAAACGGACGCGTCGTCGGCCTTGCCGTTCAGGGTTCCTCGTCCTCGTACTTGACCCCGCGCTGTCTTTCCCGCATTATTAGGGTTTTCACGTCTCCGGGTTAATTTTCCCCCCGGCGGTTCCTTACGCACCCCCTGTGCCCCCAGGTTGGGGCTCGGGACAGATAATGAAGCTCAGACCAGCCAGCCGGGGCCCTCGGATCCGAAAGGGAGTGGTTTCCAGGGCCTGGGGGCGGCGGCTCCCTGTGCGTGGGGACTGAGTTCATGCTGAGACGTTCGGGACGCAGGCTCGTCGTTTAGGTTCTTCCCATGTCTTTCCATGTCCCGGTCCATCAGGGTACTGAGTGGAGGGGGTGCCGTCTTCCCGTGCGTGTGCCTGCTACGCCCGCCCGACTCCCCCAGCCTCTGCTGCGGCCCGAGGCCTCAGGACACCCATGTGATCCCTGTGCACCCAGCGCTTGTGCAGCCCCGGGCACCCGTGGGGATTCCCTGCCCCGCCCAGGCCCTTCTGGAATCCTCATCTTGACCCTTCACGCACCCCTACTGCTCACTGCGTGCCAGGCTCCGTGCCAGGTGCCAGGGAGGGGAAGGTGAACAGTTCATCACCCCCATGGCTCACACGAGGAAACAGGCCCCAGAAGGACCCACAGTTTGCCCAGGGCGTGCACCCGCGGGGGCGGGGGGTGCGTCAGTCCTGTCCGGGCCTTCCACGGGCACCGACCTACTACGCTGGCGGCTCACGCTGAAACCACAGCCTGGCCCGGAAGCTTCTCATCACCTGTGAGCGGGACAGAGCAGGTAGGACGACGGGTCCCGGAGCACGAGGTGCAGGGTGGAGAATGGAGAAGCCCCGGGGGCTCCCGCTGTTTGCTGGCTTCAGGAGCTCGGCCTCCCCACCTGCTCCCCGCCCCCCCCTACGCAGCCCCCTCTCTCCTCTGTAGACACACTGACCCGCCTCCCGGAGAAAATTGCATGTTAGGACCATTTAGGCACCTTTCCTTTAGGGCCCCACCGTCTCGGGACTCTCCTGGGGCCACGGCGGCGTCAAAACCAGCTCCGCCCACCCCACCCACCACCCACCCCGTCTTTGCTGGGAAGGGCAGCGGGACCGGGCTGTGCTCTTTGATTCAGAAAACAGCCTGCACAGGCCCCACCAATCCCAGCCGTTCTTGTTTTAACAAGATGTAACCTGACGCAGGAAATAGACCCACCCGAGATTCTTCTCCGTGGGCAACGGTGTACCCACCTGTGTGTGTCAAAGCACAAACACATGGCACTCGCCTCCGGCCATTCACACGAGGGAAGGGGTCCGTGCATTCCTTTTTCTAATCAACGTGAATGAAGAACGTTTGTGTCTCACGGCAAGACCAGGCCGCCTGGCCGCCGTGACATGTACATACCCCTCCAATTAAGATGAACAATCACGGGATCGGATTCCGCCCACCCCCTTTGGAAAGAGGTTCGGGAATGGGGTCAGCTGTCTGGAACCTTGTGGAAGCCAGAACCCAGCTCTGAGGGCCTGACCCGGCCCCTGGGATGCTCGGCACGACCGGTTCCCTCTGAGGTTGCGCCCCGGAGAGGAAGCCCGGCCGGGCAGCTGGGGGGCTGTCCGACCCCAGATCTCACACGCTCCGTCTGCCGGGTTCAGATCTCACGCAGGACCCAGAGGGAGGTCTGTGCACGGCTCCTGGCTCCTCACGTCTGTTTTAAACGTTGGCTGAGACCAAACCAAAAAGGGAAAGAAAACGATCTTCCCGAAGGAAAGCCCGTCTTGGGATCCCTGGGAAATAACGTCCAGAGAAGACCGAGTAACCAAATGTGTGTTGAGAAGCGGTGCGGAGGGCGGAGGGCAAAGCCGGAACCGGCGGGAGGACCGGGAACAGTCACAGGCGTTGCTTCCTGGCGGTTGGTTTTTCTGCTCTTCGTGCCTGTGGGGCTTGCGTGGGCCTTGCAAGGCGGTGGCTGGCTGTCTTGTCAGCTCTCGGGGCGGGCCGGGCGGCCTGGGGCCGCGGGGGGCGGACAGACTGACCCTGTTGGACCCTGTAACTCATGGGTGCATCGTTTTCTTTGGGGTCTCCCAAATCATCCAGCTGTGGAATAAAATTATAAATATGTGAATACCAGCCTTTTCCAATAAAATAACAAATGTTACACTGAAAATCAGGCTCAGGGTGGTGTTTGTTTTTTATTTATTTACTAGTGGCCCAGTGCATGAAATTCGGTCGGGGGGCGGGGCGTCCCTCAGCCCGGCCTGCATCCTCTCCAATCTGGGACCTCTCGGGGAATGTCTGACTGCCGGTTTAGGCTCACCCCCAACTGCTCCCACCTGCCGGCCTGATCACCCCCAACTGCCCCCACCTGCTGGCCTGATCACCCCCAACTGCTCCCACCTGCTGGCCTGATCACCCCCAACTGCCCCCACCTGCTGGCCTGATCACCCCCAACTGCCCTCCCCTCCTGGCCTGATCGCCCCTAACTGCCTCTGCCTCAGCCCCGCCACCATGGCTTTGTCCGGGAGAATGTCCAGAAAGTCTCCTGGAAGGTCTTCCAGTCTAATTAGCATATTGCCCTTTTATTAGTATAGATTTTTATTTTTAATATATTTTTATTGATTTCAGAGAGGAAGGGAGCAGGAGAGAGAGGAACATCAGTGATGAGAGAGAATCATGGCTCGGCTGCCTCTTGCACACCTCACACTGGGGATCAAGCCTGCAACCTGGGCATGTGCCCCAACTGGGAACTGAACCGTGACCTCCTGGTTCATAGGTCGATGCCCAACCACTGAGCAACACTGGCCAGGCCGGTGTTGTTTTGACAAGGCCCATCACAGGGTGTGGGTCCGGTCCCGAGGCGACACACCTGGGTGCAGGGAAGCCCGGACCACTCCAGGCTCTGCTGCCTCCAGCTCCCAGTGCAGCCTGGGATCTCTCCAAGCTGAGTTCATCACCGAGGAAACGGAGCTGACCATCCTCGGCCATGTCGTTTTGGGAGGGGTGGGGTTGCGTGGCTGCGTGGCGAGGCCTGCAGAGCACTGTGCTTGGCCATGAGCCTCCGCATTGGGGAGTTTGTTTTGAAGCTGGCGAGCATCACCCCCCCCCCGTGATTTCCCAGTCCTCACACTCTCCCAGGATCGTTAGGTTTTTCATATCCACCGTGAGAATGTGGTGCAGACGAGGAAGTCGAGGTTCTGAGAGGTGAAGGATGAGCTGGAGCCGCCTGGGGGGGAAGGGCCAGGGAGGTGGGGTGTGAAGCCACCGCCTGGAGGAAGGGGCCGGCACAGGGAACCTGGGCTCGTCAGGGGGTTAGAAAAGGCAGGACGCGGACTCTCCCCCAGGGTGTCCGGCAGGAAACAGCCCTACCCACACCTCCATCTCCGAGAGACCTGCCGGACTCCCGACCCAGGCCTGTAAGAGAAAAGGGGCGCGGTGCTAAGCTGCTCATTTGTCCCACGGGCCCTGGAAAATGAATTCACTTGGGCACCTTCATTCCATCTCCCGCCCCCCTCCTCCCGCCCCGCCGGCTGATTCCTGCGGCTCTCACAGCTGAGGGCCCTCAGGCGGGTCCCGGCCGGCCTGTCGCACACGTGAGAGGGCAGTGGAGGTAGAGCCACCGGACTCCACGCTGCCCTCGTTGGGGGTGGCAGGAGGGATCCTGCTGGGAGCTCCCGGCAATACTCAGGGCTGGCACCCACATCATGGCACAGCGGGGTGAGCGGGGGAGGGGGCCTAGAAGGCCAGGAACACGTCGGGAGCTGGGCCCCTGGGCTGGTGGGCTGCAGGCAGGCTCCCCCTGGGTCTGCACACGTGGACGGCCCGGGGTCAGAGCTGTGGACGGACCACGATGAGGCCGGGGAATAAGGAGCTAGGAAAATTCCTTGGCTCGTGGAATGGGGAAACTGAGACAGCAGGACACACAGCCGAGCAACTTACAGCCAGATACAGGCGGTCCCCGGGGCGGAAAGCCAGGTGCTTAGCAACGGGCAAAACAGGTGGCCTCTCCTCCCCTGGCATCTCGCTGTCCTGTGGGCGAGACCCCTGACCTTTCTCCCTGGAGATAATATTGAGGCCTTGGCTGGATTTCGGCTCCAGGCCCAGAAAAGCGCAGAACCAGGTGGGCGCTGCCAGGACCACCTGCGAGGACTAATGACCCGCCCTGGCGCCGACCAATCGGGAGCCACGGCCCTGAGAGGCCACACCGGGAAAGCTGATGGGCCTTCGACTGAGACCCTCCCGAAGCCCGCCTAACGCACAGCCTTTAAAAGCCTAAGCAAAGGCCCCGGAGCAGGCCCTTCCGTGAGCCGGCCACGCCTTTCTCTCCCTCTCCTCTCTGTGTGCAGCTCCTAACTCTAAGGGACCCCACGAGCCTCAAAGCCAGGGGAGCACTGGGCAGCTGTACATCGTCCTGGGCTAACCCCCTGGACCTGTCCCCAAGGCCCCCCTTTCCCTGACTCCCCCGTGAGCTGGCAGCACCCGCCAGGCTCACTTCCTTCCTATAAGGTTTCTAGCGGCCAGAGCCGCCCGCTCCGCTCTCTGTTGCTGCTTCTGTCTGCGCCCCCACCCCCTCGTTTCGCTGTCCCAGCTTCCATAGCACCCCTCCTCGTCACCTGGACTCTGCTGTGAGCTCTCTCCTGCACGAAGTCAAGAGCCCACCCAGGCCAGGCTCTTTCCAGTAACAACGTGAAGTAACAACGCTCAGACTCTGCCCCCACCCCCCCCCTCCCCCACCCCGTCTCCGGACCTCTCCGAACTACAGGCCATTGTCTGCTCAGATGACAACGTCCCTATCACCCTGTCTGTCCTCACCCTGGGGGCACCGAGGCCCTGACACCCACCAGGCTCCGTCCGTGAGCCTTGGCCAACACGTGGCCCACTGGGCGATGGGCCTGGCTGGCCACCAGCATTCCTTCCCTCGACACCACCTTTCCGTGGGCCCCTGCGAGCCATGCCCCGTGCTGAGGGGTCTGTGTACCTACGTCACCCCATTCCATCGCACAGCACCCCAAAGAGGATGCTGTGACTTCCTGTAGTTCGCAGACAAGGACACTGAGGCACAAAGAGGGGACTTCGCAGGGCTGTAAACTTGAGTCCTGGAGCCAGCCGGGATCGGAGCCGGGCAGCCTGCACCACCCCAGGTCCCTGCAGGTGATTCTGATGGATGCCCAGCCACGGCTCCTGGGGGTCCTCTGCCCAGAACTAAGGCTGCCCCCCCCCACCCCCAGACTGTTGACCTAGAGCCCCGCAACCACCACCTGTTGGGGCAGGGCCTGCAGAGGTTCAACCACCTGGTGAAAACTTGAACAAAGGCTCCAGCTTCTGGGGTGGTTTCCTAGCAACCCAGCAGCTTTAAGAGCTCAGAATAATTGCCCGAGTTCTGAGTGATTCACTTCAAACAGCTCCGTCCTTTTGGAAAACAAAGCCCCATTATCTCCGCCTGGATCCATTAGAACGGGGCCCACACTGTCAGGTGATGCATCCGATCAGAGCCTTTCAGGGAGGGGCTGAAACGTGGGCAAAAGGCAGCAACAAAAGTACAATGGAGATGGAAAGGAACCCAGTTTTAAAATGATGCCCCCATTGTCAAACTTGCAAAATAGGCATGGAAGTGTGGAGGAGCGAATCGTTCACTTAGCACCTGTGCAAAGGCTGCCTGAGGAGCAGGTGACCACGGCATCTGTGAATGAGCCTCACCTCTCACCTTGGCGGCTGTTAGGGCGCGGGCTCTGAAAGAATTCACACCTGAGAGAAGAGATAGATGTGGAACGTTTATTTTTACTTTCCCCAAAGGGAAAGGGCCAGGTGCCGTTGGATGGCACAAGGCACCCAAGACAGTGGGCTGCTCTGTTATTAGGGTAAACGGCAGTGGGGCAAAGCGATAGAGAGAGGAGAGGGAATCGGGGAACTCACGCTGGCGTTTTCCAGCTCCCGGAGGCTGCCCTGCGGAGCCAAGGCTTGTCTGACCGTCAGCCATAGATGTCCTAGGGAGGCGTCTTCATCAGCGTCTTCACAGCCTGCAAAACATTCTTAGAGCGAAGTTGCAAGAGGTTCAGAAGGGGGGCAGCTTGGGTTTGAAAGGAAGGGAGAAGGGCCCTTCCACTAACCAGAAACTGGCCTGATTTCCCTGGAGTCATTAAAACTGCAGGGAGGAGGGGGACGCAGGAATGTAGCCTTGAAAGTAGCTTGGCTTGTCTTGCAGTTTGAACAGAGGGGCTGCTGGGATCAGAGGCGCTAACAATCTTGGGGCTTCATTACCAGGTGCTTCTCATACGTTGTGGAAGGCCACCGCCAAGAGAAAGGCCTTCTCCTGCCCTTACATGGACCGCCGTTTATCTCCGCCAAGCTGCGTATTCGTTTATTCACCCAACAGGTGTTGCCCCGGCACCTGCCAGGGGAGCCGCACGGGGGGCTGGGAGGGTCGGAGCAGGGCCCTGCAGCCCGAGGCTGAGTCACAACCTGGCGTTGATGGGCTGTGGGTCTCGGGACACCACCTACCCTGCTGTATGTGGAGGCTGACAGTCCCACCTCATGGGGTTGTGGGACTAAACAAGAAAATCTTTGCATATGCGGTCAGCATAGAGCCTGCCTCCCCACCCAACCCCACCCCCACTCCTGCGTGCCCCCCCAGCCAGAGCCCAGTAAGGACATCACTGCTGTTCCCTTTAACTGAGGTCTTGCTACACCTGCCACGGGGCCCAGCCATCCCTGGGGAAGTAGGGAAGTCTGTGTCCTCACTGGGAGTGAAGAGGCCTTGCTGTTTAGGGCAGCCTGCAGGAGGGAGGGGTGCCGGGGGCACTGGGGGAGCTGGGGAGGGGAGCAGGAGGGGGTTTGCTGGAGCGTGGAGCCAGCAGGCTGACCCAGACTGCCAGCACCAGCCCGGATGGTGGGGTCCGGGGCTTCCCCTGGTCCCAGCCCTGTTGGCCAGAATCCAGATTTATTAGCCATGCAGGTGGGAGGGGAGGCGGGAGAGTGGGGAGTGGGAGGGCTTCCCCCAGCTGCATTGGAACCTGCACCCATCACTCTCCATGGGGCCACCCCACTGGGTCTTTCGGGAGCAGCTCAGACGCTGCTACTGCCTCCTGGAAGGCCCGTGAGACCCTACGCTGACCCTGCCTGGGGCTCCCCTGGCCGGGGACGGGGTGAGGCCCAGCCCTGAGCAGGCAGCTGACATGCTGGTGCTCCCGGCCAGTCCGAGGCCACTCCACGGGCAGTGTCTGAGGAGGGCGCTCGACCCCGGGAAAATGCCGATTTCCTCGTGGCCCCGAAGGAAGGCGGGGCTCCCACCTTGGCTCTGCCGTGTGATTTTGGGCAAGACGTGGCACCTTTAAGAATTCTCATGGGAAATGCTGGCGGGGGAGCATGAGACCTAGTTGCAAGGACCACATGACCTCATGTAAGTGGTGCCCGACCCACGGTGGCTCAGACACCTAGGCCCCTGCCCCTGGCAGAGGGTGGTCAGCCCCCCCAGGGACGCCCGGTGCTGCCCCCCCCCGCAGGGACACCCCCTCACAGGGACACCCCCCCGGGACCCCCAGTGCTGCCCTCGCCCCCTGCAGGGATGCCCGGTGCTGCCCCCCCCACCCCCCCGCAGGGACACCCCCTCACAGGGACACACCCCCCCCGGGACGCCCAGTGCTGCCCTCCCCCCCTGCAGGGATGCCCGGTGCTGCCCCCCACCCCCCCCAGGGACACCTGGTGCTGGGTGCAGGCAGCAGCCTGTTTATCAACAGGAAGGGGGACGGGAACACAGCAGGAGCCTTGGGACCACAGGGCCAGGGGTGGTCTCATGTTTACGGTTCATGGAAGCGTCCAGTCTCCAGAGCCAGAGCACACAGCTGGCCAGGCCTTCCACGCCTCTTCTCCTCCAAACTGTCCTCCCAGAGCTCAGTGGCTTTTCTGGCTCGGGCTTCAGGGCCCGGAGGGGCTCTGGCTGCTGGCAGGGTGGGCCCACCTCGACCCCGGCCTTTGACCTCAGCTCTGTCCTCCGAGGCTCTGGCCGCGGGCCGTGCCCGAGGCCTCCCAGGGGTGCCCTGCTGTTGGTTAGTCTTCCTCTGGCCTCGCCAAGTCCAGCTCCTCCCCTTGCTCTCACGGTGGGCGAACCCACGTGCTCCCAGAAGCCACCTGCCCGTCTCCCCCCTGGGCTGGGGGTGCCTCCCTCCAGCTCCCATGGCACTTCCTGCTCCGAACTGGGGCCTCAGGTCTGACTTGGGTGGCTTTGCTGAGGGCAGCATCTGCTCAGCATCAAAGCGCAGTAAATATTTGTTCGAGGGCGGCCAGCGCCTTCGAGGCTCATTAGTTAAGTTAAATAAAGAATGTTTTAGCTGGTCAGTCACGGGTACTGGCCACGCTTTCCTGCACGTCAGGGACGAGGGCGGACAGGGTTGGGTGCAGACAGCGCCATCAGGCACCCCGCCCTCTGCCTGGATTAGGCCACTCTGATCAGCTCCACTCTAAACAGGGTTATTTTCACAAAGTTTAAGTTTCTAAGAAGCTAGAAGGTTCTGAAGTTCCATGAGTATTTAACCTTTTAAAATCCCATGTTTGGTGAGCATTTACTAGGGCTTGGCCCCATTTTCATCACCCTGCAAGGAAATGAACTCATCTGAGCCTAAACAACCGAGGTAGGTGCTGCCATGTCCCTAATTCACAGTGGAGGGAGCAGAGGCCTGGGAGCACGCCCTCTCACCCCAGGTCACAGGGCTGAGTCCGAGTGGGATTCCCGTGGAGCAGCGGCCGGCTCATCCGCTGTGCCTGCTGCGCCTGAACTTACAGAGCACCTTCCCCACTTCGGACTGGAGTCCCGGGTGTTGGGTGTTTAAGGAGGTTGCATTGCTATGAAGTTTTGAAAACCACTAAGCTCCGACTTCCTGTTTCCCAGGTTGGACAGAGGCCCGGGGATGGACCAAGTGGCTGCTGGTCACGCCAGGGTTTGTGAAGGAGGCAGAAGTGTAACCTGGGGTCCAAAGCCCAACCCGGGCAATCCTCAGGGGCCCAGCCGCCCGTCCAAGTGCAGGCGGCTCTGCCCAGCACGGAGCGGGCCCCGGGGAACGGGACAGGCCGCCTCGGCCACGCGGCTCTGCTGCTAACATGTGGCTGGCGTGGCCTCCTCCCCGAGCCTTTTTCTCTCCTGTGGCTGGTTCAGGGCTGTCAGTGCACCTCCCTCACACGGGGTTAGGACAGAGGTCACCTGTTTGCTCAGGAAGTGCCAGCCCCCCGCCCCCCACAGTTAGTGGTGAGTCTGGGGGGGTGAAGCTGACCTGTGAAGCATTTAGTGGCCTCAAATCTTTAGGATCAGTGAGGGGGCGGGGCTGACCTTTAACCTCACCCCCACACCACCCAGGGATGTGGGGCTGCAGGATAAACAGGACGATGTGACGCTGTCCGGCACTGACCACAGGCTATGGTTTCACAAACCGCAGGAACCACGCAAGCGCTATTTCACCAGCGATTGGTTTCACAGATAATTGCAACCATGCGCGTTTCAGACATGGCAGATTTCGGGCCAGCCGAGTGGTCAGGCCACAAGGCAGGGCCCGGCCTGGAGGCGGTGCCAGGCCTGCTCAAGGGCAGGCTCGCCAACTCCTGCGCCGGGTTTGCTCGTTGTAACACAAACTGCGCCGGCGTGGAACTCGGCGCAGGGCAGACCTGTCCTCGGGGCCGTGAGAAAGGCCTTCCTTTAAACAGAGGCAGGAGGAACGGACAGTGATTCCAACACAGGCTTTATTCTGCTGTTCGGGGCCCCCGCCGTTCTGCTCCCCGTGGGGACACGGCCAGGCTTTCCTCGGGGCTGGAAGGGACACCCCAGGTTCTGTTTCCTAGGCCTGATAGAGCCAGGCGAGACCCTCACCCGCTCCCCACTCCCCAGAAGCGGAAGACAAGCTGTGGAGCAGAGCGCAGCGTGGACGTGCTGTGCCCCTCGCATGGCTCCAACCTGGAGGGAACAGGGGGGCCTGGGCCATGTGACGGCTCAGAGAGCCCGCAGGGCCGGCAGACAGCTGTCGAGGCTTAGCAGCCACCAAATAAATAAGTGTCATGTTGAGTTTACACAGCAGCACATTCAAGAACAAATCCACACAGAAGTGAGCAGGGCCGGGCGCTGGTGGTGGGGGGGGGGAACATCACTGCAAAGTGCCTCTCGGGACGGGCGTCCGGTCCACCCGGCACCCAGCCTCACTCGGGGAGGGCAGGATGGGGTCAGGCCGTGCATGCAATTTCCACGCCACTGGGCATTCCAAGTGGCAGAGCTGAAGCAGGCAGCTGGCGGAGGAGGCCAGCTGTACACGACAAAGGCCCCTGCACGTGCACACGCGAGCACACGCACACACACGCACACTCAGCATTAGTGTTGCGCTGGCTGGCTGGACGGCCGCGCCCCGTCCCGCACCCCCAACCCGCGGGGACGCGCCCTCACACGGCCGACAGGAAGGGGAAGAAGAAGAAGTCGAAGGCGAACTTCACGGCGCCGTGCACGGTGCTGCGCCAGTCCTGCTCGATCTTCACGTGGCGCCGGGCGGGCGCCAGCTGGGCCATGCAGTTGAGGCAGCTGATGGCCTTGAGCTCGAAGACGGGCCACTTGCTGCCCAGGCGGCCCTCCAGGACGGTGCTGAACTCGATGAGGCTGCCCTGGCGCAGGCCCAGCAGCACCTCCTTGAACTCGCTGCTGGCCCGCAGCACGATGTCCTTGGTCACGTCGTCGTCCTCGGGGCCGCGGCTGCCATTGGCGCTGAAGGGCATGCCCACGGTGATCTCGAACTTGTAGCGGTCGAACCGTTTGATGTGGCAGGGGTGCTTGGCCAGCCGCTTGAGGCGGCACAGCTCCTCCTCGGCCGTGGAGGCGTGGCCGGGGCTGCAGGCGGGGTAGGCCTCGCCGTACAGGCAGCGCATCCAGTCGCCGATGACGAACGGCAGCATGTTGATGGCCGACTCGGCGCTGTTGTCGATGTCCGTCACCCGCACGTACTTGAAGCGGCCCGTCCACGTGACCCGGTGGCCCTCCAGGTGGCTGCACAGGATCTGGGTGCGCGCCATGTTGGTCTCCTTCCAGGCCCGCGGCCCGCACAGGGCGCCGTACTGCGGCCAGGTCAGCGTGGAGTTGTACACCTTCATGCCCTCCGAGCGGTACACGTAGAACCAGCAGAACAGCACGATGGCCGACACCCACACCAGGATGAGCTTGACCACGGAGCTCCGCGTCAGCGACCGGACCAGCTCCAGCACCGACAGGTTGGCCCGGCTCCACCAGCGCAGCAGCAGGGGCACGCTGCAGAGCGCCAGGGTGACCGCGATCTTGGTGAGCTCCAGCGACACGAACCAGAGGGCAAACTGCACCAGGCCCATGAGCGCCAGGCCGGCCGCCAGCACCGGGAGCGCGAAGAGGAAGAGGAAGTAGCCGATGGAGGCGCGCACCAGCCCCAGGCCGGTGGAGTGGAGCAGGATGACCACGGAGAGCTCGCACCACATGAAGCAGACCAGGTAGGGGACCAGGTAGCAGTAGGTGCCCTGGAAGCCCCGCAGCTGCGCCATGCGGAAGAAGAGGAAGAGCAGGTAGACGTAGAGCAGGCAGGGCAGGCTGACGTTCAGGACGACGAAGTGGCCCACGGGCACGGTGAAGAAGGTCTGGCCCAGGAGCTTCAGGCCGCCCCAGTCGAAGGGCAGGCTGGGCAGGAGGGAGAGCAGGCCGGCGGCCACCTCGGTCACCAGGGCCCTGCGGGTGTAGGGCTCGGCGGAGCTGCTCAGGCTCATGTAGCTGGTGGCGGTGAAGAAGACGGCCACCACGGCCAGCTCCGAGCAGGGGATGCAGTCCTTGCTGGCGATGGGGAAGGAGAAGATGACGAAGGCGACGGACAGCAGGAAGTGGACGTAGGGCTCCAGGTGGTTCCAGCCGAAGTTCCCCTCGGCCTGCTCCACGTCCAGGTTGGGCTCGAAGCGCAGCAGCAGGCTGGTGAGCGTGCGGAAGCTCTCCCAGGCCTTGCTGTCCTGGAACACCTTGAGGGTGCAGATCACCATGGAGACGAAGGACAGGTAGAAGACCACCAGGGGCACGAAGAAGGCGAAGAAGTCGATGGTCAGGTTGCTGATGATGAAGAAGAAGATGAGGGCGTTGATGTGGTGGGTGGGGACGATGGTGGACAGCCAGTGCATGCCCGCGCGGGAGGCCATCTCGATCAGGTACTCTTTGATCTCCATGATGGCGTGCAGCGGGTACTTGACCACCTGCGGAGAGGGGGTGAGGCGAGGATGCAGCCAGGACCAGAGGCTGCTCGCTGCCCCTCACGCCCCCCAGGAGGCAGCCACCCAGCTCTGGGCAATCGCCCTGCTCTCCCACCACTGGCCCCTGTCTGTCTGCGCGGGTCTTTCCACCGCAATGCACTCTCGGTGGGCCACTTCCACCCACCCCGGGGCCCTCCCCTCCCCACGGGCCTCACCCTGTCCACACAACAGCACCCTGGACTGCCGGGCACGGCTCATCTCCTCCTGTGCCTCGGGGCGCCCCACCTGCCCAGGGGGACAGGAACCGCACACCACAAGCCCACGCTGGGCTCCAAACAGTCCTGGGTGGCAGTGGGGGCAGGGGCTCCAGAAGAGCCATGTGTGAAGGTGGAGAGCGGTGTGGCCGCCCACTAAGGGGAGGGGATTCAACTGCAACAGGGCTGGGCAGGCGGGCCATGTTCCTTGGTGTCAGGAGACCCAAGGAACAGTCACTCCCCCCAAACACACCCGCCCACCCCCATACACACCCCCACCCCCATACACACCCACCCCCACACACACACCCACCCCCACACACCCCCCACCCCCACACACACACCCCACCCCCACACACACTCCCACCCCCCCCACACACACCCCCACACACACCCCCCATACACACACCCCACCCCCATACACACCCCCACCCCCACACACACACCCATCTCCACACACCCCCCCATAAACACACCCCACCCCCATACACACACCCACCCCCATACACACACCCCACACACACACCCACACACAACCCCACCTCCCCACACCCGCCCAGCCCCCCCCACACCCCCACCCCCCCACACCCCCGCCCACCCATCCCGCTTAGAACAGACACACGACCCCACACGACCACATTCAAGTGCAGGCCCTTCCCTGCCGTGGGTCCCCGCTTGCACCCAGTGCAGAGGGCAGAGGCAGCCCTCGGCCTGGACCGCAGCAAAGGGTGAATGAGGCTCGTGGGGAGCTGAGCTGGGAGCGGCCTTGGGAAGGGGGTGGGGTGCTTCTCCCATCCGGGGTGGACCCCACACCTGCCCGGTTTCCAGGCAGAAATCCCAGGAGCTGGCGGCCCTGCCAGAGCTCGGGGGACGTGGGAGGAGGCTGGAGGGGGTGAAACAAAGGGGCTGTGGGCTGTGCCTGTCCTTGCATGCCGTGTGGAGGGCAGGGGTCTGGGTGTGGAGGGGCAAGGGAGGGGAGGAGGGGCTCTGGGATGGCACCCCATTGGCGCCGGGTGAGGTGGGCAGCACCACTTCCACCCACGCCCTCAGGACAGACCCTCTGCGTGAGCATAGCTGGGTGACCACCCCGGGAGGTGGCTGTCATCTGCCCGAGAGCCGTGGCTAGCACTGGGGGCGGGGTGGGGGGGGGGAGCTCTCGGGGGCAGGGTGGGCACACGTGGGCATGGAGACTGAGGGCCTCTGTGCACCTGTCACAGGCCCCAGCTCCGGGGCCAGCAGCCTCTGGCAGGAGCGGTGCAGGCTCCCGCCCGTGGGGAGGGCACTGGGGCACTGGGGCGCCTGGGCACCGCAGCGTAGCCTCAGTGGGGACTTGGGCGCTTGCTGGAGAGCAAAGAGGCCTCTGTGCAGGTCCTGCCCCAGGCTTCCTCTGGAGGGGCCCTGTGTCGCCAAGGCCTGCTCACCGGTCCTGTGCGCGGAGGGACCTCGAAATGGCAAGACAGGCCAAGGTACCCCCAGGGCGGCCACCGCTCCCGTCCTCCTCCGTGACCAACGGCGCGGCGGCTCTGAGGGAGCCGGCATGGGTCCCCACGTGGCTGGCACCTGGCCACTCATCTGAAACCCTATCCTAACGCCCAGGGCACTGCTTTTGCCCGTGAGGCCACACAATGACATGGTTGAGAGAACTTTTAAACGACGGAAGTTCTAGAACAGGCGGCCTGATGGAGCCCGGCTTTGGCCTTGCACTGAGGTGCCTGGGCCGCTGCTCGGGCAGTTCTCTCCGTGCAGGTGCCAACCCGGCCTCCTGTGGCCCCACCCGGCCCCCTGTGGCCCCACTGCCTTGAGACGGAAGACATTCCCATAGAGAAAGTCCAAACACGTGGACACAGCTCTTCTCTGACCAGGAGACACTGTAGAAGCCGAGTGGGGAGTCAAGTTCTACAAAGGGGCACTCAGTGCTCGGCCAGGTCTGAGGTCGCCAGCCGCTCCCCACTCGGGAACCCAAGGCCACGGGACCTCACAAAGCGCCCGCCTGGTGTTAACCAGAGGCCCAGAGGCCGCGCTGTGGGATGCTGTCAGCCCGAGGGAGCGTTCAGGCCGACCCTGCAGCCCCTAATGCCGCATTGGCCGGGTCCGGCTATCCCTGTGCTCACTTCTAGGTGGTCTCAGCTGTCGCACACCGCGCCTGGAGCCCGGAACATTCCGTGGGAGGCACCAGCTCACAGGCCTGTCCTCACCCCTTCGGGAGCGACCCCGGAGCACACGTCCTGCTATTAAAAGCTGGAGCAGCTTCCAGCTGGGAGCCACCTGCTGTGATGCACTCTCTCCTGCGAAAGCCTTTCAATGAGCAAACCTGTGAAGGGCCCAGCTCTGGCAGCTCTCACACACACACACACACACACACACACACACACACACACGGCCTGTTTCTCTCGGACCCTCCATCTCTTCCCCGAAAGGAATGAAAGACTGTGTAGCTCTGAGCTCACTGCCCATAAGTGGGCGACACACATGCTGTCCATGCCGGGTGCTTTGTGAGCGGGCCCTGCAGCACTCACCCTGGGACCGAGACTGGGCCACAGGCCACGGTCCCCTGGCTGTGGTCTTCTCCAATGGCCCTCCCCTCTGACCCGAGCTGGGCCCTGCCCTCTGACCCTCGGCCCTGCCCTCTGACCCTCGGTCCTCCCCTCTGACCCTCGGCCCTGCCCTCTGACCCTTTTCTGCACTGGGGAGTGGAGTAGAGAGCCGTCGTAAGTGCCCACCTTCCTTCTGATTCTCAGTAAGGACACTCTTGGAACCTCTCTGTGAGCGCGCAGCCCCCGGCTGCCTCTGCGTGGACCTCCCACACAAGCTGCGACCGCCCTCGGTCCCATTCCTCAGCCGTCCTGGCCCCGCATCTAGCACCGTCCTGGCCCCACATCTAGCACCGTCCTGGCCCCCGATCCAGCGCCGTCCTGGCCCCCCATCCAGCGCCGTCCTGGCCCCGCATCCAGCACCGTCCCGGCCCCCGATCCAGCACCGTCCCGGCCCCCGATCCAGCACCGTCCCGGCCCCCGATCCAGCGCCGTCCCGGCCCCCGATCCAGCGCCGTCCCGGCCCCCCACCCAGCGCCGTCCCGGCCCCCCACCCAGCGCCGTCCCGGCCCCCCACCCAGCGCCGTCCCGGCCCCCCATCCAGCGCCGTCCCGGCCCCCCACCCAGCGCCGTGCTCTTGAATGTGCCCTGTCCTCGGGGTGCTCACTCAGCCATCAGCCGTGAGGTGGCGGCCATGCCCGTTGCCCTGGGCTGCACACCTCTGCCTCGTCCTGGGTGCCGGGCTGAGCACCGTCTGGCTCCCGCAGGGCTCGCTGAGCTGTGTCCCCAGTGCCACCCCCTGGGCTGAGCCCCCCACCACTCAGGGTGGTCACACACGTCCGTCACGCACAGACCCCGAGGGCTCTTGGGTGACTAATGGGCTTTGTGAGGCCTGTCTGCCAGGCCCTGGGCTGGCCGACCTGTCCGGGTTGTGCAGCCCAACCTCTGCAAACCTGGCGCGCTCTGCAGGTGAGACGGGCGCATGCGGCTCAGGCCAGTGAGCAGGGGAAGTGCGTGGAGGGCAGGTGGCCACCTGGTGTCTGCACCGAGGTCTCCGCAAGGACACACGTCTGTCACAGGCTGGCCCGCCCCTCCTTGCTCTCCACACATGCGCTCCTCGCTCAGTCAGGCCGTGTGGGGCTGCTCGTGGCCGATGGTGGGGAAGGGGTGCCCCCTGCCCTCAGGCTGGCCCCGGTCACCTCCTCGCCACTCTGTACTCCACCCGTCTCTCCCTGAGCCCCCGCTGACCTGGTACCCTGGCATCCCTGCACCCGGGTCCCCCTGCTCTCCTGAGCACCCGCTCTTGCTCTGCAGGAGGCATCGTGAAGAACTAACCTCCATTCTCTACCATAAACAATTTCTCAGAGTGACATCATCTAAATCACACTGGGCCGCCGCGCACGGCACCTGCTCCCGAGGGCGCCTGGGGGTCGCCGCACGCTCACCTTCAGGCGCAGGGGCAGGGCGTCGGGGCTCTTGCCCGCCAGCTCGTCGTCCTCGTCGTCCTGCAGGAACAGGTCTGTGGGGAGGATGCCCTGGGCGTACTTCTTGGTGATCTCCACGAAGTCATCCAGCGCGATGTAGTTCTTGGCTAAAGCGGGGAGAACGGCACAGGCAAGGCCGTCACCGCCTGGGCGGCCGTCACGCCTGGAAGGCCGTCACCGCCTGGGCGGCCGTCACGCCTGGAAGGCCGTCACCGCCTGGGCGGCAAGGCGGGCAGCGGCTGGGCCAGCTGAGGCAGGGGCTCAGACACCCATCTCTGACCTGGGCAGTGGGTGAGAACCCGGCCAATGAGGAGGAGAGGGAGAGAGGGAGGCAGCCGGCTGCCCCCGGAACAGAGCAGGAGCCGAGGCCCCACCCTCAGAGCTGGATCTGCCCAGAGCTCCGGCCGTTCCAAACACATTTCCCACCTGCACGGCGGGAAAGTGGGACGTGCCCTCTGAATGATGCCCTCCCCTCCCCCGCCGCCCCCCATGCAACTGAGACCCTTAGGGCCTCTAATGTCCTGTGAGGACTGTGCCGACCTGGGAGCTCCCGTTAGTGCTGAGCAGCCCTGGTCCCCCCACCGCTGTGTCTCCCCCGAGTGGGCGCCCGGGGCTCTGACCAGGAGTGCACTCACACGCTGCTGCTGCACACGGGGGACCTGAAGGTGTCCTCTAACTGGACGTCCTGAAGGCACCCCAGCTCCCAGAGCCCCCAATCTTCCATCCCTTCCCCCATCACACTCTGCCCTCTACCCCACAGCCCATGCTGGGTGCCCCCCCCTTACCCTTCACTGTGAGCTGCCGCCCCCCCTTGCTGACTGCCCAGAACCCGATGTGCCCAGGACCCGCAGGGACCATCGTGTCCGCCTTCCCGCTCAGACGCTTGCTCCCAATGGGCAGGGGTCTGGGTCCCGCGCCCAGAACTGACACCCATCACGCCCCAAGACTGAGGATGCGGTGGACGCGGGCACAGGGTGGCGGGCACGGCTGTACTCACACTCGCTGCTGACCAGGCGCTCCAGCACCCGCCGCTGCTTCTGCAGGGACTTGGGGACGGGGCCTGGCTGTGCCCCTCCATCTGCAGGGAGAGAGTGGAGCGAGAATGAAGGCGGGCAGCCCTCCGCAAACCAGCGGTGCACTCCTGGGGGTCCCCAGCTCTGGGACCACAGGGCCTGCAGCCTCCGCCGTACGCCACGTCTCTGGCAGCCACCTCTCGGCCTCCACCCACTAGAGTGACTCAGTGCCCCTCTGGGCATAGTGCGTCCCCTTTATGGACAGCATAACCGGCCCCAAACACCTCACTGGCGTTGTCCTTGCCAGGGTCCTCCCTGGCCTAGACTCTGCGTCCCGTGTCCCAGCCCTACTGCTGGGGCTCCGTCCGGGTCTGCTCCAGGAGTGAACACAGCCGGCACCGGAATGTTCTGCCCTTTCGTCAACGTCCGTCCACCAACCACAACCCACCTGGGCTCTTCCCATGTGCCACCCGCTGAGGGAGGGCAGAGCGTGACAGCAGGGAGTGGCTCCGTCACCCAGCAGAGGGGCAGGGGTGGAGCTGGGCTGTGCTACTGCAGGGTCACTGGGCTCCAGGTGGCCCCAACTGTCACACCAAGCATGGCCACCCTTGAGCCCCAGGAAGGAGCCCCAGGCACGGGGTGTGCCCAGAAGGCCCCTCCCGAGGCCACGGGAGACCCTGGGGAAGGCCGCGTACCGTGCTCGTTGACCTGACCCACGTTCTCCAGCAGCTCGGACACGGCCACCTGCTTCTTCCTCTTGGGGTTGAGCTTCCAGTACATGACCAGCGCCGCCTTGCGCACGGCCCGCTCCAGGTCGGTCTCAGAGGACAGCTGCTTCACCTCCTGCTCGTTCTCGGAGGTGATGCCTGAGGGACCAGCGGGCGCATCAGGGCCCCGTCCTGCCCCGAGCCAGGCTCTGTCCGAGGGGCCCGGACGGGACTCATGCGAGAGGCATCCCAGCCCCTTTGGTCACCAGGCAGAAAAGGACATCTGTCCACAAAGGACACCAGGCCCAGTCCCTGCGGGCGGCCACCACACCCAGCAGCCACTGTGGGTGGGCGGGGGCCGCCTGTCGCCCCGCTCGCTCCTCAGACCCTGGCCCTCGTCCTGACCGGCTCCCTCACGGCCTCTGGGAACTACTGGCTCCGACTCCGCCGTGGGGGACGCACTGACCTGCTCGGACAGCGCACGGACGGTCTGCTCAGGAAGGAGGCCGGCGGGGAGGGACTCTGGCCACCACCACCACCCAATTGGGTTTCAGCCCACATCTGAGCTGTGGTTTGGCAGGCAGCACGCATCCCCTGGGCAGCTGCCCCGAGCCCCACCGCACCCACCTTTTCTGTCCGCCAGGCAGCGGCGGAGCAGCTTGACGGCCTCGCGCCGGCCCTGCTTGGCGGCCAGGGTCAGCCAGTCCACGGCCGTGCAGTTGTTGAGCTCCTCGTCCGCGTCGCCCGCCAGCTGCAGGTAGTGCTTCCCCACCTGCCAGGGAGACACCGCTCAGGCCGTGCTCAGCAGGGGCTCCTCCTCCTCCTCGCCCCTGACCTGACCCCCACAGCCGGCCCCGCCCCTGACCTGACCCCCACAGCCGGCCCCACCCCTGACCTGACCCCCACAGCCGGCCCCGCCCCTGACCTGACCCCCACAGCCGGCCCCGCCCCTGACCTGACCCCCACAGCCGGGCAACCTCAGGCTTCCTGGACCTTCTCCCTTCCCTAGTGCCGGGCCAGCCTCCCCTGTCACTCAGGCCAAGAAACAAGGTTGCAGGAACGGGGTCCCACTGGCATCTGCACTATGCTGGGCCTGTGGGACTCTCAGGGCACCGGCTCCTCACAGACACAAGGAGGGCATGGCAGCCCCTCCCCAGATGCAAGGAGAGTGGAGTGGAGCAAGGACAGGTGTGAGCAGGACACAGGAGAGTCCTGTGAGCTCCCCAAAGAGGTGGCAGGAGCGACCAGGCACACAAAGACACACAACAACAGGGGGCCAGGCACATGGCGGCATCACCACGCTGCACCCAAGCCCGTCCACACGGCACCGACCCCGGCACCGACCTCCATGACCACAGAGCTCTCGTCCAGGCCCGCTGTTCTAGGGGCCACGGCCTGAGCCTCCCACCAGACACCGCGTCCTCACCTCCGTCTGTGCCTTGGGGTCCCCGGCCTTGGCCCTCTCCAGGACTTCTTCAAAGGGGGTTTCCATGTCTCCCTTCACAGGCCCTTTAACAGGAAAACAATGTCACGGAGCCGGCCTGTCGCTGGGCAGGGGCCGGGAGGACAGCAAGGACGGCCAGACCTGGAGCACTTCTCCGTGAAAACCCGGGTTGGGAGGTGAGAGAAGACACCCCATGATGCCCCACACGGAAGAAGGACAGCACCTGGGCAGTCAGCTCAGCCTCTGCTCTGTCTCTGGGCACGTGGGGAGGACGGGGCCACAGACCCGAGTCCCCCCACCTCCCTCGGCTCACTGCCTGACTGCAGCACTAGGAGGCCCCACCTCAATACCGAATCTGCACCCCGATGCCCTGCACCCCCCCACACAGACCAAAGGCACGTTTTCTGAGATTGCAGTCTATACACACATGGTCTTTGGAAGCCGCATCAGTGCGCATACATTTTGAGATAACTTTTTATAATAGAGATTTATAACCAATTCCCACGTCGACCTGTGGTGGGACTTACCATTCCACTGGCTCGGAAATCCCGCTGAGGGGACAGCCAGGCCTCGAGGGGATTCCCGGTCCCCTTCACTTTATAAGGGGCCACACGCCATCCTGTGTGGCATTGTGGGGGCTGTTCTCTGAGCTGACGGCCAGGCCCAGGTGCCCGCCCCAACGCCTCATGCTCGTGCCGCATGTCACTTTCTAAAGACTGAGCCCGTGCCAGCAGCACCACGCCCCTCACCAATCTCACCGGCACCTCCCCGCGGTGCTCGGTGCTCGGAACCAGTTTCTGAAAAAGATCCCCTTTGCCCGCCCCTTTCTGTGATTTACAACCAGTACTCGGGGCCTCCTGCGGTGGGGGCACAGGGAGGGGTGGGGCCTCCTGCGGTGGGGGCACAGGGAGGGGTGGGGCCTCCTGCTGTGTGGGGCACAGGGAGGGGTGGGGCCTCCTGCGGTGGGGGCACAGGGAGGGGTGGGGCCTCCTGCTGTGTGGGGCACAGGGAGGGGTGGGGCCTCCTGCTGTGTGGGGCACAGGGAGGGGTGGGGCCTCCTGCTGTGTGGGGCACAGGGAGGGGTGGGGCCTCCTGCTGTGTGGGGCACAGGGAGGGGTGGGGCCTCCTGCTGTGTGGGGCACAGGGAGGGGTGGGGCCTCCTGCTGTGCGGGGCACAGGGAGGGGTGGGGCCTCCTGCGGTGGGGGCACAGGGAGGGGTGGGGCCTCCTGCGGTGGGGGCACAGGGAGGGGTGGGGCCTCCTGCTGTGCGGGGCACAGGGAGGGGTGGGGCCTCCTGCAGGTGCAGGCGCACAGGGAGGGGTGGGTGTGGAGGGAAGCCTGACCCGGTGAAGCGCCTTCAGCATCAAAGTGCCCAGGCCCAGTGAGAGCCGCCTCCACGGTCACTGACCCTCCAACAGGTGCATGAGGAAGGGGGCGCTATCTTCAGTCCAGAGCCGGCGTCCACAAAACCTGAGCCTCAAGCCCCGCTTGGCCTGGCTGACAGTGGACCCCACTCCTTGACCCCACACCTGCCCAGGGCGCCAGCAGCCTCGCAGCCTGTGCCCAGGACGCCTGCATGGTCCGGTCCTTCCTCCCTCGCACACTTCCTGGCAGTCTGCACCCTCACCCAACGGTGCCGGCCCCCATCCCTGTCTGTGGCCCCGCGGCTGCCCAAGGGAGCACTTGGCCTGGTGCGAGCAGCGGGAGCCTCAGGGGGCGGTCCTGTGGCTGCGGTCAGCTGCTGTGACTGCACAGCCCAGATGTGGGGGGCGGGGACCCTGAGGCGGCCAACCTGCCCAGGACTTGTCCTTCCCTGTCCTCCCCTTCCCTCCTCTCCCCCCTTCTCCCCGCCTCAGGGGCAGGACCACACAGAAACCACATACTTCCTGATTTCTTATCTGAAACTTCCAGGCCTGTCTCGTCCACCCAGGGCTGGGCCTCTGCAGCCCGAGGAGGAAGGCCGTGTGGCTGGGCTGAGATTCAGGCCAGGCCCTGGCCCGCCCAGAGCTTGGCGGTAAAAGCAGACACTCGGGGCTCCCGGAGGAGACAGAGATCAGAGCGCCCGTCAGGGCTGGCCCAGCAGGAACTGGACAGGAGCCTGGTCTGCGGCACCGAGCCCCGGGGGCCAGGCTCGGGGGGCGGGGCTGGGAGGACAGAGACTCGGGTGGCCCTTCACTCGCCGAGGTCCCTGGACCAGTCTGTGACTCGGTTTCCTCATCTCCAAGTGGGGATACCAGCAGCACTCCCCCTGTGGGGAGGGGTCACACAACGCCCGGGGACAGCGACCCCACAGCGGTGCTCATCACAGTGGGGCGCTGCGTGGGCCTTGTGAGCTGGGGAGTCACCTTGGCAGCGGCCTCTCCAGGGAAAACATCCTGACCGGCTGGGCGCGCTGGAGAGGTGCGGAGAGCGTGACCAGGAGAACTGGGGGCTGGGCTGCCGTAACTCACAGACCCCCTGGGGGAGACGCAGCCAGGAATAGGAGAGCCGGCACAGGTCCCGCCCTATGGTGGTGGGGGAGAAAAGGCAAGCATCCCCCAACATGCACTCGCACACACAAGCGCGCACACACACATGTAGTTTGTGGCATAATCTGATACACACACAAGCCCCCAAACACAGATACACAGTCCTGAGCTGACCTTATGGTCAGTCACCAAAGAGGTGTCTAGTGGGGGTCATAAAACTCGGTGGACGCACTCATGTGCAAGAGACACCCCAACAGGAGGCCCGAAAGGGACCTCAGTGAAGGAGCCAGGGGCCAGGAGACACTTGGTGACATTCATGAAGCCTATCAAGTACCACAGCTCAAGATACAGCCCATCTCTGTGGGCCACCGGGCAGGTCCCTGCAGGGCGAGGGGTGGGGACTCAGCGGGATTCTGCAGGCACGGGCCTGAGGAATGTCCCTCCAATGCACAAGGTCCCAGCACCCGCACAGCCCTCGCGGATGCCTCAGGCTCAGTACCACCCTCCCACTTCACAGGTGCAGACATGGCTGGGTGACCCTCAAAGGCACCCAGCATGAGGCTGCCAGCCCAGCCCAGTCACTCCTCCGCTAGTCTCTGGAGAGGTGAGCCCAGCCCAGTCACTCCTCCGCTAGTCTCTGGAGAGGTGAGGAGAGTGTGACCGGGGGGCTGGGCTTCGGTAACTCACAGCCCCTTTGGGGAAACGTAGCCCATCTCCGAGGTCCCTCCGGACCACGGCACATAACAGACACACAGTCCGGGTGCCCAGACATTTGCTGCGGAGCCCGGTTGGGAAAAGCTTGGGAGAACTAAACGGGCAGCCAACCACAGAGTTTTGTGGTACAGGTTTCTGCCCACCAGGATCCAATTCAACTGCCAGCAAGCAGTGCTTATATCCTATATAATAAAGAGCTAATATGCTAATTAGGCTGGATGGCGGAACAGCCTTCCCGAACAACCTTCCGGAATAACCAGTGGGCGGGGGACGGGGGCTACAGGGCCACAAGGCAGCAGGGGCCGTGAAGGCCTACTTTTGCACGAATTTCATGCATCGCGCCTCTAGTATACTAATAAAAGGGTAATATGCTAATTAGACCAGAGACCTTCCGGACTTCCTTTCGGACAAAGCCATGGTGGCAGGGCCAAGACAGAGGTGGTTAGGGGCAATCAGGCTGGCAGGGGGCGGCAGTTGGGAGTGATCAGGCCGGTGGGGGGGGGGAGGGGGAGTTGGGGGCAAGCAGGCCGGCGGGGGCAGGGGGGGGGGCAGCTGGGGATGAGCAGGCTGGCAGAGGGCAGCCATTGGTGGTGATCAGGCTGGAAGGGGGGCAGTTGGGGGCGATCAGGCAGGCAGGCAGGTGAGCAGTTAGGAGCCAGCGGGCCTAAACCAACACTCGGACATCCCCCGAGGGGTCCCAGATTGGAGAGGATGCAGGCTGGGCTGAGGAACACCCCCCCTGCACGAATTTTGTGCACCAGGCCACTAGTCTATATATAAAACCCTAATATGCAAATAGACCGAATGGCGGACAACCGAACAACCAAACAATCAGTCGCTATGATGTGCGCTGACCACCAGGGGGTGCACTCGTAATATGGCGGGCATAGGCAGCAGGCAGCAGAGCGTGGAACATGGTAGGCATTGGCCACGGCAGGATGGTGGCGCAGGTGAGCAGGGTCACCAGACCAAGGCAGGGTGCTGGTTGCTGTTATCAGGGTGAGCCTCTGCTGGTTACTGAAAATTCTTTGCTCCCGCATCCATGTACCTGCTGCCGGCACTCAGCATCAGCCCCATTGCTCGGCGCCATTAGTGGGTGTGAGCAGTGGCTGCCGTCCCCTATTGCCCCCAGGGCTTCTCCACCTCCCTCTGCTCCTGAGGGGCGATTGGGGTAGTAGCCACCGCTTGCACCCGCTGACAGCACCGGCTCCACTTGCACCTGTTGGAGGAGCCGGGCGGGGGCACGAACAATGGGCCAAGACCCGCCCCTATGCCCGCTGCAGCCTTGTGGCCCACAGTTCCTTTCAAGTGGCACGAATTCGTGCACTGGGCCCCTAGTTTTTAAATAAAAGGAGAAGGGAGACTAGCAGCCGGCAGCACACACGGCTGAGCACGGTTGTGGGAATCTGTCCCCACTGACTGAGCGTGCGAGTGTGCCCGTGGGCAGGCACGCCAGGTGACAGCAGTGTGTGCATGTCTTGCTGTGGGATGAGGTCAGAAAGCATAAGAGGCAGCAGAGCCTTTAGAGACAGGCTGGGCTGCCACCGGTGGAGGTGGTGCAGGTGGACTGTGGGCCGTGGCTCCCATGCGGCACGAGGAGTGACCACGTGGGGCCTCAGACCCTATGGCCCGAGGAGTGGGGAGGGGACGACACAAGCTTCCCCAGCACTGTGGGCGGGGGGGGGGGGGGGGGGGGGGGGGGCTGTCTTTCTCCCCTCCCCCTCACAGTGCCTGGTGCGGAACCAGCCCAGCGTAAGCAGGTCTGAGCTGATTTTAAATAAAATAAGGACACGTGACATCCCATCTGCGCAGGTGAGGGCCGAAGGGCCGCGATGGAGTGCTGGGCCCTGACCCGCAGGGAAAGCCCCACAGGAGGAAGCTGGATGGGGCCTGGACCACGCAGGGACTTGGGGCTCACCCCGCACTGTGCCCAGGGAGCAGCCCTGGCCTGGGCTGAGGACCACCCAGCTTCCCCGGCCCTGAACCCTTACCCGTTCTGTCCACTCCTTCTCGGCTCCTGGCACGAGGGGCCTGGGGTGCTGCCGGGACCCCGGCTTCTCCCATATCTGGTCCAGGTCCAACTTGGGGTCCAGGAGCTCTGGGCGCTCCACTCTTCTCCTGTTTCACCGAGGAAGTGCCATTGAGCCGGGAGCGGGCCTGGGGCTGTGCCGGCGGCGATGGCTGTGGGTGGGAGGGGCTTGGAGGAGAGGCGCTGGTGTCCATCCTGCCGGGAGAAAAGCTGTGGGTCAGACACACCAGGACCGCCCAGCTGGGCCTGCTCAGGCCTCCTCTTAGGGAAGGAAAGGAGGCAGCGAGGGAACGGCTGGGAGCTGCCCAACATCGCTGTGACCTCAGCCTCACCACAGCCTCGTAGGACCGTCCCCACTTACAGAGGAGGAAACCGAGGGAGCAAACGCACTCAAGGCCAGTGCCGTCCGGCTCCACGGGGCCCAGCAGTCGGGAGCTCAGGCCCCAACATCTGAGACCTCAAGTCCCCGCCTCACGGGGCACGAGCCACACGGCCTGGTGTCCCCATCTGAGCAGCGAGAGGGATGCCCTGAAGCAGCCTGGCTGTGGAGGGCTGCCTGGCGGCCTGGCCTCCGTGACCGTCCACCCCAGGTCTGTGACGCAGACCTGACTTGGGAGAGGGGCTCGCAGAGGTAACTAACACTCTTCGGAGGAGGGCATCGGGTGTGGCGGAGCCCTAATCCACAACGGTGGCCTTGCCAGGAGAGGAGGGAAACAGAGACACAGAGGAGACCACGGACCAGAAGGCAGAGGCAGAGACTGGAGCGGTGCAGCTGCGACCTCATCAGAGTCACAGCAGCTGGAGGGCAGGAAGGATTGGTCTTCGAGGTCCCAGGAGCAGGGGGGTAGGGTAAGAGAGGGGGAACGGGAGAGGGGAGGGGGGGCAGGAACCACAGTCGGTGGGCCTGGGATGAAGTCAGACCTGCCCAACTCCAGGGCCAGAACCGCAGGACACAGATCTCAGAGCGCCAACGCCACCAGAGAGGAACACACACAGAAAAGCAGGTGACGTAAGCCGCGTGGTGTCTGAGAGGATCCTGGGACCGGCTCATGATGGGGGGGAGGGGAAGGCTCAGTCGGTCCACAAAAGCAGCTGCTCCGGCTGGTGGCAGTGTGGACACAGACACCACCGGCATGGTGAGGACAGCACGGTCACAGACCCGGGGCTGGACGCTGGCCCTGGGCCCTGGCTGGGCTTCGGGGACATAACCCGCTGACATGGTTGGCCCCCGTGTGCACAGTGGGGATCCTGCGAGGCCCCTCCCAGACTCCAGGCCCATCCGCCCTCCTCACTGAGGTGAGGACGCTGAGCTTGGAGCGGGCAGAGGCTGGCAAGGAGGGCACCTGGCCCCCTCACCTGCCACAGCTCCCTGCCCTTGGCTCCGCCCCACCAGCTGTGCAGCCCTGAGCGGGCCTCGCCCCTCTCTGCACCTCAGTCTCCTCTGTAAATGGGCTGCCACCCATGCTCGGGGACACTGAGGACCAAGTGAGACTACACCACGAGGTGCATGGGGAGGGAGGGTGTGGGGGGGGTGCGAGGGTCCCTGACATGTTCCAACACCCAGCTCCGAGCATCGAGCTGATGGGGTCGGTGACCGACACATCTCTAGAGGGGCCTCACAGCCGTGTCTGCCCGTCCCCAGCTACACATGGTCCCACAGATCTGATCTGTATCCATCAAAGAAGCCTGCCGAGTCCGATGTGGACACTCCTGCCTCAGAGGGACTCAGCCCTTATTGTAAAACACGCCCCCCCCCCCCGCCCCGCCGGGGGCAAACCTGCAGCGCGGGCAGGCCACGCAAATCGGCCCACAGATCAAAGCAGTGCAGGCCTGTTTCCAAACCCCAGGCTCCGGGAGCCAGACCACGAGGCCACTTCTGCAAAACCCGTCATCGGTGGCATGTGCAGACCCAAGTGCGTGCCCCGGCTGTGGGCGGAACACCGGCAGTGATGCAGCATACACAACCGGGCACTGCGGGCCACGGCTGACCTGAGCTGGCAAACATGGCAGGACTTGAACCCTGGGGCCACGGCTACTGGCCATCTCCATGGCTCCTGCTGCCCCAGAATCAAGTGCCACCCTCTTGGAATGGCAGAGGGCAGCTCGCCTGAGAGCTGACTTATGCCGGGCATTTCTGTCGTAATGACAACAAACATGTATCTGGAACATGCTCTGTTCCCGGCGCTTCCCACAGACTTCTCCGGGGTCCTCACGGCCTGTCGGGTAGGTAGTAATATCCGGGTGTTATAGGGGGAGACACGGCTTAAGCTTCACCCCCCGCGGGTTTCACAGAAGAGGAAGGGCGGGGCCAGGAAAGCAGCCACAGCTCAGTGTGGGCGCTGGAATTCCAACCCGCAAAACAAGGGGCCCCTGCAACCCTACCCCCCCGGCCTTCTCTTCCCTGGTCCACTCCCCCCAAACAGGGTGCTCCTCCAGGCCCACAGCCCCTGCAGAGCCCCCTCCTGCTGTCGGTCTCCGCTGCCCTGCCCGGCCCCGTCCAGAAGGCGGTTATGGGTGCTACAGTCCGTCCAGATGCTGCCGCACTATACAGCTGTTAACAGCTGTACACGAACACTTAAAGCTGTATGCTGTGTACACACGTTTAAACAACAGAAGAATGTGTGTGTAACACTGTTAGGCGGGATTCCAAGCAGCATGACGTCTATTTAGGCTGAAAACAAAGCTTATCTACAGAAGAAGATGGAAGAAAATGCCTCCACAAGGTAAATACTGACTATCTCTGGGTGGAGAGATTACGGGTGTTTTCACTTAATTCTTTTTCTAAATGTATTTCTCTAATTTTGTGTAACGGATGTGCAAGGTTTGGGGGATTATAAGAATGTTTTTAAACGCACCTCTGGGAGCCCTTAAGGGTGTGGGCCCAGGGGTTCCAGATGCTGGGATGTCTGCTCGGCCCAGCCCCCGGGCACAGGGCGGCCCCTTAAGGCAAGGGCACCAGGCCCTTGGAGGCTCCCTGGTACCTATTTTTGCCCCAGGGTATTAAGGGCCAAACCAAGGAACATTCCCAAGTGCCAAGTTCACAGGAACAAAGGGCGGGTCACGGGGAATGTCCAGCCGCAGCATCTGGCACGGTGAGGACAGCACGGTCACAGGCCCTGGCTGGGCTTCGGGGACATAACCCGCTGACATGGTTGGCCCCCGTGTGTGCGGTGGGGATCCTGCGAGGCCCCTCCCAGACTCCAGGCCCATCCGCCCTCCTCACTGAGGTGAGGACGCTGAGCGTGGAACAGGCAGAGGCTGGCAGGGAGGGCACCTGGCCCCCTCACCTGCCACAGCTCCCTGCCCGTGGCTCCGCCCCACCAGCTGCGGAGCCCTGAGTGGGCCTCGCCCCTCTCTGCACCTCAGTCCCACTGCACACCGGGCACCTGGCCTGCGCCTGGCACTTCTCGGGCCCCCCTGCCTGGAGAGAGCTCCTCAGCCGGACGGGAAGAAGGACATCTGAAGACACAACCATGGAGGTGGAGCTGGCCTCAGTCTGCGGTGGAAAGAGCCAGGGTGGGGATTCTGGAAGAGAGGCCAGGACCTTCAGGACCGCAGGCACGAGCCAGGCGAGGGTGGAGGAAGGGGGTGTGGGGCGTTCCAGCAGGGACTGCCCAGCAGAAAGGGCAGCGGAAGGAGAGTGAGCCGGCAATGTGGCTGGGAAGGTGCAGGTGGTGGAGTGGCCTCCGGGAAGGGGACAGGGGGATGAGAGAAGAGGCTGGCTGGGTGGCAGGGGAAGGTCCTGGGGGCCTGAAGGAGTGCCAGGCTTCGGGCCGGAGGAAGTGAGGGCGGTGCTGAGCAGGGGATGGCAGCTAACGAACCAGTGGGGCTGTGTGGGGACAGGACGGGGGCACCAGGAAAGGGGGCAGGTGGCCGTCCTCTGAGCATAGCTCTGGAGCCGGGAGAGACAGGGGCACCACTAACTGAATGTGAGGGTGGGGACGCAGAGGGGGGCTGGGTCTGTGGCTAAGGACCACAAGGTGGCAATGCTACTTTCTGAGGCGGGGGCGTGGGAGCGTGTAAAGCATAAAACCCCCTCTGTATTAGGATTCTTCTTGTCACCAGCATCGGGACCAGGGCTTGGTCTCTGTCCTGCAGCACAGGCATTTTGGGGGCCAGGACTGGGCTAGGCTCCCCTCTTTGACCGTGGCCTGGGAGGGCAGAGGAGACCTGAGCGGGACTTCCACCCCCCCCCACCCCCCCCACCCCCCCCACCCCGCAAGCAAGGTGAGAGGTGGTCGCCTAGCAACCTTTCCTGCGTCCACCTGCTGGGGGAGGGGAGGGGGGAAAACAAAGGAACTTCTGTCAAAATCCCTGGTCAGATACCTCTGGGTTCCCAGGAGAACCCCCGGAGGGACACCAGCCAGTGTGGCCTCCAGCACGGCCCCTGCACTGGGTTGGGGGTGGGGACGGAGTGGGGCGCAGTGCAGTCCGCTGCCTGCACAGAGGGACTAGGACTCTGTGAGTGATGGATCCGGGCAGGAGGGAAAGCCCTTTCCATGGGCCGAACTCCAAGGGTCAGTGTCCAAGGTGAGGAAAGGCGGGTGTGTGTGTGTGTGTGTGTGTGTGTGTGTGTGTGTGCAGGTCACCAAATCCCAGCCAGCCTCTGCTTCCTCGTGGGAAAGCGCGACTCCTACCCCCAAGCTGACCTAGAGGGCCAAGCCGTGCACAAATGCTCGTTCCTTTAAAGGGCTGGGTCAGATTCCCCAGATTCTCATCTTTCAAAACAGAAACTATGGTTCCGAGGGCCGGGCTCACGCAGCCCCCCCGCCCCCCACCGCCTTCCCCAGGAGTGGGGTGCGATGGGGGTAACTGTCACAGTGTCCCCGGGGGCTGCTGCTGCTCAGCGGGCCGGTCCCCACTCGGGGACTGAACCCCACCAAGCCCCTCGGGCCCTTCCAGCGGCCCGGCGGGAACCGGAGGCGGCCCTGGGTCCCACCGACGGCGGCCGCGGGGGAAGGGCCATGACGGGGCAGCTCGGGACGGTACTGCGGGGACGGGCGGCCCGGGCCACCCGCCGGGTCCCTCCCAGCCGCGGACCGCCTGCCTTTCGGGCTTTGCCGCCCCACACGGGGGTTCCGCGGCGAGGCCCGAAGGGCCAAGGGCGTGAAGTGCTTGGAGCGCGCTGTGCCCCACAATTCCCGGGCGCTGGGGCCCAGGGGGCGCTCCCCCCGCCCCCCCCCAGGAAGACCCCACTCAGGCAGGGGTCGCCGTGGGGCCGCGGAGCGGGCGGGACTCCCGCCCTTCCCTTTCGGGGGAACTTGCAGAAATGGGGACCGGCCGCCCATCTGCTCATTTGGGGAAACTGAGGCCCGAGACGGGCGGCATCTCTTTCCATCCCCCCCCACACGCGGCCGTCCCCGGTGCCGAAGTACTCACCGGCCCGCGAGTGGGCCGCACGCGGCGCCGCGCTGGCTCTCGGGCCTCCCGGGTCGCAGCAAAGTTGTCGGGAGGAGCCGGACTCGCCGCGGCCGGAGAGAAGCAGCCGGGACGAGCGGGCGGCGCCAGCAGCAGCCACGGCCCGCGAGTGCGGCCCTCCGCGCGGAGAGGGGCGGGGCCAGGGGCGGGGCCACGGACCGCGCTCCACTCCCGACGCGGCTGGGAGGACGCGGCGCTGGCTCGGCCCGCTGAGCGGCCGGCGCGCCTGTCAATAACTGCGCACTTCCGCCAATCACGGCGCGCCTCGCCGGGCTGTGGGAGACTCGTCCTCCCCAGCACCGCCAGGCTGGAGGGCGCCGGGGGCCGGTCCAACTGCGAAAGTTTCCGAGCCGATTCGGGCCTCGGCCCCGCCCCGCCCCGCCCCTGCTCGGCGAGACCTCTGTTCTCTGACTATAACAGGTGGTTGGTTGGACCCGTGGACAAAACTCGTGCCACTCTCACCCACCACTCTTCAGGTTCATTATGCTTGCTATTGCAATAGTAACTAACAGGTTGGGCGCCTACTATGCGCCAGATGCCTTCATTCCAGGCCCGCTAGAAAGAGGGGGCTCCCCTGCTACAGCAGCAGGGATACAAAAATGTGGCCAAGCGTCGCTTTACGTGCAAAAAATCAAATGCACGTAGCGCTCTTTTCACGTAATTGGGGGGCGCGTTTAAAGATGTGTATTAGCCCAGGGAGTGAGGCAAGGCCAGGCAGCTTGAGAACCCTCTTCTTCGGTCCTGACCCGATCTGAGGGGTGTGGTTTGGAGATGAGGGCAAAGGTCTATCCCTGAGGCAGTGAGGCCCTGGGCCGGGCCTGTGGCCGGTGTCTGCTCCATGTGTGGTCCTCCCGGCCAACCTGAGCTGGGGCGGGGGGGGTGGGGGTGGTGGTTGCCAGCGGTATGCTACCAGCATGTTGGGAGCAAAGATTCCGATGCTTTTGGAGATGACCTCCACCTACTGAACACATTGCCCGGGGCTTTTGTCAAAGCTGCATGCTTCAGGTCCCTCACCTCACTTCATTCCCCAGATGCCCCCCCCCCACCCCCACCTCCTCTAATACCGTGAGGCTCACAGGGAGGAAGGAGATCGGCACCAGGCAGCACCCCTTCCTGCCCCAGGTTCAGGAGGTTTTCATTTTACCCCAATGACCCAACGAGGCAGGTGCACTGGCTCACTTTTATTGATGAGCATATTGAGGCTCAGATACAGAACTCCTTCCCTCCTTATAATACACGAATGACAGAAAAGTTGGCTAATTACAAAAAGTAGAAAGAATTAAAAATGACTCAGAGGCGATTGCGGCTCACATTTTGGGGCCTCTGCATATTTAAGAAAGGGTTTCCAACACTTGCTGCCGACACTGCATGTGTAGGTGCACGTGTGTGGCTGTTTCACCAGGGCAACGACACCCTGACCCCACCACATGTGTTCATGTGAAGTCCGAGGGGCAGAAACATTGGGTCCCGGGGGCTTTTCAGATCTAAAGACACATTTACCGACACAGGTTTCTCAGATCTGTTTCCAGGTCACCGCTGAGGGCTTGGGAAATCACTGTAGGGTTGTTTTTCCCAATTCCTTCCCAATATGGTGACTGAAAAGTGGTCTCTTTGCTATTGTCATTTGATTTCCATTGTCACTAATGCCGTTGCACAGTTCATGTTAACTCTGAGAAACATCCCTCTCTCCATTATTGGGAACTCAGAGGCGCTGTGAGAAATCACCTAAATGAGTTTGTTTTCTTTTCAACCCGCCCCCCTTTACCGCCCATCCTCACCTTGAGCTCGGGGGACCGAGGGCCTACCTGAATGGCCCTGCAGCCCACCGGGGGAGCCAGCCATCCCCCCTGCACCTGCGAGGCTGGAAGCAGAGAGGTCTCCCCCAGCAGGGCTTGGCCCAGGAGCCATTCAGATGGGCCTGAACACAATAAAATTGTGGAGCCCGGCCAGCATGGCTCAGTGGTTGAGCATCGACCTATGAACCAAGAGATCATGGTTCAATTCCGGGTCAGGGCACATGTCGGGGTTGTAGGCTCGATCCCCAGTAGGGGTTTTTCAGGAGGCAGCTGATCAATGATTCTCTCATCATTGAAGTTTCTCTCTCTCCTTCTCCCTTCCTCTCTGAAATCAATAATAAAAATATATTTTAAAAATGTATGAGACTTGCATAAGGAGCCTCAGTCAGAGCATAGAAACATTTAACATTCGCCACAGCACTAAAAAATGTTTAAAGTCACAGGCAAGTGCAGGAAGAGAATGGCTGGGGTGAGGAGAATCAGCAAACTGGAAGCTGCTGTGGAGTAAATAAATGCCTTGTAGTGTGGAGGGAAAGCACATGAAAGCCATCAGGAAGGAGATGCGAGGCTCGCAGGACAGTTCCAGGAGGAACAGCTGCAAGGGACAGGAGCTCCGAAAGGAGCTGGAGGGGAAATGGAAATGAAAGAAACGCTAGAAGAAAATGTGTCTGGCCTGAAGGTGGCCTGCGACGTCTCCCACTCCAAGGCTAAGGAGAAAGGCTTGCAGAGTTCCAAACACAACCGGTTACGCCCAAAGGCAGGAATCGAGGGGCCCCAGATCCCTAGGGGACTTGGAACAGTGTCCAGGGACTCTGGTGATCCGGTCAAGGGGCTGTTCCCCTGCTGTAATGGAAGTCATTGTCAGGGCAAAGGAAAGAACACAGTGACAGGACAAGGCAGAGAGGGCCCGGCCTCGTTCCCTTTTCCCTGTGGAAGTTCCCTTCTCACTGAGACAGTTCAGTCACGGCCAAGACCTCAAGGTAGAGCGGACGTGGGGCACAGGAGATGGTGGGAGCAGTGACCCTTGCACAACACCCGGTTCAATCGACATATGCCTGGGGTTTTGCACAGTAATTGCTCAGTAAGTGTTCTTGAGATCTATGCCACGTACTGTGAGGCTAGGGATGGGAACGCCCGGCCCCCAGGCCGAATAAGGCCCGTGAAATCATGTGGTCTGGCCCCACCAAGGCATTGGGGTGAGTTAATTAAATGTTTGACCAAATACAGCAGGCTGATGTTTAAGTGGATAACTTTGTATGGCCCACGAATGATGTTATAAATATCCAAACCGCCCTTGGCTGAGAAGGGTTCCCCACCCCGCTGTAAAGGAAGCCTGCATTCCCCTGGGCATAAAAAACAGGGTCCAACTTAGCAAACCTAGGAGTGGAGGGAGCAAGGGGCGCAGTGCAGGCAGACACCCTAAGGCCACATCCGGTTGGGGGAGAGGGAGGAAGTATAGGGTCTGCTTTGGTGCCTGTGGGGGGAGAGGGGCTAGGGGTGGAGAGTGGCAAAGGCCAATGCCGTGGGAGGGGACATCATTACCATTTTCTTTGAAGACATTAATAGGGAAATAGCAGTTTATTTGTGCTCCACCTGTCTTCCCCTCCCCCCTCCCTCCCTGTGTCCCCCCTTCTAAGTCCCTTTATAAACACGTGCTCCCAGCCTGCCCTGCAGTCTCCTTGGAATCGCAGCACAAGTGGCCGGATTCTGACGGAGGGCCTGGTGCTACTGCGGGGGCTCCTGTTCCACCCACACTTGCCGGCACCTCCGCACCCACACACGCGCACCCACCCACCCACCCACACTGCACGGTTGCTGGGAGCTCTGAGCCGCTCCGTGAGTGGAGTGGCCACTTACTCATCTCTGAAGGCGAAGGCGAAGGCGTGCTGCTGCTCAGGGGCCTGGCGGTGAGTCATCAAGCGCATTTAGAAGTTCCCTTTGGAGAAAGGAACAGTGAGGGGGTGCAGGCAGCTCCGGGGCAGCAGGAGGGCCGGGGCACAGGCCTCCCCCGTCCCTGCCATCCCACTGTCACCGTCACTGTCACTAGTCATCGGTGTGGGTTCTGCAGAGGAACAGAACCCACAGGACCTATGAAAAATGAGGTTTATGATGAGGGGCCGGCCCACGTGGTCTGGAGGCTGAGCAGTCCCACCACCTGCCGTCCAGGAGCTGCAGCCAGGACGGCCGCAGGTCAGGTTCAGTCCTCTCCGAGGGCCCGAGGCCTGGGGGCACCGAGGGGTGCAGGTGGGAGGGGGCGGATGCCCCGTTCAAGCTAAGAGCAAACCGCCTTCCTCTGGCCTCTGGGTTCTCTATTCAGCCCCTAGGGCAGTGATGGCGAACCTTCTGAGCTCGGCGTGTCAGCATTTTGAAAAACCCTAACTTAACTCTGGTGCCGAGTCACATAGAGAAATTTTTTGATATTTGCAACCATAGTAAGACAAAGACTTATATTTGTGATATTCATTTTATATATTTAAATGCCATTTAACAAAGAAAAATCAACCAAAAAAATGAGTTCACGTGTCACCGCTGACATGCGTGTCATAGGTTCGCCATCACTGCCCTAGGGGATGCAGTCTGCCCACACTGGGGAGGGCCTCGCCTCTGCTCAGTCCTGACCCCCTGCTGAGGTCTCTTGGAGACCCCTCACACACCCAGAAACAAGGCTCGGCCAGCTACCCGGGCACCCTTAGCCCAGCCACGTGGCCACAGGAGCCGTGATGGCTTGGCTAACAGGCCACAGGGCTCTGTGTCACCAGGCGGGGGCGGGGGGCAGAGGCAGCAGTGACGTTTGCTACACGACCACCTTGTCCCTGGCACCCCACATCTCTGTGTGGCCCTGAGCCCGTCTGACCAATGTCAGGGTGCAGGAGGACGTCCGTCACGCGCTCCCTCAGCAGCCACCCTGGAGCCACGGCAAGACGGAAACACTGGCTCCCTGCCCTGGGGGCTCATGGCTGTTTTGGGAGCACCAGTCACTGGGCAGAGAAGAGGGATGGGCTGGCCATGGGGAAGCCACGCCCACCTGTGGGTTCCTGCAGGGGAAATTGCTGATGGCTGTGGTGGTCAGGGAAGGCTCCCTGGAGGAGGTGCTGACTTCACTCTTCTCCTCCTCCTCCTGCTCCTCCTCCTCCATCTTCTTTCAATAGGCTTTACGTATTTCCTAGGCCAGTGATGGCGAACCTATGACACCCGTGTCAGAGGTGACCCGAGAACTCATTTTTTTGGTTGATTTTTCTTTGTTAAATGGCATTTAAACATATAAAATAAATATCAAAAATATAAGTCTTTGTTTTACTATGGTTGCAAATATCAAAAAATTTCTATATGTGACCCGGCACCAGAGTTAAGTTAGGGTTTTTCAAAATGCTGACACACCGAGCTCAGAAGGTTCGCCAACACCTAGGCACTGTGAAACGGAGCAGAGTGCAGAGTTTCTGCATCCCCCCCACACCCCATCCCAGCACCGCCTCCTCCACCAGCCTCCCCAGCTGGTACACTCGCTGCAGTCAGTGACCCCCACGGCATGTCGTCACCCAGAGTCCAAGTTTACACGAGGACTCACTCCTGTGGGTACATGCAGGGGTGGGGGTGGGGGTGGGGGTGGACACATGCGGAATGACCTGTATCCATCACCACAGTCTCACACAGAGCAGATTCTCTGCCCTCAAATCCTCTGGGCCCCACTGCCCACCCCTCCCTGCCCACCCCTCCCTGCCCACCCCTCCCTGCCCACCCCTCCCTGCTCACCCCTCCCTGCCCACCCCTCCCTGCCCGTCACCCCCGACAGTCACCGACTTTCCATCTCCATGTGCTGTGTCTCCAGGACGTCCTGTGGCTGGAATCACGGTGTGTGGCTCTCGGGCCGGCTCCTGTCACTTCGCCACTCATGTCCGTGCCGCCAGGTCTCCCATGCTTCGGTGATGTCTCGGTTCAGCCGAATACCGTCCCACCGTGTGGCCGGAACACGGTTCATTTACTCTCCACCCACTGGACCCGAGGGGGCTGTCCTCACGTCAGGGACCTGAGCGTAGGGGTCATCAGGTGAGCCCGGCTTAGGGACACGGGGACCCCCTGAGGGCCACCTCAGCACCGCCCTGTACCCTGCGGGTGCCGGGAGGGCCTGGGAGCTGCCCCAGGGGTGCTGGCTCCCCCGAGTCACACCAGAAACCAACACGTCCCCTTCCTGAACATCTCCGCCTTTGGTGGCTCCTTATCCCAGGTCACAGGTGGGGCGTCAGCGGCTCTGAGAGGTCAAGGACGTGCCCCAGGTCACACTGCGACCGACACCTTTTTTCTATAACCATCCCCATCCCTGATGCTACACCACGCCTCCCACAGACCCCACGTCGGAAACCCAGCCGGCTCACTAGGCGGGGCCCGGGGCTCTCAGGAGAGAAGACGGGGGTCACTATGGGTCCCTGTTACACAGCAGCCAGCCGGCTCCTAACTTCCTGCCTCGTGGGGAGTGACAGCTCTCAGCCTGAGCTCCCACTGTCACCTCCACAACCCCCACAGGTGGTGGGAGAGGAGCTCTTGTCACTTCAGCAGAAAACAAGAGAAGACTCAGGCGTGGGGCACGCAGGCAGAGTGAGGGGGAGCTGACAGCGCCCCATTCAAAGCCACCCCCACTTTCCATGCGGGCGAGGCTTAGCAGCGGAGACGGGAATGACACAGCGTCTGGCGGAGGAAGCGGGGAACAAAGCGCTGAGATTTGTGGGGGCAGTTTGGACAGTTGTGCAAGAGATATTGTTCTTGCCAATTGTTAGAGACGTACGTTACCCAGAGAGCTTGCTGCGCACACAGGCAATTGTGTTCCTTACACTTTGATGCAATGGGAGCTGTCAGACCCGCCTGGGACTCGCTGTGTGCGGTGCCCATGGACCTCGGATGGGGAAGGGGCCGGGGGTGCGGGACATGGTGTCTGCGTGCCTTTGTTGAATTGGAACCCCATCCCAGAGAACAGAGAGGACTGGTGGCGGTTCGGCACTCCGCTTGCCTGTGTCCCGCCCCAACCCAGGGCCCACGCGCAGCCATCCTCGCGTCCATCCGCCCTCGGTCCCTGAGCCAAGGGCAGGATGGCCCAGGGGATGTGAGCACAGGGATTCCTCCAGGGGACACGCCGGGGCCCAGGGCGAGCCACACCGGGGGCAGCCTAGCGTTATGGTCAGCAAGCGGCTCGGACATGTGGGGGCCTGTGGAGCCCCGGGGGCCGGGGCAGGGGGGAGAGGCTAGCAGCCGAGCTAGGCCCCCAACAGAGGGAGGGGGCCTTCGGGAAAAGGTGGAGGAGGGCGGCCGCTAGTGGGCCCAGCAGGAGTGTGGGGTGACGAGGGCTGGGGTTATGTGCCCGCCCAGCGAGCGGCGGTCTGGTGGGATGGCTGGGTGTGCCTTACGGGGAGGACACCGAGGAGCCCGAGGTTTCTGCAAGAGGAGCCCCCAGGGCCTGGGCAGGGGTGGCCTGGTGAGAGCGGCTGGGATGGCCGCCACCACTCAGCCCCATGAGAGAGGGTGTGCAGTCAGCGACTCGGAGCCAAGTGGAGACTGGATGCGCCCCCGCTGTGGGAAGACACCCCTGCTCTTGTCCTCCTGGCGGCATGAGGACCGGGGGCCTCCCCCGCTGGCCCCCCTGCCCCACCAGCCACGGCTCTGAGCCCCGTTCTGGGCAGCGGGTCCCCTGAGAACGTCAGTCAGCGAGCACAGTCCCCACAGAGAGCCGGGCGATGAGAGACCATCCAAGGCGCAGCTGCCCGGGCCTGCGGCCACCTGAGATCTGGTCCCAGCACCACATAGACCGCCCATCCTCGCCTGGACCTCGGTCTCCCCATCTGTGACATGGCGGGGTGGCCCAGCTCTTCCCTCTGTCATCTCACTCCTCTCCACGCTCAGACCCATCTACTTGACACAGAGATGAATGTGCCAGCGCCTCTGGAATGCAGCCACCCTAACCTCCCAGCCCAGCCCCTGGTCTCCCAAGGCCTCGAGGGCGAGGAGGAGGAGGGGGAGGAGGGGGGAGGAGGAGGAGGAGGAGGAGGAGGAGAAGGGGGAGGAGGAGAAGGAGGAGAAGGAGAAGGGGGAGGAGGGGAAGGAGGAGGAGGGGAAGGGGGAGGAGGAGGAGGAGGAGAAGGGGGAGGAGAAGGGGGAGGAGGAGAAGGGGGAGGAGGAGAAGGGGGAGGGGGAGGAGTAGTCCTCATCTCGGTGGAGAGGGAGCCCGGAGCTCGGTTCTATTTCCTTGACCAATTTGGGGCACAGGACTGAGAGCTGCGGTGGAAGAAACCGGCATCCCCCGGGCTCAGGGACCCTGGGAATCTCATGGTCCAAGTGCCTACACCTTATGGATGAGACTTTACGTGGAGAGAGCGCGACTCGCCTGAGGTCACCGTGGTCGAGGGAGCACTGCGAGCACTCAGCACGCCGTCCTTAGCTCCACGTCCCACCAGGATGGCCCCACGGGGGTTTCACTGTGGAAACCAGGGCTGTGGCCTCAGGGGGCACTTCCTTTGCAAATGCAGGTCTCTGAGCAAACATGCCCCGGGGAGGTCACAGGAATTCCTGTGCGGGAAGGTACAGGGTGGAGGTGGAGGGGTCTGCATGTGTGTGTGGGGAGCGGGGAGGGAGGGTTAGGGGTAGGGTGACTTTTTGAAGTCACTCCAGTCCTGTTCCTGGCATTTTTTCTATTTCCTAGCTTCTGGTTGTCAAACCAAATGAACAATCACTTGGCTCTAGTGCCCCCTAGTGGCCACAGTTTTAATAACAACTGAGGACAAAGATAAAAGACGGGGCAGGACAAGCTCCCCCAAGAGGTGTGTGGAGGGCGGAGCTCTGAGCCTCTCGCCTGCCTGCAGGGCACCTGGGGACGGGGCGGAAGGGCGGCGTCTGCTCAGCGGGTCTGGGGGAGCCCCCGGCTCTGCACCCGTGACGCTCCCAGGTGCCGGCCAGGCCACTGCTGCTCGGAGCACTCGCGTCTGGAGGACAGGAACTTCGTGCACCTGCCCCTGAGCAGGCGCCTGGGAGTGCTTCCCTGTGCCTCTCACCATCGGGCGGGAGGGACAGGCCCAGGACCCTGCCGGCGAGGGGCGTTCTCACGGGGCCTCGAAAAGCCAGCACCCCCACATCCTCAGCAACGTGGGAGAAACACAAGGGACAGCAGCTACAATGACACAGGGTCACCCGGGACTGCGCGGCCACATACCTGATGGGCCCAGCGGAAAGTAAAAGTGGGGGCCCTGAAAGCAGGGGGACTGTAAACCTTTTCCCTTCAGAATATTTATCACGTAGACACTGTCACAGGGACAACAGGGACATGTGAGTAACAACGGAAACTTACAAATTGTGGAAATATGTTGGCGTCATAATTTATATCATACAAGAAGCAATGCCCTGTGCATGAATAGCTTGGTTATAAGACAGCTTGGTCTTGCTTTGCTGCAAGTTCCTTTACTGGCTCACCACATCTTACATTTTTAGCCACTCGCTCCTTTTATTTTAGAGAGAGGAGGGGAGAGAGTTTTGTTGCGACTTGTGCGTTCATTGGTCGCTTCTTGACCAGGGCTTGAACCCACAACCCTGGTGTGTTGGGACGATGCTCTAACCAACGGAGCTGCCCTGCCGGGGCCACACCTCACTTTCAGTCGATAAGATGGACAGTAACGTCAGCTGCCCCTGGCAAATGCAAGTCATTATTTTTGATAATTTTTCATTCTGAGGAGGATTTTCCCGTGGCTGAGACTGGTATTGGCGCTGTGAAGAGTGTTTTGTAGGCTGGGATACATTTCTGGTAAATTAGTTTGAATACAAACTTCAGTATATCTAGAACTGATATTCTTGCAGAATGTTTTTTCTAAAAAGATTGGACTCTTCATATAAAACGGTCTTGTGTCAGCCTGAATTCCGCTTCAAATGTAAGTTTACACAGTGGTGCTTTCATGGGTGACGTCTGACATTGGTTATATAACTTGTGGAGCTTATACAAGCAATCGAAAGGGACTGAGTGACATGTATAGCCCCATCACTGTGTGTGCCTCCTATCACTCCAGTTTCGTCTTCCTCTTTAATAATCGGCTCATCAAAGCTTGATGTGGAAATGGGGTTCTTTTCCATCAAACGTGACCATCTGACCCAGAATCTGTATTTCTGAGCTTTTGGGTGTTTGCACCATCACAACAGCTGCAAACCCAGCTTTCCCAGTCCCTGATGCGTTCTGCGGCCCCTGGCGTGACTATGCAATGCCCACCAGGACCTTCATGCACCGGGCCTCTAGTCTATATATATAAAAGCCTAAGTGACCGTTATGACCAGTCAGCTGCTCGACCGGCTGATATGACGCGCACTGACCACCAAGGGGCAGACACTCTATGCAGAAGCTGCCCCCTGGTGGTCAGTGCACTCCCATAGCCAACCTCCGATGCTGGCCAACTCCCACGGTTCCTCCCCCGGGCCTGCTGGCCCCAATCGGCCCAAATCAGGACTGGGCGAGACAGCCCTGATTGCCGGCCAGGCCGAGGGACCCCACCCATGCATGAGTTTGTGCACCGGGCCTCTAATCCTATACTAATAAAAGAGAAACATGGTAATTGGCGTACGACCGCTACCCTTTTCATTGGCTAATCAGTGAGTATATGCAAATTAACTGTCAGCCAAGATGGCGGCGGCAGCCAGGCCGGGATCAGCGGAGCCGAGAGGCCTCCCGGCCCCGGGATCAACAGGGCCGAGAGGCCTCCCGGCCCCGGGATCAGCGAGGCCGAGGGGCCTCCCGGCCGCCCGGATCAACGGGGCCGAGAGGCCTCCCGGCCGCCCGGATCAGCGGGGCCGAGAGGCCTCCCAGCCGCCCCGATCAGCGGGGCCGAGAGGCCTCCCGGCCGCCTGGATCAACAAGGCCGAGAGGCCTCCCGGCCGCCTGGACCAGCGGAGCCGAGGGGCCTCCCGGCCCCTGGATCAGCGGGGCCGAGGGGCCTCCCGGCCCCGGGATCAGCGGGGCCGAGGGGCCTCCCGGCCCCGGGATCAGCGGGGCCGAGGGGCCTCCCGGCCCCTGGATCAGCGGGGCCGAGGGGCCTCCTGGCCCCGGGATCAGCGGGGCCGAGGGGCCTCCCGGCCGCCCGGATCAACGGGGCCGAGGGGCCTCCCGGCCGCCCCGATCAACGGGGCCGAGAGGCCTCCCGGCCCCGGGATCAGCGGGGCCGAGGGGCCTCCCGGCCCCGGGTTGAGCGGAGCCGAGGGGCCTCCCGGCCGCCGGGATCAGCGGAGCCGAGAGGCCTCCCGGCCGCCGGGATCAGCGGGGCCGAGAGGCCTCCCGGCCGCCGGGATCAGCGGGGCCGAGAGGCCTCCCGGCCCCGGGATCAGCGGGGCCGAGGGGCCTCCCGGCCCCGGGTTGAGCGGAGCCGAGAGGCCTCCCGGCCCCCGGGATCAGCGGGGCCGAGAGGCCTCCCGGCCGCCTGGACCAGCGGGGCCGAGGGGCCTCCCGGCCCCGGGATCAGCGGGGCCGAGGGGCCTCCCGGCCCCGGGATCAGCGGGGCCGAGGGGCCTCCCGGCCCCGGGATCAACGGGGCCGAGGGGCCTTCCGGCCGCCCCGATCAACGGGGCCGAGGGGCCTTCCGGCCGCCCCGATCAACGGGGCCGAGGGGCCTCCCGGCCGCCCCGATCAACGGGGCCGAGGGGCCTCCCGGCCCCGGGATCAGCGGGGCCGAGGGGCCTCCCGGCCACCTGGATCAGCGGGGCCGAGGGGCCTCCGGGCCCCAGGATCAACGGAGCCGACGGGCCTCCCGGCCGCCGGGATCAGCGGAGCCAAGAGGCCTCACGGCCCCGGGATCAGCGGAGCCGAGGGGCCTCCCGGCCCCGGGATCAGCGGGGCCGAGGGGCCTCCCGGCCGCCTGGATCAGCGGAGCTGAGAGGCCTCCCGCCCCAGGATCTGAGGAGCCTGATGGAAGCCCTGTGTGTTCATGCATCCTGGGGGTGCAGAGGTCCTTTCCTAGGCAGAGGCCTATGGCGAAAATTTCGACTCTAAGAAGCAGCCTACGGCCTGGAAGGGGGCTCCCCTGACCTCAGTGCTGGAGAAGACCATTAAGCAGAAAACTAAAGAAACCGATTTTACATCATTTCCCAGGTGGAGAATAGTTGGCATGTAAGCCCCTGACCAGTGCCCAGCCTCTCCTCTGTCAGTCTATCTCACTCTTAGGTACCATGTTCTTTGTTCTGTCTTAACTGCAACTCATTTTTAAACTAGATTGCTTTTAAAAGAAGACTAAATAAAGTTTCCCTTAAGTTATTTAGGTGGTGCTGGGGCTGCTGGGGCTGCTGGGGGCCTGATAGAAGACACAAACATGCAATGGGGGGCCTGTACCCAGCAGCCCCAAGGCCCGCCACCTTGGTGCTGGGGCTGCTGGGGGTATCAGAGACACAAACCCGCAGGCCCGGCACCCAGCAGACCCAAGGCCTTCGTGGCAGAACTAAGGAGCAGCAAGCCAAGCCGTAGGAAGCAGCAAGCAGGTGGGCAGTAACAAGGGAGGGGTTCTGGATTGCAAGAGGGCACATGTTGGGCTAAGGGACGCCCCACCCATCCCCAGTGCACGAATTTCGTGCACCGGGCCTCTAGTATATATATAAAAACCTAAGTGACCATCCGATCGTTTGACCATTCGACTGGTAACTATGATGGGCACTGACCACCAGGAGGCAGTTCAATGCAGGATCTGCGGAGCTGCAGTGACTTAGAAGCTTCGGTTCTCAGGTGATGCACCCGGGACCAGAGAGGAGGGAGCCCAATTCCAGGGTGGGCCACCTGAGAACTGCCCTCTTGCAATCCAGGACCCCTCAGGGGATGTCGGAGAGCCAGTTTCAGCCCGATCCCCGCAGGCCAGGCCGAGGGACCCCACCAGTGCACCAATCTGTGCACTGGGCCTCTAGTGTATACGTAAAGAATGACTCTGGACCCTAATCCTACACCACGATCAAAACTGACCTTAAATGTAAGACCTGAAGCCTTACAACTCCTAGAAGGAAAACACAGGGGAGAAGCCCCTCCTAAACGCTAGTCTTGGTGATTATTTTATTTTTATTTTTTTGGATTTGACACCAAAAGCACAGGCAACAAAAAAGCAAAGTAAACAAGTGGGACTACATCCCACTAAAAAGCTTCTGCAGAGCCACCAGTCAAAAAACGGAAAAGGGGACTTGCAGAATGGGAGAACATGCTTGCGATCTGGTCAGAGGTTAATCCCAGGCCCCACCCACCTCACCGGGCCTGCGCCTGCGCCATGCGCCGCAGGAAGGTGCAGTAAAGCCGGGAGCCCTGGCAGGCCTGCAGCTCACGGGTGTGGCGCCACCCGTCTGCTTACTAAATATCCTCTGGAAGGAGCACAGACAGTGGTTCTCAACCTTCTGGCCCTTTAAATACAGTTCCTCATGTTGTGGCCCAACCATAAAATTATTTTCGTTGCTACTTCATAACTGTAATGTTGCTACTGTTATGAATCGTCATGTAAATATCTGATATGCAGGATGGTCTTAGGCGACCCTTGTGAAAGGGTCGTTCGACCGCCAAAGGGGTCGCGCCCCACAGGTTGAGAACCACTGATCTAGAGACTGAAGCGAGAGGAGGAGCCAGAACAGGGCTCCCGCAGATGGGGCGTGAGGCGAATGAGGACTGGATGGGTGTGCCACTTACCTTGCCGGAGCCTCAGTTTCCCCTCTGTGTAATGGACAGGTGCCTACCTGCTCCAGGTGCAGGCCCTACACCTCCTGATCCAAAGGCTCCGCCTCAGGGGGAGGGGGAGGGGCCGTGGGCGCTCGAGTGAGACAGACCAGTCCTGGGACCAACAGGAAAACAGAAAAGACCCTCGCTCTTAGACGGGTGTGGACCTGAGGACAGAGAAACATACACGGGCTCCCGGAGGGGCGTGGTGACCCTCAGCGCAGGGGAAGTGCGTGGCACAGGACACCTCTTCTGCAGCCCACGGTGCTGGGGGGCAGGGGACAAGGACTCGGGGCTCTGGGAGGGCCTTCCAAGCCTCGATAAAGGTTAACTACCTCGCCTGAGGCCCCAGAACACCCATGACAGCAGGCCTGGAAGGGACACCAGACGCTGACCCCAAAGCCGCTTCGTTCCTGCCTGTGACCCAAGCCCGGCTCTCCCGGCCCCTCCTTTGAGCATCAGAACCTGGTTCCAGGTGAGAGAACTAACCAGCCCGCCCTCCACCCTGCGGCGCGAGGGCCCCAGCGATCAGGGGCCCTGAAAAGCAAATGCATGCGGAGACGGGACCATGGTTGCGCCAGGCACAGTTCTCGCGTGAGCCCCAAACGTCACCTTAGCACCTGGTCAGGTGACGGCCCCCCTCTTACCTGGTCATAGGAGCTCGGGGGACAGAGAGATCCCTCGAGGGTTTTTTTCTTCTTGCCCTTCGGCCAGCCCCCTTTCCTTTTCTGAAACAGAAACACCAGAGGAAAACTTCACCTGTCAATAATGATTGACCAGATCTGAATCACAGTTTACAACACTAAGGACCATATACAGAAGTGTCCTCTCGTGTCCATGAGTCACCCACGTGGCCTCTAAGCTCTGAGCAACTCTGCAGAGTAGCTGTGATCGTCCCTGGAAGGCGAGGGAGCCGAGGCACGGGAGGGGATGCACCCACCGCCCCAGTGTCCCCCCACAGGTGCGGGAGCAGGGACGGTGCCTCTCATTATATTATGGCTGCACAACAGTCATGGTGCATGATCCGGAATGCAACTCAAGCCTGGCCAGCTGTGGCTCGGTGGTTGAGCATCCATTTGTGAATTAGGAGGTCATGGTTTGATTCCTGGTCAGGGCACGTTGCAGGCTCAATCCCTGGTGTGGGACATGCAGGAGGCAGCCGATTTCTGATCTGAAATCCACATATATATATATTGCCCGGCTGGCGTGCCTTGGTGATTGAGCATCAACCTAAGAACCAGGAGGTCAGGGTTCAATTCCCAGTCAGGGCACATGCCCGGCTTGTGAACTCAATCCCCAGTGGGGGGCGTGTAAGAGGCAACTGATCAATGATTCTCTCTCATCATTGATGTTTCTCTCTCTCTCCCTCTCCCTTCCTCTCTGAAACCAATAAAATTGTATTTTTTTTTTAATAAAAAGAATGTGCCGGAAGCCGGTCCATCCTTGCTGCTTGACACAGTTGCTGCAGGAAAGAAACATCTGCACAGCATATGTTTCAAGGGACCTGGCATATATAGCATATTGTTCTTAATATGTTTGCTCTCCTTAGTGCCATGTGTTTCAACCAAGGTCACCTCTCCAAGAAAGGTTGTTTCCCCAGTTGGGGATTTTTCCCTGAGGTTAGGGAGGGGATACAACCCCTTAATTGCCAGGCGGGTAGTTAAGCTACATAATCTTTACTCCCTGGAATGGAGATAAGAAACGCCCTAACCTTTGTAATAGAAATTGACAGGATTAAAATCAGCTGGTATAAATACAGACGTAACAAGACAATAATCATCAGATCCTAACCAGAACCTAGCCAGAGAACATGGCAAAAGATCCTGGACAGAACCTGGCTACAGAACTTCACTGGAGAACCTAGACAGAACATGGCAAAAGAACCTGGTGACTGAACCTGGCTGGAGAACCTGGAGAACCTGGCTGGAGAACCTAGCGAGAGAACATGGCACCAGAACTTCGCTGGAGATCCTGGAGGGAGAACCTCACTATGCTGATGAACTGAACCCAGTTTCCATGTCATTCCTTCTTCGCCGACTCCGTCCACACCTTTGGGGACCCCTGGACCTGCTGGGGTTGGACCCCAGCAAGAATGCAACCTAAGGTTTAGGCAACAGGTTCCCAGGGGCTGGGACCAAGCCTCGATACTGGGAGGTGGGGGTTAACACCTGGGCTTGGTTGGCACTCAGCCTGGGTCTACAGCTCAGCTCTGCCACTTACCTGCCATGTGGCCTTAGGTCAGTGGTTCTCAACCTTCTGGCCCTTTAAATACAGTTCCTGGAGAACCAAGATGGTGGCATAGGTAAACACTGGAGATTGCTGCCTCGCACAACCACTTCAAAAATACAACTAAAAGACGGAACGGACATCACCCAGAACCACAGGAAGGCTGGCTGAGGGGAAATTCTACAACTAGAAGGAAAGAGAAAAGCATACTGAGACTCAGAGGAGGCGCAGTGCGGAAGTCAAATACTAAGGTGCGGAGGTGCGCGCGGAGTGGGCTGGCAGCTGAGGGCGCGGTTGTCGTTTTCAATCAGGAGGGAGTCTCAGGCTCTGAGCTCCAGATCCGGGCGAGTCTCTAGGGACCCAGACTCATACAGGAGAAGCGGGACTGTCTGGCATTGGTCGGAACTCGAGGGCAGCTTTCTCTCCGAGGTTTGCAGCAGTTGCTGGGACACTGAGAAGCAGAGCCTCTGGGGACAGGACTGAGAGCAGCCATAACTGCTCGCTCTGCCCACCCTGTTGATCTCGTGGGACCTGCCCAGCCCAAGCCCTGCACAGAGGCGTTTGCCGGATAGCTTCAGGCAAAGGCTAGATTAGCACCTCCCTAGAGGACAGAAATTCTCCCACTGCAGACACAGCTGATTCTCACAGCCAGTTGGACTGGAGGTCAAATCCCCCCCCCCGAGTATTACCTACAACAATCAAGGCTTAACTACAACAAGACTGTGCACAAAGACCACTAGGGGGTGCACCAAGAAAGCATAAAAAATGCGGAGACAAAGAAACAGTACACAAATATCAGAAATAGAGGATATAGAGTTCAAAACCACTCTTTTAAGGTCTCTCAAGAACTGTCTAGAAGCCGCCAATAAATTTAGTAAGGACCTCGAAAAGACTGGTGAGACCGCCGATAAATATAGTGAGATCCTCAAGAAATCTAATGAGACCCTCGATGTTGTGATAAAGAACCAACTAGAAATTAAGCATACACTGACTGAAATAAAGAATATTATACAGACTCCCAACAGCAGACCAGAGGAGCGCAAGAATCAAGTCAAAGATTTGAAATACGAAGAAGCGAAAAACACCCAACTGGAAAAGCAAAATGAAAAAACAATCCAAAAATACAAAGATAGTGTAAGGAGCCTCTGGGACAGCTTCAAGCATACCAACATCCGAATTATAGGGGTGCCAGAAGAAGAGAGAGAGCAAGATATTGAAAACCTATTTGAAGAAATAATGACAGAAAACTTCCCCTACCTGGTAAAAGAAATAGACTTCCAAGTCCAGGAAGCGCAGAGAACCCCAAACAAAAGGAATCCAAAGAGGACCACACCAAGACACATCATAATTAAAATGCCAAGAGCAAAAGACAAAGAGAGAATCTTAAAAGCAGCAAGAGAAAGAAAGTCAGTTACCTACAAGGGAATACCCATACGACTGTCAGCTGATTTCTCAACAGAAACTTTGCAGGCCAGAAGGGAATGGCAAGAAATATTCAGTGTTGAATGTCAAGAACCTACAACCAAGATTACTTTATCCAGCAAAGCTATCATTCAGAAGTGAAGGTCAGATAAAGAGCTTCACAGATAAGGAAAAGCTAAAGGAGTTCATCACCACCAAACCAGTATTATATGAAATACTGAAAGGTATCCTTTAAGAAGAGGAAGAAGAAGAAAAAGGTAAAGATACAAATTATGAACAACAAACATGCATCTATCAACAAGTGAATTTAAGAATCAAGTGAATAAATAATCTGATGAACAGTATGAACTGGTGATTATAATAGAATCAGGGACATAGAAAGGGAATGGACTGACTATTCTTGGGGGGAAAGGGGTGTGGGAGATGCGGGAAGAGACTGGACAAAAATCGTGCACCTATGAAAGAGGACAGTGGGGGGAGAGTGAGGGCGGAGGGTGGGGTGGGAACCGGGTGGAGGGGAGTTATGGGGGGAAAAAAGAGGAACAAATGTAATAATCTGAACAATAAAGATTTAATTTAAAAATAAATAAATAAATAAATAAATACAGTTCCTCATGTTCTGACTCAACCATAAAAGTATTTTCGTTGCTACTTCATAACTGTAATGTTGCTACTGTTAAGAATAGTAATGTAAATATCTGATATGCAGGATGGTCTTAGGCAACCCCTGTGAAAGAGTCGTTCAACCCCCAAAGGGGTCGAGACCCACAGGTTGAGAACCGCTGCCTTAGGTAAACTAGTGGCAACCCGTGCCTCGGTTTCCCCACTTATAAAATGGGGATCCTAGTAGTCCTTAGCTTGTGGGTCACAGCATGGACTGAACGTGTTGATATGCGTGTAGTTCTTGAACAGAGCCAGGCACACAGGACATGCTCCCTTAGTGCCGTTGCTATGCTGGAACGTAGGCCTCCTCCCGCTGAAGCCGGTCTCGGGAGGGAAGCCCAGGCTCACTCTTCATCGCATTCCTTGGTCCATCGACAGTACCTGGGTGCTGGCTGTCTTCAGGACCCTGTGCCAGGCTCGGAGGCTGGAGGGCTGTCTGAGACACAGGTCTGCCCTCAGCAGCTCAGTCTAATGGTGGAGACCATCTATATATATAAAACCCTAATATGCGAATAGACAGAACGACGGAACAACCGAACAAAGGGTCTCTATATGCACTGACCACCAGAGGGCATGCACGAAACATGGAGGGTGTTGGCAGCAGGTGGCAGAGTGCAAAACATGGTGGGCATTGGCCACGGCAGGATGGTGGAGTGTGAAAGATGTGACAGCCTCGACCTGCACGGCTAGGGTTCAGGACCTGGGGAAGGGTCGCACACAAATGAAGAGACTAGACAAGAAATATGAATTTGGAAATTACAGGGGGCCAGGCAGAGAGTCTTTCTCAAGAAGAAAGGCTTCACTGGTGCTCAGGCCCTGCCAGCCTTTTATTCAATTTTAGATACACATCTTGCCCTTAGGCAGGCAATTCCGATAGCAGACAGACTATCTTAAAGGTCAGTAAATATTAGTAAAGATTCACTTTGAGACTATTAGGTCAGGAAATTGCTTGAGCCACCATTGTCTCAATAGAACAATCGGTGCATAGCTTTGGCCCTTGCCAAAGCTGAAGGTCCATCAGCCTTCTGGGTTCCTTGTTTGCACTTTCCTGGTAGTGTAGACAATGGATAGCTTCCAGCAGTGGAGCAAGTGATCAGGGGCACCAGACCAAGGTAGGGCGCCAGTTGCTGTCATTGGGGCGAGCCTCTGGTGATTACTGAAAATTTTTTGCTTCCATATGCCATGGTCCCACCAGGCGCTCACACCTGCTGACGGCGCTGGCCCTGCTCATACCCGCTGCTGGTGCCAGCCCCAATCACTCTGTGCCATCAGTGGATGCGAGTGGGGCGGCACCATCAGTGCATGGGAGCAGTGTCGGCAAGAGTGGGGCTGCTGGCAGACAGGGGACTGGGAGCCGAGGCGGGAGAGACTGGGTGGGGGCTCAGAGGATGGGCCGAGAACCACTCTTGTGCCCACTGCAGTCTTGCGGCCCACAGTTCCTTTCAAGGTGCACAAATTCATGCACTGGGCCTCTAGTTGTATATAAACAATCGCAACAATTCATTGTGGGGGAAAGGGTTACAGAATGGCAGCCTGGATGCCTGGCACGCGGGGCTCAGTGTCAAATATCCCTAAACCAAACACACACATGTGCCAAAAATGGCGGAGAGTGATTAAAACGTGGCCTTGAAAACCTCAGTCTCAGCTTTCCAGTTTTCAAAGCTCCCTCCCAGACATGCCCATTTTTGGCCTTCCCAGGGGTCCGGAGGTACACAGCTGGGTAGTGGCCTGAGAGCCAGGCCAGATGTGCTGGGGACCAAAGACGGAGGAGGTCTGGGCAGGGCCTGGCATCAAGGGCTTAAGGAGCAGGAGGGCAGAGCACGGGCCAGGCAGAGGCCAAGAGCCAGGTAGCCACTGCGTGCACTAGTGACAAGGGCTGCAGGCTCCCAGGAGGTGGCAGCACGCAGCAGGTGCACAGTTAATGACAGGCTCCTCGCTCACTCCTGTGTGTGTCCACTGAGCTGATCCCAGAGCCTGAACCTGAAGGAGACCATCCCTTCAGCACCGCGGAGAGCTCCCAGGGCCCCTGCTGGGCTCTGACTTCAGTAATGAATGCTGAGAGCAATGGCCTGTCTACATGGAGCTCACCAGGGCTTTGCAACAACGTGAGCCTCACACTCCCCAGTCAAAGCAAAACCCACAATCACTCCACGTCACAGGGGGACGCTCAGAAAGATGATGGGAAGAAGACGAGTGGCAGTGACAAGCAAGGAGCACCCCGGGCTCAGAGCCTGCTCCTGAGGGAGACCCCACTGCGGCCCCGGGAGAGGGGGATGTGGGCCAGGTCACCTGTGCCCTCCTCACAGCAGCTACCTTCTCTCCTCTTCCCGCTCAGCCCTCTGCTGTTGCACAGGGCGGAAGCTGTTTTTTTAATTGGAAGAAATACCTTAAAATACATTTTATTGTGTGTCTCTATATTCTATTACTAGAGGTCAAGAGTCACCATAACTGGGTTTATCGCTTTGCTGCCATCCTGGGCTCTGTGTTTCGGCTTCTTTATGAAAAAAAAAAAAAAAAAAAAAAAAAAAACCCTCCTGCGAGCTTTCTGCATTTGCCTAGAAAGCATAGTTCCCGCGACAAAGGCACCCGGGGAGCAGCGGGCGTATTTCCCTCTGAAGCTGCCTCTGCCCGCGGAACTTCCCACACAGGACTTGTACCCGACTGACCTGCCCTACATACAGCCACGTCCACGGCGAGCTGATCACTAGCGCAGGGCGTGACTGCGTGAGAACATCTCCCGCACGCCCGAGCACATCAGCTACCAGGGAAAAGGAGACGTGGAAGATGACTGAGCAAAGGAAGGTTGGTTTTTTAAAAAGCGTAGCCAGCAGCAGAGCAGAAAATCAACTGATGGGAGAAAAATCCGTTCCGATAGGATCTTGACCAGCACAGACCTTCCAAGTTCAAACCAAACTAGTGAGGCTGTTAACACGGGCTGCCTGGTCGGGGGAGTGTTAGGAGAGTGGGGCAGGGCATCCATAAAAAGACATTGAGCATAAACGGGGCCGTTTGTGTAAAATTATACCCGTGCATCTGCGCACAGGGGCGGCACGAAGGCCGGGTCATGGGAGGGCCCATGGGGGTTAGCGGGTTTGTCGAGATTCAAGGTGACCTCTGTTTTCTCCCCAGAGCTGCCGGCATTGTTTGAATTCTTTGCAATGAGCATGTATTATTCATAGAACAGGAAATGCCACAGAATGGGTGTTCATTGAAAGGTAGAGAGGAGCCAGACGCACATTCTGGCCTAGGGACCTCGCAGCGGAGAAGGCCAGACATCCCTGTGAGACGGTGATGGGGAACATGGGTACTCTGCCTGCCTCGCACCCCTCCTGGTGGCCCTACCTACCTTTAAGGAAAATCCCACAGGCCCCATGCCGCTGCAAGAGCCTTGCTCAGCTGCCTTCATGTCCAACAGTGTTTTTTTAAAAAAACATTTTATTTTGAGACTAGAGGCCCGGTGCATGAATTCATGCACAGGTGGGTCTGGCCGGCCCCCTCCCCATCGGGGCCCATCAGGCGGGGCTGGCGGTGGGGTGGGGAGGGGCATGGGCGGTTGGCCGGCTGGCCCCGCTTCCGATTGGGGTGTTGGAGGCTGATTGGGGGCCAGGTTGGTGGGGGCGGGGGCCCATCAGGGCCTGAATCAGGCTGGTTGGCTGCTGCAGTGCACGTCATAGCCACCGGTCATTCTGGTGGTTCCGCCGTTCCGGTGGCTGGGCTTCTATGTGTGTAGATAATTGTAGAGTCACATGCAGTTGTAAGAAACAATACAGAGGGACCAACCCCAGTATGCCTTTCACCAGGTTCCCCCAATGCTGACACCTCGCAAGACTGTAGCACAAAATGACAGACCAGGCAGTCAGCATTGCTGCAATCCATTTGTCTCATTCAGACTTCCCTGGCTTTGCATGGACTCATGTGTGCGGTGTGTGTGGTGTGTGTGTGTGTGTGTGTGTGTGGTGCTGTGCAGGTTTATTATGTGTAGATTCGCATGCCCTCCACCACAGTCAAGATTCAAAACAGCGCCACAGCCGCCGCCCTGCCCCTCCCCACCTCCTGGCAACCACTAGCCGGTTGTCTGTTTCTACAGTTTGTTGTGCTGATAAAGTCATGTAAAGGGGGCCGCGCAGCTGCTTCACTTAGTCCAGTTCTCCTCTTGGGTGTGAAAGTGGGTGGATGGAGAGCAGGGACGGGGTCAGAGGGACCCAGCGGTAGTTTCCAGATCCTTTTGGCAGAGTCACTTGGACTCTCCGAGTCTCGGTTGTCTCATCTGGAAAATGGGCATCACACAGCCCCCTCTGCAGGGACGGGAAGTAGCTTTTCCCCCATGGATACCAGTGGCGCTCACCAGCTGAGCACTCTCAATGGCCCCAGCTCCGTTTGAGGTGCACCACCGTCGTAATCTCTTTAAATAGCCGACCCGGCCTGTAGGAGGGGCTGTTCTTCCCATTACTCAGATGAGGAACCCCAGGCTCAAGACGCCCCAGGGGGCAAATGGGGGAACCGCCATTCACGCTCCAGACTGTCTGGCAGGTGTGGGTGTGGCATCCTTTCTATTTGACAGGGAGGCGACCGGGACTTCATTGTGACGCAGATAGTTTGTGGCCTAGCCAATGCCAAAGCCTGGTACTCCACTCCTTGCCCAGCACCGGCTTCTCTGTGCCCCTCTGCCCCAAGGGACCAGGGGGCGGGCAGGGGAGGGCTTTCCCTTTGCGTCTTCCCAGCAGCGCAGAAGTAGTTTCCTGCCACCAGAGCCAGGCTGGGTGGTTCGAATGCCTGCTCTGCCACCAACCGGGGGGTGGGGGAAGGGTGGAGGGTGGCTTAGGAAAATGACTGACCCTTTCCATTAAAATGAGACCTGTCCTTCAGGGACCATGTCCTTCAAGGACCATGGCCTGGACTGGCCCTCAGCCTGCCTCATCGCCACCATTGCACAGCCTCTCGCCTCCACTTCTCATCGGCCTCCACACACATGCCAGAGTCTGCCAGCCTCTGCAGGGTATCCCCTCTCTTCCAGATCCCTTCATCCCCAGGAGTCCCCAGGGGGCCTTCAGCCTCTCGACCTTGTGTGTCCTCTAGCGGGCAGCAGGCTGGAAGCCCACACCATGGTCTTCATGCTGTCCCTCTGGCCCCTCCCTCCTTGTCTCAGCTCAGCTCAAGTGTTTCCTCCTCCGGGAAGCCCCCTGACCATTTGGGCAGCTCTAGGAGTTCCGTCCCCTGCACTCCTGTTGCCCCGGCTACCCCAGCACAATGACCCCACACTCTCTCCCCCTGCCCACGAGCCCTTGAGGAGAGAGACCAGCTGTTTCCACGCCAGGTCCCTGGTGCCAGGCAGGGCACCGGCACGCAGCAGATGCCCGTCAGCAGCGAGGTGTATGAGTTTGCACTGGGCTGTTGGGCTGCCAGGTCAGGGCACCACAGACTGGGTGGCACAGAAATGAGGTCATTACAGGTCTGGAGGCTGGAAGTCCAAGGTCAAGATGTGGGCAGGGCAGTGCCTCTCCTTGGCATGTAGATGGCCATCTCCTCCCTGTGTCCTCACAGGGTCGACCCTCTGTGTCTGTGTCCTCATCGCCTTTACTTATAAGGACACCAGTCAGATTGGATCAGGACCCACATCAATGACCTCATTTTACCTTAATTATGTACTTAAAGACCCTACAGCCCTGGCTGGTGTGGCTCAATGGGTAGAGTGTTAGCCTGCAGATTGAAAGGTCCCGGGTTCGATTCCGGTCAAGGGCACATGCCCGGGTTGGGGGCTCGATCCCCAGTAGGGGGCGTGCAGGAGGCAGCTGATCAATGATTCGCTCTCATCATTGATGTTTCTCTCTCCCTTTCCCTTCCTCTCTGAAATCAATAAAAATACATTTTAAAAAATAAAGACCGTACCTCCAAATTCAGTCACATTCTGAGGTCCTGGGGGCTGGGACTTCGACACATGAATTTTGAGGGGTCATAATTAGCCCCCAACACCCACCTGTTGTCTCTTCCCCCCCCCCCCCCCCGACCCCCTGTCATCACACTCCTCTCATACTGGGAGGTGTTGGGGAGGCCGAGGGCATTTTTGGGGAAGAAGCTGAAAGGAAGTTGAGTCCAGGATGCCTTCATTTGAGTGTAGTGCAGGGGTGGGCAAACTTTTTGACTCGAGGGCCACAATGGGTTCTTAAACTGGACCGGAGGGCCGGAACAAAAGCATGGATGGAGTGTTTGTGTGAACTAATATAAATTCAAAGTAAACATCATTACATAAAAGGGTACGGTCTTTTTTTTTTTTTAGTTTTATTCATTTCAAACGGGCTGGATCCGGCCCGCGGGCCGCAGTTTGCCCACAGCTGGCGTAGTGGATATGTTTATATGGCTCCCAGCTGATCTGTGTAGGTCAAGCTATTGCTCCCTGGGCAGGCATACCAGCTTCCAGGATCATCCTCTCCACACTGTGCCAATCCAGGGGCACCGGTGGGAACCTGTGTTGGGGTGGCCTGGCAGCAGAGTATGTGGGTAAAGGAGGAGACACAGGCTTACACTGTGATCCTTCAACAGGGAGACCTGGACTTGCAGACCCGCAGAGTCACAGGAACCCGGGCGTCCGCGAGTCCCAGACCTCTCAGGCTCCCGCTGGCCTCGCCTCACCTGGGGCGCAAAGTGGAACCCCCGTGGCTGGGCCCTGCTGCGTGGAGGTCCCCCCTTCAGTGGGGTGCAGGGGAGCCCAGGCGTCTGCCTTGTCCATGTGCTTCCCCAGGGGCACCGAGCTAAGGAAATGCTGGTTGAGTCACTTCCTGGTTTGAATTTATACAATTCCTTTTATTGAGAAAATTAATACGATTGCAATAAGAAAACTGAAAAAAGGAATTCTTCCAAATCTTAGTGTTCATTTGTGAGAGAATGAGAGAGGTTTTCCCAGTTGGGACAGTGAATGAGCATGACTGCCAACAGTGAGCGATGAGGCGGAAAGGGTCCTAACCGACGTGGAAAATGCCACCATTGGACGAGCACACTGGATTATTCAGTTTTTCCTCAGAAAAAAAAATTACAAATCATTGTCCTATAAAGAGATAACCCAAAAGGATGAAAAAGCAAAAAAAAAAAAAAAAAAAAAAAAGTAGAGAGAAAGCTATTATAAAGGTGGTCAGGTAGTTAATTTTTAAAATTATTATTTTTCTGGATTTATAAAGTTTGTGTTACCGGTCAACTGGAAACATTGAACAATTTGTTTTTTAATTATTCTAAATACATATTCACTTTGGTACCTAATTTTGTATTAATTTCCCTTAAATTTTTTTTTCTTAAAGGGGCCTCCAAATAGTAGAAGCTTCAGGTCCTATAAAACCTCCCCACTGCTGGTTGCCGGCTCAGTATCCATCCTCCCCTCTTCCGCACCCACAGAGCCCTGGTTTTGTTTCAGGTAACAATGTCCATCCTTACTTCTTCTTCTTCTTATTATTATTATTTCTACGAAGCCAGGGGTGGCCATGTGACCTGCTCTGTCCAATGAACCCTGAGGGAAGTGATGTGTCTCTTCCAACAGGAAGCTGTACAATTTGCCACCTTCCCTTCCTACTGCCCAACCCACCCCAGGTACAGTTGAGATAGACTATTCACTAGCATTAGGTAGAGCCCTCTGCTGGACCAGATGGGATGTGCTGGGTGAGCAAGAAAGGCGCTGAGATTTGGGTGTGTTTGTTACTGGGGCTTCACATAACACATCCTGTCCAGTACCTTTAAATACCTGCATACAGCTCTAACCAGTTCGGTTCAGTGGATAGAGCATCAGCCTGCGGACTGAAGGGTCCCAGGTTCGATTCCAGTCAAGGGCATGTACCTTGGTTACGGGCACATCCCCAGTGGGAGGTGTGCAGGAGGCAGCTGATCGATGTGTCTCTCTCATCGATGTTTCTAACTCTTTATCCCTCTCTCTTCCTCTCTGTAAAAAATCAATAAAATATATTAAAAAATAAATACCTGCATACATCTGACAGTGTTCTGAGCACCTTGCCTGGCGAAACAGCCCAGGATGAACAATAAATTCTCTCCCGTAGCCTACGCGATGCCCCGACCTCTGCCCACCTCCCGCTTCACCTCTCTCTGGCCCAGAGACATCTGCTCTGTTTTAGTCTCAAATATGCCCCATTGTCCTGGAACAAGGTGTTTCCACGCTCAGGAGGACGCTGTACCTGGACGCTCCGCCCTTGCTCCTCTTTGCTGGACTGGAAGTTGCAAGGACAGTGGCGTTCTCTCAGTTTTTTCCTGTGGTATCCCTAGATCTTAATGACTGCCTGGTTCCTAGTAGGTGCTCAATAAATATTTGTGGGACAAAACGGAATGAATGAATCCTTGCCTAGCTCACTGCTACCTCCCCTCTAGCTCCGGGGGAATCACAGCGTTCATTCCTCTACTGTGTGGTGATGGGCTTTGCCTGGTGGGGATGACCTGGGGCTCAGGTGTAAGACTCCCCCCTCCGCCACTTGCTAGTTGTGTCACCTTCAGCATCTTCCTTTAACCTCTGACCCTGAGATTCCTGTACAAAGGGGAAAACAACGTAACCGCGATCTTGTGTCTTCCCCACCACCAATTGCCTGATCATCACAGCCCCAGGTTTGTATACCCTCCTACCTACCCCCTCCCCAAACCAAACAAGCCTGGATGCGAACCCGCTGTGGGTAGGGACAAACTTCCCCGGGCCTTAGCTCCAACTGGCGCCCCAAAGCCCCCAGTGACAGCTCCTACCCAGCGGGCACCCAGAAGCGGCGCTCACCCACCCAAGGAGCCCCAGCCCCTCCCCGGCGCGGGCCGCCGGGCCCAGTGCGCACGCTCCGGCCTCCCCGCACCTCCTCTCCCGGCCGCAGAACCGCTCCCAGCGCCTGCCTAGGGCGGGGGCGGGGCGAGCGCCACGCCCTCCTCTCTGACTGACAGGAGGACCGCCCAATCGTTGGGGCGCCCCGGGGGCGGGGCGGGGCCGCGCGGGGAGCCGGGCGCACGGCGGCCGCGGGAGCTGCAGCCCGGAGTGTGCGGCACGCGCGGGCCGGCCGCCCCGAGCACTGTCACCCTCGCTGCTGCCACGGGACCCGCGCCCCGCCGAGCCGCGCGCACAGCAGCCAGGCGTCACCATTTGCCTCCGACGTTTTTTTTGTTTTTTTTGCACGCATCCTTTTTCTGTTCCGTTTTGTCCTTTTTAAGGCGGGGGCGGCGGCGGCGAAGGCTGGGACGGGGAGGGGCGGCCGGAGGATGCGGCGCGGGACTGCGCTCGCTACGCCCGCTGCTGCTGCCCGGCTCGGGCCCGAGCGCCCAGCAGGTGGGTACAGGTACCCCGGGGGGACGGGAGGCTCGCGCTGGCCAAAGGGGACCCGCGGAGCCCGCGACCGATGGGTGGACCGGGCGGCAAGGGACGCGGTTACCGGTGCCGCCCCGCCCCATCGCCCACCTCTCCTCCTCCAGCCTTCGCGCCCCTCCGGAATCCCCTGCCACGCTCGCTTCTCACCTCCGTGAGCCCCCTCCTTCCGTCCCCATCCCCCACTCCTCTCCAAATGCCCCTGCATCCTCCCCGCCAGGGACTCTGCGTCGCCTCTCTCGCTAGGACCCCTCCCTATCCCGCGCCAGCCCCTCTCTCTCCCTCACGCCACCCTCACGTCCTCTCTCCATTCCGCCCCCGAACTGAGGAGGGGGAGGGGACCCACCCAGCGCCTCCGGGGAGTGGCTGGGGGGGCGTGGCCGGCCCGTCCCCTCCGCGTCCTACCCGCAGAGTAGGTCAGGGTCCCCCAATCCCGGCCGAGGTGGCACAGAGGATGGAGCCCAGAGCCGCGACGCTGCGGCCGGGGCCGGAGGGTGAGGCCGCTCTGCCGGCACTCCCGCCCCACGCACAGCACACGCTGCCGCGGCCCCTGCCACGCACACCCCCGCGCTGCTCCGCTCACGTGGGCGCCGGGGAGAAGGCTGGAAAGATGGGAAGAAAGGCGGGTACCCACCTTCCTGCCCGGGCCGGCGCGCCCTGGGCGCACTGGGCCTCCGGAAATGGCGCACAGGGATTGGCTTCAGTGGGTCCGGGGACCTTGCCGGGCACCCTGGGTGCAGGCGGCGGCCTCTCGGGCCTGCGTTAGTGCGCCACGCCCTCGTCCTCGCCCTCGCCCTCGCCCTCGCCCTCGCCCTCGCCCTCGCCTCCAGCTCCCTCTCTCCACCTCTCCGTCACTCCACCCTCTTTGCTGCGGCCCCGGAGGGTGCAGCCTGGTCATCTCTGATGGAGGCCGCTTGCCAGGCTGAGTCTCTTGCCTTAGAAGCACCCCCCTCGCGCCCCTCCCCACACATCCTAGTCTGCTCTTCTCCTGCCGGCGGCGTGGTCAGCCTGGGCGCCCCGCCAGCCTCTGCCAGGCTCCTTAAGCGCTGGAGATACTGTATCGAACCGCTGGGCCTCTTCCGCCACCCCCGGCCATTCCATGCGCGCTCACAGGCACCCTGTCCTTGGCCTTTGCTCATGCTGTTCCCTCTCCCCGAAGGCCCTTCCTTCAGCTAGCCGGCTCCTTTTGGACCGGGGTCCGAAGCCCTTGCCCCTCCTGAGCTTCCCTGTGTGCCAGAACTGCTGTCCCCTCTGCTGGGCTCTGCCTACCTGGCCAGATAGGAAGTGGGGGGGGCGGGTGAGGGGGGTGCGGCTGGGACAACCTCAGCCCCTCACACAGGCGGGGGGGGGGGTGGGGGTAGGGGGGTGAGGGCGTGGCTTGCCCCTAACTCAGTGTGACCCACTGTGTGGGGGAGGCTGGGGGAGGAGCTGGCTTCTCCTCCAGGAACTGGGCAGGTGTGTGGCATTTTCATGAGCTCCATGGATAAGGAGGGGGCAGATTGGGGAAGGGGTGGGGTGGTCAGATGCCCCATCCGGATGCTTGCCCAGGTGGGCATTGTCCGTTCCCGGGAGACCTGCTGCTCTGAGGACACTGGCATCACTCAGTGGAGGCGGATGGATGATTGCAAAGTTTTGTCGTTGCAACTCACACATGTGGTCTGTAATGCTGAACACGGCTGCTCCGCGTCAGGGGTAACGCTCACCTTGAGTCTTTTCCCATCCAGAGGCCCCTCAGAGGGGCAGAGTGTGGGCTCAACTAATGAGATCATTGCCATTTTCCTCCTTCACCACCATCCATGGCTCCCACTGCCCCAGGACCGCACAGGTTCCTCACATCCTGCTTTCCCGGCCCAGTTCTGCCCTCCTTGCCACACTGTCCCAGCCACACGTGTGCCTCTGTGTCCCGCCTCTGTGTTCCCTAGACACATCCTCACACATAGGTTTTCCCCGGAAATGTTCCCCTGCCTTGCTCGTCTGGAGAACTCCTATTCATACGAGAAGGCCCTACTGCATGTTACTCCTTCATGGTGTCTCCCGACTCTGCCAAACAGAGTGTGTGGTTCTCTCATCTGTGCTCTCTCAGGACTTGATTCCCCTACACGGTAGACTATTTATGTCCCTTTTCCTTCAGCAGACCTTGCCCCCTGGAGGCTGGGGCACAGTGAGGTCTGAGAGATGATGGGCTTTGCTGGAGGCTCCATCTTCCGGAGAGGTAGTCACTAGGGCACTCTCTGCCAGAGCCTAGAGACACACACAGAGCCGGAGGGGCTGCCCCTGGTCTGCGGAGCAGGCTTCCTAGGTGGAGGCTGGCTGGAGGCCCGCTCTCTGGGGCACTGGGTGGGTTGGGCCGGGCCAGGGGAGAAGTGGCAGAAGAAACAGCTTGTGAGGAAAGCGTGAGCCAGCAGTGACGCTTGCTGGCTATTTGTTTAACTCCTTGAGGTCTGGAACCTGCCTCCCTGTCGGCTCAGGCGGGGGTGGGTGGGTGGTGGGGGGCCAGATTGCCCGGCTTCCCGTTCCCGCTGGCCCCTCACTCAGCTCTGACTGGGCAGGCGCTTCCCTCCTGAGTCTTCTACCTAAAATGGGTGCCTCACCCTGGCCATTTGTCTCCGTGGATAGAGTGTCAGCCTGGGGACTGAAGGGTCTGGGACCCGGGTTTGATTCTGGTCAAGGGCACATGCCCGGTTTCAGACTTGATCCCCAGTAGGGGGCGTGCAGGAGGTAGCCCATCAGTGATTCTCTCTCATCTCTCTCTCCCTCTCCCTTCCTCTCTTAAGCCAATAAAAACATTTAAAAAAAATAACATAAAATGGGGTGCTGCCCTGGGGATGACTGCAGTGTCCCCTGGATCTCAGTCACTCCCCTGTGGTGGTTGGCTCAGCTGAGTCCTGTACCTCATGGCTGTGTGTTGCTGGGCAAGAGGATGACCTCTCTGAGCCTTCTTTTCTTGCACAGATGAGGATGGTGGGCGGTGTGGGGACCAGAGGTGTGGTCTCTGGGCACAGGAGGTGCTTACTAAGTGGCCACGATGAGGGAGTGTGTGACAAACGATTTAAAAAGACTCCTTTAGCGTTGTCAGCGCAAACGTCCCCGTTCTAGGCCCTGGTCCTTGCCTAGCTAACACCAATGAGCGGAGTATCCCAGGAGTGAAAGATGGAGGGCGGCGGCTGGTGTGAGGGCTCCTGTGGGTGCGGAAGGTGCTGCGCGGCCTGCGAGATCCTGAACCCAGGGTCCACTGAGGGGAGGCTGCCTGCCGGCCCCGGAGCAGTTCCTCCGATTCCTCGTTCATCTGCACTTCTTTCCTGCTCCGTGTTTGGGGTGTGGAGGTCCCAGGAACTCCCACCCAGCCCCTAGGAACTCTTAGCGGAACCCATGCCCATGAGCCGTGGCCCGCAGCGAGGGGAGCTGAGCAGTAAAGGAACAGGGCTGGGCCAGAGGAGCTGCGCGGAGGACCAGCTCAGACCCCGCTGGCTGTGTGACCTGGGGCGGGTCACTTCACCCCTCTGTGCCCAGTTCCTTTTTCTGTGATGGTCACTAAGGGAAGTAGCTGGCGTTGCTTAAACTGCCCCGTTTGCTGAGAATTGTTCCCTTTGGGCTGAACAGCACGGCCTGGGGTGAGGCTTCTGTGAGCACCTGACGAGCTGGGGCTGGTGTGGCCGTGGAGGGGGCGTGGAACTCACCAGTCTTGGACCCTGCAGGGGAAGATGGCCTTCTGGTGGCCTCCCTCCAGGCGGGTCTGAGCTCAGGGGAGGAGCCTCCTCGGTGCTGGTAAGAGAAGCCGGTCACCTCCGGTGGCCACGGGTGTTGCTGTCATTCAAGACTCAGAAAAGGAGCTGGTGGCAGCCAGCAGGGGGCCTGGGTGTTGTCTCTCTGGCTCTGAAGGCTTCAGACCACGTTTTCTTTGCTCCTGCCTTTGCCGGCCCGTGGACAGCTCTCCGGCGGGGACAGCGACTCGCTCTTGCCTTTGGTGTTCGTATGTACGTGCAGCTCCGTAACGAGAGGTATTGTCCCCTCGTGGGCCATGAAGTGAGATACATGCCGTTTTCCTTAATTATAACAGTTGCCCCTTGCCAAGCGCTTACCAAGTGCCAAGGTGCATGCCAGGGCTTGGCAAGCCCATCCGCCCGCCGCCTGTTTTTGTAAATAAAGTTTGATTGGCACCCAGCCCCGTCCATCCCTGTACCTGCTGTCTGTGGCTGCTTTTGCGTTGTGTGGGCAGCTCGGGCAGTGGAGGCAGACACCTGGGAAGCCAGGAGCATTTACTGTCTGGCTGCCGCCTGGTCTGTCTGTCTGTCCTGGATTTGAGTTCATTCAGTCCTGGGCACAAGCCCAGAGGAGGGGCCCCGTGCTCCCATTTCACAGATGGGCACAGAGAGGCCCTGACACCGGTCCACGGTCACAGAGCTGGCAGGTGGGGAGCAGGGATTTGAATCCAAGGAGCCTTGTATTACTTCTTCGGGGTGGCGGGGAGGGATTTATATATGTTATTAGCTTCTAATGGAATCTTACCTGTTCAGAGAACGTGGACTGTATGGTATCTATTCCAAAAAATGTGGTGACAATTCCTTAATGGCCTGGGTCGCGACCCTTTCTTAAAATACCTCGTGTTAAGTGTATACCGATCTGTCGTTATGGGCGACCTATTCCCCACGTGTATGTGTCCAGGTCAGTGGCGTTACGTGTGCTCGCACTGCTGCACAGCCATCACCACCTCCACCTCCAGGCCTTCTCCGGCACCGGGACTGGCACTCACGCTGGTGGCCGTGCCCGCAGCTGCCTTGAGGGAGTTTTGTGGGAAAAGCAGACGCCGGCGCCCACCCGCAGTGCAGCCCAGGGGCTTGGGTGGCGCCGTGGGTTGGAATGTGGCCTCTGCCATTTACCACCTCAGATCGTGGCCAAAGGGTCTGCACCTCGCACCCCTCCACAGCTCAGTGTCCTTTCTGTGAACTGGGGTTCACCCCGTGCCCGCCTGCCTGTGAGGGTGGCATAAGGGGTAGAGGTGACGGCTGGAGCAGCGCCCCCTTATTCGGCGTTAGGTCAGTCTGTCCGTGTGGCCCGTGGCGTCCCCTTACCTTTCTGCAGATGCGTTGTGTTAAATGTATGATTAATATCTAGTTATGGGCGACATGCTCTCTGCCTTTCCGTGTCTTGGAAGCATCTCAGGACCCACCTGCTTCCTAAAACTCGGACCGGGCCTCGGAGGACCCAGAGGGTGGCCCCCTCGGTGGATGCAGGCACCCCGCTGTCCTCTCCCCCGTGGCCCGGATTTGGCTGAAGGGCCACTTTTGGGAATGAAAGGAGGTTCTGTGAGTGGCCGTGCCAGGACTGCCAAGGCTGCCCATTGTGGCAGGAATGGCCTTGTCCGTGCCAGGTCAGGGGACATGCTGGCCGGCCCGCTGCCCGCGCCTTCGCCGTGGCTGCATTTTGAGCAGGAGCCCCGGGCCGGCCACCGGCCCCTCGCTCAGGGCTGGAGGGGTGGCCACGCCACTGAGGGTGTCCTGCTGTCCGCGAGGAGAGGCTGGCCGCGGGGATGATGGTGTCTGGGAGGCGCCAGTAGCTTTCCACGTCTTTACACTTGGACCGACCCTCCGCCTTCCTCTCTCCCCACGTCACCGTCACCCGCTGCTGCTACAGGCTGCCCCCCCTGCTGTTTGCTGGATGCGGGGGGGCGGGGGGGGGGGCGTTGGAACAGGGCTATGGCCTGCCTCTGCTGTGGAAATCATCTTTTTTAAAAAATGGGAGTGGAATTCGCACAACACAGCGTTCCCCATTTGGAAGTGGACCATCAGTGGCATTTAGTGCACTCGCTCTGGTGTGCAACCGCCGCCTCTGCACCCCTCCCCTCAGCCCCTGGCAAGCGACTGCCATCAGTTCTGGAGCTCCCTGCTCGGGCCTTTCGTCTGAATGCAGCCCCATGCGGTGTGGGCCTCGGTGACGGGCTGCTTTCGCTCCGCGTAATGCCCTCAGGGCTCACCCACGCTGCGGCCCTTAGCACGTCAGTCCTTTTCGTGGCTGCGTAGTGCTCCACTGTGTGGCTGCGCTGCATTTTCTTCTCTGTTGATGGCCGTTTGGCTTGTTCCCACCTTTTGGCTGGTCGGTGTGCATCGTGTTTGGAGCAAGACGTCAAGTGTTAAAACTCTCTTTCCGGGACCTCGGCTGCCGGGTTGGTTCTGGGGCTCCCACCCGCTCCTCCCACGGCTCGCTCACAGCCGGGGCGGCGGCTCCCAGCCTTGCCCTCCACGTCTGCAGAATGGTTTGCTGGCTTCTCGTTTCCCACCAGGAGCGTGGGAGCGCCTCGAGGCAGGAGGATGGCACAGGGGCCAGCTGAGTGGCCTAGAGAGGCAGCTGGCACGCGCTGGGAGCCTGCTTGCCCTTCTGAGTTTCCTGGAACATGCTGGACCCTCCTGCTTGCCGTCTGGCATGCGTCCCCCTGCCCCGGCCAGAGCTTCTTCATCCTTCACGTCGCAGCTGAAATTCCCCTCCGCGGAGAGGTCTTCCCGCCGGTCCAGTGGAGCCCACCTCCCCTCCATGGTGTTCTCCGTTTGGGCACCCTGTTTCCTTCTGAAGTGGGTTTGCTTCCTTGTTTTTGGTCACTCCCCTGTCCCCGTGAGCTAGAATGAAAGCCCGTGGGCAGGAACCGTGTACCGGCATGCAGTAGGCGCTCAATAAATAACCCTCCTGTTGCTTGGAGTCAGATGAGTCTTAACTTCCTGACTCCACCGTGCAATCCAATCTGAAGGCAGATATTGTCAGAACAGGTTAAAAATGCTCTAGCCGTACGCCGCCTACAGGAGACAGACCTCTTTAGATCCAAAGATATAAATAGATGGAAAGCAAAAGGATGGAAAAAGTTACATCATCGAAGAGCAGCCACAAGAAAGCGGGAGTGACTAGGCTGATGTTAGACGAGATAGAGTTAAAATAAAAAAGATAAAGAGAGACATATTATAACGTTCTGTAAACCTGTATGCATCTAACAACAGAGCACCGAGATCCACGAAGGGACTGACCGAGAAATCGGTAATTCAACAATGGCAGTTGGGTACTTCAATACCCCACTTTCAATAATGGGTAGAACAACCGGGCACAAGGGCGACAAGGAAATGGGAAGCTTGAACAGCACCTGCACCGAGCAGACCTAACAGACATCTACAGACGACTCCAGCAAGGGCGTCCGGAAGCAGCCGTAGCCAGTTGGGTTCGCTGGATAGTGTGGGACTGATTCTGGTCAAGGCCATGTTCCTTGATTGCAGGCTCGATCCCTGGCCCCTGTTATATCGTGTACAGGAGGTAACCAACCAATGTGTCACTCTCACATCGATGTTTCTCTCTCTCGGTCTCTCCCCCTCCCTTTCACTCTCTCTAAAAAATCATCGGGTGAGGATTAACAACAAAAAATATCAGAAAGGCCAAAACCGGTTTGGCTCAGTGGATAGAGCGTCGGCCTGCGGACCGAAAGGTCCCGGGTTCGATTCCGGTCAAGGGCATGTACCTGAGTTGCGGGCACATCCCCAGTAGGGGATGTGCAGGAGGCGGCTGATCGATGTTTCTCTCTCATCGATGTTTCTGACTCTCTGTCTCTCTCCCTTCCTCTCTGTAAAAAATCAATAAAATATATTTTAAAAAAAAATATCAGAAAGGCTGACGTGGAGGGACAGGGAGGAGGGCTGGGCCTGCCCCTGGTCTCTCCCTATTTGTCTCAGGCTCGTGCTAACCCCTCCCCCCCCCCCCCAGTTCTGGAGTCATTTTCATTACAGAAGCCAGGACACATATGAGCTCTGTGTCTCCTGCCCCCGGCCCCGTGCACACAGCGGGCACCCAGCAGGTGTCTGTGGAGGAGGGAGCGCCTGGGCTCATCAAGCCCCGTGGAGTGGCGGGTGTAGAAAGGATGTGGAAACCACAGGAGAAGTCGCTCTTTGCTTGAATGTCACCGGTCATGCAGCTGAGTCTGGGTGGCGTGATGATGTGACACCTTCCTGCAGAGCTGGGACAGAAACAATGGCCGCAGCCCTTCCTGGGGCTTCTTAAGGGGCCCTGGCACGTCGAGAAAGGGCCAGCGCATCAGAGCAAAGGCTTTGCAGTTCAGCGGGGACTTGAGCAAGTCCCATCCCTGCTCTCAGCTGAACATCTGTCCCTGTGAGAGAGGAACACAGTGCCCGAGTCTGCAGGTCCTCGTGCGTGTAAAGACCTGGTGCCTTCGCTGCCTGGAGAGTGGCAGCACCCACCCAGGGTGCAGGACGCCTGGGCTGAGTTGCCCAGCAAATGCAGTGGTTCGGCCTTTCCTCACGCGAGGTCGTGCTTCGGTCCCTCCTGGGGCTCTGTCCTCGGGCCTAGCGTGGTACCTGGCACCTGGAAGCCATGTGGCAGAGCAGATAACGTGGACACTGGAGCCTGACCCCCGGGTCCACCCTGTCACCCCTGCTTGCTAGCTGGTCACCTTGGTCCAGGTCCTGCCCCCCTTCCTGCTGGGACACTGAAATGGGGTATTAGTAACACCCCTGCCACAGGCCTTGGGAATAATCAGTAATTTGGAACAATTCCTGGCACAGGGGCAGCTGCGCGAGCAGGCCTGCTGTTATTGCTGGGGCGTGCTTGGTGGATTGTATTGGAGTCTGTCTGATGGGGGCGGGTGCTGCCATGGGGCTTTATATTTTACTAGAAGCCCGTTGCACAAAGATTTGCGCAATAGGCCTTCCTTCCCCTGGCTGCTGGCACCGGTTTTCCTCCGGCACCCGGGACCCAGGCCTTTGGTCCAGCCACAGCGGAGAAGCCAAGCCTCTTCAGTCTTCAGTCTTCAGTCTTCACTCCAGCCGGAGCCTTCAGTCTTTGCTCTGCGCCATCTTTGTTGGGTTAATTTGCACAGTTGCGCTGATTGGCTGGTGGGCATAGCGGGGTGACATCAATTTGCATGTTTCTCTTTTATTAGTGTAGATGTTTCTTTTTTAGTTATGTTATTTTATTTCTTATTATGGTGCTTTATTTTTCTTGCAGCACAGGTATTGGTTCCCATCGCTCCCCCCACCTCAGAGCTTCTCTCCTGCTCAGCACCCGGTGAGACTGTATTGAGAGGCTAAATAAAAACGGAAACCTCACATGCACCTCCTGTTCCAAAGGAAGTTTCCTCATGTTCTCATGAGGTTGATAAAAACACCTCTCCTTCCTCTATTTGGTGAGAGTTTCACTATGTGGGTTCTGAATGAGTGGCAGTTTTTATCAGAAATTGTTTGTGTTTGTGAGCGTATTTGGGGGGAAACTGAAGTCAGTGGTTTCTGATGATATTGGGGGCTTTTCATGAAACTCCTGTTTGATGGAGGTGCTGGCGCCAGCTCAGTGGCATTTAATTTTTGGTCAGTATCAGCTGTTCTTGGAGGGCAATGGTCTGGTGTGAGGGAGGAGCCTGGCTGTGCGTTCCTGAAAGTGCCCTTGGGCCTGGCTGGCCTGGCGCACTGGTTGAGCGTCGACCTATGAACCAGGAGGTCACGGTTCAATTCCCGGTCAGGGCACAGGCCCAGGTTGTGGGCTTGATCCCCAGTGTGGGCGTGCAGGAGGCAGCCGATCCATGATTCTCTCTCATCACTGATGTTTCTATCTCTCTCTCCCTCTCCCTTCCTCTCTGAAATCAATAAAAATATATTTAAAAAAATAAAATAAATGCTCATGGGTGCCTTCTAAGAGCATGCCAGGCATGGTGCTGGGTCCTGAGGATAGAAAACAAACCGACACAATTCTTTGGGCAGCTGGGGCGTGGCCTTCGAGTCAAACAGACCCGGGTTGGAGCCTGACTCTGCTACTTACAAGCTGCAAACACTGGGAAGTGACTTCACCTCTTGAGCCTCAGTTTTCTTATCTGTCAAATGGGATAATACTGTAAGCTGTTTTACAAGAAGGTTTGGAGGGGGGATTGAGGTGGGTATGCCAAGCACACAGCCTGGCATGGACTGGGTTCTTATAAATAGCAGTTCTCAGCTTAGCTGGTGCTTTTAGGGCCTCAGGGCTGGAGTGATACCCTGAGGGACCCGTGCAGCCTGACCCAGGGCCACCCCTGGGCCACTCGTTCTATGCCTGGCAGAGGGGCAGGGCCACCTGTGGCAGAGGCGCTGTGTCTGAGAACAAGAGGCCTGGTTTCCTGTGGGTTTGTGACTTGGCAGCATTGTTTCACTGATGGACCCACCAGGCTTTCTGGAAGGCCACGGGAAGTTCTGTGGATGGGAAGGCTCCCCCAGGCAGCCCCGCCAGCACGTCCCCCCACCCCAGGCTCAGCCCTCCCATCCTATTCCATCCAGTCTGACCCTCAGCTGTGCAGTTTAGGGAGTGCCTCCCTAACCCCCCCCCCCCTCCCCTAGCTTCTTCAGGTTCCTCTCTAGGCTTCTCAGCCACCACAAAGAAGGCAGGAGGAGGAGCCGGAGGCCTGGGAGGTCACACAGTTTTCTAATAGAGTTAGTGTCTCCTGGAGCCTCAGGGGGAGAGCCTGCCTCTTTCCACCCACACTGGGGCTTTGGGGGGAGAGGGAGATGGTGGGTTCATAGGAGGCTAAGGTTTGGGGGTGCGCCCTTTGTTCCTTCTTGTGGAACTCTGGACAAGATTTAATTCCATAAAAAAAGCAAAACATGTTTGGAAAGCATCAGGTCTTTTCTTTTGTTACCCCCTGAACATATATGCCAATTTAACAAATTACGGGGGTCACCCAGTACCAGCTTTGTAACCAGGCCCTCTCGTTATTTACCGATCTTTTGCGAGAGGGAGGGACACATCCCTTTGTTGTTCCACTTGAGTCTCGTATGTGCCCTGACGGGGTTGGAACCCAGACCTTGGCCTATTGGGTCCATGACTCCTTGGGCGGCTTCCTCACTCCTTGCTTCCTTCGCAGGAGTGTCTCCATCCTGGGGGCGGGGCGGGGCCGGAAGCAGGTGATGGGCATGGCCAGGGGCGGGTCGGGACCGGAAGCAGTGGCGTGGCCAGGGGGCGGGGCGAGGCTGGGGACAGGAAGCGGAAGGGGAGGAGTCAGGCTCCACTTTAAAGGTCAGTGGCTGGCAGTGAGGCCCAGCTGCACCCGAAGCGGAAGGACGGGGTCGGGGTTGAGGCTCCGGGTTGACCTCCTCTCTGCCCAGACTTGACCTTGGGGTAGAGGGAGCTTCACGGGGAGGGCGGGGTGCCGTGCTTCCCGGCCCTGCGAAGGCAGTGATGTGGGTTAGCGGCATTGGAGGGGAGGAACGCAGGCATTCTGCTGTGGCTGTTCTCGGGTGACATGACCCGATGTAGGGCGCACAGGCAGTGAGGGATGGAGCCAGGACCCCACCCTGGGTCTGCCCGACACTGAAGTCCAGGATTTTTGGGGAGGCCCGGCCTTCAGGGACAGGAGACCTGGCAATCCTGGAGGGCTTCCTGGAGCAGGGGGCGGCGTGGCTTATACACCTTCACTCGGCTCAGTGTGCAGCCAGGGCCAGAGCGTGCAGGACGGGGAGTGCGGAGGCTGGCTCACCTCCTGCCTCCCTGTGCGTTGGACTAGACCCACCCTCTCTGGGCCCTGTGTCCCATCTGTACAGCGGGGAGCTGGGGCAGATGGCCTTGCTTGATGTCTCTTCCACGTCTGGAGCTCACTCCTTCTCGCATCGATGTTTGCTAAACGCTTCTCCCGTGGGAAGCCTGACGTCTGACGACCAACACCTCTCCCTCCCCAAGGCCCCTGTGTGGTTTCGGGGTCACAGGTCATGACGAGGGCTGTGCCCGGCCTGCCACTTGGAAAGACTTCAGCTCTTTCTGGCCACCAGGCTGTCAACGCTGCCAGGACGTTCGCTTCCTGGGGGACACGGTGAAGCAAGCCCAGGGCCTGACAGATCTGGGTTCGCACCCCCGTCTTCTGCATGCTCAGTGGGGCCGTGGGCCAGCCTCAGAGCCTCCGTTTCCCCACCTGCAAGCAGGGCGGTGTCATCTCCCAGCCCGTGATCTCCTTGGCCCCGCTGCCCCGTTCTGAGTGGGTGGGTAGGAGTGATGGGGAACTGGGTAAATGTGTGGAGAGACTGAAAATAGATTAAAATGTCCAATCACTCGAGCTTTAGGAATTCTTCCCTGTCCCATGTTCATATCCCTGTGACTCACCCAAGGCCTCTTCATCCCCCGCCAGATGAGGGTAGAGTGGCAGGTAGAGAGCGCTGTCTGTGCCGCCAGGGGGCCTCCTCCAGGTAGCCCTCCGTGTGGATCCTGAGCAGCTGGTCTGAAGTGCACAGGTGTTTAACCTTGTTCTCCCAGGCATAAACCTCACCATGGCTCCCTGCTGCCCTTCAGGTCAAGTTCAAGCCCTTTAGGGATTTATCGTGCTTCCTCTCCCACTGGACCTCCAGGCTCGCCAGGCAGCACTGTGCTTGCTCATCGCTGCGTCCTCAGCGCCCAGGAGAGTATCTGGCACCGAATTGGTCCTCAGGACGTGGTAATTCTCCTCACCATGGTGTGCACCGAGCAGGGCATCTCATCCTCTAAGAGGAGTTTCGGGTACAGACATGCGGATAATCAGTGTTACTATCTTACACGGATGAGGAAACTGAGGTTCGGAGAGGACACAGGTCTTGATGGGATTCAACATGATCATTGAATGAACACATGCTCGCTTTTATAACCTGAAAGGGTGGCAGGAGGCCGCTGTGACCTTCGTTGGGGACAGAAGTCCGAGCCCTGAGTCCGGAGCCTTTTCCAGGTGCGGACAGCCGAGGGTTGGCAGCAGCCACAGGTGCGGGCAGGTGGTCCAGCAGCGTCCATCTGCCTGGGCGGAGCAGGTGGGAAATCGTGCCGGCCGCCACCTGGGGGGTCCTCCGCGGGTCAGGCCACAGGTTCCCTCACCTCTACGGCGTGTCGGCGGGACTGACAGGGAGGTGCTTGCTGGACTCTTCACTTAGTGCAGCGGTTCTCAACCTGTGGGTCGCAACCCCTTTGGGGGTCGAATGACCCTTTCACAGGGGTCGCCTAAGACCATCGGAAAACACATATATAATTACATATTGTTTTTGTGATTAATCACTATGCTCTAATTATGTTCAATTTGTAACAATGAAAATACATTCTGCATATCAGATATTTACATTACGATTCATAACAGTAGCAACATTACAGTTATGAAGTAGCAACGAAAATAATTTTGTGGTTGGGAGTCACCACAGCATGAGGAACTGTATTAAAGATTCGCGGCATTAGGAAGGTTGAGAACCACTGACTTAGCGCCTACCAATTTCTGGACATTATTTCCCCACCGTAAACAGAAAACTATGCAAAGTTAATGAAAGTATAGCGAAAAGGAAAAAGGGGGACAGTATTCAATGGTCTTCCCACCGCCCTTTGAACTGCTGTTCTAGTCCCTTCCATTCCCGCCCGAGACAGCCGTGTGCCGCCGGAACATCTTACTTTCTATGTGGAATGAGGGGGCCTGTTTCAGAACTCACCCGCTTGTGCCTGGGTTCCATCATTCCTGAGCTGTGTGACCTCCGGCCTGTTCCTCGACCTCTCTGAGCCCGCATGGCCTCAGCAGACCCTCAGAGAACGCCACTTGCCCATGGGGGTCGGTTGGCCTGGCTGGTGAGGAGAGTGAGGGACCCATGGTGGGGGGAGGGGAGGAACAGCTGGGGAAGGGCCTTCTCCAGGCAAGGAGTTCGGTTTTCACCCCGAGGGCAGTGGGAGCCAGGGATGGTCTGCGAATGTAGTTTACTGTTTTCTGATCCTCAGAAAAGTAGTGGGAGTCTCAGGATGAAGGGGCCTGGGCCAGGGTGGCTGTGGACGAGGGGGCAGGTGGGGCTGCATGGGGTGGGGCAGAGGGGGAGGAAGTGGCCGGTGGGGGACACATGGTGGTGGTGGTGGCGGTGGGGGTGACAGAAGAAGCTGGTCTTAGCAAGCGTTGAGCAGGAGCTGGGTTCATGGTCTAGCTGGGAGTGCCCAGGGACCAGATCGGTGATGAGGGTGTGGGCCAGGTGTGGGGCTTCCCAGAAGCCCTTTTTGGAGAGACTTCAGGGAGGCCAGGAGCACCCGTAACTGCTCCAAGGGACCTGCAGGTGGGGAAACTGAGGCCCACAGTGGCTGTGTGACCTCCCCACCCAGAGGGACTAGGCTGAGAGGTGCGAGCCCAGGTCCCCCGCTCTTCTGCATCATGGCCTGCCGGCTCCCAAGGACGGGGGCCCCCACTGTCAGGTGTGTGGCTTGTCTTTTAGACACGAAGCCAGAGGTCAGGGCTGGCATGAGCTGGGGACTCCGCCCCTCACAGCCGTGCCCAGAGCCCCTTCCAGCTGGCCGCCCTGTGACTGTTCAAAAGCCGTTCTTTCTCCCCCGATGCTTCTTTTCTTCACTGTCTCTATGCTGCAGTTTCCCACTGGATTCTTCGGGGAAAGTTTGTTTGTGGTTCAGGGTCCCACCGACAGACTCGGCCGCATCCCGCACACAGCTGCTCTTTAATCGGTGCCAGAGTCCGCTCAGGTCGGGCGAGGAAAAGAATCCTTTTGCCACAAGGGACGTTCTAGCGATAGCCGGTGATACTGGAATATGAACTGTCAGTGACCACATTTCCCGGTTCTGGTCATTGCGTGGTGATTTCTCTCATGACAGCCTTGGTCTTGAGAGATGAAAGTCATGGCGTTTCGGGGGAGATGTCATGATGTCTGCAGTGGCTCTCGGATGCTTCATAGAAATAGACCTGTGGGTAGGAGTACAGCTCCACAGCGGGGTAAGGAGGGGTGGGGAGGTGGACGACTATGAGCCTGGATAAAGGCGTGGGGAGGTCATTGTCCCGCCCTTGGGACTTTTGTGTGGCTTTGAAACTTTGCACAATGACAGGTTTGTAAAGGTGCTGCAGGTGGGGCGGCGGCCTCGGGCGGCCACCCAGGTGCCCTGTGGTCTCCGGCCCTCTCACTTCTCGGTCGCCTCAAGGCGGGGAGAACTGCTCACCCCACTCACCTCTGGGCAGCCTCTCGGGGGCAGTTTGGAAACAGCAGAGGCGTTGGGTAAAAGTCGTTCCTCCCTCTGTAGAGAAATCATTAGTTTTAGACTCTTTGCTACGGACCAACTTGCCTTCCAGTGTTTATTTCTCTCCTTCCCTCACATTTTCCTTGACGTTCTATTGCCTCCTAAAATTGCCGAAGTAGTATTCGTATTAGTTGTTATTATTCAAACAGAGGAGAGAATAAAGAAATGATAGCCCCTCTTCTTCTCCAGCCCCTGGAGGGTCACCAGTGGTAGGTGGAGCCTCCTAACTATTTCCTGTGCTCATGGAAACACATCAGAACAAGTAGGTAGTTAGTAGGGCTTGGTGTCTTACCCTTCGTTAGCCTCCTCGTTCTCCTTGAAGACACAGCTTGGGGGGTCACCTCCTCCAGGAAGGCCCCCGAGCTCTACACATTGACCTCACTCCATTGCAGTCATCTGATTACGAGCCGTCTCCCCCGCCAGATCTTGGGTAACGTGAGGGCAGCAGCTGTTTCCGGTCACCGTCCACACTGGAGCTGCGAGCCCGGGAGATGCACAGGCAGTGTTTGTGGAGCGAACGGATGGGCAGGGGAGGCGTCCTGGGTGAGGAGGCCACATGAGCGGAGCCCGGCAGGTAAGAGAACTTCCTTTTTTTTTTAAAAAAAAAAAAGATTTTTATTGATTTCAGAGAGGAAGGGAGAGGGAGAGAGAGATAGAAACATCATTGATGAGAGAGAATCATTGATCGGCTGCCTCCTGCACACCCCAACTGGGGATCGAGCCTGCAACCCAGGCATGTGCCCTTGACTGGAATCGAACCCGGGACCTTTCAGTCCGCAGGCCCACACTCTATCCACTGAGCCACACCAGCTAGGGCAAGAGAGAACTTCTTGTTCTTACACTCCTCCTAGCCTCTGGGAGGAGAGTCCTCAGTGTGTCTGGGGACAGACGGCCACTTTGGGGGAACATGGCTACCCCACCCCAGGGCCCTGTACACTGGCCGACTATCCTGGCACTAATGTCCCATGTGGGGCAGATGGGGTGGCCATGAGCTACCGAGGGCTGGGTCAGGGCTCTGTCCCTCTTCTCCCAGGGTTTTGGGGTTCACTGGGGGAAGCACAGGCCAGGGCTGGAGCCACTCAGGGTTTAAAGATGGGCGTGACCTGGCCTTTATCTGTCTAGGATCCTGACTCCTTCCTCCTCATGGTCAAATAAGGCTACACAATGCCGGCTCCGTCTGGTAGCGTGGAGGCTGGGGTGGAGGGGAGTGGAGGTAAGGGCGGTGAGGGGAGGCCAGGGGGGTGAATGGAGGCTGGGGGGAGGTGAAGGGAGGCCGGGGGGCGGTGAGGGGAGGCCAGGGGGGTGAAGGGAGGCCTGGGGGGCAGTGAAGGGAGGCCGGGGGGGCCAGTGAAGGGAGGCCGGGGGGGGGGGGGCGGGCGGTGAAGGGAGGCGAGGGGGGGGAGAGAGAGTGGTGGGGGGGCGGAGACCAGGGGGGTGAAGGGAGGTGGGGGGGGGTGAGGGGCGGTGAGGGGAGGCCAGGGGGGTGAGGGGAGGCCAGGGGCGGTGAATGGGGGGCCGGGGAAGTGAAGGAAGACCGACAAGTTCAGGGAAGGTGAGTGGGGGCTGGCGGAGGCTGGGGAAGTGCCGTCCAGACGACAGAGGAGAAGCTGAGCACAGAGGTGGGGTGTTTGGGACGGAGGGGTCGGCTTTGTTTTCATGGGGATGACCGGGCATGAAAAGCTGACGGTGAGGAGCCCTCGGAGGAAGGTGACACTCTGGCAGCCAGGACAAAGGTGGGGGTTCAGGGGAAGGGAGGGAATGAGGAGGGGTCCAGGGCAGGGAGATTTGGGGATGCGGGCTGGAGACCTATCCCATCTGGTTCTCAGTTGTTCTTCTGTGGCCTTAATGAAGAAGCACCCTGCGCTGCCCGCTCCTGAACTCGGCGGCTCACTCCCAGCTGCTTTGGGTTCAGTTATAAATGGGGTCGCCTTCCAGGTTTGCCCAGGGGCTGGTCGTGCTGGTGTAGAGGGCGGGAAGCGCCTGCTTGCTGGCACTCAGCCCGACCCCGCCACGTGGGGACCCTGACAGCCCCGCCAGTGTGTTTCCCGCTGCACGTGGTGGCCTCCTCCTCCCTCTCCACTTTCGTGGCCCTAACCCACCCTCCCTGTCTCCACCGATCTCCTCTCCTCCCCCGGCCTCGTGGGAACATCGCACCTTCTCTTTCTAAGAATTCCCTTTGTTCACACAGCCTCCTGCCCACCGGAAGGTGGAAGTAGCTCCATCAGGGCTGTGATGCCAGACGTGGGGGTCACACTGGGGCCCGCTTTTCACACACGGCAGCTGTGCCGAGTCTCCCTTGCGCCGCCCCCCCCCCCCCCCCAGGCGTGGCTGTGCCATACTTTGCCGATCCAGCCCCCGGCCACTCCGTCTGTGTGGTGATCTCCTCGTCCGATCACTCCCTGGGGGTAGACTCTCGAAGTGAAGCTATTGAGCAAAAGTGACCCCCGGTTACAAACGGCACAGAAGTTGCCAACTGGCATTCCAGAAAGGCTGTGCCGGCTTGTACCCACTGAGAGCAAACGAGAATAGCAGTTCCCGAGCCTGCCAACAGCGGGTGTTGAAAATCTCTGCCGACGGGGTGAGCGAGGATCCTCGTCCCGGTCCGCGTTCCCTTGGTTACCAGGGAGGCTGAGCATCTTGGCTGTGCACGGCCACGTGCGGTTTCTTTTTTGGGGACTTGCTTCTTCTCTCCTTATACTGATGCTTCTGCTGGCGTGGTGCTTACAGCAGTCTTATCTGTGACAGGTTACAGTGACCTTCTCCCACCTGGTGGGGTGACGCTTTTGCTCTGTGATGTTTTCCTCTGCGGAGGTTTGCCGGGAGTGCCTGGTGTGGCTGCTTGGACTTTCTGTCTCTGTTAATGTTTGTTCTTGGAGATGTTCTTGTTTGGTGGTTTCTCTGTTTATTTCATGTTGTAACCCACCTGAGAGGTGTTCTGCTGTGAGGATCTAAGGTGGGCATCCTGTTTCATTGGTTTCTGACAGCTGCTGCACACAGTGGGTCAGCTGCTGCACACAGTGGGTCAGCCTCTGCACATAGTGGGTCAGCTGCTGCCCCCCCCCCCCCAGGTGTGAACTTCCCGTGTCCGTCCTCGGTGTTTGGATTTTCTCTTCCGTCTCATTGATCTGTTGAGCAGCCCGATTTTTATCCCTAAGGAGAGAGACATACACTTCCAGCTTGAAGTTGTCAAACCAGATTTTCTTTCCTAAACGAAGAAGATAGATTTCCTGTCTGAGGATGGCAGCTACTGTCTGGAGGATCCCACAAGACCCTGTGGGATGACCCTCCACCCTAGCCCTCTGGGATGTCCTCATCCCTTCTTCCTGCTCAATCAAATCCCACCCGGGGCTGCAAACCCAAACCTTTATTTAACCTACAGACAGCCGCAGGCCACCTCCTCCAGCCACGCCCTGTGCCAGGGCAGCCACAATCCCAGTGCCCGTCTTCATCACTGCGATGCCTTCTCTGAGATTCCCACCTGGAAGTGGGGAGGGCAGCACCCCCGCTGTCATCCCTGCGCTGGGAGGTTCCTGGTCTCAGTGCCTCGGGTCTGCGCTGTGGTCACTGGCAGGAAGCAGGGACACGCCTGGGGAAGCTGGGACGTGTGGACACACCGCGTGCTGGGCGTTATCTGTCTACAGTCCTGACAGCATCCCTGGGAGGTGGCTCATTCTTACCGTCCTCGTACACCAGGTCGGGGGATGGAGACAGAGAGTCACCTGGCCAGGGTCCCACATGGGGAAGGAGCAGAGCAGCCGGCAGCTGTCCTGGACAGACCACATGCCAGAGTGGACATTCAGGGGCCATGGGGCTGGGGTGTCACCCCGTCTGGCCCAGAACCGCCCTCCAGCCCAGCCTGTGGCCTCCAGGGAAGACGTAGAGCAACCTTCCAGCTGCTGCTGTCAGAAGCTTCCCGGGTGAAGCCTGGGGAGCGCCAGTCATTTGCATTGGACCCTGGGTTTGCATCTCAGCAGCAGAGCCTCGGATGACCTGCCTGCTGGGGCTGAACCGAAAGCAGCGGCAGATGGCACTGGGCTCATCTTTGCCAATCAGGAGAAGGGGAATGCACAGCTATCTGTGTGCTGTGTTGGCATCGGACTCTAACTTCTTTATCAGAATGATGAACTTTGTTAGTTACCGTATTTTTTAAAAAAAAAATATTTTTATTGAAGTCAGAGAGGAAGGGAGAGGGAGAGGGAGAGAGAGAAACATCAATGATGAGACAGAATCACTGATTGGCTGCCTCCTGCAGGCCTCACACTGGGGACTGAGCCCACAACGCAGGCATGTGCCCTGACCGGGAATTGAACTGTGACCTCCTGATTCATAGGTCAACGCTCAACCACTGAGCCACACCAGCCGGGCTCGTTACCGTATTTTATTAAATCTGAGGAGGATGCCATCAATCGCGAGACCCATTGTACTGCTAGAGAGAGGGAGGTAACACTGCCGGACACATGGAGACAGGGTTAGGCTGGAAACGCACACCGTGGGTTCAGAAATGTTAAAAGTGAAGAAATGTGTGCCTTCACTCAGGATGGTGATGGAGGATGCTCACCTGCTTCCTTGTTGGCGGCCATGCCCAAGGGCTGGCTCTGTGCTGGGCACGGGGGTGGGAGATGGTCGCTGTGCCCTCGCCCAGAGCACGCAGACGGGGCGGGTCTTCGGATGCGCTGACGGAACGGGTGGTTGATGGACGGGCTCGTTCGATCACCAGATGCTCTCTAGCACCTGCTGTTGCCAGGCACCTCCGTTCCAGGCCCCGGGGACCCGGCAGTGAACAGAACTACTCTGGGAGCCGACTTTCCGTGGCCGCCCATCGGCCCAGCGGCAGCTCCCAGACGCGGCTATGCAGGAGCATTTACGCGAGGACGTTCCGACTGCCAGGCCCACTCCGGTCTGGGCGGGACCCAGGCATCTGCATTCTCACCAGCACCTGGGAGGTCCGGGCAGGAGGACCTCAGACCGAGAGTGAGAGACGGTGCTTCAGTCCATGAGTTCCCAGCCCGCAGCATCTGGACGCGGACAGATGTGGCCATTTGCTCCCATTTAGAGCACCGTCTGTTGGTTAGTTAGCCGTTTCCTTCCAGGTTGATTCATTACCTCCTTCTCTCCTTCCTCCCCCTCTCTCTTTCTCTCCATCGTCCCTCCCTCCTCCCTCGTCTCTCCCTCAGTGGTGTGCAGTGTGTCAGGCCCAGTGCTGGGCACACAGTGGTTACCACGTGGGTCATCACACCCTCGGCGAGCGTTCAGTGCTGTCTGTCCTGCGCCAGCACCAGGTTACTGCTCCCGCCCGCAGCACCGCGAGTAGGTGTGCTATGTGCACATCCCTCTTACAGAGCTGGCCAGAGGGAACCGGGGCTCCCGCGTGGAGGCGCGGCGACTGCCTTGCTAAAGTGGAGGGACTTAACCCTGGGATGTAGACACATCGCACCTGCCCTCTTCCTCCTGCCCTGTGGGGGGGGCTGATTTAGAGACCCCCACCTCCAAAGGTGCTTTGAAAAGAGGTTGCTTCCTCCCAGCAGCAGCGCAGGGCAGTTTCCTGGGGCCCAGAGGGAGTCTGTCGGGTTTCAGAGAGGAAGCCAGACGGACAGACGGCGATGCCAGGGCCGGGCGGCCGGCTCCGTGGGCTGCATCAAGCTGGGGAGGGAGGCGCTGAGGCTGCAGATGTGGCTCTGGAGCCGAGAGGAGCAGCGTTTCTATTCCTGGACCAGAAAGCACTGGGTCAGCAGGCGGGGCCGTGTCCCTGCTGCGTCAGGCCCTGGCGGGCCCTGGGGACCGAGGTGGGCGAGGGGCCGACTCTGCCTTTGAAGTTCAGGGCACAGTAGTAAAGGTTCGGGCAGATAGGACGCTGGCGGGCGGTGCCACCTCCTGGTCTCGATCCTGGGCAGGCCACTCCGTTCCTCTGGGTCACAGCCTCCCGTTTCTAACGTGGGGCGGGGCGGGGTGGGGAATACAGCACCTGCTTCAAAGAATTACACGATCCCCGAGCTAACAACACCCGCAGCCCGGCGCCGGCTGCTCTGTAAGGTGCTCATTGCCCCTCAGGTGCGTACTGTCCTGTGCTGTAGGGGAGCAGGGCGGGCACACACCTGTCTCTCTCCCAGAGCTCAGCCGCTCCGTGAACTGGTGGTTTGGTTTTTGTTAATCTTTACCGGCAGATTCGAGAGAGCGGAAGGTGGAGGGGGATGGGGGGGGGGGTGAGAGAGAGAGAGAGAGAGAAACATCATGTGAGAGACCGGAAGCTGGGGATGGAACCTGTAACCAAGGTACATGCCCTTGACTGGGAGTCAAACCCAGGACCCTTTGGTGTGTAGGCCGATGCTCTAACCCCTGAGCCACATCGGCCAGGGCTGTGGCATGTTTCTTGAAAGAATGAAAGTGACGCTGGCCTTGGAGGATGTGGAGTGTGGGCAGGTGGAGACTCAGAGGAGGGGGCTGTGCTTCTGGCAAGAGGGGGATGCAAGCGGCGGAGGCACCGCTCCGACGGCATCACTGAGGCTCTGGGAGGCTCGGGAGCCCGGATGACAAATGTGAGGCCTGGTCCTCGCCAGCCGCGTGGCCACTGAGGGCCTCTCTGTGCTGGAGGGGAGGCGGAGGGTCAGAGGTCACAGCCGGTGGGAGAAAAAGGCCTGAAGGTAGGATGGGAACTTGATGTAACTTGGACTTTGTGAGCAGATGTAAATATTGGATTTTAAGCTAGGTAATCTCTTTGCCCTATTTTAAGCATCTTTGGAAGGGAGATGAAACGGATGATTCTTCTGTCTTCTATCTGCTGTGACTTAGCGTCCGGTCTGGCCGCAGAGCCTGGGTGGCCTTGGACCGCCCCACTCATTTCACCGAAACCCTGTGAAGTGGGAGAGCCATTCTTCAGACCCGGGAGGGCCCAGTGCGGCGCCACAGAGAGCTGCCCGCCCGCCACCCGCCGCCGCTGGTCTGTCCCTGGGGGCAGGCGGGGGTGGGGGGTGGGGTGGGAGAAGGCAGTGAGGACACCGCGTGTAGGGTCGGGAGTGGAAATGAATTCTGTCTTCTTTTTTGAAACCTTCGATGTGTTTCTTTGACCTGCATATTTTCACTTCTCATGAAGAATACGCCTTATAAAGGGAGGACCCGACAGAGCCATCTGCTCAGATGCCCCGCGCCCACTGGCGGCGGGTGTGGCACTCATAGGCTGGGCCTGCTGAGGGCGGATGCCACGTGCTCTCCAAGCCGGGGTGGGGGGGGGGGCGTCCCAGGAAGCCAGGAGGAGGGGGGGCGTAGGACCTCGCAGAACCTTCTGCTCACGTGGTCGCAGGTGTTTCGTGGAGTCCAGCACCGAGGCCTGGGCTCCGCATTTGCTCCGGAAGAAACACCTGCAAAGTGGCAGCTCTCCTGCCCCGGAGACCTGGGGGCCGAGCCAGGTCGGGCTGTGAGTACATCGCTGGGCCGAGCATCTCACCAGGAGGTGCCTTCACTCTGCGCTTGGTCTGTAGTGGACGGACGGACGCACTGCAGCCATCAGGCCACCGCACTCCAGCTGGGATTCAACGTGGAATATGCCCGCCTTCCGTCGGCTCTGGGCATGCCCCCGCCCGCAGCAGTCCCGGGGGCTGGCCCACCGTGGGGGTCACTCCTGGTGTCCTTCCCTCACTCGCTCTTCTCCCAGCACCTGCTCAGCACCAGGAACCTGGGGGGAGGGAGGTCCAGGAGCAGTCAGCCAGTCTTGTCCTGGCCCTAACGATAGAATGTTCTGGAAGCTCAGGTGGGAAGATTTCTATTTTGTGTCCCCAGTGCCGAGAACGGCGTCCGGCAGAGTAGAGCCTCGCCAAGGATGTGCTGAACGAATGAGTGACCGAGTGGGATGAATGGGTGGTTGGGCAGAACAAGTCGGTGGGCGATGCCAGCCCAGCGTGGCCAGGGCAGCCCGTCCGAGGGTGCCGTGGGTTCTCGGGGGCGATTGTGGAAGTTTCGGGGGGGGGGGGTTGGGAGTCAGGGAGCAGAGAGCCCGGCCCCTCTGGGCAGAGGGAGGCCCAGAGGCAGACCCAGGCCCGTGGGACATGGGAGGTGGGGCGGAGGGGAGGGGAGTGGGTGTTTGGAGAGCTGGCATTGGGAGTCAGGAAGTGGAGGCAGATGGCCAGGCTGCAGGGGGCAGGGGCAGGGGCACTGGGAGGGCTCCAGAGGGAATTGGGCCGTAGCACTGCCCGTGGGGCCGGCAGCAGAGCGGGTGGCGGGAGGAGGGGCACGTGGCCGCGGGTGCTCCCCGAGCTGGGGTTTGTCTGGCAGACAGTGCGTGCATTCTCCTCTCTCTGCTGGAAGAAGCACATTGCCACCAGCTGGCTCCCCCTCTGTGGGACGAACGCCCAGGCCCCGCTGAGACCTGGTGTCAGCTGAGATTCCCACGGCTCCCTCCTCCCGCTTGTCCTGAGCTCAGCCTGCCGCCCCCCAGCCTCGGAGCCCGTGTCCCTGCGCTTGGGAAAACGCACCCACAGGAAGCCAGTGTCTGCCCGTCCGCATGGACAGCTCCCACTTGCTGAGCACCGGCTGGCCAGGGCTGCACAGCAGTGAAAGGTCTCCATTTCACAGACGGGGAAACTGAGGCCCCTGGGGGTTAGTGTCTCCCAGTCCTTCCCGGTGGCCAGCTGCTGGCTGCCCGCCTCCAGGGCACGGCCTAGCGCCACCTGCTGGTGCAACTGTGGAGGGCAAGGGAGCCCTGGGTGGGCAGGAGGCTGTCTCCAGGGCTGGCTCTCCCAGTGCCTGGCCCAGTTCTTGGGAAGATGTGGGAAGCCGAAGGGAAAAGGTCTTGGTGCCCAGATAGTCCCTCGTTCCTGGTGGAACGCTGGGAAGTCGCCTGGCATCGCCCCTTCCCCTCCTGCTGCCCCCTCTGATGGAGCCGTGGGAAAGTCCTGGGCCAGCTGTGCTCGCCATCAGCCAGTCAGGCAGAGGTGCCCGCTGGGAGGAGGAGGAGGAGGAGGAGGAGGAGGAAGGAGAAGCTGGCCGATTTGAGCATCGCTATGTGCCAGAAACCGCCACGGCCTTCACTAAGGAAGCCATTCACTCCTCCAGCAGCCCCGTGGAGGGGGCTCCCGAAAGCCCAGGGTCCCAGGGAACCGGCCACAGAGTCCCCTCCTTCTGACTCCGACACTGGCCTGGAGGGGAGCCTCCCTCGGCTCTTTCCGCTCGTGCTCAGTGAGACTCCAGCACCATCTCCTCGTTACTTGTCCTGATTGCACACAGCTCTGCCGCGACCATGGCTGCAGCATGAAACCAAGTGTCACGCTGTGGACTGACGAGCAGTGAGTGCCACTCCGTCTCTCCAGGCCCCACCGAGGCTGGGGCTCAGGTCTGTCCCGGGCTGAGCCGGCTGAGGTGTCATCTTTTATTCAGCCACGCCCTGACGTTGGGCCCACAGGCGATTTCCTTTCCCTTTCCTCGCTAGCAACAATGCAAATAGAACTGCCCTTCACGGGGAGGCATCTGACTTTTTCCCTGTGGGGACTCTCTCCACAGAATAAATTCCCAGGTATTACTGAGCCTGGGCTTCATAAATCAGCATGATCGGCTCGGACTTCAATATACTGCATAGACCAAAGGCATGCACTTAGAGAGAGAGATGTTTAAAAATCCTCCTCCCAGGATATGTTTTTATTTATTTTATAGAGAGAGGGAGAGACAGAGAGAAAAAAAAAACACACCTTTTTGATGTAAGTGAGAAACATCAATTGGTTGCCTCCTGCACACACCCCGACCGGGGCCAGGGATTGAACCCCAACCTAGGGAATTGGACCCACAACCTTTGGTGCACACGACACTCCAACCAAAGCCACTTGGCAAGGGGCGGGGGAGAGAGATTTTTAAGGGCCAGTTAAATGCAAATGTCTGCTAATGGAAGAAACTTTTAAGCTCACAGGCAGGGTTTCCCTCCCATCTTTGGGGAGGGGCCTCGGCGTGGTGGGTGGAATGAGACAGAAGCCTGGCAGAGAAGGCCCTCCTGAGGGGCTGGACTTCCTGCTCATCAGAGGGCATTTGGGCTTTCGTTGTCTCGGAGCCGACGTCACTTTTTCACCAGCATTTTGTGAATTCTGGTATAAAGATCCCAGGTGGGGTGGCGGCAGGGAGCCGAGGTGGGAACCTCACCACCTGATAACCCAGTAATCCCTGGGGACCCGGTCAGCTCCCCGAGCCTCACGTTCCCCTCTGCAGCTCAAGGCGAAGGCCCCCCATCTCATCTCTAGGCTGTGAAAGTGCAGATACAAAAGGAGGTGAAACTGCCGTGTCCACGAGGAGACATTAGTCTCGCAGAGCGTGGTTCTCGGACCCTGGTCCAGAAGCACTGGGCGGGGAGAAGGGACTCCGGGCTTCCCCAGCATCTGCCTCGTCCCGGATCTGAGCTCTGCACCCCTCTGGGACCCCCTTTCTACCAGGTGCCCTGGGCTGAGTCTCACTGACATTTGCAGACCACAGGCTGCGGGGTGCTCAGGTGTCATCTCAAGCTGGGGGGGGGGGGGAGTAAGAGGGGGGCAGGCCTCGGCGCCTTAACTGGCTTCCAGGTGGTTCTGATCAGCTCTGGCTGAGAAGCGCCAGGTGAGGGTGTGAACGGCGGGTGGGGCCGATGAGCAGGGGCTGGCCCAGGAGGAGGCCTCCGCAAACCTGCTGCCTTTGCCTTTGCGTGGCCCAGGCCCGGCTTTCGCTCTGCTAACCCGGCTTTCCTGCTCCCCCAGGGTCCCAAGTGATGGTGGTTTCCACGGAGGGCAAGCTGAGTCCTGTGCGACTGGTGGGCCCGGCGGAGCTGGCGGCGGCGCCTGCGGGCTGGCGGGCGTAAGCGTGGACTCTCAGCGTCTCCCCTGGAGGAAGCATGTCTAAGAAGGGCCGGAGCAAGGGCGACAAGCCCGAGATGGAGGCGGACGCGGTGCAGGTGGCCAACGAGGAGCTGCGGGCCAAGCTGACCAGCATTCAGATCGAGTTCCAGCAGGAAAAGAGCAAGGTGGGCGGGCGCCTCCATGCAGCGAGGGGCGGCTGTGAATTCCGGGGACAGTGCTGCCCCCGGGGTATGTCTGGAGGGCGTGTTCCCGGGCTGGGTTGGGCGGGCACTCCACCCATCTAAGGCTAACACCAGTGGCGGTCTAGACACCGCCTGGGGCCGAATCCCAGCACACCTCCTCCACCACCACCACCCGCATCTTCCTGTGACCTTGGACCAGCTACCTAACTCTCCCTGCCTGGGACTCCCCTCACCTGCTCACCTGGATCACCTGGCCCAACCTGCTGGCCGCCCGGCCTCTCCCAGGCTGCCCTGCACACACCTCTGCCCACCCTGTCCGCATCCGCCTCCTTTCCCACCTGTGACCACACTTCCCTCTCTCTGCTCTTTGCTTTTCAGCTTCCCTCCTCCCAGCAGTCCTCACGGGCCGCTGTGGCCGCCCTGTTTCCCAGGAGATGACCAGGAAGCTGTGGGAGGTTGTACACTCAGGGTTCTTCAGAGAGAAACAGAACCAGCAGGAGATTTTACATATAAACACACGTACACACACATATGTGCACGGGGCGGTTGCGGGGAGAGGGAGAGGGATTTTTTGGAGGTTGTCTCATGCCTGTGGAGGCGGACACGTCTGGAACGTGCAGAGCCAGCTGCTGGAGATTCCAACAGGAGTTGCCCTTGCCGTCCTGAGTCCAGGGGCCGCAGGAGGCTGACCCCCCCTCGCTGGGGCCTCAGTCTTTCCTCTTAGGCTTTCACCTGACTGGGTAAGGGCCCCCCACGTCAGGGAGGGTGATCCACTTTCTCACGGTCTGCTGACTTAGATGTCAATCAGTCTAAGTCAACAGTGGTCGGCAAACTGCGGCTCAGCAAACCGCGGCTCGGCAAACCGAGGCTCGCAAGCCACATGCGGCTCTTTGGCCCCTTGAGTGTGGCTCTTCCACAAAATACTGACTTCTGCGCATGGGCCATGAAGTTTCAATCGCACTGTGTGTGCGCGCCCACACGTGGTATTTTGTGGAAGAGCCACACTCAAGGGGCCAAAGAGCCGCATGTGGCTCGCGAGCCGCGGTTTGCCGACCACGGGTCTAAGAAATACTTCCACCACAACAGCTAGCCTGGTGTTTGGACCGTGCCCTGGCAGCACGGCCCTCCTGAGTGACACATTACGGGAACTGTCCCAGGTTCAGTCATTGGCCGAGGGAAACGCACTGATCGGTGCAGATTCGGGGTGCAACCTGATCCCCTCCTTCTTACTCCAAATCACTGGCAACCTTAACCCCAAGACCAGGACCATGTTGCCTCCTAGGGAGGAGGCCGCCGGGAGCGCCGAATCCCCCCTGAGAAACCGTGTTCGGTGAAGTCCTGCTGCCTGGCTCTCCGTCCCTCGGGAGAGACTGATCCCAGCCCTCTGGTGAGGTGGGCCTGGGCTGGCCCTCCCAGCTCCCGGGCGATGTGGGCCTGTATTGGTGCTGCAAGGGTTCAGGAAGCCCCACGTTGGGCGCCATTAATGCCGGGGTTCTTGTTCCAGCATCTAAAAGGGTTCAGCCATCTGGAGAAGGCTGTGTGTAACTTAAAGAGTCCAGTGACGAAATATAATTTTGAAAGACTTGGGGGTCAGAGGAGCTTAGCTAAAAGGAACTAAGATTTCCTCGTCTCAGGACCCCATGCTTTTTATTAACACAACTAGAGGCCCGGTGCACAAAAATTTGTGCACTGGCGGGGGGGTGGGGTGTCCCTCAGCCCGACCTGTGCCCTCTCAAAGTCTGGGAACCCTCAGGAGATAACCAACTGCTGGCTTAGACCCGCTCCCCAGGTGGCAGATGGCAGGCCCGATCCCACGGTGCCTGCCCCGCCGCCCAGGGTTGTGCACACGGCAGGCCCGATCCCAGGGTTGGGGCAGGCAGCGGATGGCACTGCCCCTCCTGCAGTATGCAAATTTAACAGCCATCTTTGTTGGGTTAATTTTCGTACTCTTCTGATTGGCTGATGGGCGTAGCGAAGGTACGGTCAATTAGCATCTTTGTCTTTTATTAGTGTAGATTTGTCCTGAGGAGAGGCAGAAATATACACTTCAAAGGGTAGGGATTCGTATACAGAGGCATTGTCAGAATGGGGGAATTTGCCTATGGCTGTTCAGGTGTTTGGCCAGTAGGAGGCAATAACATGTAGATTAAGATGCCCTGAGCTGTCTGGCAGCAAACAACCATCCCTTTTCAGGTTTGGGGAAATGCCTTCAGCCATTCCCAACAGGTGACAACAGATGTGACTCAGCCCTTGTTGAGTCCCCAAGTTACATCAACCTTTCGATGAAACTCTTGCAATTATGACCTGCTGGAACTGGCTTCCAGCAGGACTGGGCTTACCCTTTTAGCTCCTGGGCGAGGTGGGCTGGGCTAACCTTCCCAGCACTTGGGCGAGGTGGGCTTGGCTGGCCCTCCCTTGTCTCTGTGATCCTGACTGTGACCTGAGGGATGGTGACCTCTCTTTGCCTGGTTGGCTGTATTAGCTTCTTTCCCTGCTGCTCGTTGTAAGTCAGCTGACACCCTGGCTCCTCACCTGCGCTGAGTTTCAGGGACTGGTGTGCGCCAGGCAGCGTGGTCTGGGGGAGCGGCTGCCTTTCCGTGGAGGCAGCGAATCCGAGAGACCAGTGTTCCCACGCTGGGGAGGCCGTGTTATCTAGAAAACAGAGGGACCGTGGAGGGTTCCTGTGGGATTTGATGTGAAAAGATCAGATAGAGCCTTTGGAGTGTATTAGGAGAATGCGCCCTGGGCACATTTTACAAATAATGTTTTTAATTGTGTGCTGATCCCACAAATACATGCAGGCGGGGTTGGTGGCCTGGCATCTGGGGGACACCAGCTCTGGGCCAGGTGCCTGGGGTGAAACCAAGCTCTGCCCCTTGGCAGCCCCTCGCCCAGGCAGGTCACCAAGCGTCTCTAGGCCTCACATGCCTTCCGGCAAAACAGAGCCTCCTGTAGGGGATGCTCCAGAGTCCGCAGGAGCCACTCCTCCTCTTCCCCCCCTCCCCCTCCCCCTCCCCCTCCCCCTCCCCTCCCCCTCTCCCTCCCCCACCCCCTCCCCCTCCCCTCCCTACCTCCACCTGCCTGTCTTCTCTAGCTCAGGCCCAGTCATGGGCCCTGCAAATTTCTTTCTGGTTTAAGATTTGTTCAGCGTTAGTGAGAGAGAGGATGTCTGCTGGGCAAGGTTCATGACTGATAAATGGTCCTTCCTTGTAAATCTCTGAATGGAAGGAGGTTTCTCGCTTCTCTCCAGCATCTGCAGCTGTTTCTAGGGAACAGCTGGGGAAAGAGCAGGAAGGAGTCTGGGTGGGGCTGATCAGGGTCAGAACCAAGGGCGTGGCTGCGGGGTAATTGGATGTGGGGACCGGGGAGGGTCTCAGGGATGGTAGGCACAAAGGTATGTGGGGAGGTTTTCCACGGGCATGGCTGGCTCCTCAGCCCTGCCCTTGCCCCTGCCCTTACCCGTGCCCCGGACCCATTCTCTCCCCTGCAGGTGGGCAAACTGCGTGAACGGCTGCAGGAGGCCAAGCTGGAGCGGGAGCAGGAGCAGCGGCGGCACACGGCCTACCTCTCGGCGCTCAGGGCCAAGCTGCACGAGGAGAAGACCAAGGAGCTGCAGGCGCTGCGCGAGTCGCTCATCCGCCAGCACGAGCAGGAGGCGGCGCGCACGGCCAAGATCAAGGAGGGCGAGCTGCAGCGGCTGCAGGCCACGCTGAACGTGCTGCGCGACGGCGCAGCCGACAAGGTGAAGACGGCGCTGCTGGCTGAGGCGCGCGAGGAGGCGCGCAGGAGCTTCGACGGCGAGCGCCTGCGGCTGCAGCAGGAGGTGCTGGAGCAGAAGGCGGCGCGCAAGCAGGCGGAGGAGGCGCTCAGCCACTGCGTGCAGGCCGACAAGGCCAAGGCGGCCGACCTGCGCGCCGCCTACCAGGAGCACCAGGACGAGGTGCACCGCATCAAGCGCGAGTGCGAGCGCGACATCCGCAGGCTGGTGCGTGAGCCCCGCCCCGCCCCGCCGGCACCATGCCCTTTCCTGCCACACGCGCTGTCCCTCCTTCCCGCCAGCGGGCAGTGAACGCGCAGCTTCAAGGACACTGCGCTCCAGGCAGGGCTTCCAGCGGAGGCCCCGCCGTCCTGGGGTGGGAAGGAGGCTTTGCCGGCAGGTCCCTTCTTCCCAGGCGTGATCCTTGGTAGGTCACCCAGCTGCTCGCCTCCTCCAGCGCCGGGGTGGCTGGGAGCCCTCCGTGTCCCCGGCCCGTCTCTGCCTGTGACCTTGCAGCACCACCCAGCTGGCCCTGACCCCTGCTTTGTCCTTCCTCCCAGCTCTGGTCATTCTCTGATCTAGCGCCGTGTTGACTTGTTAGGCGTTTGGCTACCTCCCTCCATCCGTTTGCTCAGATGTTTCCCAGCTCAGTACTTGTTGGACTGAGGAAAGCGCGGATGTCTGCGTGTTTAAAATAAGGACCTCCTCTCACCTAGTTCTTACTGTCCTGGTTCCCGGGGGTTAAGTTTCTCCCCGCAGCCCGGGAGGTGCTCCTGGGAGTCCATGCGGAGGCCTTGGCCCGAGAGCAGGCGCTGCTGGTGGATGGCCACCAGGGGGCGCCGTGGGCATGTCGTGGGGGAGGTTGGGGCTGTGGAGGGAAAGGGGGGCACCTGTTTCTCCTCCAAAGACAGGCGACTCAGAGCTGTCGGAGGGAGCAGTAGGCTTTGTGTGAAAAGCTCCCGGTCCGGATTTGGGGGGTACCAGTCCCCCCTATAATCTCAATCACGTTGTATCCGTTTTTAATGGCCTGCTGTTTAAATAAGATAGCCTTCTGTTAACCAGCAGCTAACAGAGTAATGGTGGCAGCCAACATTGATCGAGTTATAATACACCAGGCTCTGTGCCAAATTTGTTCTGCGGCTGATCTACTAGTATATCTCCCCGCAATTGGACAGAGTAGGTTCCAGAATGTTCTCAGGGTTCCCATGTTACAGAGGCCAAGGCTAGTCAGGTGGCCGGGCTGCCCAGGATTCCGCAGCAGGAGGGGCGGGACCTGAGCAGGACGGGCAGTGCGGGCCGGACGCTTGACCGGGATCTGGGCCCTGGCGGCCTGTGAGTCCACGGGTGTGATTGGAAGTAAGAGTTCCATTCCGGCCGCTCGGAGTTCTCACTCTGCGTGTACCGAGGCTGGGGCTGCCTGAGCGATGGCTGGGAGCTCAGTGGCCTCAGGCCACATCAATTATTCTCTGCCAGGGCTGGGGGCCCGGCGCCCAAACTCGAGGTGCCAGCAGGCTACGCCCTCTGACGCCCGGGGGTCCTTCCTGCCTCTTCCAGCGTCTGTGTTACCGGCCACTTTGCTGTTCCCAGGTGTGGTTGCATTCCTCCGGTCCCTGCCCCTGTCTCCACATGGCCTCCTGCTGTGCGTCTGTGTGTCCCTCTCCTTTTATAGGACACCCGTCACCAGGGCCCCCCCTCCCCAGAGCAACACATCTTACATATCTGCAGCAGCCCTGTTTCCGATGAGTCACAGCCTCAGGTCCGAGGAAGGACCTGGATTGGGGGGTAGGGGAGACAGCACCCAGCACAGCGCCCTTCCTGGGCAGTGTCCCAGCTGTTGGCTTTGTGTCCAGAAATGGTTGAAGTATGTGGCCCGGGGCCCGGCTTCTTTCCGCTGGTTTCCTCTGGGGAACACTGGGCACGACTGGGGGGATGGCCTGGGGCTTCCACCGGGTTCGCATGTGGACACGGCGAGGTCTTTGGAAATGCCAGGCAGCCAGTGGCTCCCGTGACTGTGTGGCGCTGAGGGAGCCGGGGCTGGGGATACGGTGACCTCAGCTGCCCGTGAGGGACCTGCTGTCGGGTGAGGACAGGGCGGCCTGGGAAAGGGCCGAGCCTCGGGACCCGCAGACTAAATGCCCAGGGCACGGCGGGTCAGTAAGAAGTAGGAGCTGAGAAGTGGTCGCAGGGGCGGGCGAGGGCCGGAGAGGGTCCTGGGGCAGTGGTGGGTGACTGTCCTGCTGAGGAGAAGGCTGGGAGGACAGCAGCTTGTCTAGGGGCCTGGGGCCAGGAGAGCATTGGCAACCGTGGCAGGAGCTCCTTTGGCGGCGGGTGGGGACTGTGCCCAGACGGGAGCGGCCAGGGGAGTGGTGGGAGATAGGAGAGCAGCCCACCCTGGGAGCTTCACTGTGAAGGGCGGAGGGCGGAGGGCCAGGATTTGACTTCATGAAGGTGAGCGAGACATGGGCACAGATGCATTTCCAAAGTCAGTGCCTGGTTGACGGGACAGGTCCTTGAACCCGCAGCTCTGCTCCTCAGCTCCGGGAAGCAGGGCCGGGCCATGGGCTGCGGCCTCTCTGGGTCCCGTGTCCACGGAGCTGCCGACCTTCCCCTGGGCCTCCGCCAGCCAGGGCCGGATCTCCCCACACCGGCCCCAGACTGACAGCTGCCTCCTCCTCTAGATGGATGAGATCAAAGGGAAAGACCGGGTGATCCTGGCCCTGGAGAAGGAGCTGGGCGTGCAGGCCGGCCAGACCCAGCGGCTGCTGCTGCAGAAGGAGGCGCTGGACGAGCAGCTGGTTCAGGTCAAAGAGGCCGAGCGGCACCACAGCAGCCCCAAGAGGGAGCTGCCGCCCGGCATCGGGGACATGGCGGAGCTCCTGGGCGCCCAGGTGAGGCTCAGGCAGGCCTCGGGCCTCGAGCTGCCCCACGCCCTTCCTGCCCTGGTCATTCCTCCAGCCAGCCAGCCTGCCTGCCTCCCCCTCCCTCCCTCCCTACACCCGCCTGTCCATCCTTCCGTCCCTCTCAGCCCTTCCTGCCCTGGTCATTCCTCCAGCCAGCCTGTCTGCCTGCCTTCCTGCCTCCCCCTCCCTCCCTCCTTCCACCCACCTGTCGATCCTTCGATCCTTCCGTCCCTCTCAGCCCTTCCTCCCCAAGCCTGCTGACACGCCCTCTGTGCGGCACTGGGAGCGGAGGGGCGGGCCGCCGCGGCTTTGCCTCCAGGGGTCTTCACCTGCCTCCAGGTGAAAAGAAAGAAACGAAGACATCAGGCCCAGTCGGTGTGGGTCAGTGGTTAGAGCGTTGGCCCACGGACCGAAGGGTCGCGGGTTTGGTTCCTGGTCAAGAGCATGTACCTCGGTTGCAAGCTCGATCCCCAGCCCCAGTCAGGGCACATGCGGGAAGCAACCAATCGATGCATCTCTCTTATATGGATGTTTCTCTCTCTCTCTCTCTCTCTCTCTCTCTCTCTCTCTCGTTCTCTCTCTCCCCCTCCCTCCTCCCTCCTGCATCTCCTCCACTCGCTCTAAAAAAAAAAAATCAATGGCAAAATATTCTCAGGTGAGGATAAAAGAAAAAAAAAAGAAGTGAAGACGTCAGTGCAGGCTGTGCCGTGAGAGCACAGAGGGGCCCAGCCGAGGCAGGACACGAGGAGGGGCTCAGCCACAGACAGGCATCTGGGGCGGCAGCTTGGTGCTTCCCAGGCACAGCAGCTGCAGCAGCATCCGTCCGGCCATCCATCCGTTCACTCACTCACTCACTATCCCGCGTCTCATGCGTGTTTGTGGAGTGCTGGCACCCTCGCCAGGGCACTCAGGGCACAGAGTGCGCAGGGCCCCAACCCGGAGGTCCCCAGAGACCAGGTCGGGTGTGTGGGAGCCACGGGTGGGTTTGGCAGGAAGTCTTTCTGCAAGTTGCTGGCAGAGGGGTTGGACTCCTGGAACCCCAGTGGGGTCTGGTGCCGGTGGGGGCCAGCTCGCCGAGACGCTGTGAGTTCTCTGAGAAGGTGGTCCCTGGAGCACGCCGAGTCACTCCTGCCTCTTCAACGCGCACTCATATCTTTTACTCTTCAACGCGCGCTCGTATCTTTTAGGATCAACACATGGATGAGCGAGACGTGAGGCGGTTTCAACTGAAAATTGCGGAACTGAACTCGGTGATTCGGAAGCTGGAAGACAGAAACACCCTCCTGGCAGACGAGAGGAATGAACTGGTAACCGGCCCCAGAGACGGAGGGGGTACCGGGAAGCGCGCTGGGCCTCAAAGCTGGCTTGGCAGGAAGCTAACGCGGAGTCTCTGGCTCTGAACTTCCTCATTTCTCTCTGGTTGAACGTCCGGCACACACTCACCGCGAAGCCCGTCCCTCGCTTTGCCTCTGCAGGGGTTTATCCTTGGCGACAGTCGGAGAAGTTCCGAGAGAGGTGTGGAGAGGATGCTCACGGGTGTGGTTTGTAACAGCAACCAGAAGTGAAACAAAACACCCCACTGTTCAGCGCTCCAGTGTGGGTCAGAGTGAACACTCACACAATGATTGTACGCAGCCATTAGGAATGACGGTGCCGCCCTGGCCTGTTAGGCTCAGTGGTTGGAGCATCAGCCCTTGGACAGAAGGGTCCTGGGTTCGATTCCAGTCAAGGGCATGTGCCTTGGTTGCAGGCCTGATCTCCTGCCCAGTTGGGGCGTGTTTGGGAGACACACCAATTGATGTGTCTCTCTTACATCAATGTTTCTCTCTCTGTCTCTCCCCGTCCCTTCCACTCTGTCTAAAAACACATGGAAAAATATTCTTGGGTGAGGATTAACAAACAAACAAACAAACAAACAAAGAATGACCGTACTGATCATGTTTAATTGCCAGGAACATTGGTTCATAGGACGAAGGACAGTTTCTAGAACAAAAATATATTGTCATCCCGGGCACTGGGAATTGCTTTAGGGGTGTGATTACGGATAGCTTTTATCTTTTGCTTACCTATTTACTTCTTTTGCATCAAAGGTGGCCTATTTCTAATTTAAATATAATGAACACGGATTTCTGATTAAGGAATAAATCTCTAGTAAAAATAGCAATTCTTAAGTACCTTTACATTTGTTGGATAAAGAGCTAACCTGACTTTTCCGTAGTGTAGTCAACACACAAACTGCCTGAAAAACCCCTAATAACACTTCTGTTTATTCTACATTTTATTACGAAAGTAAGTGTATCCATAATATTTGAAAACCATGGGAGTTGAAAAGTGTTAAGTGTCAGAGAGAGAGTCAGAAATATCAGTGATGAGAGAGAACCATTGATCGGTTGCCTCCTGCACCGCCCCCCCCCCCCCGCCCCCACCAGGGATCGAGCCCACAACCCGGGCATGTGCCCTGACTGGGAATCAATCCGTGACCTCTTGTTTCATAGGTTGATGCTCAACCACTGAGCCACACCAGCCGGGCTGCCTTCATCTTTTTGATGGCTGCATTGTACTCCACTGTGTGGACACAGCATGGCTTACCTAGCCTCTCCTGCGAGGAGGTTCCGGCTGTTTCAGGCTTCTTTGCTGTTATAAACAATGCCACACAGATGACACATTTCCTCTTTACTCACTGGGGCCTTCCTTCTGTGGGGTAGGCCTCTGGAAATGGAATGTGCAGGTCAAAGCTACATTTTGTATTTTGAGGGGCACCAGGGGAGGGTCGTGTCTTAACTTTCGCAGCCTGGTGACTAAAAGCAGGCGTCTCAGTCAGTCCCTGTGTTCAGTTCTTGGTTCTAGCACTTTCTGTGTGACCTGAGCACATCGCCCCCTCTTTGGGGTCAGGATCTCTGTTTGTGGCGTGAGGACAGGGGTGGGGCCCCCTCCTAGGTGTGTAGCGAGGGTCGAATGAGAGAAGGCCCGGAAGGGCCTTCTACTGGTTGGACACATGGCGAATTCCCCATTTTATAGATGAGGAAACTGAGGCCGAGTAATTGGGCCAGTGTCCTGCAGCTGGAACATGTGTCAGCCAGGACGCTGCTCAGAGGAAAAGGGGTGGGCACCCCTAATCATGCAGGCTCCCCAGTCCCTGCTGCCCATCCCCCCAACGCTGTCCTTTCTCACGTCCCTGCCTCACTAGACTGGCCTCCATACAGCCGTTGGAGAGGCCGATTGTTCTAGAAGGCAGACCTGACTGCAGAGCGCCCCACTCCCAGCACTGAGCCTGCCATGCAGGCGCCCAGGGCTTGTCTGTTGTCTGTACAGGGTGGAGCCTTCTGAGGTCTGAACTTGGGGAGGAACTAGGTAGCGGGATTGACCTTTATGCACGTGACCCATGACCTCCAGAAGTGTAGCCTAGTGGACACAGCACAGGCCGCTGGACGGCAGGGTGCCCTGGGGCAGGTCTGGGGGCCACCGCTGGGCTCCTCTCCCGTCACCCAGGCCCTCTGAGGCTCGGTGGGTCCGGGTCGGAAGCCCCGTGTCTGCGGGCCCCGTCTGGTGCTCAGTCCCGAGGAAGGTGTGACGGCAGCCGTTCATGGCTCACGGCCGCCCGCTCTGCCCTCTGCCCGCAGCTGAAACGCTCCCGCGAGACCGAGGTGCAGCTGAAGCCGCTGGTGGAGAAGAACAAGAGGATGAGCAAGAAGAACGAGGACCTGCTGCAGAGCATCCAGCGGATGGAGGAGAAGCTCAAGAAGCTCACGAGGGAGAACGTCGAGATGGTACGTCGGCCGCTGGGGCCAGCCCGAGCTGCAGGTGCCATCTCCCCGGGGCTCCGGGGCAGTCCCAGCCCGGCCAGCCTCCAGCTGTCCCTCGTCGGGAAGTCACGGTGCCATGCGGACCCACCCCCGTGCCCGGAGACGCATCTCTCCTCTCTGTGCCTCAGTTTCTTCATCCACAGAATGGGAATGAAAATGTCCACGTGGCGGGTTATGGGGAGGACGGAGTGATAGCACAGAAGGGCCTCGCCGAAACCCGGCCCATTGGGGAGGCTCAGCCTGTGAGAGCGGTTCCGACTGTCGCTCTGAGTGCTGCGCGGGAGGGTGTTCATTTGCGGTCTTTGTGGTCGGGGCGGTGTCTTGGCATAGGTGGCTCAGAGAACGCTCTGAGGCTCGTCGTCCAAAGTAGTGTCGGTCACCCCCATTTTACAGCTGAGTAGACTGAGGCTCAGAGGCGAGTGCCCTTCTCCCTGGGCCCTCACAGGTCCAGGTGTGAGCGTGTAATTCCAGTGTGAGGCGTGCTCTCTCCCGGCTTCCTTGTCCAGCGTTCAAGGCTGGGTGTGGACGTCCGCCCCGCCCAGGGCCTGCCCAGCCCTCTCCTGGCGCCGGGCGCCTGCACCCTTGCCTGCGGCCTGGTTGTCGTGCAGCCATGCACTCCTCCAGCTAGGGGACGAGGTGGCCATCACCCCTCCCTCCACCCTCCCATCCCGTATCCCAGAGCCCACACGCCACACCTGGATGCGCACAGTGGGTCCTCACAGACGTGGCTGAGCAGCCCTGCGGGGCTCTCTCCCTCTGGCCCAGAAAGAGAAGCTGTCCGCGCAGGCGTCTCTGAAGCGGCACACTTCCCTGAACGACCTGAGCCTGACTCGGGACGAGCAGGAGATCGAGTTCCTGCGGCTGCAGGTGCTGGAGCAGCAGCACGTCATCGACGACCTCTCTCTGGTACGTCCACACTCAGCGACGCCTCAGCGACGCCAGGTGCCCCGGCTGTGGGGGTGGCATCGCGGCTTCTGGGCGCTGCAGCTGCCACACGGGAGGCAGAGCCTGGAGGGACCCAGGCCCGCTGCGGGCGGGGTGGGGCGGGGCGGGGCGGGGCAGCGCTATAGGTTCCGACCCCAGAGAGCCAGGTCGCTTGGTGGGTATGACGTGAGGCTGAACGTGCCAACAGCTGTATTTCCTTCCAGGAGAGAGAACGGCTCTTGCGCCCCAAGAGGCACCGCGGGAAAGGCCTGAAGCTGCCCAAGGTGAGCCCGCGGTGGCGCAGCTGCCCCTGGTCTGGGGGGCGGCGTCCAGGGAGAGGGGACACTCACCTCCTGCATGTTGGATGGTTCCTGCCGGCTCTCAGTGACACGTGACTGACGGCCATGGACACGCTTAGTGTGACTTTTCATGGGAAACTCAAGGATGAGTTTGCTGTTTAGGCCTCGGGGGCTGCTCACCCCAAATTAGAAACGTGAGGACCCTTTCGAAGGGTTTAAAGGGCACTCGGGCTTGGTGGTAGCATCTCACAGCCGTTCTGAGGAGTCAGGAGCTGTGGGCTTTGGGACAAGGCAGAGCGGCGTTCCTTTCGGAGGGTGTGGGCTTATAGAGCGAGTGTCTGAATATTCGGGCAGAGGGAGCAGAGTGGGGCTTGGAACACGGAGCAGCCAGGACCGAGCTGGCCTGGAGCGAGCACATTGGAGCGGGGGGAGAAGGAAGACTCCATTTGCGCTTAAACCTGTAATTGTATTTTCACCTCCACGAAAATTGGGCCTGCTCGCCTCCTGGCTTCGGACTTTCATTCTTTAAATATATTTTTATTGACTTCAGAGAGAGGAAGAGAGGAGAGAGCGATAGAAACATCAGTGATGAGAGAGAATCGTCGCTCAGGGGTTAGGACTTGGACACACCTTCTCTGGGGCCCAGTGTCACCCACAGCACCTGCCGCACTGTGTGTAAAACCCAAGGATTTTCACTGTTGGTGCCGATGTTTATCACACACCCCTTACCCGAGCATCTGAGGCGAAGCACCTGCTGGGCGGGTCTGCAGGAGGCGCTCTCCGTGTCACCGTTGCTAGGGCTCAGCCCGGGTCCCCTGGGATCATCCAGGGACCAGGCCTGTGATGGCCTGGGCGACAGGGAGCCTGGGGTGTGGGAGGGGAGCCCCAGGGAATTCACCGGGGAAGCTGTGCTCTGTGACTCACGCGCCGCCCAGGCCCTGGCAACCGACTCCTCGGCCCCATCCGCCCCCGGAGCTGGCATCCTGTCCCTGCAGTGCCGGTCCTCAGGACTCGCCGGGGCCGCGAGGCAGAGGAACGGGAGCGCCCTGGGACCCAGAGGCCTGGGCACGGGGCAGCGGGGCTGGGCGCGCCATGGAGTACGTGCTGTTCGTGCTCTACTTCTCCTTCTTCCTCTGCCTCTGCGCCCTGGTCTGCCTGTACTTCTCCGGCTGCCAGGAGATGACCTACCGGCATGAAGGTAGGCGCCGGCGTCGGGGGGGTCTGTCCCTGCGGCTGGACGCCCCCTCCTGGGCAGGGGCCTTGGAGGGGAGGCTGAGGGGGGCTGGAGCGGTGGAGGGCTGGTTACTCGGGGCTCCCTTTCCCCCCCCTCAGTGCCGTGTGACCAGCTAAGAGCGGGCACCTCTGGGTATCAGAGTGTAACTGGGGTCCTTTACATCGTTCAGTCATTTCCCCCCAAAGTTCAGCTCTTTTGTAAAAGGAGTCAGCAGGGCAAGACATGGCAGCCTGGAGGCGTGAGCCCCTGCGGGGAGAAGGAGTGGGGAGCGAGCAGATAGGACCCGACGCCCCTGCAGTATCTTCCCGGGGACGCCCGGGGGTGTGAGGAGGATGGAGACTGACTGTTTAAAGCCCGTTGCGCGAGCACTAGGCCCGGTGTTTCTGGGGCTCCCGGCGGCTCATGTGGACGGTGAAGGTGCAGGGAAAGGCAGGAGTTGCAGCCTCCACAGTAGACAGGACCAGTCCCTCACTCTGGGCAGGAAAAGGTCCTTTTCCAGCTGTTTCTTATGAATAGAGGCAGACATTTCTGTGCTACGTGTTGGCTTCCCAGGTAAGACAGTCACTTACAAAAGCTCACCCTAGACCAGCGGTTCTCAACCTTGGCTGCACATTAGAATCACCTGGGAATCTTTTGAAAATCCTGATTTCTGGGCCTCATCCTCCGGAAATTCTGTTTCTTTGTTATGGGGTGAGGCCACAACATTAGTAACAAAGAAACAGAATTTCTGGAGGATGAGGCCCAGAAATCAGGATTTTAAAGATTCCCAGGTGATTCTAACGTGCAGCCAAGGTTGAGAACCCTGCCCTAGAGCAGTGGTCGGCAAACTCATTAGTCAACAGAGCCAAATAGCAACAGTACGATGATTGAAATTTGAGAGCCAAATTTTTTAAACTTAAACTATATAGGTAGGTACATTGTTATTAACTTAATTAGAGTACTCTTAAGGCTTAGGAAGAGCCACGCTCAAGGGGCCAAAGAGCCGCAGGTGGCTCACGAGCCGCAGTTTGCCGACCACGGCCCTAGAGGAACTAACCCGGGGCACGTGCTATAGGGGTGGTCACAGTCAGCTCAGCCCTGCGTGTGCCCTGTGCCGTGTGCTGTGTGTTTGTGGCTCCACAGCCTTTGTTAGGGGACTGTGACCCGAGTGCCCTTTTGTGTTTGGTCTCCGCCCTCAGAGCCGCTTCCCCCTTCCCTCCCGTCAGCTGCTGCCTCGGGCGGGGTCTGGGTCTCTGGGGCCAGGTTATACCTAATGGCTCTAGTGGGCCTGGCAGCCTGGCTGCTAGGGGCGGCCCCGCTGGAATGCCCTTCTGCAGTGTCTGCAGCTGAGGCCCTGACGGGGGCTCCGTGACTAAGCGTCTAGCCAGCAGCCCCGCAGGGTTTCAGAAATTGGATCAGTCTGGGGGGTGGCCCGCTGCGTCATGGCCGCTGACTGGGGGGTCCCAGCGTCGCACCCCGTCCTGTCCTGATCCTTGGTGAGTGTGTGACTTGACGGTTCCTGGGGCTGCACTGCGGTGCCAGGCAGGGCCCTCCCTGCGTGCCCACGCTGCCCAAGGGCACATCACAAACACAGGCCTGTCCCAGAGGCCTGGCAATTAGCGGTGTTTACAAGCAACAAGGTCGGCCGAGTGGCGCCCAGGAGAACGGGAGCTGGAGCCCAGGCGGGGGGTGGGGGGACTGCGTGTGGGGGTGAGATGCTCCCTCCCGAGGGTGCTGCTGTCACCATCGGGGGCCTGGCCGCGGCTCCCTGGCGACGGCCGGCTGAGCTGGTGACCCTGAACCAGGCGGGGTTTCTGTCCGGAGGGGACTGGGTACATGGCTGTCTCCACCCTGCACTTGGAGAGAAGAAACATTGGGAATCGATGGAGCCCATTAGGCCTCACCTCCTGCCCCTTAGGCTCACCTGGGTGCATGGCCCGGCGGCTGCCTGCTGACGTGGCTGCAGACTGAAGGGAGGGTGCCCTGCGCGAACCTGAAGCGCCTGGTGGGTAAACACGTTAGCTCGGCTTGGAGTTCATTCACAGAGACGTGCTGTGAATACTCGTTTCCCAGGCAGCGTTTATTGAGTGTGCCAGGCCCGGGCACAGCGGGGAGCAGGAGAGCAGGAGAGCTCAGATCCTGCCCTCGTGGAGCCAAATCCCTGTCCCTTAGGGGGGTGGGGGGGGGCTCACAGCCCAGCGGGGAAGACAGGTGACAGACATAAAGCAAAAGAGACCTGTCAGGTGGCGATGAGAGGGGGAGGAGAAGGAAGGTGAGACCGCGGTGGGAAGGGCTGGGAAGGACTGTGGTGTGGTCAGGGCGGAGAACCTGGTGGGTCCTGGAGAAGTGCGTCTGGGCAGTGCACAGGCCCTGCGCCAGGCACGTGGGAGGCTCAGGCATGCTTGGTGGTGTGGCTGGAGCACGGTGGTCAAGGAGGGTGAGGCCTGGCTGGTGTCTTCCAGTGGTTAGAGCACCAGTCCGCACACTGAGGGGTTGCGGGCGAGATTCCTGGTCAAGGGCATGTGCCTGGGTTATGGGTTCGCTCCCTGTCCTTGGTTGGGGCGCATGCAGGAGGCAACCGATGGATGTGTCTCTCTCACATCGATGTTTCTCTCCCCCCGCCCCCGCTCCTCCCTCCTTTACACTCGCTCTGAAAGCAATGGAAAAGATATCCTGGGGTGAGGATTAACCAAAAGAGAGGAGGGTGAGGGGTGAGGCTGGAGCGGTTTTACTGGGCTCTGATGGGCCGCCAGGATGCAGACAAGGGAGGGGCAGCGAGGCCAGTGGGAGGTGGCTGAGTGATTGCAGCGAGGGAGGCCGGTGGCTTGGACCAGGAGGGAGGGCCGGGGCTCGGGCTTGGCTTGGGGTTGAGGTGGAGCCCACAGGACTTCTCCAGAGGGGAGGGCGAGGAGCGTCGAGGGCGCCTAGGGGTTTCGCCTGAGCAACTAAAAGGGCGGAGCTCCGTGAGGAGCACACACTAGACATGGGAGCGGCAGGCTCTGGGGGTGTGTCACTGTCCACTGGGCCCGTGAGCTGCTGGGGAGACGGCTGAGCTGTCAGGAGTTCCGGTACCTGCCCCACATGTATTAAAAACAAAACAAAAATGGGGCGCAAGGTGGAAGTGACAGCTGGAAGACAGGTGCCAAGTGCAAGGATGTTGGGGTGCCGTGCCGTGGTCGGCTGCTTCCAGCAACGCCTCTTCAGAAACTAACTGCTGATGACAAGGGGTCCCCCTCTTCTCCTCCCCCTGCTGGTGTGGGAGTTGCTCCTTAATCACACCGTCGGGCACGGGTCCAGCCCCGCTTTTCGTACATTTGGGAGCATAGGTTGCAGACAAGTGGGAGGTGCCTTAGCATGTGGGTGCACCCCGACACCACTCCTGGTTGAGGATGCGGGGGCGGGGGGTCTGGGAGAAGCCAGGTCCGGACACACCAGTGGGAGCTGGGGCTTGGCTCTGGAGTTAGTCATGGTTCTTTCTTCATGGTCATCAGAAGCAGCCATCTATACTAATAAAAGGGCAATATGCTAATTAGACTGCATAGACCAGATGTCCTTCCGGACAAAGCTGCCACAGCTGAGAGGGCTGAGGGCAAGGCGGTTGCAGTGGCCGGCAGTGGCAGCAGCAGCGGGGTGATGGGGGCGGTGCCTTCCTCTGATTGGCGCGGTTGCCTCCCGCAGAGGGAGCGGGCCTAAGCCGTCAGTAGGACATGCCCTGAGGGCTCCTGGACTGTGAGAGCTGTGAGAGGGGGCAGGCTGGGCTGAGGGATCCCCCCTCCCCAGTGCATGAATTTTTGTGCACTGGGCCTCTAGTTGATTATAAAATCAAATAAAAATCCTTCCCAGGGATTGTTTGGGGGGGAAAAGCCCATGTTTCTAAAACAAGATGATCTGGAGACTGTCTGATGTCTGCAGTCCCCAGGCCCCATCCAGCCAGTGTCTGACCCACAGAAGGTGCTCCGTCAGGTGCTTGCTTGCTGAATGAATGAATGAATGAATGAGTGAGTGAGTGAGTGTGTATGTGAATGAATGAATGGAGTGGGAGAAGTGCTGGGTGGGGTAACCGGGAGGTCGCTACACAGTGACTGGCGTTAAAATCGCCTCTGACTCTGAGTGATGGGTGCATGAGGGTCCGTTCACTCTTCCTTCTAATTTTGTAAATGCTCTAAGTTTCCTATAATAAAAAGTTAAAGAAACATTGCCTCTTAGCACAGGTCTGGTGAGGCCCTGGGCCACATGCTCACGCAGGTGCTCAGGGCCTCGTCCACGCCCCTTTGGCTTTTCCCCGTGTGTGGCGTCCGGAACTCGGCCGCTCCCCTGGCCCGCTCCGCTCCTCAGTACATGCGTGCTGCTCGTTGCGTGTCAGCACGTGGGCACAGCCACGTGTGACCTCTCGTTGTGCTCCAAGTCCCTTTGAGGGGCATAAGGCCAATAACTCCTGCCCGGAGCCAGGGTCCGTCCTGCTGCAGCCCCCCACACCCTCCCACCTTCTTTCCCACCAGCCCATTGTGAGCCCCGCCCCCCCGGGGTGTCCTGCGGCCCAGACGGTGCCGTAGCTGGGGACCTGGCGGCTCTGAGTTTGCCCCTAACATGTCCACGTTGCCTTCACAGAAGCATGTTGTGGAGACATTTTTTGGATTTGATGAGGAGTCTGTGGACTCGGAAACCTTGTCGGAGACGTCCTGCAACACAGACAGGACGGACAGGGCCCCGGCCACCCCCGAGGAGGACCTGGACGACGTAAGCGAGCCTCGGGCCAGACACGGGGGTCGTGGCACTTCCGGCCCCTGCTCCCCACTGAGAGCTCTCACCCCAGGGGACCTGGGATAGCACAGCCGATCCTGTCAGGGGAGGTGGTCCCCTTCACGGGCTCTGGACGGCCGGGCGGCACTGGCAGGCGTGGGGTTCCTTTCCCTCCCGCAGCACCGATTTCACAGAGGATCTGAGGTCGCCTGGGGGGTGACTTACCCTTTGTGATTGAAATTACTGTGTGGTGGCCTGTCCCTCATTCTGCTACACACACGCACGCACACACACACACAGATTCCATCCGTGCACACACGAGCACACATGCACACACACACCACATTACCCGGAGGGAGCAGCACGGCTGCCCCTTCCATTGTAGAGCAGGCGCCTGTGGGAGAGGCTGCAAACACTGAGGGGGAGGATGGTGTAAACCCCCAGAAGCCTCCCAGCCGAGGCCCCTCCCCTTTCCTAGGGACCTGGGTCCCCAGGTGTGAAGAGGGGCTTCCTTCTCTCCCCACCCCCAACCCCGGCCCAGTTTTCTTAGGAAAATGGAGTAAAATGCGACCATGGCAGGCACGGGCTTTTGATGTCTCCCTCACTGACAGTAACAGGTGTCTCAGCACCGAAACCCTGCTCCACACCGTCCTCTCGAGCACGCGGGACTGGGTCCTGTGGGTGCACCTGGGCATTTAACTGACGGCCCTGTGACGGGCGTGTGCAGACAGCGTGCTGACTGACGCCCTCCCTGCAGGCGCGTGTTCGCACACTCGGTGTCACCTCCTAGAGGAGATCCCGGTGTGAGAAGTGCTGTGGGGCGGGCACAGGCACACAGGCCCCCGCGAGTCGGAGCTGGCTCCCGGTCACAGGACTCGCGGTTCCCAGGGTCGGCCCTGGCGTCGCTCTCAGCGCCGTCCACTCCCGGCAGGGAGGTTCCCCAGGTCATCGTGGGCAGCAGCGGTGGGTGTGGGCCCTGCCCCGGGACGACACCCGGTCATGCTGTCATTGCTTCTCTCCTCGCCTCCAGACGACCACCAGGGAGGAGGCCGATCTGCGGTTCTGCCAGCTGACCAGGGAGTACCAGGCCCTGCAGCGGGCCTACGCCCTCCTGCAGGAGCAGGTGGGGGGCACGCTGGACGCCGAGCGGGAGGCCCGGGTGAGTGCGCGGCTGGGCCGGGAGGGCTGGGCAGGGGCCCCCGTGCCCTTCCTCGTGCTGTGGTTCTGTGGCCCTGTCGGGAGGCTTGGAGGGGATTCTGAGGGGTGACGGGGTGGGGGACACATCACAGACTCTCGTGGCGGCAGTGTCCCAGCATTTGCCAACCCCCCGGAAACCTGAGGGACTGTCAGGGTGTCCTCAGTCCCTGCCGGCCACCGGGTCTGGGCCACGCCTGCCCTCGTGCTGGGCTGAGCTCTGTCTTCCTATAACGTCCACCTACTGGCCCTTACCTGCCTTCGGGGGTCACACAGACCAGGGGCTGCTTGCCCCTCCTTCTGAGAGCGAGGGGACTGCGGAGAGCACACCCCGGCCAGTCACACCCAGGTGTCGCTGTTCATCCCGTGAGGCAGGTGGCGAGAGAGGCTGCAGGGAGGCCGCTCCTGAGCCACAGACTCCGGCCCGTAACGTGTAGGTCCGACGAGGTCAGTGGCTGGGCGTGGTTTGAGCTGAGCCGTGTGGTTTTTATTAGGAATTTTATCTGGTTGCCAACATTGTAAAGCCAAGAGATTTCACACGGACCTCCAGGTGCCCGCTTCTCTCGGGGAGTCAGACCTTCTGCAGCTCCAGGCTTCCGGCTGTACGGGGAGCATGTGGCGTCAGCTGAGTGGCCATTGTCCCCGAGATGGACCGTGCACGTCCAGTGTGCCCCGGTCCCCACCACTCCCTGTTACCCCGCACTCAGTTCTCAGCCCTTGCCCTGGGCCATCTGATACGCACCAGGCAGGTGTGACAGTGCTCACTAGTGCTGGTGACTGCGCATGAGCAGCCGCTGAACTTGGCCGGGAGCCGGTGAGAGCCTGCCGTGTCCTGCTCTGGGCTCGCTCAGCCCCGCGAAGGCGCTGCCTCTCCTCCAGGCCTCCGTGTCCTTGTCTGTAACACCAGGGTCAGACCTGACAGCTCACAGGCCTGTTGTTCTTCGGATGTTTACATCAGAGGGGAGAGCCTGCAGGCCCCCAGGTGGGCCGCGTCGGAGCGCGTGCTCCTGAACACGGGCCTGTTTCTGAGGCCTGCGCTGCAGCGTGACCCTTCCCGCGACTCGGCCGCCATCGAGGTGACCCGCTCACCTTCTGGCCTTTTCATTCCAGACCCGGGAGCAGCTGCAAGCGGATCTGCTGAGGTGTCAGGCCAAAATCGAGGACTTGGAGAAGCTGCTGGCCGAGAGGGGTCAGGTGAGCACAGTGGCCGTGTGATGTCCCTGGGGCCTGGGGCCGAGGGGGCTCTGCCGCCCTGCCGTTCACTCCTGAGACATTAGAGGGAAAAGCACTCGCGGAACCCAGGCAAGAACAACCCCACGAGGCGGCCTGCGTGTGGGCCTTTAAAAACTCACAATTCCGAAACTCTAACTTGGCTCACTTTTTGTTCGTTTGCACAAAAATAGGACACAATTCCAAAAGCAAAGTGGTGACCAAAATCTTTTTTGACTTGCATCTGAAGAAAAGCTGCCATTGACGCCAAAGAGTTAATTGTGAAAATGAGCTGGGCCCGCCACTAGCTGTCAATCTCAGCAGAGGCCCCGCCCCCGCCCAGGTCTCCTCGCTGTGACTGTCTCAGATTAGTGCCACCTCTGCACTGGGTCAGGCCTGGGGACAGCAGGACACGGGAGAGGGGCCAAGCCAGACCTGTCCCTTAGGGTGGGGAGCACCCTAACTGCTGGGGAGAAGGGAGCCCGGAGCCACTGGAGCAGAGGAGGGAAGAGGGAGTATCTTTCTGTATTCATTCGCCCACCCGCTGTCTTCCCTGAGCACTGGCTGTGTGCCAGGCACCGTGCCAGGCGCTGGGGACACACAGTGACAGGATGGGCTGACCTGGGTGGGACGTGGTCAGGGTGGCACGGCCGGGGGCCTAGGGTGAGCACAGGGGTGTCGCTGTCGGGATGCTGGCCGGTGGGCTGCAGCGAACCAGCAGGAGAGGGGGTCTGCGGGCCGACCTGGTCACGGTCACAGAGCGGCTGTTTCTCTGTCGCTGATACAAACCCCGGTCCCTGTGCTTTTGGGGACATGAGTCGGGGAGCAGGGTTGTTCCGCAAACCAGCCGCTCCTCTCTCTGGGGTTAAAGGTGAGGGGCCAGCGAGGTCGTTCTAGCTGCTGCCCTCTTCCGGCCTTCCCAGGGAAAGCCCCTCCCCCGTGGCCTTCCTTGTGGCCACTGTGGCTGGGCCGTGCGCCACCTCAGGGAGTGTGACATGCCCAGTGCTTTTCCGCAGGATTCCCAGTGGGTGGAGGAGAAGCAGCTGCTCATGAGAACCAACCAGGAGCTGCAGGAGAAGGTACGTGCGCCAGCGCCTCCCGCGCCAGCCTCCCTGGCAGCACCCCAGGGCCTTCCTTATGTTCATTCATCAGAGCCCAGTTCCTGGGGGCTCCCGGCCCCTGGTCCTGGCTCTGTCCTGGGGAGGGCAGCAGGGCTGACCTGGACCTTCCCCAGGGCACCTGCTGACAAGGTCACGTGTCTGTCCGGATGGGGCTTCCCGAGCCCTTCCCCCTCCCAGGGGCGGGCCTACAACACTGATCGACTGGCTGTCCTGGCCTGGTTCATGGGCTGGAGGCCATGGTGCTGGCAGGGCTGAGCCTGCCCTCCCTCTCCGGTCATGGCAGTTTCCAGAACTCTCTCCAGGAGTTGGCTTGGGGAAATAGGTCTCATGCTTTGCAATAGACCTTAATTTTTTCCTAACCTGTGTACAATTCAGTGAGTCGTGCAGCCATCACCACAGTGCAGGTTCAGGGCGTTTCCCGCCCTCCCCCATAAAGAGCCCTCATGCCCACTGCAGTCCCTCCCCCCCACCATCCCCGGCCCTGGCAGCCACCATGGACTTTCTGACCCTCCAGGTCTGCCTTGCTGCACCTTCCATGCTGGGGGACCAGACCTGGGTAGGCCTGGCGTTAGGCGTCCTAGATGCCAGGGCTGGAGAGGCCTGGCCTGGCCCGGGGGCGGGGCGGGGCCTCGGTGCAGCCCCAGCTCTGCACTGACCCCTTGTGGCCGTTCGCTGTCCTGTGTTACTTCGCACATTTGGGCCGCTGTCCTGTGAGGTGGCCCTGTGCGTTGGGAGAGCGGTTCTGTCCTGCTCGCTCAATTCCAGGAGCCACAGAAAGCTCCTGTACTGTTTCCACATGTCCGCTGGGGGCGGGGCCCCCTCTCCCGTACCCCTCGCGTGAGGTCAGAGTGACCGTGACGGACAAGGTCCTCAGCTCCGTGAGCTTCTCAGTCCTGCAGCCGGGAACTCGGGTGCTGTTCTCCTTGGAAGCCACTGAGTACAGAGCAGTTAGCAGCTTGGTCAGAGGCTCCGGGGGGCGGGGGGCGCGGGGGGGAGCTGGAGGACAGCCAGCATGACCTTCCCAGGGCCTGGGGCCTCCAGCAGGTGCTTCCTCTGTGGCCGCTGGACTCGCCCGGATTAGAACATGGACAGGCTCGGGGGTCACTCTCCCTTCCCCACCATCAACCTCAGGGAAGGGACTTCCTCGCTCTGGGCCTCCGTGTCCCCATCATCCATTTATTCAGCAAATAGAGGAGGCGGCCCTTCTCTGGGCCGGGCTCAGGGCCGACCCGGGTCCCGCACCAGCCCAGCTCCTCGCCGTGGCCCCTTCCCACCCCGCCCTCCTGGTCAGGGGACACGCCTCTCGTGGCCCTGGGAGGGACAGCGGCGCTGCCCACTGAGCCGCAGCTCTTTCTGCTCTAGGTGTACCGGCTGGAGGTGGAGGAGCGCCAGCTGAAGAGCGACATGCAGGACGCGCGGGACCAGAACGAGCTGCTCGAGTTCAGGGTGCTCGAGCTCGAAGTAAGGGACTCTCTCTGTTGTAAGCTCTCAAACGGCGCAGACATTCTCTTTGAGCCCAAACTGAAATTCCTGTAACGCTCCCGGACGCCCCGAGCATGTGGAAAGGGGACGCGACCCAGTGGTTTCTTTCTTTTTTCTCTCCCTTTTAAAAACCTGTATGTTCAGAATGATTTCACTGCCTTAATGTTCTGGAGGGAATGCTCGCCGCAGTCCTGGGACCTGTACCAGAGCTCATCTATTTATTGCCTACGGCTTGTTTTGCACTTAATAAAATAATTTGTTTTTGCAATATTTTGCCTTTTTTATTTGTGTTTCATTTCCACAACGACTTCTTTCCTGCATGCCGGTCGCCTGGTGCGCATTCTGCAGGCCCGGCCACCGCCCTGGTGTAGGTAGTGACACTTTTAAAGCGGCCGCGCAAGCTGTGCGTGGCGCCTCCCGAAACAGCAGGTTCCGAGCCTCTGTAGTGTGGGTCCTGCTAGCCTGACCCGCTTTCTGTTGGCCAAGGTAAACACAGGTAAGTGAGCCGGGGAAGAGGAGGAACTCGCAGAGGCAGTTCAGGAAACTCCTCATGTTGCTTCAACTCTTTCCTCCAGTGAGTACAGACCTGGGCATCGCAGCTCTGGGCTAAAAAGTCACTCAACTACAGCTGACAGCCACGCCTCAGCCCAGAGGGTGACTGAACATTGTACACGGTAGACATCGTGGGGTTTTTGTTTGTTTGCTTTTAATATATATTTTCATTAATTTCAGAGAGGAAGGGAGAGGAAGAGAGAGATAGAAACATCAATGATGAGAGAGAATCATGGATTGGCTGCCTCCTGCACGTCCCACACTGGGGATCAAGCCCACAACCCGGGCATGTGCCCTGACCAGGAATGGAACCGTGACCTCCTGGTTCATAGGTCGATGCTCAGCCACTGAGCCACGCCGGCCGGGCTAGACATCGTGTTAAACCTTCAGTTGCTCCCCACTGCACAGAGTCGGGCCTCGTGTGACACTGGCGATGGTTTCATGGCTTCCCACGGAAATCTTCCCGTCACTAGCGCCTCGCTGCCACTCACTTCCTAGTCCTTCCTGTTTCCGCTGAACACTCGCCGACATCCTCGACATCTCCTGCGTTTGTGACGGTTCCCTGCAGGACAGGCTCCGCTGTCCCTCTGCGTGCGCGGGACCCGCAGGGCCACGTTTCTGACTTTGCTTTCTCCTCCCGGCTTCCGTTTCAGTTCTGTTTGCTAGAACCTAGCGTCTGGTCCTTGGTCGCTGGCCTGGACCACGGCGGGGTCTCAGGAACCAGCGTGACTGCCCGTGGCTCTCGCTCATGAGAGCTGGTGTTTCATTTGTGCGGCAGAAATCGGAAGTTACTCGAGGTTGAGGGCGTCATGAATACCTCGGCCCTGTTAGGAAACCTTTTATGGGTCTTTGTTATTCATCGTTCTCCTGAGCATTCTACCAGCATTGCTCAGTTTACTAGAATTTTCTTCAGGTGTCTCCACTGTCCTTCAGAGCCATTAGAATTTTCTAACTTCCATTCATATGAAATAGGAGCTTTCTCTTACGACCTTTTCTATGGAGATTCCATTTAAGTGGGTAGAAAGGCATCCACTGGATGGAGCAATTGCAAATTCTGTCTTTTGGCTTACCAGGCAGATCAGGTTTCTCTAAACTGTTTCAAGCCCAGGTGAGAAGGAAACTAATTGAATGAATGACTTCCTCTCTCCTTTATCTGCTGCCCACCATTTCCCTAAACGAGGCCCATTGGCTACACTCCTCACCTCAGTGGTAAGGGAGCCCATGACTCCAGTAGGCCCTGCAGGTGTGGTCCGACAGCGTGTTACCTCACTGCAGCCCGAGAAAAGGGGCGGTGTGGGTTCAGGGGAGCATGTGGGAAGGCCCCTGCTGGCCGGCCTGTCCGTGGCTCCTGGAGTGAGGGCAGCGCCAGGGAGGAAATCTTTGAGACCAGAGGACTGTTCGCCGCTGGGCTCTATTCCTGTGAGCGACTGGGCTGCTCCTGTCCTTTCTAAAAACGTGCCACTTCGTGGTGATGAATAAGAGCCTCTTCTGGGAAAACGCTTGCTTTTCCCTCCTTGGTCACTGAGATCTGACTCCATCCAAGGCAGGAATGGGGTGACCACTGGTGTGTGCGCGCGGTTAAAAAACACCTTGAAACAACTGGATGAATCAGCAGATTATATGAAAAGTATGTGGAGCCAGGGTCCCAGCCCTGCCGCTCACTCCGTCTCCTTGTCTAAGATGAAAGCGATACGCCTGCCTCGTGGGGTTGTGTGAGGATCACCGGGCACTGCATACTCGGTGGCCTTTGGCACTTGTTACCAGTGGTGGCCTTTGGCACTTGTTACCAGTATGAAACATTCCGTATTTGCTGATGTGTGAGCCTTCCTGGCTCCCCTCTCCCCGGGGTCCTCAGTTAACCATTTCTTCCCAGCCGAAGAGGTCAGAGGCGAACAGGTGTCCACAGGAGGCCGCGCTGTTCCGTCGACGAGGATGCGTAGTCTGAATGGGCGCTTTTTAGGAGCATCTTTGCCCACTGGAAATCGTTAGTTTGTGCCAAGTAACGTGGGGGAAATGGCAAGTGGAAACTAATTCAATAAAGTCCTGTGTTTAAACCAAATCTTCTCCCCAGGAGAGAGAGCGGAGGTCGCCCGCGTTTAACCTCCAAATCGCCAGCTTCCCCGAGAACCACAGCAGCGCCCTCCAGCTGTTCTGCCACCAGGAAGGAGTTAAGGTAGCGTGCCAGGGGCTGGGGTGCGGGGCAGGGCTGGGAGGAGAGGGGGTGCCTCCGCTGCGGCCCAGGGCAGCTCGATGCCAGGGATAGAATGCGTTTTCATAAGTGACCCCTGCCCCCCGCCCCATCCTGAAAGTCATAGTTCATTATTTCAGCGAGTCACCAATGGCTACCCTGTTTGTTTCCCACGATAAAAGAACAGAGACGTGGGAGGTGGCCTTGAGTGCCGACCCTAGCCCCGGCCCGTAACCTCCCTGACCTTCCGTCTCCTCTTCGTCTGTGAGACCTGGGCGGGTCCGTTAACCGAGAGGAGCACTCGGTGTGGTGCCCGTCAGGCAGGGGCGCCGTGGCCAGGGCGGCTGTGGTTGTCTAACAGCCCGGTGTTTGTCCTGCTCCCGGAGGCGGGTAAGACCTTCCATGGGCACAGAGACGGTGCTCCTGGCCCACAGGCTGCCATGGCCGCTCTGGAAAGCAGGGACCTAACACGCAGCACCCTGTCCCTATAAGAGGAGGAAGGGGAGGCGCGTGGGGAGCAGTGAGGACTGTGGCCCGAGAGCCTGGCGCCACGTGCTCTGTCGCTCACTCAGAAATGGCCGTTGCGTCTCTTCCAGGACGTGGATGTGTCCGACCTGATGAAGAAGTTAGACATCCTGGGCGATAACGGGGTAACTATGAGCGACTGGCTCTGGGCTCTGTGTTCTCGTTGTGGTTCGGGTGTACTGTGTGGCTTTTGTTCTGTTTTCCTTTCTTCCTCATGTAAGAGATTGAATACGCACAACGTAAGGCTCCACCCCCCGCCGCCGGCCGTGTTCCCTGGGGGTGGCTGGGTCCGCACTCCTCAGAAGTGGGGTTCTTGCCAGAAGTGGGGTTCTCCGGTTAGCTCGTCCTCCGAGCCCGTGAGTGATGAGGGGGGAAGCATAAGAATGAATCCCCAGAGAGAGATAGTGGAGTCCCCCAAGATTTCTGAAATCACAAAGCGAGATTTTTACTTTCCTAAAAGGTTGGCTTGGTGCCACCCTGTGACAGGTTCCCAAGCAGAAGGCCGGACCTCAGAGAGGACGTCTCTGCCATTAAAAGCTGACCTTGAGAGGGTGGGGGCTGACCTTGAGGGGTGGGGCTGACCTTGCGGGGTGGGGCTGACCTTGAGAGGGTGGAGGACAGGCTCAGAGAGGACCTGTCAGTTGTCTAGAGCGGAAGGTCTTCGGGAGCCCGTACCAAACGCCCTTGCCGGTTTTGTGTTTTAGAATCTGAGAAACGAAGAGCAGGTGGCCATCATCCAGGCCGGGACCGTGCTCGCGCTGTGTGAGAAGGTAGAGCCCCCGCACCGCACTGCACTCGCGTCTGGCTTCGGGTGCAGGCCCGTCTGTCCGTCTGTCGGTCTGCCCTTTGGTCCGCTGCATGCGCTGGTGCACGGCTCCTGTTTCCTGATGGCGGGTCACTCGCGCCGACTGTGGAGGGAAGTGAACCCCCGCAGGCACCTCCCGACCTGGGTGTGTTTCCTCCGGCCTGGCCCCGCCCCGGTTTGCATGGCCGTGAACCCCTCACACTCCCAGGTTTATCCTCCCATGAGCTCCCCTCGCTGAGCCGCCCCCGCTGTCCGCCGGGCGGCCACGCCATAGTCTTCCCTCCGCGTAAGACATTCAGGCATTTCCACTTCCTTTCCATTTACCGCCTCGGTGGCGACAGCATGTCCGTAAGTCTCATCTCCCATTTAACCGCCCGCGGGTAGGTCCGGAAGCGGACCGGCTGGTGAAGGCGAGCGGGTTCTGAGCACTTGGTCAGCTCGGTTTCCGGGCAGCGCTGCCCGCGTGGCCCGGGACGCTGGCTTCTCCCCGGCAGAGCTGAGGACCTGGGCCTGCCTGGCCTGTGGCTGCGGTCCGTCTGGTTCCTGTCACCCCCACGCGCTTCCTCCAGCCTCTTCCGGCTGCTGCCCATCTGCCCCGACCCCCAGGATCCACCAGGCTGCTCAGCCTGGCGCCACGCTGTGTCCTGACCACAAAGAACTGCGTCAGCCTCCTCCCCACCCCCACACCCCCACCAGCTCCTCCCCTTACTACCAGCTCCTCCCCCCGCCAGCTCCTCCCCTTCCTACCAGTTCCTCCCCCCGCCAGCTCCTCCCCTTCCTACCAGCTCCTCTCCTTCCTGCCAGCTCCTCCCCCGTGCCAGCTCCTCCCCCTCCACCAGCTCCTCCCTTCCTGCCAGCTCCTCCCCCGCCAGCTCCTCCCCTTCCTGCCAGCCCCTCCCCCGTACTAGCTCCTCCCCCTGCCAGCTCCTCCCCCGCACTAGCCCCTCCCCCCGCCAGCCCCTCCCCCCGCCCCCTCCCCCGCACCAGCTCCTCCCCCGTACTAGCTCCTCCCCCCGCCAGCTCCTCCCCCACCAGCTCCTCCCCCCAGCTCCTCCCCCTACGCCAGCTCCTCCCCCTGCCAGCTCCTCCCTCCCCTGCCAGCTCCTCCCTCCGCCAGCTCCTCCCCTTCCTGCCAGCTCCTCCCCTTCCTACCAGCTCCTCTCCCCGCCAGCTCCTCCCCTTCTGCCAGCTCCTCCCCTGCCAGCTCCTCCCCTTCTGCCAGCTCCTCCCCTTCCTGCCAGCTCCTCCCCTTCCTGCCAGCTCCTCCCCTTCTGCCAGCTCCTCCCCCGCCAGCTCCTCCCCTTCTGCCAGCTCCTCCCCTTCCTGCCAGCTCCTCCCCTTCCTGCCAGCTCCTCCCTCTGCTGCCAGATCCCACGCGGGTGGGTGGGAGCGGGAGCTGCTCCTGTTGAGGATCCCAACTCTGCCAGGTGGACGGGGTCCAGCTCCCGTTTGGGACAATTTTGGGGACTGGACTTAGGTGTTTTCACGCCCTGCCACATGTCTCGAGCAAAGTGAAATGCTCAGGAGTTGCTCTCTCCCCTAGAGAGAGTGTGGGTGCTGAGAGTGAGCCCCCCAAACAGTGGGACCCGCCGAGAGCAATGACAGGACAGCTGGGGTGACCGCCGTGGGCTGGCTCAGGACCCAGGGTTTTCCTGGGACGTGGGCATCTCAGAGCCGAAATGGGGACGGTCCCCACCAGACAGACAGTGTGGACGGGCGGCCGGGCCGCGAGCTGGTCACCCTGCAGAGCGGTTCTCCGCGGGTCAGAGGCCCCGCCGCCTCCTCCGTCAGCCCCTCGGCCGGTCACACGCAGTTTAAAGGCGTCACTCACACCAGTGCCCGGCGGACAGGGCCGCGGCAGTGTTCTGGTTGGAGGCGCAGACCTGCTTCCTGGGCGAGCGTGGACCTCGGGGACCTCGCTGAGGCCTCCTCCCGTCACCGCGGGGAAGCCCGCCCCGTCTCAGCGCCCAGACCTTCCTGGTCAGGGGAGTCCGAGGTCAGGAACCAGGCCTAGGCCCCCCCCACCCAGGTGGCACGTGCCCCGCAGAGAAGCCGGACACGGGCCGGAGGGTTACAGGTGATGGGGGGTCACACCTCTCCCCCTCAAGTTCAAAACTCATCTGAAAAGTCCCTGTTCCCGCCGGCGACGCGGGATCGGAGAATGTGACTTCGGGGCCGCGGTCAGACCTGCTCATGGCCGGCCTGGAGCCTGGGGTCAGGCCCGGGCCCCCTGACGGGGAGGTCGGTGGAGGGTCCGCCCTGCAGGGTGGGCTGCGGGAGCCGGGGGTGGGTGCACCTGCCGGGCTCCCAGACTCCTCCAGGCCCGGGGGGCGCCCTCGCCACCGCCCACCCAGCCCCTGGCCCCCACGCCCGGAGCGAGGCCCCACGGACATGGCCGACTCCGATTGGAGCTGGCGTCCTCGCCTGCCCGCGGGGCTTGGGGCCCGACTTCTGTCCTGGCGCCCTCACCCGCCCGGAGCGGGACCGTCTGGCTCCTTCGTGTGCCCAGCACGCACCCCCCTGCGGTGTGGCCGGAAGGAAACCTGGCGTCACATCCTACAAAGCCTGTCTGAGAGCAGCGGGCCCTGGTCGCGGCAACGCGATGCCCCCATTTTAGTTCATTCACCTCGTGGCTGCTCACGTTAGGACATGAGAAACAGAATCGTCTCCCCGTCAAAAATACACTCTCCTGTTCCTCAGACACCACACGCCGCTCGGCAGAGCCCCCGAGGTGGGTGTGGGCCCCGCGTCTGCGCTGGCCCTGGGCCTGTGGGGCCTGAGCCTGTTCCCTCTGCGGGCCGGCACCCCCACCGGACCCGCCCCCTCGCCACCTCCTTCGTTCAGCAAATGCTGCTGAGGCGGCCCTTCCTGCCAGGCCTGTGCGGGGCCGGCACCCCCACCGGACCCACCCCCTCGCCACCTCCTTCGTTCAGCAAATGCTGCTGAGGCGGCCCTTCCTGCCAGGCCTGTGCGGGGCCAGGGTGTCTGACAGAACGTGTCCCGTGTGGCCCCTCAGGGGAGCGTGTGACAGGCATTCACCGAGGACGTGGGGATCCGTGGGGTGCCTGACCCCAGGGACGCAGGCAGCAGGGCCGGCTTCCTGGAGGGGCAGCAGCTAGCGCAGGCCTGGGGCTGGGGCGGGGTGGGGAGAGGTGGCGAGTTCGGGGCAGAGAGAGCAGCAGGTGCAAAGGCCCTGGGGCAAGGGCCGCGTGGCCTGTCTGTGGGCCTGAGGTCGTCGGGAGTGATTGGGGTGCGGATGCCCTTGGGGCTTTAAGCAGGAGCAGGGGCAGATGCATGTCCGTGAGGGAGCTGGTGGGCTGGGGGGCTGGCAGGAGAGGTCCAGGGAGCCTGGAGCTGAGGGGCCGAGCTGGGTGGGGACAGGGGCTGAGGGGGGGGGGCATGTGGGAGGGCTTGGGGGGGGCGCAGAAACAGCAGGGAAAGGTGGGGAGCCAGGGTGCTCCCAGCGTCCGGGTTTGGGTGAGATGGGGCCTGGGAGGCGTGGAAGGAGCTGCGCACAGGGGGGTGGTGGGCGGCCTGGGGCTGGAGACACTTCAGAGGAAGCAGAGAGCAGGGGTCGGGCAGGGGAGGGGGCCCAGAATGAGGGGAGCAGGAAGGGGAGCACCCGGCAGCTGGGCATCGGGAAAGGGTCAGGTCCGCAGGCAGCAGGGACAGGGAGGGGGGCTGCCGGCTTTGCAATGAGGCCAGACGCACACACTCCCACCTGTTGTCCAGCCCGAACCCCACACCCCCCCACGGGCCAGGGCACCTGGGCCTGTGGTCCTCCCCCGTCGCTGAGGTGGACTCCGCACAGGACTCACCTGCATGCCCACAGCCTGGGAAACAGCGGCCGCCGCCCTCAGCCCTCGGCAGCTGTGCCCGCCGCCCTCAGCCCTCGGCAGATGTGCCCGCCGCCCTCAGCCCTCGGCAGCTGTGCCCGCCGCCCTCAGCCCCTCGGTAGCTGTGCCCACCGCCCTCAGCCCTCGGCAGCTGTGCCCGCCGCCCTCAGCCCCGCGCACACTGGTACTGGGCACATGTGGGACGCTCAGGCCCTCGCAGCTGCACCCCCTGCCTGGCTGGACCCCTCTCCTGCCTGCATCCGTGGTGCACTGGCTGCTCAGACATGCCTGGGGGAGAGGGGCTGCAGGGGCCAGTGCTGAGGTTTGGGTTCAAAATCCCCGCTCCCCGCCGTGTGATCTTGGACAAGGGACTTACCCCCAGGTCCTCACCTGTAAGATGGGGCGAGGCTGGCGTCTCCCCGGGACGGCTGTGAGGGCGGAGGAGGTCCGGGCTGCAGCCACCTGCACAGCACACGGCAGAGCAGCCTCGGTGCCGATCCCGCCGGCTGCCGAGTCCAGGTGCCCCACTCGCAGCCGTCCACCTCGGGCCCACCACGCGCTAGGAGGCTCCCACACCACGCGTGCCCACTGCCTCCAGTACTCACGGGCTCGCCCGGGTAACCCCCACACCCATCCACAGGCACGTGCCCCCACGCGTGTGTCCATGACCCGGCCGATCCCTGAGCAAACAGCTGGAACATCTGTAGAGACGGAAATTCCATCCCGAGGACCCCCCTGGGCGTGACGGGGCCTCACCCTCTGGGACCCAGGAGCCCCTCTGGGAGGAGGCCCCGCACGCCCGCCTGGCGGAAGCCCGGGTGCGGGTCCTCATGCCGCCCCCGTCCTGCTCTCTTCCAGTGGCTGAAGCAGATAGAGGGCACTGAGGCGGCCCTGACCCAGAAGATGCTGGACCTGGAGAAGGAAAAGGTAAGCGCCGGAGCCGGAGGAGGCGGCTGGAGGGGCTCAGGTGCCTCCCCGTCCCCTCGCCCCAGGAAGCCTGGGGTGCATTTTCCCGTTACTTATTCGCACGCGTTTCTCTGGCTTTTGCCCTGGTGCCGTCCGGGTAATGAATGATCATCCGTCCACTTCACTATTCACTTACTATATGTTTCGGGCGTCTCTGCTGTCCGGGCCTGGTTCAAAGGTTCAGTTCCGAAAGCGGGGCACCTGCTGCCGGGAGCGGCCCCCAAGCCCATGGGGCCGCGTGCTCATGAGTGACAGCCACGGTGCGGCGTGAAGTCAGGGGAGGCACTCGGGATACAGAGGCGCTTGGCCCAGGGCTCCGGGGACGTGCAGACAGGACCCAATCCTCACTGATCCCCTTCCATCAGTTTCCTTAGCGATAAGTGGGTTCCATCTCCGCCTCGTGGGGCCGAGAGAGCCCAGATGCACAGCCTGTTTCTGCCCAGTGCTGGGCGCATGCGGGCACCTGTGGGCAGCCGGACAGGGCGAGGGAGCCAGGCGGGGGTGTCAGGAGAGAGGATGGTTGAGCCTTCTGAGACCAGCGAGTTTTCTCAGTAGAAATGAGAAGCAAGGAAGGAGGGGATGGGAAGCACAGGCCTGGCACCGTGTGTGGTGTGGGAAGACCCTGAGCTGGAATCCCAGGGCCTGTGTTTTCAGTCCTGTCTGTCACCAGGCAACTAGGCATCCAGCACGAGGCTGTGGTCCACTCGGGCCCTCTGTTTCCTCATCAGTAAAGTCAAATGGCTACAGCGTAGGCGCTCTAACTCTGAGTGATTTGTGATTAGGGATGGTGCTTGGGCTGAGAGTGGGACCTGGAGGGCGGGGGAGGGAGCGTGGGGCAGTGACACTCATCGGGAGGTGGTGGCGCCGGTCACGTGGGGTAGGACTGCCTCTGGGAAGGACTGAGATGGTCTGCAGGAGCCTCAGGATGTGGCAAGAGGAACAGAAAGGATTCCTGGGATCCAGGTTCCTTCTCTGCAGTCAGGCACCCACTAGGACAGGAGCCCTGACCCAGGTTTCTGGGCCTGTGAGGCTCCCGCCGGACAACTCAGACAGGGAGCCAGCAGGCAGCCCCCCCATCCCTCTCACCGGCGGCCCCGACCCCCTCCCCAACCTGGGGACACGCACGTAGCCGAGGGCAGGAGGTCGGCTCTGAAGGCCGCACTGCAGCGGTTCCTCGTGCTCCTGACCGGGCGCCTCCTCTCTCAGGACCTGTTCAGCAAGCAGAAGGGCTACCTGGAGGAGGAGCTGGACTACAGGAAGCAGGCCCTGGACCAGGCTCACCTGGTAGGACCGGGGTGGGTTGGGCACCGTGGCTTTTTAGACTCGACAGTGGAGGCCGCGTTTTCCGCGGGCTGAGACCGCATTCCGAGTCCTCACCCGTGCCGTGTGGGGGCCGTGAAAACGCCACCTCCACGCTGGGCCGGGAATGACGCACAGATGGATGGGCGATTTTTCCCGATCAATCATGACTTTCACACATAGTCAGCTTGGTGGCTTCTTTAGACATGCTTGTCCAGTTCCAGCAATCATTTCAGACGGATGAAAAACACGCACACCCTCTTTCTTATGTTTGTTTATACTTAAATATTTATTTATGCTTAAAACCGCAAAGCAGCCTGGCCGGTGTGGCTCAGGGGTTTAGTGTCGACGTATGAACCAGGAGGTCACGGTTCAGTTCCTATTCAGGGCACATGCCCGGGTTGCAGGCTCGATCCCCAGTGGGGGACATGCAGGAGGCAGCGATCCATAATTCTCTCTCTTCATTGATGTTTCTCTCTCTCTCCCTTCCTCTCTGAAATCAATCAATCAATCAATCAATCAGTAAATAAATAAAAATAAATAAATAACCCTGCAAGGCAGTGTTCCTATGAAGAGGAAAGAGACAGTCACGGAGGAACAAGGGAGAGCAGTGAGCGGCCGCCTGGTCATCAGAACAAATGGCTCGCTGGGAGAGCTTTTGCTCTGTTGCTATTTTTTTTTAAAGATTTTTCCGGGAATCGAACTGGCAACCTGCAGTGCCCGGGACGATGCCCCACCCACTGAGCACCCCTGCCAGGGCCATTATTGCTCTTTGCCACAAGACTGGTTCTGGGCTTCCTGGTGCCCAGTGTAGAAGGTTGTGTTCAGGGTCCCATGTCTGTCAGATGCTCTGAGGACCCACAGCCAGGTGTGCGGGTGGCGGCCTTTCCAACGGCGAGAAGTGCAGGCCACGCCGTGCAGGGAGAGGCAGGCAGCGGACAGAGTGTGGGCACATCTTTGCCAGGTCCCTTGTCGTTGAAATCACTGTGCAGAATGGGTTCACCCCTAGGAAATGCCGTCAGTCACTGAAAACACTCAAAACTCCTGTTTCCACGAGTGTCTCCAGGGAGACGGAGAGCAGGCGGCGGGGCCCAGCTCAGGCGGGAGCTCTGCGCGTGAGGCTGGTCCAGCGCGACCCTCGTCTTGTCCGTTTCCACCCAAACGGACGCCTTTCACTGAGAGGCTCCGAGCCGGGGTGCCAGGGCCGCAGGAGAGCCGGGGCTGGGACGACCGAGCCCCCGCCCTGCCAGGTCTTGCTTCTGGGCCCACAACTTGAGAACAGAGTTTAAGGGGGATTCAAAACAGAAACGTCCTCACCCTTCTCTTGTCTTCTCCACAGCTTTGGTTTTCCCTGCAGTCTGGGTCCTTTTGCACGCCCTCCCCCCCCCCCCCCCCACACTCCCCGCCCCCTTGTCCCTGCACTTCAGGTCCTTTCTGACATGCAGCCCTGCCCTCGCCTAGAATTTCCCCCAAAGCCTGAGGAATGCGGCTTCAGGAGGTATTAGAGGAACTCAGGCCAAGGCAGTGCGGGGAGGTGGGGCGGGGGAGGGGAGGGGGGGGCAGGGGGGGAGGGCGGGGGCTGCAATAGAATAGGTTTGGGAAACTGAAGGATTTCGTGGTCCTTAGGATGCGGAAGGGAGGGCTGAGACGGGAGCGGAACATTAGCGACATCTGCAGAGCTCGCGGGCCAGGGGCCTCTTCCCAAGGGGCAGCTCGAAGAGAGGTGTTTCCCAAACACGTGGGGAAACCTTGGTGTCCACTGAGCACGCTCAGCCGGCTCCACAGCTACATTCACACCACAGACAGTGCTGAGGCCCAAGGGGATGCCAGGCCCGCATGAGACCGGCGCTGACGCAGCGCTAGGCTGGCTGCGTGGTCAGGGAAGCGATGTTCTGAGAGGGAGGCAGGGCTGTGCCTGGGGCAGCAGTGAGCCCGGCGGGCACACACTGCATCCCTCTGTCACTGAGCTGGGTGGTGGGGTCCTGGCTGGAGGCTGGCAACATGGGGATCCCCAGGAGCTGGGCCACCGAATGGAGAGGGCCGGCGCCAGCAGGCACAGGCAAACTCCACTCCGGGGACGCCACACGGGACCCTTCCGCACACCAGTGAGCAGGCCCCAGGGGTGGCCACCAGGGCAGAGAGGGAAGGGGATGAGGCCTGTGGGCGGAACCTGGTCCTGGCCCGATGGGCCGGAGTCCGCCAGGGGTTAGCACAGCTGTGCTGACGCTGAGGAGGCCGGAGGAGCCAGTGCCCACACAGCAGGAGAGGTCACCGCACTGCCCCTGCCCCACACCACCACTCGCCTCTTGTCCCTTTCCCCCCAAACTGGTGCCTGGCCTGTGCTGTCTTGGGGCCAGGAGCTATTCCGTAGGACGGGGTGCGCGTGGGCATCCAGGGGGCGGAGCAGGTAACTCCCTAGATGCTCCCATGAGGTAACTGCGTCTGAGTCTCGCTGTGGAGTTGAAAAGAGATGCCCTCTAGCGATAGAGCTCGGAGCTTTCCCAGGGTCCCGTGGGCCATGGATCGCGCATTCGCTTTGCTACAGAGGGCGTCTTCCTTCCTTAGGGCGCGGGGGTCACTTCAAACATCACCACTCATTGCGTGGGTTAAAGCTGCACTCCTACGCAGCCAGCTGAACCCCGAGTGTGAGCGATTTGAGACGTATTTCTCCCTCAGCACCGTGATGAAGGGGGACTTGCTCCCAAGGTCAGGGGTAAATTAAGAACCAGTTGAATCACACATTTTTAAAAAACATGTTTTTATTGAATTTTAGAGAGAGAGAGAAAGGAGAGGGAGAGGGAGAGGGAGGGAGAGATAGAAACATCAATGATGAGAGAGAATCACTGATTGGCTGCCTCCTGCACGCCCCTTACTGGGGATCAAGCCCGCAACCCAGGCATGTGCCCTGACGGAGAATCGAACTGTGACCTCCTGGTTCCTGGGTCAGTGCTCAACCACCGAGCCACACGGCTGGGCTGAATCACACAGTTACGGGGTTGTTATGATTATTTGTTCTTGTTGCCCTCGGATCGAGAAAGACACATTCTCAGGAATGTGTGCAGGGCGGGGGAACGGCTCCCTCGCCCCCTTGCCGGGGCTCCGGGCTGCCTGCTGGGTCCCTGCCCGGGCTCTGCCGCCCTGGGCTGCAGGGTCCTGGCCAGGGCGCTGGCCGGGACTGTCCACCCGTTTGTGACCGTCCACTGTCTGTGTGATCTGGCCACTCAGAAAATCCAGGAGCTGGAGGCCACGCTGTACGACGCGCTGCAGCAGGAGCCGGGCCAGAAGGCCAGCAGGGTGCTGAGCGCGGGCCAGCGGGAGGACCTGCAGGCCGCCGTGGAGAAGGTGCGCAGGCAGATCCTGAGGCAGAGCCGCGAGTTCGACAGCCAGATCCTGCGGGAGCGCATGGAGCTGCTGCAGCAGGCCCAGCAGGTGAGGCGGCGGCCACGGCCATGGCCACTCCTCAACCCCACGGGCCCTGTTGGCGCTCCTGTGCCTTAGTGTCCTAGCCCCAGCCGGCCTGCAGGGATATCTGCTGGGGCCACAGGCCATCACAGCTCCCTCTCGGGACCCTGTCCCTCTCCCTGCCAATTACCCCACACACACCCCTTCTTAACACGCAGCACAGCACCACCCCTCCCCCAAGACCCTCCTTGGCTCCCCATGGCCCAGAGGACACAGTCTGGGTTGCTTAGCCTGATATCCTGAGGGCCCTGCCCACCTCTACAAATGCACCGTTCTCCTCTCTCTCGCCACACCATTGTTTGTGATTTTTCTAATATCTATGTGCCAAGCACTGTTCCAGGACTGGGGGGTCCCGGGACCCTGGACTTTCAGGGCGAGACCCAGGCAGCCCTCAGCACCCTGGGCGAGTCTGGGTGGACACTGCAGCACGCCTGCCCCAGCCGTGTCCTCTGCCCTCGCTCCCTCCAGGGTCTGGCGCCACCTCAAATCGGTGATCCTGCCCAGGACACCTCCATTCCGTGGTCCAGTCTTTATTTTACGTTTTCAAGAGACCCTGTCTTAAGAGCACACACTGTAAAATTCTATTTCCGCTTCAGGAACAGGCAAAAGTCAGTCTTCAGTGAGTGAGATCAGACGGGGGGGGGGGGGGGGGGGGGGGGGGACCTGAGAGCGCCTCCTGGGGTGGGAAAGGCTCTCCTCTGGTCCGGGCGGGCGGTGGCGATGCCCGTCTGTGGGCGCGCACCAGCTAGTGGGCTGCCCACCCAGTGTCCGTGAGCTCGCGGCTGCTACGCTGCTCCTTGGCAAACAGGAGGGATCAGGGTTAGAACCTGAAGGTGTCACTTCTGATGCGTCCCGGGGTGTGTTTCAGAGAATCCGGGAGCTGGAGGCCATGCTGGAGGCGCAGCGGCGGCACCTGAAGGAACTGGAGGAAAAGGTGGGTGGGTGGTTCGAGCCCGGCCATGCAGGGCTTGTGCGACGTTAGCGGGAATCTTCTCTCCTGCCTGCTCCTGCTGCCGGCGAACGGCCGTCCCCAGCCACCCCTTCTCCGCCCTGTCCCCCCCAAATCCGCACGTCCAGGAACCAAGTAGCTGCTTTGAGCGTGCTTCTAGGGAAGAAAAGTGCAGTCTGGGATGAATTATGTGTGGGGGAGGGTGTGATGTCTTCTTTTCCCACAAAAGACCTTCCGCCATCACCGCACTGGGGAGGGCGAGGCGAGCTCTGTTGTGAGCGACACCCCAGCCACAGACGTTGGGTCTCTCCCGGGACCATTCACCTCCGTGACCTCTGTCTACGGACAGAGCCAGGGGCGTGTCCTTGGGAGTCTCTCCTCTCCCAGGAGAAGCGAGGCCAGCCTGTCACGTGCTCATACTCAGCCCCGTTTGTCTCCACAATTATTCCCATTTTATGGGTGAAACGGAGCCTGAGAAATTCAGACACTTGGCAGGACCCCAGGGCTGGAAGGGGCCACTCTGGAAACCCCTTACATCCTGTTTCTCTTTCCAACCCGAACCCCAGGGTCGATGTTCTTATGAAATGCTGCCCTTGAATTCCATACTACATGTCTTACATCTTTTTCTCTCTTTTCTTTTCTTTCTTGCCTCATTTTCTTTTGTCTTATTTTATAGTTTTTGTTCCTTTTTTTGTTTTTCTCACTAGCATTCATTCTGTGGCCTTGATGACTGCAGGGAGCCAAGACCTGGGGTTGGTATCCTTTCATCTATTCCAGTGGTTCTCAACCTTCCTAATGCCGCGACCCTTTAATACAGTTCCTCATGTTGTGGTGTCCCCCGATTTCATTGTTACAAATTGAACATAATTAAAGCATAGTGATTAATCACAAAAACAATATGTAATTATATATGTGTTTTCCGATGGTCTTAGGCGACCCCTGTGAAAGGGTCGTTTGACCTCAAAGGGGTCGTGACCCACAGGTTGAGAACCGCTGATCTATACAAAAATGTAATATGCTAATTAGCCCAAATGACCTTCCGACGTCCTTCCGGACAAAGCTGTGGTGGTGGAGGGTGAGGCAGAGGCAGTTAGGGGTGATCAGGCCAGCAGGGGAACAGTTAGGGGCGATCAGACAGAGGTGGTTAGGGGCGATCAGGTAGGCAGGCAGGCAAGTGGTTAGGAGCCAACGGTCCTGGATTGTGAGAGGGATGTCTGACTGCCATGGGGGTGGGGAAGCCATGGGGGTTGGAAGCCATGGGGGTGAGGGTGGGGTGGGTCCTGCAGGGCAGGCTATCTGGGTCCTGTTTCCTCCTCCCCTGGAATTGGGGGAAGGTCCCCGGTGGGCTCAGCTGGGGCATCAGGACAGCAGTTGGGCAGGTGGGGGCAGATAAGCCTGGGGCTCCTCCAACCATTTTAATTACCCCTTGGTTCCTGCATCACATCACATAATTTTTCCTTCTACAGGATAGAAAAAGAGCTTATGGAATGAACTGAGGCCCTATGGCAACCCCAACCCCACTCAAACCAAAATCCACAAGCTATTCCACGCGCAGAGACTGGGACCAGAACCCACATACTTGACGACGGCTCCAAGGGGGGCCTTTTGGATCGACAGCGGCCCCGGCCAGTCGAGCTGTAGGAGTTCTGCAGGAATGATGGGGATTGTGTCAAGCTCGGGGCCACATGAGTCCCCACAGGGGACCTTCAAGAGCCCAAGGGGCAGAGACCTGACTTCCAGGGATCTAAGTGCAATTAGCAGAAACTGAGCCCCAGGAGAGCGTCTGCGCGCCTGGGGACAGCCCGTCCCTGCCCGGGCGCTGGTGGACGCAGATCATGTACATATGTCTCCGTGGATGGTGCCCTGGGCACCCAGAGGGACTGGCCAGTGTCCCTGTGAACTGAACCCAAAGCCAAGCCCCATCCACAAAACCCTCCAGATGTGTGTGCAGCTGGATCAGCAGTTGCTGGCCAGAGAGGGGGGGCGCTGGAGCCTCGCCCACTGCGGAGGGCGGACCCCAGGGAACTCCAGTTTCCATCGCTCTCATGTGTGTGACGTGGAGAAAGTCCCAGAGCATGACAATGCCTGGGGCCATGTGGCGTGAGGACTGGGAGGACAGGCCCCCGCTGATCACACCGGGACTGTCTTTCATCTTGGCTGTAATGTGCAAGAGGAAGAAACGCTGGGAATGACGCTCCTTCTGCAATGGTCTGAGACCAGGCCGCTCTCCTACAGCCTCCGGGGAGCGGGCAGAGACCAGATGCCGAGTCCAGCCTCCCAGAAGGACAGAGTGGGGCAGCCGAGGAGGCCAGGGCACCATCTGGTGAGAGGCAAGTCTAGGAGGGGTCCTGGAGAAGACTTTCGGGCATTGTTGCTGCTGTTCTCCTGGGGGGCGGGGTGGGAGGTGGGGGGCATCGCTTCCAGAAGAAGGCTCCTGCTCACATGTCTGTTGTCTCCCACACTTTTGGAAGGAAGACTTTTGGACAGGCTAGATCACGTGAAATAGAAGGCAGTGAGTGCGGAGGGAAGGACAGCCACGTCTGTGTTGGAAGAGGCAGAGGAAGGCAAGGACGGCTTGATCCCAAGGATGGGAATCGCTGCTCTGTGCCTGTGGGGCGGCGCGGCCATCCTGGGATATCCGGTGAGAAGAACCTTTGGCGAAAACAGAAATGTCTGAAGTTCAGGCCACTGAAGGAGCCGTGGAGGAGGGGACCCCATAGAAGAGCGGAGAGTTCTCAGAAGGGCAAACCCAGGGAGGGAGAAGGATGGCGACTGGCACAGAGGGGGCATCCCAGGCGCATGGGGAGGGATGTTCCAACCAAATCAAAGGATTGGGGCCTAAGAAAACGCCCAGAACAGCCGAGAAATACTTTGTTCTCTTTTTAATTAAACCCAAAGCACCTGCTACACCAGCCCCCACGACCTTACCAACGTTTAGTGAGCAAACATGACTGAACCGACGTCTTTGTTTGAAAACCCAGGCATCTGAGCGCTCCGGTGGGGGATGGGCGTGTGGGACCACGTGGGGTGTGAAGACCGTAAACCCTGTCTGCTTTCTCTGGGGCCCAGGCAGCGCAGAAACCCTGCTTCGCTGCCTGAGTCGGCGGGCACCCAGGAGGCACGCTGGGCCTCGGGGAAGCGGTTCCTGTGGTCGGGGGTCCTCTGCCCGCTGCGGGAGGGGGGCAGGAGTGTGGCCCTCATGCCACCCGGTGTCCACCTGCTGTCTGCTCGCCCTCACACTCAGAGGCAGGGCTGGGAGGGCGCGGACTCCCAGCCCTGCGCAGGTCCACTCGCAGCCCGGGCCGCCTCCCTGCAGCGGACACTCTGCGTCTCAGTTTCTTCAGCTGTGGCTGGGGGCGGGGGCGGGGTGGGGGTCGGTCTCCCTGCGGCGCCTCATGAGACCGCTTCTTGGGCACCACTAGCAGCCCACGGGCCTCCCGAGCCCTGGCAGGAGGCGCAGCAGGTGCTCCCTGCTCCCTCGGTGGGAGGCGTCCTCAGCGGAGACCGTACAGCCCACGGGACCAGGAGCCCGTCTCCGAGACGGCTCAGGTGTGAGGGCTGAGGCTCCCGCAGGCAGGCATGGGACTGCCCCCGCCTGGAGGACCAGAGTCGCCGACGGGAGCCAGCATTTGTGTGACCGTCCAGATGTCGCTTCCAAGGTCCCTGCCAGGGACAGGCCCGGTTTCCAAGAGCCGTTCTTCTCAGGGAACCTCAGCGCTCTGGCAGCCAAGCCCTGGCGCCCAGGTGAGGTGCACCCCCTCAGCGTTGTTGTGGTGGTGGTTGCCTAGTAACGCAGCCAATGGTCCACAGGTGTGGTTTCCAGGGAGCACAGCTGCAAGGTCAACTGGACCCAAGGTCACATCCTCACCCAGAAGGGCGAAGGGATGGGTCCACCTTCACCCCCACCCTCCTCCCAGAGCCCCTGGGGGCAGGAGGGGAGGGCCCAGCCAGGTTCTGGGCACACGGTGCAGCGTAAACGTGTGGAGTGCGTGGCCGCCCACTCTGCACCCCGACACCTGGCTCCTCTGCAGGCAGTGTGACCAGTGGGGAGCTGGGCAGAGAGGCCAGGGGTCAGCTGCCCATTGGGATGGGCCGTGTTACCTTGGACACCTGGCCGCGGGGCCTGCCGCCTTCCTAAGCGACCTCACGGTCCTTCCATCCTGCGTCTGCAGGCGGAGGATCTCAGGGCCCGTGGCTCCTGCCCTTCCCTCCTCTTCCGACCTGCAGGAACCCCACCCTGACACCCTCAGGCCAGGCAATGGCTCCTCCTTGTTTATTTTCTCACATTTAAGCAGAACCTGCTAGAGGCCTGCCAGCGAGGTGGGAGGTCCCGCCAGCTGTGGGGTCCTCTCCCGGAGGCGGTCTGAGAACTCCCGGGGGCTTCTGCAGACCCCAAACTACGCCCCCTTCCAGCTCATAGAGGGTGCAGCGGGGGCCCTCCCGCCTCCCTTCATCCCGTCTCTCCGGGCTGTTACGTTTCCCATGGGAACTCCAGGCACCTGCTCTCAGCAGCTGTCCCTCCTGTGACCGCCCGCAGCCTCAGGAACCTCCCCCAGGCTCCCTAGGGTGCAGGGCCCGTCCTTAAAGCCGCTCCCTGCGATGTCCCCGCTTCCCACCCGGTCTCCACCCGAGAAGCCTAGGGAGTTGGTTGATAGTCAGGGAGGCCTCCTCTCTCTCCTCCCGCAGGTCCGAGGGTCATTCCCATGGACCTGACCCCCAAGGAGCCGGGCGCTTCCCTGCTGAGGCTCTGGGGGGCTTTACCTGTCCTGGGGAGTGGGGGGGCTGCCTTTTACCTGTCCTGGGGGGCGGGGGGGCTTTTACCTGTCCTGGGGGCGGGGGGTGCCCTCCCTCCGGCCTGTGCTCCTCCAGGAAAGAGCGAGAATGCCGCTCCCCCTCCAGGCCCGGTGGCTTTCCCTGCGGGAAGGGAGGTGCGTGCTCCCCCGGGGCGGGGGTGCCTCAAGGTTTGAGGTCAGACCTAGCTGTGAACCTGACTCTGCCCTCCCCTCCGTGGGCCTGGACCAGCTCCCCCCTCCCGACCTCGGTTTCCTCACCTATGAGCTAGTTACGGTGACTCCACCTCCAAGGGTTACCAGGGAGCTGGACGGGGTCAGGTGAGCCGCCGCCAGGGCCGGGGTCCTGGGTGGCCGCTGGCTGTCCTGGGCGAGCGGGCACAGACCGCAGCATCACCCGTGTCAGAGGAGCTCTGCTGCGGAGACCCTGCAGCGCCCTCGTGGTCCCGCCTGGTCTCCCTCCTGTGCACTGGGCTCAGTGTTTCCTTCCAAGTGATTTTCCGCTGCACGTCCTCGCTGGGGGAGCGCTGGCACGCCGGCCTGTAACCCGAGAGGCGCCATGCATATTGCATGACACCTGTGCCGCTGAAACTGAGTCCCCCTCATGAATAATCCACCTGCTCTTGCCTCCTCAGGGGACATTTTCCTGCACAATCTGGAGGCGCTGCACCCGCCTCGCAATCTCCAGAAAGTCAGTGTTGCAAACGCACTCGACGGCGTGAAGCCTCGGCTGCGCACTATGCCGGGATGGAGCCCGCGGCCACCGGGCGCGCCGAGAAGACGTTCAGCTACGTGGTCAGAGCCCCCGGCGGCGACGGGGGTGGACGTGATGAACGTGGACGTGAAGATCGACACAACCTGGGTCTTCCAGGACGCGGAGGACAGCGGCGAGGAGCCTGGATGGCGCCCGGAGGGAGCTGCCCTCGGGAGCCCCGACGTGGACACGGGGACACTCCGGAGGCAGCTGGAGTCCTCCGAGCAGAAGCTGCTGGCGGCGGTGGACAAATACGTGAGGTCGGAGTCTGGGCTCAGGAGCAGGTAAACATCCACGGGGGCCTCTTCTTGTGTTTCCTGAACCCGGGGCAGCAGAGCTGGTAGGAAGGCGTGTGGAATCGTTCCTCTGGTGAGGAAGCGGGCGCACCCATGCCACACTCCTGCCTGCCATGTCCCTGCGCTCGGTGCCTCCTCTCTCTCTCTCTCCTGTCCCTGGTCTGTGCTGCCCACCAGGGCTGAGCCTTCGGAGAGGTCGCCTGGCTCGCCTGGCCAATAGGAACATCCGACGGGAGGAGGGCGGGAGAAGCCAGGGAATTGCCCCCTCTCCGCTGCTCTGGGTGACTTTTCTGACTGTGGCTACAACTCAGTCCTGCTCCTGGCTCCCCCTGTGGTCCTGCTCCTGCTGGTGGCCCAGCCCCACCCCAGCATCACCACCTGCTCCCTGTGTCCCTCCAGCCCAGGGACAGGGGTGGCCGTGGGCAGTCACTAGTCCCTGGGCTGCCGGTCATCTCTGATTGGCCTTTCGGCTCACCCACCACCTGCTCAGCAGGGTCTGCGTTTGTTTCTCGCTGCTGACCCTGAACTCCCTGGTGGGGAGCCAACACAGTCCCGAGGTTGGGCATGGGTCCAGGCCTCTCCAAAGCCCAGGCTCTTTCGGGATCGCTGTCTGGTGCCTGGCCCAGCAGCATGAGGCGGGCTTTGCATGGGCCTCAGAGGAGAACGCAGTGCGGAGATGCAGTGTGGTCATGGCGGGCTCGCCTCCCACAGGTTCCCAATAGCCCAGCAGTCAGGGTCTTGGATCTGCCCAAGACTTCGGCCTTTACTTGTATTTCCCTTCATTTTAATAAAGGCAAGTCATTACATGTGTATTTACATCTGCTTTACTATTTTTCTTCTTTATAATACGTTTCACATGGAGAAATTCACATATTAAAAATTTATTTTGTTATTCTATGTATCACTCTTGTGATTCTGTCCATCTGTCCATCCTTCCATCTCTCCATCCATCCATCCATCCATCCATCCATTCATCCATTCACCTAGCCTTCCATTCATCCATCCATCCATCCATCCATTCATCCATTCACCTATCCTTCCATTCATCCATCCATCCATTCATCTATCCACTCACCACCCACCCATTCATCTATCCACCTATCCACCCACCATCCATCCATCCATCCATCCACCTATCCACCTACCACCCATCCATCCACCTATCCACCTACCATCCATCAATTCATCTATCCATCCATCCATACATACATTCATCCATCATCCATCCATTCATCCAACTATCCATCCATCCATTATCCATCCATCCATCCATCCATCCATCCATCATCCATCCACCCACCCACTGATTCTACAGCCTGCACCCACTTCCCAAGAGCCATGCACTAAGTTGTATTAGTTTCCGTGGCAACCACAACCAAGTGTCACAGGCGGAGCAGCTTAAACATCGGACATTTATCCTCTCACAGTTCTGGAGGCTGGAAGTCCACGATCGAGGCGTGGGAATTAGTTTCTTCTGAGCCTCTCTCCTTGGCTGAGGGATGGCTGTCTTGTGCCTGTGTCCTCACACGGTGGTTCCTCTCTGTGTGTCTGGGTCCTAATCTCTCTTATAAGGACACGAGGCAGATTAGATTAGGGCCCACCCAAGCGACCACATTTTCATTTAATTCCTTTGTACAGACCCCATCTCCAAATACAGTCATATCCTGAGGCGCTGGGGTTAGGACGTCAATGTACAAACTTGGGGGGGACACATTCATCCCATAGCGTAAGTCCTGGGGGCTGGGAGCTGGAGGACAGGGCCCCAGCCCTGGAGAGGGGAGTAGCGTGGCCCACACAGGGTTGTCCACTCGAATCTTCCTCCAGAAAGATCGACAGTGAAAACCAGGAGGTCAGCAGGCGTGGGGAGGATGGGCGGGACACCCCGGCCACAGGAGACCCCTCCGTGTGAGGGAGGGACAGAGGTGGGCACTGTGAGAGATGAAGAGGAGTGGCCTCCGTGGCTGGGGTGAGGCTGTCCTGGACAGGGCGTCCTGGGCCCGTCGGTGGGGAAATGTGGGCTGTGTCCTCTGTTCTCTGAGGGTGGGCTGCGTCAGCCACGGGGCTGGGACTGGAACCCAGGCAGCCTGGCCAGAGTGGCGGCCATGAGGGGACAACTTTATCCCACTCCCTGAGCGCGTCTCCCAGCTCCTAGCACTCCTTCCCGCCCTGCACGCTGCTCTGTTTAACTGGGCGTTCGTCGGCGCAGAGCTGTACTTCGGTGTGACTGTCCTGTGGCCCCAGCCGGCGGCTCAGACAGCAGCCTCACAGCCTGCATTTCTGGAGGCAGGGCCTGCGCACCCTCCCTGGCTCAGGTCAGGTGCAGGCGGGCCCTGCGCTCTGGCCAGCGTGGGCTCCCCAGGCTGCGGGGGCCGGCCTGGCCTGGCCAACGGCCACAGCTGCCGTGCTCGCTCTGGCCTCCGTCTGCAATTCCGCCAGCCTGGCAGCCCGCACGCCTGCACCTTCTGTGTTCCAGCCGTCTGCCTCTCTCCTAGGAGGATCTGTGATTGCAACTGGGGCCCACCCACACAGTCTAGGATGATCTCAAATTCTTGAACTTAATCTCATCTGCAGTCTCATTTGCATTTGAAGGCCACACTCACGGGCCCCAGGGATCCGGGCCTAGATATACCGGCGGGCCATTATTCCGTCTGCCACAGCGAGACCAGTTTTCTGATAGGGATGACACCAGAGGGAAACACTGCCTCCTAGTTAATGTTTCAGGTTGGTCTCAGGGTCTAAAGAGAGGCCTTTCTTTTTCCGTTAGATGCCATCCCGTTTCATAACAGACCAGAGGTTCCTGGGACAGCTCTGACCGATGACCCTGGGGCCACTCCTCTCGTGCAGTTTGGAAGGGACGCGATTATAATCCACATGCCCTTCTGTCACTTTCGAAGCTCACCCCAGGGCCTCGGAGCTGGAGGAGGAGAGGGGACTCTTGGCTTATTATTAACAAGAATGCATCATTTATTTCCTCTTCACAGCAACCTTCTGAGCAAGGTGCAATTGCCTCTGTTTTTTTACAGATAAAGATACTGAGGGTCAGAGTGGCAAATGAGTCCAGTTTAGGCTCCAGGGCTGGTAAGCGGCAGAGCCAGCAGGCAAAGCTAGGTCCTCGTCCCGGGGAGCCACGTGTCCTGGATGGGCGGGTCACCGGGGTGGGCTTGGTAAAGGAGTGACGATGGGCAGACCATGCAGGCTGTGCACACACTTTCCACGTGTCCCCTGGTTTCTGTTACGGAGGTAAGATCGGCACATGAAGGAGACTTGGGTGCTCGGTGCAAGCAGGTGGCAGGCAGGCCTTGGAGGTTCCTTCTCTCCCAATGGGACCGGGAGCCAGACTTTGGCTTTGGGTTTCCCACGCTCACTCACGCTTCTCCTTTTCGCATGGCTGTGGCCAGCGCTCTCGTCCACGCTGGGTATTACGTTGCATGTGACACAACCGTAGCCTTTTCCCCTGAAAACAAAAAAGCCTTCACGTGGCTTTGCCGTCCCTGCCAGACAATTAGGCCACCTCCAGCTTCTTACTTTTGTAGTCATACAGGTGAATTATTTTAATTGCAGAAACTTTTTTTTTTCTGAGTTTAATCACTTCCACAGAAGAGACTCACAGGAATGTAGCGCAGACGGGAGGCAACGGGGCAGAGGGTTAAGAGTGTCAGTTTGGGAATCAGGCAGCCTGGGCTCTACAGTGCTGTGTGACCTTGGGCGGGCTGCCTGGCCTCTCTGATCTGCAGTTTCCTCCTGTGTGAGGAAGGGGTCATGCAGCCCACTGTGGGCTGGCGATGTGAAGTCTCATTGAGGCATTTCAGGTGCTTGCTTCAGGCTCAGTTCTTTCTTTTTATTTTTTATTTCAAGTAAAACGATCTTAAATATAATCATGTTACATGCAATAAACATTAATATTTCAAGAAAAATGATCTTAAATATAATCATGTTACATGCAATAAACACCAATCCTATATAATAAAAGGCTAATATGCAAATTGTCCCCTCAGGAGTTCAACCGGGAGACCGGGAGTTCGATCGCTCGCTATGACGTGTGCTGACCACCAGGGGGTGGCGCAGAACATGGCTGGCGACCAATGGTGGTGGCAGTGGGGTGCTGAGGGAGCGAAGGAAGGAGGAGGCGGGGAGGCAGGGAACCTGATTGGCCCCGATCTCTGGCCAGGCCTAGGGACCCTACCTGTGCACAAATTTCGTGCACTGGGCCTCTAGTTATTCAAGGAAAATGATCCTAAATATAATAATATTACATGCAATAAACATTAATATTTCAAGAAAAAAAGGATCTTAAGTGTAATAATATTATCAAAACTGTACTAACATAGTATGATATCACAAAAGTTGTAGGAAATATTAGAAATCTGCAAATAACAGGATTACTTCTATTATAGTCTAAAATATTTTCCCCCCTTTGGCTCTATTTTTGTTCATCAGTTTATGTTTATTATATTCCACAAATGAGTGAGATCATTTCTCCAGGCTCAGTTCTTAAGTGGAGTTGCCCAGACTCGGGGTTACTGGCTTAGAGATGAGGTCACTATTAAGATTCCTGATGCATGGTGCCTTCCTAGTCGAAAGAGGTCTTTGACGTATGGTAGATCATCCCTAGAAAGATACGCGTGAATGTTTTACAAAATGCAATTGTGTCTAAGTACGAAATTGGCCAAATAACAACAAAAAGGGGGTCCGGCGTGTGTGAAAACCCCCGGCCGTGTTTGCTGCGTGCCGTCGGACTAAGCACCGCCTGCTTCCCGCTGCAGAATCCAGGAGCTGGAGCTGTCGGAGCGGAAGCTCCTGCGGAAGGTGGACCAGCTGAGCGCCCGCGTGTGCCAGGAAAGGAGCGCCTCCCGCCGGGCCCAGGAGCAGCTGGAGGCGCTGCAGGGGGAGCTCGCCTGCCAGGTACGGCCACCTTCCCTCCAGCGCCAGTTTCTCTTCCCGGCAGGGTCCCCCTGTGTGTGGATGTGGTCGCAGCTACAGTCGAGCAAAGACAGTGTGTGTGGGGGCCTGGGAGAGCCTGTGGGGCCTGGGTGAGGTCATCTGTAAAAGGGGGCCCCTGAAAAAATAAAGGGGGATCCCTGCCCTGCCTGCCTCACAGGCTCCCGCGGGGACCCCTGGGGTGGGGGCTGAGGGCGCGGGGTGACCTGGAGCTCTGGGCGGGGGGTTCATTTCTGCGGCCTCCGTGCCTGTATGGGGGAGCCAGTGCTGGCCTAAGGACAGGGAGATGGCTGACCCCATCACCACCTCCGGGGCTGGAGTGCAGGTGGGGACCAGATAGGAAACAAGGAACGCAGAACTGGATGCTGTGTCATGAGGGAGGTGCGGCATGGCGAGCAAGTGCAGGGGGTGGGAGCTACAGAGAGCTGGGCTGGGAGAGTGGGGCCTTGTAGGCAGGGCATGCGAGGTGAGGCGTGGGTAGCCACCTGGGCAGAGGCACGGAAGTCTGGGAGACATACCAGGACCCGGAGCGGGTGTAGGTGGGGAGAGGGAGTTGGTGAGACTGGAGGGTTCCCCAGGGGACAGACCGCCAGGGCCACTGCACGGACCCAATTCTGAAGGCGCGAGAGAGAGCAGTTTTTTGGGGACTTGAGCGGGAGAGGCTCCAGGTCAGGGTTTGAGGGATGTCATTCTAATTGCATGGGAGAGAGAAAGACGGTGGGGGTGGGGGACAAGTTAGAGCTGGAGGCAGATGGCTGTGTGACGTAGGGCAAGTGACTAAACCTCTCGGGGCCTCAGTTTTCTCATCTGTGAAATGGGAATGATATAGCACCAACACCCTCACATTGTTATGTGGGTTAAGTGAGTTAAGATGTGTAAAACACTCACAGCAGTGGCCGCTTTTGTAATTAGTCGTGTTTATTGAAATATTCCAGGGGAGAGATGGTGCAGGCAGGAGGGCGGGACATGTATAGGAAATAATGTGGAAGCAGATGCAGCGGCGCCCCAAGAGCCCCAGGGGCGTCCTGCCCTGGATTGTGACGAGCAGGGCAGTGCAGCGAGGGATTGTCCGCTTGCAGGCTGACATCTGTCAGCGAGTTGTGAAATCAGTTCTGTGAGTCACAGCCGGATTTACAAATAGAATGGACTACGAGGCAATAAGAAAGGGCCTCCCGCGTCTGAGCAGGCGCTGTTTCAGGACCCTGCACGGGGCGTGTGCATAATGGGTACGCTGTCGCCACGTGTTTCTTACAGTGGGACAGTCAGAACCGCTCACAAAAGCTCATAACCGCGGGTTTAGCCAGTAGCTGCGGGGCCCAGTGGCGATTTCCCCTTCTATTGAACGCCGGGCGCAGAAAGTTGAGTTCATTACCTTCCTTGGCTTGTAGCACGTCACCAGCAGTGTCCCAAGAGGAGTTTTTGTGTTTTTTAAAAATATATGTTTTTATTGATTTTTAAAGAGAGAGGAAGGGAGAGGGAGAAGAGATAGAAACACTGATGGGAGAGAATCATCGATTGGCTGCCTCCTGCACGCCCCCTGCTGGGGATCGAGTCTGCAAGTGGTCGATGCTCAACCACTGAGCCACGCCAGCAGGGCCGAAGAGGAGTTTTTAATACAAAATGCAGAGGTGTGTGCGATCCCACCATCACGGATACCTGTGGAAAATATATTAATGTGCATTTTTGAGCCGTGCCCCCAGTACATGTAAGAAACCAGAGATGCTCATGGTGTGGTGGGGAGACGGAGCGCCAGGGCGACAGCCAGGGAGATGGCGAGGGGCGCAAGGCTGCGGACCGGAGTTCGGTAGACACTAAGGCCCCCCCCATCCCTATTCCGGCCTCAGGACACCTGCACGCTCCTGGGAGACCCCTGTCAGGACCCCATTCCCAGGGGAGGCGTGGGCGTTCAGTGATGGGCTTGCTCAGGGTCCCTGGGTGACCCCTTGGCCCAGCTACCCCACAGCCTGGACCTCTGCCTCTCTCTCTCCCCGACATCTGTGCATTTCGGAGCAGGTGTTGTAGGAGTCGGGGTTACGAGCTCGTCTGCCCTCCGTCCCTGATGCTGGCCCACTGGCGGTTTTGCCTGTGGCCAGCGTTGCAGGCGGCGTGTATTGGCACCATGGACGCCTCATTTCCGCAGTGACCTGTGGTCACTCTGAAAGCCCCTAGAGGCAGACCTGTCGGGGTGAAAGGGCTCACACGGCTGGGGGGGGCACACCCGGATTTTCCTCCCGGGGCATTGTCTCCAGGAGTCCCTGCCCCGCGGGCTCTGCCTGCTCCCTAACACTCCAGACCACGCCCGTGGGCTGCTGCCCGGCTCCTGCACGGCTCTCGCTGGTGACTTTGTCTCCCACCACTGGCTCCGGTGCAAGATGTAAGGGCGGGGGTGCTGGAAAACTCACTAACCGAGATAAAAAGCGTTTTATGCGTCATTTTAATGTAAGAATATTCTCCGATGAACAAAACACCGAAGTTTAAACTAAAGACAGGCTCCCTGGGAGCCCCGTGGGCCCCGGGCCTGCTTCCTGACGCCCTCACCCACCGCCACCTGTAGGTTCTGGAGCAGGAGCGCGCGGCCCGGCGGCAGCGGTGGCGGCTGCAGCGGCTGCGGGAGCAGCTGCGGCACAAGGACGAGGCGCTGGGGCAGCGGACGGCGGCCCTGGAGCGCTGCCGGCGGACCCAGCGGCGCGAGCTGGGCCTGGTGCGCGAGCAGGAGCGGGCCCTGCGGGCGCAGGTGCAGCGGCTGCAGCGGGATGTGCGGCGCCTCTGCCGCGCCGCGGGCCTCCTGCTGGCAGAGCTGGACGCCCCGGCCCTGGGCAGCACTCCACCCCGGGGCCCCGCCGGCGACCCCAACCCCGAGGAAGCCGAGGAGGTGCGCGCCCTGCAGGCGAGGGCCGAGCGCGGCGAGCGGGAGCGGGACGAGGCGGCGCGCCGGCTGCGGGAGCAGCACGCCACGCAGCGCCAGCTCTGGGGGCAGCTGGAGGACCTCCGCTGCTGCATCTACGGGCTGAAGCTGTCGGAGATCGGCCTGCAGAGCCAGGTGGAGGACCTTGCCGAGCAGAACCGGCGCCTGCGCGCGGAGCTGGGAGCCCAGGCCCCCGGGGAGCGAGTGCTTGGCGCGCCCCCTGCTGGCCACGGGAGCCTGGTAAGTGGCGACACCCCGGGGCAGGAGTGACTGCTCTTCTCTCACTTTCTGGTACAGACCCTTGGTTAAGGCACTGACTCCCCTATTCTCATTCTCCAGTCTTCCTCTTCGTTCCACCCACCCGGCCCCCCCTCCCCCAGCCCCTTCCGTCCACCCTTCATTCCGGGCAGTACCTACCCACCCATCTACCCAGCCAGTCCTACTCATCCCCCACCCATTCATCCCCCCACCCATTCATCCCCCCACCCATTCATCCACCTGTCCTCCCACCCATGTGTCTCCCATGCTCCATCAGCTCACTCACCCTACCGTCTGCTCCCCACCACTGTCCAGGCAGCCAACCAGCCACCCTTCATCCCTCATTGTCTGACTCCTGCCAACCCATAGCCAACGTCTAATGATCCCAGCCTCGTGCCAGGCCCTGGGCCGGGTGAGCTCCTGGGCATGCGGTACTATGTAGCTCTCATGTGCTGTGCGTCTCCCCTGACCCCCGCTCCCTGGGAAAGCATCACCCCCTTTCGGCCTCCCTCACCGCACCGAAGGCGGTGACGTCCCTGCATGGCGTGCGTGTGCATCTATCTGGCTTCCCCTCATGAGACTGAGCCCCTGGAGGGCAGGCCTGGCCTGGTGGGGTTGCAGTCGCCCAGCAGCAGGTGCCGAAGCTCTCAGGGCTGCGCGGTGGGGAGCACGCGGGGTGGGCCTTCCGGCTTCCTGTTGGCTAGCTGGTGACCTCGGCCAGGTGTCTGACGCTCGGGAGGCGAGGGCAGAGGCCATTGCTTAGTCATGTGACTGATGGACAGGTAGAAGCTTCCATGTGACCCACTCCTGCCCTGTGCGTGGCTCCCATGGGCGTCCCTGCGGCGTTGTTTCATGAAATGCGCGTGAAGACGGCGGCCGGTGAGGCTGAGGCTCGGGGTCTGCACGGACCTGCGGTCACACAGTGCGAGTCCAGGTGCTCTGTCTCCTCCCCACTCACCTGCCTCCGGGAAAGAGCTGGTCCAGCTCCCGCCCCGGGCCCAGGGCCCCGCTTCTCTCCAGCCGGTCAGTTTGCATTTAAGGAAAAGTCCGCAAGCAACCGTAGCTCAAGTGCCATGGCTCATTAAAAAAAAAAAAATCAAATTTATCTTCCGACCGGACGATCTGTTTCAAAGGAACTGGAACCTGAAATGCTCGCATGCCTCAGCACCGTGCCGTGTGTCCTGCCTGGATCGTGTTTAACGAGCGTTTATCCGTTTTATCTTTTTACTTTTTCCTCCTCCTGTCCCTGGGCCGCGTGTCCTGCTCGCTCTCCCTTCGTTATGTTCATTGGATAAAAGGAAAACTGTGTGTTTTGACGTTGGCCCCTGACTGTAATTTTGGAAAATAAACCGTGTTTAGATGGAAACTGTCATTTAGAATCCTTTCTGTAACGTTCCTAAACGTGAGACGATCCTCGAGGCTGCTGGCTTTCGTCCTCATCCACCCCATCTACCTCCCCCTACTCGGCGACTCACTCCTTCTTTCTCTAGGAGGAGGGGTGAGCACTTAAATAGTCAAGAGACCCCACTGACATTTCGGGCATTTTGTGCTCCCATTTAACCCTTAGAACAGCCTGGGAGTCAGGCTGTCACCCACCGAACAGATGGAGAAACTGAGACCCGGCTGTTAAGTGACTTGGCCGCGGGCACGCAGCTACCGAGTATCAGGGCCAGGAGGGAACATGGGCCGGTCGGAGCCCTGACTCCAGGCTGTGCCCTCACCTGGAGATGCCAGGCCAGGGCTGGCTCCTGAGGCCTGAGGGGCAGCGTCGGCCGGATTCGGTAGCCGTGCGCCACCAGCCCACCAGCCCCCTGTCAGCATGTGACCTCGCTGTCTCGCCAATTCTCATTTCAAGGTCCCCACACCCCAGGCTCAGGCTCTCAGGCTTTGCTGGATGCTGCGGTGCAGTCAAAATCCTCTTGAAAATTCCCTAAATGGCTGTAAAGTGGGTTCCCAGCCAGCCTGCCTCTAGCGTTGGGAGAGGCTGGCCCCTCGTCAGCCGGGAGTAGAGGGAGCAGCAGAGGCTGCCGTGGAGGGATCGCAGGATAGAGGACGAGAACCTTCAACACTGGTGCTGGGAACTGGGGCCAGCTGTGTGCAGGCGGAGGCGGGCAACCCTGCGTGGACGGCAGCTCTGCCTCCTGGCGGCCGTGGTCCCTGTGGGCAGGTTACTGACCGTCCTGTGCCTCCGAGTCCCCAGGTGTGAGCTGGGAATGACCCTGGGACCTGCTTCCCTGTCGGATGGTGAGGATGAGATGAGGTTCAGAGAAGGCCCTTAGCCCTGTCCCGGTGCATCGTGGGTGGGCAGTCACATTCATTTTCAGTTGCCATCTTTATCGCCACCATCATCATCATCTTCACCATCATCTCTTCCCGGGCTTGTGTGGTCCAGGGGGAAGCTGGGTGGACGCACCCACACTGCGCACATGATCGCCGCCCCTCTCCCAGTCCCAGGGGAGAAGGGTGAGTGTGACTGGTTTGTCTCCACTGGTGGGCAGGACCCCGGGGATTAAGGTGAGACCCCTACCCACACGGGGGACAAGACCACCTGGTAAAGGGGGAGGGGCAGAGGAAGGGGCCCGCCAGCCTCCAGCCCGGAGGGGAGGGTGGCCTGTGATTTTAAAATTAAAATGCTCTAAGCTATTGATAAGGAAACTGCAAAGCCAGCCGTAGCCCTCGGGGCCTGGGTCTGGAATGTGTGAGCGTGGCCATGGCCGTGGCTGTGGCCGTGGCCGCGCACCTGTGAGGTCGGCCTCGGAACCAGAGAGCAGTGCACATGCGCGATTCCCCAAAGCCGAGGGGCGTTTCCAAAGGGGGGACCCGGGGCTTGGAGCCCGGGCAGGTCCTCATCTGGGGCCCTCTCTCTGGATGATCCTGGTAACCGGTCTCCATGCTCCCCTGGCCCTCAGCGCTTCGGGACCAAGTGTAACCTCCTGCCCACAGCACCCGCGGCCCCTGCTGCTCTGGCCTGAGCTCCGGGCCATGCCCAACCCTCCCCTGCCCTGCCCGCACCCTGCGCCCCTGCAGGCCCCTGCGGGCGCCAGGCTCTTGCAGCCTGCACGCTGTCCCCATGTCTAGAAGCTTCCATTGTCCCCTCCCCAGGCTGCCCAGTAAGTCCCTGCTACCTTCTCCCCATGGGGTGGGAAGGTCATTTCCTCTAAGAAGACTCCCCTGGCCTCACAGCAGCTCCTTCTCTCCTTGGTGCCCCCGTGGCGACATGACCCACCTCCGGTGGCCCCAATCCTCACTGGGACAGGCCTGGCCGCCTCTCCTCCACTGCTCGCCTTCTTCCTCGTCACCAGCTGGGGCCCATTCGGCCCTAAATCCCAGTCCCGGCCACGGCTGGCAAGCAGGTGACTCACCCGGGAGGGCTGGGAGGGTGCTGCTGCTCAGGGAAAGAATGAACGTAAGGAGATATTTGCGCCACGGCCCCTGGGAAATGGAAACTTGTAGCTGAAGGGACCCCCGCAGGGCAATGCTGGGGGTGACGTACAGGCACTGGGAAACGGGCGGGGCCAGCCCCAGGGATGCGTGCATCGGGCAGAAGATCATTACCGAAGCTGGCGTCCATTGCTTGCTTGCTTGCTGCATGCCTGGCCCAGTCCTACATTCCCTGCAAGCATCTGCTGATGCCCTACAACAGTGGTTCTCAACCTTCTGGCCCTTTAAATACAGTTCCTCGTGTTGTGACCCAACCATAAAATTATTTCCTTTTCTACTTCATAACTGTAATGTTGCTACTGTTATGAATCGTCATGTAAATATCTGATATGCAGGATGGTCTTAGGCGACTCCTGTGAAAGGGTCGTTCGACCGCCAAAGGGGTCGCAACCCACAGGCTGAGAACCGCTGCCCTACAAGGACCCGTAGGATTACTGATCCTCACTGTGAAGATGGGGAAACTGAGGCAGGGGCAAGGTCACTCACCCAAGGAGCACAGTGAGGTGCCCGCCTCGCCGCCACCCTGGCCAGCTGCTGGCAGCATCTGATGTGCTCTGGGCATCGCAGTGAGAGTTTCACAGTGAGAATTATGAGAAGATAACTTATTGGCTTCATATTTTAACAGTAATTTCCCACATAGAACGTCACTGACGCCGGCAGGTAGCTGCAGGGATCAGTGTCCTTGTCCCCAAACCCGCAGCCAGGGAGGCAAGGCCTTCCCCGGGCACACACTTGCAGTTTCTAATGCCGGCCGCTCCGAGCCCCGGTCCCGGAAGGACGGCCACTCCGACAAACCCGGGCCTGGGAGGAGCTTGGGGAGGTGTTTCTGCTCAGGTCCTGGGTGAAAGGAATTAGAAAGGACCGTGGTTTGCCCGGCCGGCGTGGCTCCGTGGTTGAGCATCGATGTATGAACCAGGAGGACACAGTTCAATTCCCGGTCAGGTACATGCCCGGGTTGCAGACTGGGTCCCCAGTGTGGGGCGTGCAGGAGGCAGCTGATCAATGCTGCCCTCTCATCATTGATATTTCTCTCTCTCTCCCCCTCTCCCTTCCTCTCTGAAATCAATAAAAAAATATATTTTTAAAAAAGGACTGTGATTTGCCCAATAAGCAGGGCCCATTGCAGATGTCTCTCCCCCTTCCCGCCCCCCCCCCCCCCATGCCCTGTGATTTTTAGCAAGTGTGCACTGGCACTGCCACGTGCCGGGCACTGGGCTAGAGAGGTGAGCCACCTGGCCTTCAGAGCGTTCAGGGGAGACAGACACAGGTGCAGACAGTGGCAATTGGTGGCTGGCTGCTCCAGCCAGAGGCTGTGGCCTGGCCCCGAGGGCAGCAGGGAGGCTGACCCCAGGAGATTAAAAGTCACAATCTTTCATTTGCCAGCGTCAGGCTGTTATCTTAGAGCTGAGGCCATGTTCTGGGTGACAGCGGCATCAGGAACACTGGGTGCTCCGCCAGCCTCTCTGCCCCGCAGTGTGAGTAGAGCGACCCCTGGTGGCAGTGACGGGAATCTTTCATTGCTTAGCGGGCACTGGCCGCCCCTCCTTGTGACTGCCTGCCTGCCTGTGGGCAGAAACGCTGTTTCACCTTTGACCCTCACTCCGGCAGCAAGCGAGGGCTTTAAGACATCGTGTGAAAACTAAAACACAGGTGAAAGCGGTGAACATACAACTGACGTAAAAGGCCAGTTGACAGGCCAGTCACCTGACTCAGAAAGGTCGGTCCGGTTCCATTAGTTAGATGACAAACCGGCCCAACCTCAAGATTGCACTTCATTCTGTCTATTTCTCAGATGTTGAAACTCCCTCGGCACTTCTCCTCCTTGGTCAGCATGCAGAACAACCCGAATGTTCCCTGGGGGCGGCGGTCCTTATCTCAGGGGCTATCAGGCAGCCGCGAAACACCGAGTCGCAGGAGAACTTGTGGGAAAACGATCCTTCAAAAACATCACAGGAGAAGCACAGACCGAAACCGACGCTCTTGAAAACAGAGCCTCCTGGCTCCGGGGAGACTGTGAATGCGTCTGCACCGAAAAAGCCCGCAGGGCACCGTCTAGCACACGATCAGCGTGTGTGTCTGGGTTTCACCAAGTTCCTTCTTTTCCTCCTTTTGCTTATCTTTCAAAGTAAAAGTAAAGCGAAAACCATGCAAAGTTACAGGCGAATGCTCCCGTGAGTGGGGAAAGCAGGAAGGGTTGAGCAGTCGGAGCGGAGGGGTGCGGGAAGGGGGGGAGCCTGGATCCAGTTCAGAGCCCCGAGCTCCGTCCTGTCCTCCCACTGTGTGCGCTGTGTGACCTTGGGCAAGTCACTCTCCCTCTCTGAGAATTGATTTCATCACTTGTGCAATGAAAGGGGTGTAGCGTGGTCTTTTTGGGTGCCCGCCATGGGAGGAGAGGTGCCAGCAGCAGGTAGCAGGGCACAAGGCTCTGAGGCAGGAGGGAGAGGGGCTGTGGGAGGAGCAGAGATGGGGTGGGGGTAGCGGACCAAGCCGGGACGGGGTGGCTTCTCCTTCAGCGCAGCGGGAAGCGTGGAAGGTTGGAAACAGGAGAGCAGCCTGCCCCGTTTCCAGTTCAGTGGGATTGCTGGGAGGTGAGCGTGTGGAAGGGCGGGGCTGGGGCTGAGGGGTGTGTGTGTGTGTGTGTGTGTGTGTGGCGGGGGGGAGGGGGGTTGCCCAGCAAGCAGCAGGCAATGAGCACCCTCCCCCAGGAGTTACGTGCCAGCCAGGCAGAAGGGACAGCAGACGCAGGCGCGCAGAGACAGGACAGCCAGGGCGGGTGGGGAGGCGGCTGGGGGAGAGGCACTGTGAGTGGGAGCCGGGGCCAGGGTGAGGAGTGTCCATCAGCCTGTGACCCCATGGTGGCCTCCAGGGCCTGTCTCAGCGCTGGAGCCTGAGGGAGCAGGGTGGCTCTGGGCGGGAGGCTCAGCTAGGGGTTGATGCAGGGTCTGCGGGGAGAGGGCAGCACCCGGGGGACAGGTGGGGGGCAGTGCCTGTTCACTTCCGTTCCCCTCATCTGGAACGGCCCCTGGCACATCGTGGGGACTTGGTAAATGTTTTCCCATAGATGCACTAGGGAGTCTAAACACCTGCCTGTCTGCAGGGTCTGCCTCCGCATCTGGCTATCACACATGAGTTAAGCACCTACTGTGTGCTCGGCTAAGGGGAGGGTGCAGACCGGATGGAGCCAAGTTCCCCTCCAGAAGGACCTCAGGTCTGGTGTGGGCAGAGGTTTAGCAGACAGCATTGTTAGGACGGGTTAGCAGTAGCCGGGGGCAGGGCACGTGGGTGGTGGTCAGAGCTGAGTCTTCTGCGCCCCCATGCCTCCCCTGCAGCCGCGAGAAGGCGCTGTGTTATAGTGCCCGGCAGGGGGTGCCTCGCCGCCCAAGGCCATTGGCTGTAGCATCTGGACTTGCTGGCATTTGAGGGACAGGACTGCCCAGAGCCCCTGGTGGGACACAGTGGGGATAGGAGGGAGAGGGGACTAGAGCCCAGAGGCATCCTGGGTGGCAGACAAGCCCCTAGTTGTCTATGAAACGGAGCCTGGGTGCTAACAGGAGGCAGTTAGGGCTGTAGGGCCAGGAGCCGGGACAGGCTACACAGGTCACACCTACATGGGACACGCCTACATGGGACATGGCTACATGGGACACGGCTGCACAGGACAGGGCTACACGGGACAGGGCTGCACAGGACAGGCTGCATGGGACGGGCTATATGGGACAGGGCTGCATGGGACAGGGCTACACGGGACAGGGCCACACGGGACAGGGCTACACGGGACAGGGCTACACGGGACAGGGCCACACGGGACAGGGCTACACGGGACAGGGCTGCATGGGACAGGGCTACACGGGACAGGGCTGCATGGGACACGGCTGCATGGGACAGGGCTACACGGGACAGGTCTGCATGGGACAGGCTACACGGGACAGGGCTGCATGGGACAGGGCTGCATGGGACAGGCTACACGGGACAGGGCTGCACGGGACAGGGCTGCACGGGACAGGGCTACATGGGACAGGGCTGCACGGGACAGGGCTGCATGGGACAGGGCTGCATGGGACAGGCTACACGGGACAGGGCTGCATGGGACAGGGCTACACGGGACAGGTCTGCATGGGACAGGCTACACGGGACAGGGCTGCATGGGACAGGGCTGCATGGGACAGGCTACACGGGACAGGGATGCACGGGACAGGGCTGCATGGGACAGGGCTACATGGGACAGGGCTGCACGGGACAGGGCTGCATGGGACAGGGCTGCATGGGACAGGGCTACACGGGACAGGGCTGCACGGGACAGGGCTGCACGGGACAGGGCTGCATGGGACAGGGCTGCATGGGACAGGCTACACGGGACAGGGCTGCATGGGACAGGGCTACACGGGACAGGTCTGCATGGGACAGGCTACACGGGACAGGGCTGCATGGGACAGGGCTGCATGGGATAGGCTACACGGGACAGGGCTACACGGGACAGGGCTGCACGGGACAGGGCTACACGGGACAGGCTACATGGGACAGGGCTACATGGGACAGGGCTGCACGGGACAGGGCTGCACGGGACAGGGCTACATGGGACAGGGCTGCATGGGACAGGGCTGCACGGGACATGGCTGCATGGGACAGGGCTACATGGGACAGGGCTACACGGGTCAGGGCTACACGGGACAGGGCTGCATGGGACACGGCTGTATGGGACAGGGCTACACGGGACAGGTCTGCATGGGACAGGCTACACGTGACAGGGCTACACGGGACAGGGCTGCACGGGACAGGCTACATGGGACAGGGCTACATGGGACAGGGCTGCATGGGACAGGGCTGCATGGGACAGGGCTACACGGGACAGGGCTACACGGGTCAGGGCTACATGGGACAGGGCTGCATGGGACAGGGCTGCATGGGACAGGGCTACATGGGACAGGGCTGCACGGGTCAGGGCTGCACAAGACAGGCTACTTGGGACAGACTACACGGGACAGGGCTGCATGGGACAGGGCTACACGGGACAGGCTACACGGGACAGGCTACACGGGACAGGGCTGCATGGGATAGGGCTGCACGGGACAGGGCTACACGGGACAGGGCTGCATGGGACAGGGCTGCATGGGACAGGGCTACACGGGACAGGGCTGCACAGGACACAGCTGCAGGCCAGGCCATGGGCCTCTGCTCCCTGAGCCTCAGTTTCCCCTGGGTTCCCACCGCATCCGTTGGAGGGACGCACGGGGACCGGCTTGGATGGACACTCAGCTCTTGATTCCGTGTCTTCCTGAAGGACGCCTGGGGCCGTGTCCAGGACGAGTGGCTGCTCCTGCCCTGGGAGGAGGCGCCGGAGGCCGGCGGACACCCAGGCTGGCAGACACCTCCCCACCCCCACGGGGCCCCGGGACCACACGCCTCCGCAGGTATGTGGGAGCAGGTATGCGTGGAGCACCCACCACCGGGCTAGCTCACTTACAGCACCCTGATGATGCAGGGTGCCGTTCCGACTGCAGATAGGAAGCCGGGGCTCAGAGAGGTGGCGACCCTGCTCAGTGTCACGTGGCTGGTGAAGGGGTCAGAGCCTGCAGTGCCCATGACACGCCTGCCAGCACGGGCCGCAGCCTCTCAGGCCTCTCAGGCCTCTCAGGCGATTGTCCCCCCAGAAGGCCGAGCTCTTCTGTCCCCACCCCCGCCCCAGTGACCGCCAGGTGCCAGGCCTGGGAGCTGCTGGCTTTAGCAACCCCTTGTCCCCGACGGGAACCTATGTCCCTGATGACAGTCTCAGCCACAGCTTCCAGGTCCCTACGCTGCTGCTCCCGGCAGCCCCAGAGCCACCGGTCCCCCTGGTGTCTGTGGTTTCCGCACAGTCCCCCAAGGCCAGGTGAGGTGTCCACAGGAGGGGTCATGTGTACCCATCAGCCGCTCACCCCAAGGCCCACTCCCCTTCTGTCCCCTTTCCGGGAGCCGTGCTGACCAGCAAACAAGGTCAAAGTCGTCCTTGGAAGGCACAGGTCTGCCTGCTGGGAGCCCAGGAGTCGGCTCCTTGGTCTGCACCCTGACTGTGGGGGCTGGAGGTGGGGTGGCGACCGTGTGGCCATGAGGGAGCCGGGAGGAAGGTGTCGTGGATTGTGTCACCCACACGAGCTCTGTGGTTAGAAGTGGCTGCCAGACCCAGACCCACTGGAGGGCGATGGTGATCTTCAGGCCTTCACAGGCCTTCAGGATGGGAAGGGTGTGAGTCAGAGGGCAGTGCCACCAGCGCCGGCAGCAGGGGCAGGGCCACTGGCGACAATCCTGGGCAGGGTCCTAGGAGGGTCCTTCTAACTCTGGGGTCCTGTTCCTCCCCAGGACCCCCTGCCGAGGGGCCCTGCGCCTGGGGCGGCGTCGAGGCTGGACGAGGCCCCTTGGAGCTGGTGCCCGGCCTGGAGACGCTCCTGGGAGAGCTGGTGGCTCCTGACCGTGGACGGGTAAGGCAGAGGCTCCTGTGTGCCCAGGGTCCAGCTGGGTCTGACCAGCCCCTGTGTGTGCTCTCCATGCGGGAGGTGGGAGGAGGGGGGTAAAGACCCCCAGCTGTGCCAGGCCCAGCTGCCACCTGTCATGCCTCATCCCAGGGAAACTTCCGAGCAGGGTCCAGCCCAGGGCTGTGAGGCAGGAGCCACGCCCCTGTTCTGCAGAGGAGGGCTCTGGGACCCCAAGAGCTGTGACCCCCAAGGCCACACAGCCCTGGGCTGGACCTGAGCTCTGGTTCTGCAGCCCACATTCCGCCCACTTGTGCCCCGAGGGTCAGGAGCCAACCCCCGCCCCTCCCCAGCCCTGCCTGGCTCGCTTTGAGGCCCAGCGTTTCTCACAAATGAGAGGCAGGGGCACGCGAGCAGGGCTCAGGCCGCTCGGCCTGGCAGGTTCTGGGGCTCAGCAGAGGGTCTTCCCTGCTTCTTCATTCCTTCACGCCCTGCCCCGAGGTGCTGCGTGCATGTGCGTGCGTGTGCACATGTATGTGCGTGTGTGCATATGTGCGTGTGTGTGTGTGTGTGTGCTGGCACACCCTGAGCCACCCTGTGGGTTGGGAGGGCTTCATGGAGAAACTGGCCCCCGGCTCCATCCAGGCGGAGGATGGAGTTAGACAGGTGGACAGGGATGGGCGGCGCAGGGGTGTAGGTGGGAAGACTGGCCAGGCCGTGGGCGGGGCGGCCGTGGTCACCTGTGAGCCCGAGGGCCCCTCCCTCCCTGCAGGCCGAGGCCCAGCCCAGCCGGGTCAGTTCTGTGAGCGGGGCCAGTCCTCTTCTCTGGAAAACGTACTGAATAAAGACTGTGAAAATGCATTTAAAGGTATCGATGGAGCCCTATGTGCCGGCACTTCCAGGCCAGGGTCCCTGCCTCGGGGAGCAGTCTACACCCGCTGCCCCAGAACCTCCGGGCGCTGCCCCGTTCTGCACCCTTGCTGTGCAGACCACACGGGGCTGAGCAGCGACACGGGCCGCTGTGACCACAGAACCGAACGCTGACTTTCATTTCGTTTCCCATTTGAAAAGCCCCGTGAGGCCCGTGGCCACTGCACTGGACAGGGCGGGGCGATAGAGGAGTGTCACCCTCGCACACAGACTGTAACGGGGTGGGGGTGGGGTGTCGTGCAGGGAGAAAGCGGCTTCAGTGGGCAGAGAGTGGGTGTACTCGGGGAGGCCCTTCTGAGGAAGCACCTTGTGAGGTGAGATGTGAACGGAGCGCGAGGTGAGCCAGGAGGGCTCTGGGTGAAGGACATTCTGGGCAGAGGGAAGAGCAGGTGCAAAGGCCCTGGGGTGCGTTAGGGAGGCCTATGTGGCTGGTGTGGAGGCCCCGGGACATGAGGAGATAGGGACAGAGGGGGGTACGTGTCAGAGGGGCTGTTTCCCACCCGCCTCATCTCTTCCCTCCTAGCCTGCTCCGGCTGAGCCCGCCCTGTACGGACAGACTCTCCTCCTGCTCTGTGGCTGCCCCTCGGGGCAGAGCGCCGACGCCTCCCTCCTCCCCGAGGAGCTGGCCTGGATCTCCGCACAGAGGCCAGCAGCCGCCCCGGCCCAGGAGTCCCTCCTCCTGGTGCAGACGTCTGTGCTCCCTCCCTGGGGGCCCGCCGGGGGCCCCGCTGCCCTGCTGCTCCAGGCGGTGTTTCCAGAAGATCCCCAAATCCAACAGGGGCTGGACACCGGGCCCCTGCCTACTCCTCGAGCCATGGACCACCCCCCGACAAGGAGCCATGGTGCCCCCCTCTGCTGGGAGGCCCCACAGATCCCCCACCACCGCTTTCCTGAGACAGGGCCCAGCCATCTGAGCGGCCCTTGGGAGGAGGGGGGAGGAGCCCCCGAGTGGAGAGCGGAGGTGTCGGGGGCGAGGAGGACGCGGGGCAGGAAGGAGGAGGACCTCGGGGAAAGCCAGGAGGACCCCAGCTTGGAGGATGATGCTGGCGCCCTAGGAGGCCTACAGGACGCACTCGGGGCTTCCGGACCCCAGGCTGCCGCCTCCTGCCCTCGGCCCAGGCGGGACCTCCCTGTGCCTCTTCTGCAGGGGGAGGCCAACATGTCCACGGAGGGTCCCTTGTCCCTGGGCAGGAGGCAGCGGACAGAAGGGCACGTCTGGGGCCTCCTGGGAGGGTTTCCATCCGAGGAGGAGGAGGAGGAAGAGGCCTCCGCAGCCGCCTCCTTCCAGGCTCCCGGTGCCAAAGGGCCGTCTCCACCCGGCCCTCAGCTCCTCCTCCTCGCGGAGGACGGGGCCCCCAGGAGCCCCCAGGGCCACGAGGACAGCTCTGGGTGGGCTGCACCTGCCCTGCTGCTGCTGGAGGAACCCCCCGGGGATGGGGGGCCCGGGCTGGAGGAGAAGCCGCTGTCTCTGGAAGGGTCCGGTGTAGGCTCCCAGGAGTCGGGGGAGGAGGACACCCTCTTCCTGGTGGGAGAGGGCAGTTTGCTGCTGTCCCCCACATGGGCCTTCCTGCCCGAGGGACCCCAACCCACCAGGCCCCCCAGGCCCCCACATGAAGGACAGGACGGGCCTGCGCTCACCATAGATGCATTCGCAGAGGAGATGGAGGCCTGCTTTCAGCAGCTGTCGGTCCTGCGGCGGGGGAGCGGAGGTTGGGGGCGCGGGGTGTCCCCACTGAGGGGAGAGGACGGGAGCTTTGCCGGGAGAGGGCGCGGTGGCCGGGAGCACGCAGAGGTTTTAGAGACGTGTCTTGCGAAGGAAGCAGACCCCAAGGAGAGTCGTGAAGACGTTAGGCCGGGAGAGACCGAGGCCCTGGGAACCGGCCAAGTTCTCCCAGGGGTGGGGCCTGATTTGGGGGACCTGCGCCCCGGCCCAGGGGGGCCCTCGGAGCTGGGCCAGAGCCCCCGTCCGCCGCCAAGAGCCCTGGAGAGAGCCAGGAGGCGGTTTCGTCAGCTCGTCTCCGGACTGAAGGAGGAGAGAAGTCGAGTTTTACACGACAACCTCCGACTTCAGCGAGACCAAGAGAGATGCCATCGAAAGATCCGGGCCCTCCGGACGCAGAGCGAGCGGCAGGCGAGCAAAGTGTCCGGGCTCGAGCGGGACAACGGCGTGCTGCGGGGCGACATCTCCCGCCTGCGGAGGGAGCTGGACCAGTACCTGCAGCTCATCGCCGACCTGGAAGACTGCAACGCGAGGAGCTACCGCAAGATCTCCGAGCTGGAGGAGGAGAAGGAAAGCCTGCGGCGGGGCCTGGGCCGGCTGCAGACGGCCGTGTCCGAGGGCGCCCGGCACTGCCGCGGCCTCATGCAGGGCACTGCCCAGGAGAACCGGGAGCTCAAGGCGCTGATCTCGGAGCTCGGGCTGGGCTACAGAGAGCTGGTCAAGGACGTGGTGCTGGGAATAGAGGACATGATCGGGGCCCTTCGCGGGGAGAACGTGCACCTTCTGCGCAGGATCCGGGTCCTGGAGAGGGAGGTGGCCCTGGGGGTGAGCTCAGATGCGGGGCATCCGGGGGGAGCAGAGCAGCGCCCCCAGGGAGAAAGCCAGGAGGCGGTGGACAAGGTGAGGGCTGTGGACAAGGTGGGGCCTGTGGACAAGGTGGGGACTGTAGAAAGGGCGGTGCAGACAAGTCCACCGTCAGAGCCGCTGACCGCGCGAGTCCACGGGCCACCCTGGGAGGAGGACCCGGGTCTGCCCGGAGAGAGGATGGGCCCTTCCTCGGGCACAGAGAGTCCCAGGTGCGGAGCCGGGGCGGCCACTCCGTCGCCAGCCGGGAGAAGGGCTGATGTGTCCGGTGCCCTGCGAGGAGACCTCCACGGGATGGGAGTGAAAGAGGCACAGCTGGGGAGAGAGGAGGAAGGACCTCGGCGTTCTGCAGGCCCAGGGACGGCGCTGAGGCCCCTGGGCAGCGGCCACCAGGTAGGCTGACTGCGTAGCTGCCTCATCTCCTCTTGCTAATGTTCTAGACTGCTGCCCACCCCCTCACGCATGCCGCCCTCCCGCAGCTCGGAGAGGAGACCAGGTGAGAGGACACAGGCCCCGGGGAGTCAGTGAGCGGCGTCCCAGGCTAACCTGAGCATCCGCAGGCCACAGAACCGCGTGCACGAGTCTCTCAGCATTCTCTCGTCACATGGACGGGTGCTCCGGCGTGGCCAAAGGGAGCAAAGGCACAAAGATATAGACCGAATTTTACAAAAAAAATAGTCCTGGCCAGTTTGGCTCAGTGGGTAGAGCGTCGGTCTGCGAACTGAAGGGTCCCGGGTTTGATTCCGGTCAAGGGCACATGCCTGGTTTGCGGGCTCAATCCCCAGTAGGGGGCGTGCAGGAGGCAGCCAATCAATGATTCTCTCTCATCATTGATGTTTCTATATCTCTCTATCCTTCCTCCTTCCTCTCTGAAATCAATAAATATATATATAAACACAGGAAAGAAGAACAGATATGTGGGCATGCGTGTGTGTATGTGCACACCTGGGTGTCTGCATAAATGCTCTAAAAATAAAAATGTAGACGCCAGGCCACTGGGGGCAGCAGCATCCCCATCGCTTAGCCACAGTTCCCACCGCCTCCCTCTCCCTCCCGACCCCTGAAATCCCCTGCGACACCCAGGAAAGCTGCTGGCGTTGGGCCCACAGTGTGAGGGACTGCTTTGCCCGGCCGCATGGCTCACCTATGAACCAGGAGATCGGGGTTCGATTCCCGGTCAGGGCACGTACCGGGGTTGCGGGCTCGACAGCCGATCAATGATTCTCTCTCATCATTGATGTTTCTATCTCTCTCCCCCTCTCCCTTTTTCTCTGAAGTCAATAAAAAATATATTTTTAAAAGAAAACTGTTTAAAATGCAGTATCTTCTGTTGGATGTAAATGCGCTATGAAGCGTCCCTGTGATGAGCCTCTCACAATCGGGTTTGAACGTGAAACTCCACTCACCACCCTGTGCTTCGGAGTCTGCTTTAAATCAGACTCCGAAATGCCGTGCTGTCTCCCGTGTTTTTTTTTTTTTTTTTAAATACGGGTGAAAGAGATTGTTTTGAAAATAATGTTTTAAGATGTTATTGTCAGACCTCAGTTTCCCAGACCTGCCCCCGACATCCACCCGGAGAAGCCGCCACGGGCCGCACACTCACGCCCACATGAGTGCGTGTGTAAAGCACAGAGCAGAGGGGAGGAAGACACCTGAGTAATGACGACGGTGACACTGGCTCATGGGATTAGGAGTGATTTCTGCTCCTTTATTTTCTCAAAGTTTTAACTGTTCAGAAAACGTGAGCAGAAAAAACATTGCCCTGCCCGCGGTGGCCCAGTGGTTAGAGCATGGGCCCGAGCACTGAAGGGGCTTGGGTTTGAGTCCCGGTCATGGGCACACACCTAGGTTGCAGGTGTGATCCCCAGTCCCAGGTGGGGCATGTCCGGGAGGCAACCCATAGATGTGTCTGTCTCACATCGTTGTGGGTGTGTGTCTCTCTCTCTTTTCCCTTCCCTTCCACTCTCTCTGAAAATCACTGGAAACATTATTCTCGGGTGAGGATCAGCAACAAGAGATGCATTTGTGAAGGCAAATTGCTGGGAAGGTAACTAAGCCTGTCACTGAGTCTGTGTCCCGCAGCCCCACGACGCCGAGGCCAACGCCGAGAGCCCGGAGGAGGACCTCAGGCTGCGTGTCCGGCGGCTCCGCCACCAGGTGCTGACCCTGCAGTGCCAGCTCCGGGACCAGGCGTCCGCCCGCGACCAGGCCCTCCGTCGCCGGGACCAGCTCCAGGGCCAGGTAGGCGGGCAGGGCGGCCTCTCTCGTAAACCGGTGGCCCCACCCTCTGGGAAGTTTTGAGAACGGAAAAAGGAACCAGGTCAGACCTCACTGGCCATTTCCAGCAACTGGTCAGTATTTATTAGATTTACAAAGCACAGGGCAGCATAGAGAGAAAAACTTCATCCAGCTCACCTGTTCATTCTAAAAAGAACACAGATCCTGTGGCTTCGGACCTATTCAGGGACCTGTCTGTGTCGGGGAGACGTGAAGCTTCACAGGTGATAAAACTGTACAGAGCTCGGTACACAGACACAGATACACACAGACACACAGACACAAACACACATACACATACAGACATACACATATACACAGATACACAGACACACATAGACACAAACACACACACAGACACAAACACACATACACACAGACATACACACACAGAGACACACAGAGACACAGACATATACACAAACACACATACACACAGACATACACACACAGAGATATACACATATACACAGACATAGATAGACACACACAGACACACACATACAGAGGCAGACAGACACACACAGAGAGACAGACAGACACACACACAAGTACAAGTTAAACTGGAGAAACCTGAGTAAAGCTGGCGGAGTGTATCAATATAATGGAACTGACATTATTTGGTTGCAAAATGCTCCCTTCAGGGGAAACCAGGGAAATATATGAAATATACGAAATATCCGGGGACTCTGATGACTTCTTACAGCTGCATGTAAAGCGGTAATCATTCAGTTTTTAAAATGTGCTTCCTGGAGACACGTAGGTCTTTGGAGAAATGTCTATGCAGATCCTCGGTGCATTTTGTAGTTGCCTTTGCTGTTGTTGAGCTGTAAGAATTTGTTATGCATCCTAGATACAAGCCCCTTATTAGATACCTGACCTGGAAATGTTTTCTCTCCTCCTGTTGTCTTTTCATGTCCTTCTCGTTGACTTTGTGACTGGAAGGGCCCGGTACCCAGTTCACGACCAGTCAGGCCACCCCCTAAACGGAAGCAGACAGAAGGCTTCCCCCACGCCTGCCCATCATCGAGCGCCTCTCAGTGTCAGACAGTCCGCTAGGAGCTGGCCTTTCACCCTGAGTATATCCCAAAAGGAGCCAAAACACATATACAGTGGTCACTGGTCTGTAGATAAAGAAGCAGAAACAATATACGTTTTCATAAACAAGAATTAGCTAATAAATTATATTTCAGCCTCATGATGAAATAATATGCAAGTTTGTAAAAGAACGTGATCAATTTGTGTTGACATGGAAATAACACCACAATATTAAATCAAATGGAAAAACAAGATGAGCCCTGGCCAGTTTGGCTCAGTGGATAGAGCGTCTGCCTGTGGAATGAAGGGTCCCGGGTTCGATTCCGGTCAAGGGCACATGCCCGGGTTGCAGGCTCTATTCCCATTGTGGGGCGTGCAGGAGGCAGCCGATCAATGTGTTTCTCTCACATCAATGTTTCTCTCCGTCTTTCCCTCTCTCTTCCACTCTCTAAAAATCGATGGAAAAATATCCTTGGGTGAGGATTAACAACAACAAAACAAACAAACAAACAAACAAAAAACAACACAAGATGTAAGGCATGCTGCATGTGGTTTCACACACACCCCACACACATTCTTATTACGGGCGTGTGCTTAGGGATCCGAGGTGGGGAGGAGAAGAGGGACTTTTGTTCGCGGGGACAGGAGAGAGAGTGAGAAGAACTCGACGCCCACCGTGGCACGGCCCGTGATGTTGTGGGTCAGGCACTCGGGCGGCCTTGCCGGGCGTCCTGCTGCACAGGCAGCCGGGACCCCTCGGTTCACCGGGCGCTGGGCTGGGCTGGGCTGGGAGGCCCAGGTGGCGTCTCTCCGTGCCTGGCCCCTCTGGCCGGATGGGAGCCCTGGCTTACAGTCCTTGGGTGCTGACCGGGTGCCAGGCCTGGTCCTAAGCACTTCGCAGGAGTCGTTCACGGAGTCCTGGCTGCAGCCACCCCTGCATGGGCCCTAACGTCACCCACACCCACAGACGGGAAGACGGAGGCAGAGAGAGTAGTTCGCACAAGGTCACAGGTCCAGGGAGTGGCCGGGCCGGGAGGAGGACCCCGGGCATCTGGCTGGGAACCGCAGGTTGAACGTGGTGCCAGAGACTCGGCACCCGGTGGGGACCTGGGAAGGCCTCCTTTCTGAAGGGAGCGGTGGCGGAGCTGGCGCGGGCCTCACTCGCCCGTGCTCAGGGCGCCCCTGCCTCCCGACCCTGCCGAGGTGACAGGTGACGGGAAAGGCCGTCCCCCCAAGAATTCCTGTGGGAGAGGAGGGGACAGGAGCCGGCCTGGGTGAGCCCCCGTGGGGGAGAGAGGGGCTGTGGGACAACGGCTCAGCCCTGTCAACACGTGTCTTTTCCAGGTGGACGAACTTCAGAAAAAGCAACATGAGGCAATCTTGGCTGTGACCCCTTTGAAGGTAAGGCATGTGTGCAGTCAGTAGAGAAGGCCTTTTCAGAAAAGCCCAGTATTTTCCCGTTAGAGATGTGGCCCATCTCTGTTCTGTGACAGTCCTGGGAGGAAGAACAGACAAAGCTCACTCCCAGTTCCCACTGACTCCGGCGTGCTCCTGGGTCCGTTCCCGGGTGTCTTACACGGGGCGCCCGGGCACCGCTGCCGGGAAACTGACAGGCCAACAACCCTGAACCATGGGAGGGAGGTACACCCCCTCCCCCGGAGCGGAGGGCACCCGGGAGGGCCTCCCTTGGGATGACAGGCCTGTCAACCCTCCGGACATGTGCAGACTTTTCATGGTGGGAGGGTCACTCACTCGTGTCGTTCAGGTAACAAATCCGTCCCGAGGGCCGCACGGTGCCCAGTGATGACAGAGACAGTGCCAGGGCCCAGCTTTGACCTTGAGGCGCTCCCAGGCTGTGTGGAAGGCAGGTCCACAATGTAAATTACCTGCAGGGATAGCCGGAAGCCGGAAGCCAGGGCACAGAGGGACGCCCGCCCTGAGCATCGGGGAGGCCTGAGGGGAGGCGACACCCGGGGAAGTGACACCAGGCTGGCCTCTGGAGAGGTGGTCAAGCTTTTCTGGGCTTGGGACATGTGGGAGCCACAGAGGAGTGAGCAGGAAGTTCTGGGGTTGGGCTGGGGGTGACCAGTGTGGCGGGAACAGGAGGGAGAAGGAGGGCGGGCCACGATGGGGCTGGAGGGGTGCAGGCAGGTCTAAGAGTCAGTGGTGGCTGGGGGCAGGAATGGCTGGGCTCTGGGACCTGTGGCTGGCCCTGTGTGGGTGCCTGGCCTGGACTGTCTCCTTTGGTCCTGGTGCCCACTGTACAGATGAGCAAGGCGAGGTGCAGAGAGAAGCTTGGCCACGTCGCTGGTCAGGGCAGAGCCTGAGCCCACACCCTTGACCCATCTGGAGGGCCATCAGAAGGCAGTGGGAGCCCCTGGGGTGCAGTGGAGGGAAAGGGGACGCAGGCAGCTTGCTGTCAACTCAGTAACTGTCAGCACGACTCTGGCTTCTGGGTGGAGGGAGGGGCAGAGGGAGGGCTGCGCTGGGCAGGGCTGGGGATGCAGAGCAGGGAGCCGACGCCGCAGCCCCTGGGAGCCCTGTGTCCGAGGACCCACCTGCTGCGTCTTCGTCCCACAGGCCAAGCTGGCCTCCCTGGTCCAGAAGTGCCGGGACAGGAACCACCTGCTCACGCGCCTGCTGCAGGAGCTGTGCCGCCACGGGCCGGCCGATCGCCTGCTCTGCCAGACGGTGCGCAGCATGGTGGACGACGTGGCGCTGGCCGAGTACGCGGCCACCTTCCTGGCTGCGGGGGTCCCAGAGGTCAGTTCCCAGAGGCAGCCCTATCCCTCTTCCTGTGTGGCCTGTGGCAAGTGACCCGGTCCACCTGCCTGGCCTGCACTGTCCCCGCTTTCTCCCTCTGCCCACTGACGCCACGGGGAACGCGCCCTGAATGCCTCCTCTGTGCCGGCACCTGTGCTCGGGGCTGGCGTGGGAAGGGGGTCCGGCCGTCCTTCCCCGTAAAGTGCTCACCACACGATGCAGGAGACAGACGCACAAACAGCGGCTTGAGTTCAGTGTCACGCTAGCCCTGTGCCATTGCTTCACCAGAAGGCTCTCTCCCGTGTGCCTCAGGACCTTAGCACGTGCTGCTTCCTCTGGCAAGATTCTTGTTTTCCCTCCAGCCTCCTATCCAGCCTTCGGGGACAGTTCGAGTGCAACCTTGCCCAGGGAGCTCGCTCTGAATTCCCCAGACCGCAGAGCTAGCCACACTCCCTCTGTCCTCCGAGGCACGTGGCTATGCCTGAGGGGTAACATGGGAGGAATTTTCCCCCTGATGTGGCGGGAGTTTGGTTGGCACTCTCTGTTGGGGCCAGAGCTGCTCCACAGTCACCTGTCTCCCTGGTTGGTACCTGGCACAGAGGAGCTGCTCAGGGAGTTTTCAGGTGAATGAATGAAATCATGAGTTAAATGAATGAGGATCTCCTCTCCTAATGGTCAGTGAAAGAGGAAACAGGCTCAGAGAGGTTGGGAGTCTCACTCAAGGTCACACAGCCCCCAGGTAGTGCAGCAGGTGATGAAAGCCAGTTCTGCCCCAGGTCTGGTAACAGTGCTCCTGGGTCTGCCTGGCTCTGAACAGCAGTGCCTGGCGTCCGTGTGCACGCAGCACCCACGGGTGCTCAGCCAAGCCTGCCCACACCCGCTTGCATGTGCACACACACACACACACACACACACACTCACACACACACAAGTGTGCAACCCCATTCGGAGGACCAGCCAGCAATGGTGTGCGGGTGCATTGCAGCTCCTGCTGTGGGCGCAACAGCCCTGATTTCCTGGCTCCTGCTCTCGGCAGCTGAGCACCAGGCCTGTGTCTCCCGCTTCGCCTCCCCAGCCCAGCCTCTGCAAAGCCCACCTTCTCCATCCGTCCTTCCCCACGGCCTGTGGAGAGCCTCCGCTGACCCTGGTCCAAGCCTCACACGGTGGAGCAGACGGAGACCTGGAGACCTCAGGTCTGCTCGGGGCCACAGGGCGACTTGGTTCAGAGCAGCCTTTGAATCCACAGCCTGAGACCCCAGCCCAGTGCTGGTCTCTTCCCGCCTCTCAGGGCCAGAGAGTTTTGAGGGACTTGGTCAGCGTGCTGTTGGAATGGCTGGTGCAGTTGACTGAGGCAAACTGAAGCCAAGTTTCAGGGCCTGAGACCCAGGAGGAGTCAGTCACCTGGGAGGGAGGAGTCAGGGCAGGGAGAGCCCCGCCCTCCAGGGCTGCTCCAGTCCTGCAGGCTCTGAACCTAGAACTGAAACAGCTGCTGGGATTGCACAGGCTGACCTGCAGGGACCAAATTCACAGAGACTGATGTATAAACCCGCAAACGAATTTCTCCATTTCCTCTGAGAAACAGGACGATGCACAGGCCGAAGTGTCCAGTGGGTGGATGGGAAAATGTCAGCATGGCCTGCCCTCTAGTGGAATCATCGGCCAGGCTCATTCATTCATTCATTCATTCATTCATTTGTTAGAGATGAGCGTTGACGATCGGAGGTTGCTTGGGAGCCTAGGATGGGGACAGGGAGCGTCAGGTGCCCTCAGCCTGATGTATTATTTCCTGGGAGGAGGTGCCCCTGTTCCTGGACACGTCTCCCCGGGGGCCGGGGGTCTCCCCCGGGCCTTTTGAAAGGCCGTGGCCAGTTATAAGCTTCCACTCCCTCCTAAGGTGACCGAATCTGCAGACCCGTCTTGCTTTATTTTACAATTCAGCTCTCCAAGAATACCCCCACTTTCATGGCCTGGGGCGCCTCAATGTTCCCCCCACAAACCACAAAACCGGGCTCTGCCACTTCATCCCACAAACGTTTACTGAGCACAACCGGAGCTTGTCTTCCTTGGGGGAGTCAGGGCTGGGCCAGCAGCGTGTCCTCTGGCCACAGCCCCCGGGAGGCGGTGAGCAGCCAGGAAGCTGCCGTTCGGCCTCCTCCCGCCCGCTCTGCCTCTTCCCTTCTCCTCCTGGGAACGTCCCGCTCTCCTCTGGGACTCAATCAGCAAGACCTAGACACGGGCCTGCAGAAGTGGAGGCTCATCTTAAAATTCCGCAGGGAGACCCAGAGCCCTACACGCCCCTCAAACCAGCAGCCCAGGCTGGGCCTCCAGGGATCCAGGCAAATCTTTTCTCTTTAGCGCCTGCCTTTCAGGAAGTTTAGAATATTCCCCCAAAATGTATGTGGGGGGACGGGCGGGGGGTGGGGCCTTAAGGCGAGCCCTGATCTGCCTGAACTGCCTCTCTTGTGGGGCAGTTAGCAGATCTCCGTTCTCATTTGGTTCTGACAAAACCCTGCGAGGAAGTGTTAGCGCCTCCACCTGCAGGTGGAGAGGGCGGGGCTGGGGGGGCACCTGACCTGGCCAGTGAGCGGAGGGCAGGTGCACCTGCGCAGGCCTGGCCCGGCCTCCCCAGCGCTGGTCCGTGGGCAGGAAGCGGGGAGGGCTCTGCAGGCCGGCCCTGCTCTGTCTGGCCGTAGTCACCGTGTAGCTCCCTCCGGGTCATGCAGGGTAACTGCGGGGATGTCTCTTCTTCCAGACCAGCCGCCACCCCGCCCTGGAGCCGGAGAAGCCGGAGGCTGTGACAGGTCAGTGCGGCTCAGGTAGGACCCGCCCTGGGCTCTGACCTGCCGGGGGAGGCGGGGGAGGGGAGTGGGGGAGGAGAGGGGGCAGGAAAACACCCATGTCCAGTGCAGACCAGGAGGAACCGAGCTGCTCCCCCTCCCTTCCCTACGCACTCTGCCTTCCCGCTTCACAACTTAGGAGAACAGATTAGAAAAATGCTGCCGCGGCAACATGGTCCCGTTCCTCAGCCCGCAGTTTCCCTTGTTCACCTGAAAATGAAAAGCCTTTCCTGCCGAAACCGGTTTGGCTCAGTGGATAGAGCGTCGGCCTGCGGACTCAAGGGTCCCAGGTTCGATTCCGGTCAAGGGCATGTACCTGGGTTGCGGGCACATCCCCAGTGGGAGATGTGCAGGAGGCAGCTGATCGATGTTTCTCTCTCATCGATGTTTCTAACTCTCTATCCCTCTCCCTTCCTCTCTGTAAAAAATCAATAAAATATATTAAAAAAAAAAAAAAAAAAAAAAAAAAAAAAAAAAAAAAGAAAAGCCTTTCAAAGCGAGAGGCAACAGGCGTGTGTGTGCGTGTGTGTGTGTGTGTGATGGACAGGTTAGGAGAGCAACTGAAACACTAACAATGGTTGCTTACAAAGGTGGTCACGTGGGTGCTTTTTTGTTCTGCTGTTTTTACTGTTAACAAGGAAAGTAAGCTGCTACCTGGCCAGACAGCAGTTCCTTGTGTAAGTGCGATGTGCTCCCAGCTGAGGCGTGGGGCGCTGAGGGTTTCATTGGGGTTATGTTCTTACAAGGTGCTCATTAAACACGTGGAGGAAGTGTGGGTGGTGTTACCTTCAGGCAGGGGTCCTCAAACTACGGCCCGCGGGCCACATGCAAATACAAATATTGTATTTGTTCCCGTTTTGTTTTTTACTTCAAAATAAGATATGTGCAGTGTGCATAGGAATTTGTTCATAGTTTTTTTTAAAACTATAGTCTGGCCCTCCAACGGTCTGAGGGACAGTGAACTGGCCCCCTGTTTAAAAAGTTTGAGGACCCCTGCCTTCAGGTAACTGAGCTCCGCTTGAGACCTGCTCAGGGAGCGTTCTTATTACTAGGTTCTGTTCTTACCAGCTGGGTGATCTTGGATGAGTTAATTGACCTCTCTGAGCCCCAGACGCTGATCTTCAAAAGGCGGGTAATGTGACATTTCTCAGGAGTGTAGTGCCCGACCCAAGAGGAGAGCTTTGTCCTCAGGTTTTAGCAGGTCTGTTTTCACAGTTGGAGGGGCATGGATTTTGGTGGTCCTGCTTTTGCCATTCATTTGTGTAAGTCTCCTTCCTTGTCCGGGCTTAGCTTCCTTAACCTTAAAAGAAGGAAGTGGGCCGGCCGGTTTGGCTCAGTGGTTGAGTGTTGACTTAGGATCCAAGAGGTCAACGGTTCGATTCCTGGTCAGGGCACATACCTGGGTTGTGGGCTTGATCCCCAGTAGGGGGTATAGCAGGTGTGCAGGAGGCAACCAATCGATGGTTATTTCTCTATCCTCCCTTCCACTCTCTAAAATCAATAAAATACACATTTTAAATAAACAAATAAAGGAAGGAAGGAAGGAAAGATGGAAAGAAGGAAGGGAGGAAGAAAGGAAGGAGAAAGAAAGAAGGAAGGAAGAAGGGTACTAGATTGACTGAGTCACTTACTCTTTCCGAGTTGCTGGGAGGCTGCTGTGCGCTCCCAGGCAGGTGTCGTTTATAAAGATGAGCCGGTCCCAGTGCAGAAGGGCCTGCGGCCAGGCAGGGAGGGCCAGGCAGGGGAAGGCAGTGTTTAGGCTGCCCACGACCATGACAGAACCGTCAGAGGCGTGTGGAGGAGGCGCTTGGAGCATCCCAGGCCTCTGAGAGGTCTGGGTCACGGGCGTGAGGCTCAGGGACTTGCTGACTTTGTGGACTTCTGGCTGAGGCTTGACCGAGACCGTTCTCTTCCAGCTCCGAACTCCCTCCTGAACACTGAAGTGGACAGCGCCCTCTCAAGACCGTGGCGTCCAGAGCCCTGGCCCGTGACTGAGGCAGAGTGGCCAGCACCGACAGCGCGACTGGATGCTTGGGAGGTGAGAGGACTTTCTTAAATACACTTTCCATGGGAGGTATAGCACACACACAGAGGAGGGCACAACGCGTCTGTGTGCAGCTCCGTGAGCATCTCAGCGCGCCACACCCCCGTGAATGCACCCCCAGGTCAAGAAGGAGAAAATGGCCAACACCACGAAGACTGGTTTCCTTTCATTACCTCTTTCTATTGTCTGTTTTTATTGGTTTGAGAGAGAGAGGAAAGAAGAGGGAGAGAGAGATAGAAACATCAATGAGAATCATCGATCAGCTGCCTCCTGCACTCCCCCTACTGGGGATCCAGCCCACAACACTGGGGCACGGGCCCTGACTGGGAATAGAACCACGACCTCTTGGTGCACAGGACAATGCTCAACCACTGAGCTACACTTGGCAGGCTCATTTGTGTTTCTTACTAAATCATGGGTTTTGTGTCTGGTTATTTTTCAGTGAGTGCTGGACATTGTGTATGAAAACTTGTGCAAAAATCATAATCTGAGGTTGAGCTTGAGATTGTCTTTATCCAGAGAGGATTCCTGTAGCTTCTGACAGGCAGCTGGGCCCGTGCAGACCGTGCCTCACGTCAGCTGCTTCAGTACTTGGGGGGTCTGCTTCCTTTCTTGCCCCCGCTTATTCCTAGGGCATAGCCTTTTAGGATCCTAGGCAAAGCCTGTTGTGTTTATCAGCGTCCTTCCCCCGTGGCCTCTGGAGCTCTGCTTGGCTTCCCACTGCTCAGCTGTGGCGGGGACAGGTGGCCTCCAGGGCTGTGCCAGCTGTTCCTGGCTTCTCTCCTGCTTTCGGCGATCGTCTCACAAATCCGCACACTCCCCGCCCGGAGCTCTCAGATGGTGCAAACGGCTCTTTTGTTATATTTCGTTCGGCTCTCCCCGTTGTACTTACTGGAGGTTTGGTCCAGAATGCCCTGCTCGGTCGGAGCCGGAGCAGCTCTGTGTTCAGAGAAAACTGACTTGACGATTCTGAGCTGTGGAGTCTGACAGGCCTGAGTTCAAATCCCAGCTGTGATTCAGGGGGAGCTGGGCGGGTTCCCTCATGCACCTAACTCCTCTCACCGGGGCCCGGGGCTAATGCTGCTGCTGACAGGAGGGTGGAGTCAGGTAAGCAGGGCTGAGGATGGGTCTGGAACATGACAGAGGTACTGCCCAGCACAGGGGACGTGTCCTGAGATGACCCGGAACCCTTTTCCCTGATCAGTGGCTTTCCTTGTAAATCACGTGTCTACAGGCTGATCACCCAGGAATACGACCTTCTTCCCAGCTTGGCTCGTTTTCCAGGAAAATTACCTCTGACATTTGACCTTTGCCCTGTACTATCTCGGGCAGGTAGAAGCCAAAGAAAGGAACAGCACCTGCAAAGAAGGAGGGGCGAGGAGGGGTGAATTACGGGGGGGAGGAGGAGGGCGCTGCCAGCATCAAAAGTGGCTGCTGCGCAGCGCGAGGTGCAGACGGGAGGCTCAGAGGCCACAGGGATGCTGCTGCTAAGAACGGAAGGAGAAAGGGCCTCCCCCCCTCATTTCCTGAGCGCTCCCCGGTGCCGGGCCTGTGTGTGCAACACGTTAGCTCACCCAGGACTCACCTGGCCCACTGCGTGGCTCTCATCACAAGCTCGACGTGACCTGGGAGAAGGGGGAGCACAGGCAGGTGGGTCACAGACCCAGGTCACACGGAGAGTACGAGGCAGAGCTGGGGTTCCCCCCGGGGCACCTGGCTCTGGAGGGGCGCTCTGGTCATCCCGTGGCCCGACGGTGCTGGGCCGTCACTGGTGGGGGATGGGAGACAGGAGAGGTCGCGCCTGCCCCCTGGAGGCTCCAATCCGGAGTTCCCTGAGGGGGACTCTAAACGCCTCCTCCAGGGGGTTCTGCCGGCAGCCCCCTGGCAAGCCTGTGAGGGAGCAGTCAGAGCGGAAGTGAAATAAATGGTGAACCCAGGAGCGTGTTAACACTCCTGGCTCCAAGCTTCTCACTGGACGTCACGGATGAAAACTCCTCCTTGATTGGACTTGGTTTCAAGTCCACAGGACACTCCGGCTTCTTCGTAGTTCGATGGCAGGTGTCCACGTGCACCTTTTGCTCCCACCCCATGTTCACAGAGCACCTGGCCCACAGGCAGCGTCAGAAAGGCCTTATCGGTGAACAGTTAGACGGGGAGGGGCCTGTTGGGCTGTTTCTCTGGAAGGCCATGCAGGAGGCTCATTCTCACGGCCACACCGCAGGCCCCGCAGCCCTGGCTCTGTCCGCTGTGATGGGCGTGGAGGACAGGGCTCTGGGCGGGCTCTGGGCAGGGGCTTCCTGCGGTGAAGCCCAGTGTGTTAAGTAAGGACACCAGGGGAGTGGTGGCCTCTGAGCAAAACGAGGTCATAGTTGAGGGGCAGTAACTACATTTGTCACATGTCACCATCGTTTTATGGTTGAGCTTAGAGAGAAAGAAAGGAAGGCGGGGGAGCCTGAAAACATACAAAAATATCCCGAAAGGGCTGGCAAGCTTTTGATGATTGAGTAAATGTTGGTCTCCCACCGAAGACCCTTCATCCATCCCCGTGGGCAACAGCAGGCCGTAGCGGCGAATAGCGCGGGCTGGGGGGCCATGCAGCCTGGGTTCAAAACCTCGCTCTGCCTCCTTGGTAGCTGTGTGGCCTTGGGCAAGTCACTTACCCTCTCTGGGCCTCTGTTTCTTCATCTGGGTATCTGTATAATATTACTTACCTCTTCTGGTTAAAGAGCAAATGGATACATATGGATACATTGCTTAGGACGATGTCTGGCACGTCGTAAGAGCTCAGCAAATGTTCACCGTCATGGGTTGAACCATATGAAATTGCTGATGTTATACCACCCTCTCCCTATAAACTCAGGGTTTCAGATGATTTAAATTAGTATTATTATTGCAAGACTAGAGGCCCAGTGCACAGATTCATGCACTGGTGGGGGGCGTGACCTATGGGAATCAGCCCACTGTGGGAACGCCACTCATCCCGGTCAGCCAAGCCGCTGTGGGCCCGCCCTCTGAGCGGCTGCTCCCACTGTGGGAGCGCACTGACCACCAGCTCGTGTGTTGAGCATCTGCCCCCTGGTGGTCAGTGCACGTCATAGTGACTGGTCGACTGGTCGTTCTGCTGTTTGGTTGCTGGGCTTTTATAAATATAGGTGAAGTTCAGGCTCCTTACGTGGTGGTTGACATTCTATGCACACATTGTTCTGTGCAGAATGACTTCCGTTTTTAGCAGGTAACAGAATCCCGCCCCCAAACCCGCTCGGACACCACTCCTCCAGCAGGCCTCCCCTCCTCAGTGTGTAATCAGGCTCCCTCCTGGGAGGGCCACCGCACCTGTGGCCTCCCTCCCAGCCCCAGGGGAGGGACTGGGCCAGGGGAGGCGCACAGGGGATGCTCCTTGGTCACCAGTCCCTCCTCCCTGCTCTGCCTTTCTCAGGCAGCTTCCCCTGACACGGGAGGGCGCTGAGCAGGAAACCCTGCTCACTGCTCACTGCTCACTGCCTCCTGGGACCACAGGGTGGCGGGGTGGGAGGGTGGGAGTGTTGCTCCATTCTCCCTATATCACTGGTGGCCACACCTCTCAGAGGCCTGAGCCAGGGGCATACGTAGGACTCATTATTGAACATAGTGGGCCCGCCTGTCATTAGCAGGGAAGGTGCTGGGTGAGTGGGAGATGCTGAGCGTGAAGGGCTCACATGCGTGTGATAGCTGCGGGTGGAGATTAGAGAGCCCGGGGCTTTGAAATCAGGGGGGCTGGGACTTGCATATTGAGCCAGCCACCTCTGAGCTCCCTGAGTTTAGGTGAGCAATGGGGAGTCTCTGAGACAGGTAACCGTTTCCTCATCTGTAACCAGGGCCCGATGCTGGCCTGCTGGGAGGACTGAATGAGAGCGTGTGAAATGGCACATTGGAGAGAACCCCGGGCAGGGCAGGGCAGGGCAGGGCTGGGCAGGGCAGGGCTGGGCAGGGCTGGGCAGGGCAGGGCAGGGCAGGGCAGGGCTGGGCAAGGCAGGGCAGGGCTGGGCAGGGCAGGGCAGGGCTGGGCAAGGCAGGGCAGGGCTGGGCAGAGCAGGGCAGGGCTGGGCTGGGCTGGTCAGGGCTGGTCAGGGCAGGGAAGGGAAGGGCAGGGAAGGGCTGGGCAGGGCAGGGCAGGGCAGGGCAGGGCAGGAGGTTGGTGTCCGGGAGGCAGTGGCTCCCTCCTGATGGGAAGGTCACCACCTCTTGTCCCTGGGAACAGGGAAGCTTGTGGAGGATCCGCTCCATGGGGCCACCCACCAGGTGTCTGGGCTGCACCCCCTGAATGATATGGGGTGCTAGACCTACCCCCCCCCACCTCCTTTGGCTCCCCTGTGCCCTGCGGGGGTGGTGTGGGCCTCAGTGAACTTACCAGAAGGACGTGAGCTCAGGCGTGAGGAGTGTTTGGGGTCAGGCACGGAAGTGCCGGGTACATGGTAGCTGTCCTCGCCACCTTCCCTTGGGAAAGGGGGGACCGAGGGGCGCGGGGAGCAGAGACCTTTCATGATGCTCTCGCCTCCAGCCTCCCTGGCCTCCAGGGCCGACGCCTGATCCTGGACCTCGCCCGGCCGTGGCCACTGAGGCGTCGGGACTCCCAGCGCAGCGTCTGCAGGAGAGAGGCGGGGTGTCCCGCGCTGCCCCCCAGGCCGCCGGCCCCCCGCCCTCCGAGCTGCGGAGCCCCGCCCGGATCCTGGCCTTCCACCGGGAGCTCAGCCGGAGCGTCCGCGGCTGCCCCCGGGTCGCCGAGTCTCCGCTGGAGCTGGAGCTGTAGCCTCGCTGCCGCTCCGGCCGCCCCGCGGGCTGTGAGTGTTGGACGCGGAGCCTCCGAGGCGCCGTGAGAGATCGGCAGCCTCAGAGCCCGGCTCGGCGGCCAGTGGTCCTGCCTGGGCGGCCTGTGGTGGTTGTCAGAGCTCGAGGGGAGCCCCGGATGGGCCTTGCAAATTCGGAGCAGCTTGGCTTTGGCAAATGCGGGGCAGCAAAGTGGGTGTTGACTGGACCCAAACCTGCCCAGTGACTGGTCCCGGGGTCTCAGTCTGGGCCTGACTCCGTCCCCCGGAGGCAGACTCGGTAATGTCTGGAGACGTCTGTGTTGTCACAGCCAGGAAGCTGCTCCTGGCATCTAATGGGAAGAAGCCGAAGATGCTGCTGAGTATCCCACAATGCACGGCGGCCCCAGGACAGAGCAGCCTCGCCCGCGTGTCGGCAGAGCTGGGCCGGGAGGCCCCGGGCTGGTCTCACGGCGCCTAACACTGTCCGCCCTGAGGACTGTTTTGTTACTTTCCTGCCCCTGGGACCCCTCCCCCAGATTGCAAAAGATTTTTGTCTACCAGATGAAAGGCTTGACTGAAGTAATTCTATATTTTACATTTTAAAACAATAAAAGCCCGTCAGAACTTTCTAATCAGTCATTCCTTCAGCATTGGTGGACACCCAGCACTTGCCGGGCAGCGTGGTGCGAGGAGGAGCGAGGCAAGTCCACATCGGTCCCTGTCCCAGGAAGAGGCACACGCAGACACATCACGGGCAGTCAGTCGCACGTGTGCCTCGAGATGTGTGCCGAAGGGCAGGGCCCGTACTACCCGGCTCCAGGAAGGCATGGCTGGCTGGGCAAGGCCCTGAGGCCCAGTGAGGTGTTCAACACCTGGGCGAGGGGGGAAGGGTGTCACAGCAGAGGGAACAGCATGTGCAAGGCTCGGGGCGTGCCGCTGGCGGAGGAGCGTGCACAGCCGCTCCCTGCCGAGCCAGCTGCAAGGGGTCGCTGCCTCACCCCCACCCAGCACCCCTCCCTTTCCCTAGACCCGGGGGTGGAAGAAGAACCCCCCATCCTGAGGGCAGGCCGCCCAGAAAGAGGGTCCAGGGAGCTTGGGCCACACCTGCCCCGACCCTCCCCAGGCTCACCAACCAGAGACCTGGTCTCTCTCCCTGGGGAGGGCTGGAGGGAAGGGTCAGTTACCTGCCCAATTCTGTTCCCTCCTGGATGCTGGGGCCATGTCAGGTCAAGGAGGTACCCCCCCCCCCCTCCCCCGTAGTAGGCAAAACACACAGAATTTAAATGAATGTATTTTAACTTTTTATGTTGCAATGAAAAGTGCAGAGATGCCCTGGCTGGTTTGGCTCAGTGGATAGAGCGTCGGCCTGTGGACTGAGGGGGTCCCGGGTTCGATTCCGGTCAAGGGCACATGCCCAGGTTGTGGGCTCGATCCCCAGTGGGGGGTGTACAGGAGGCAGCCGATCAATGGTTCTCTCTCATCATTGATGTTTCTATCTCTCTCTCCCTCTCCCTTCCTCTCTGAAAGGCAATAAAAAAATATTTTTTAAAAAAAGTGCAGAGTTCCCACACACCCTCCCAGCTTCCCTGATGTTAACATATTTGGTACCTAACCATAGTACCATACGATAAGCAAGGTGATGGAGTGAGCGTCAGCCCGCTGAGCTGCCAGCCTCTCCCGGAGCCCGCGGGGCCCTGGGATCCTGCCCATGGGCATCATGTCCATCCATATCTCTGGATTGATGGGCCCGTGGACCCTCCCATCCATTTGTTCAGGAGACAGTGGGCCTGGCTCTGTGCTTTAAGCTGCACTGGCTTGTCTCATCCTTCCTAAGATGTGAGGTCCTGTACATGTTCCCATTTTACAGATGAGAACACTGAGGCCCAGCGCTGAACTTGCCCGAGGTCACACAGAGAGGGCATACAGCGCACAATTTGAAGCCAGAGCCTGCTTTGAGCCATTCCGTCACTGCTCTCAAGGATGACGGGCCAGGCAGAGGGGACAGGAGGGCAAGAGCTGAGAGGCAGGGCCCTGGTGTGGTGTGCTGGAGCAGAGGGCGGGTAGGCTGGAGGGGGTGTCGGTCAGATCCCTGCGGCTGCGTCCTGCAGATCTGCACTCCCGGGCGGAAGAAGCAGGCGGAATGTCTTTCCCGTGTTCAGCAGGAATGTCTTTGTGTTTGGAAACGCTTTGTCTGGATGCAGTGGACGCTGGCCTTCCCCATGCAGGGGTGGCAAGTTGTACTTGAAGATAACATTGACGCCACCCACAGCTAAGGATCGGCACCGCGCCTCCACCCAAACCCTCAGACTCACCCTGTCGGCTGAATCCTGTTATTCCCATCATTTTCCACCAAGAAAGCTGAGGCACGGACGGGCAGAGCCACTTGCGGAAGGTCATGCAGCTGGAGGTCATGCAGCTGGAGGTCACGCAGCTGGAGGACCCAGCCCAGACTAGCTCAGCCTCTCTCCTCGCCGTTTATATCCTGCTGCCTTCTAAAAGGGTCCGATGAAGCAGGAAGCAGCAGAAATGAGCATTCTTTCAGATAAACCAACAGACTTGCAGGACGTGGGAGCCGCCCCGCCAGCCCCTCCCAAAGGGCCGGGGCGGAGACCCTCAGTTCCACGGGAAGACCTTTCGGGAGAGGCGGGCTGAGGCAAAGGACCAGAGACCCCAGAGGGGCTCACTCAGGTGTGAGCTGTGAGCTGTGTGCGGGAGGGTCAGGGCCCAGCCTCAGCCCCGGGCCGAGCGCCTGTTACTTTAAGTATTACTTTCACGGAGAACCGCTCTCAGTGTGGCTGTGTGACTGCACGCGGAGCCCCTACCAGCGCCTCTTCAGCCCTCAGCACTGCCCCCCTCGGAGCCCCGGCCACCAGCACTCCGCTCCTTCCTAACCCCTCGCCCCGAGTGATGCTTTTCCATCCAAGTTTTCAAACGTCGCACACAGCGACGGAACAACGGCAGCTCTCACACTGTCCAGGGCCTCTTCTCAGTGCGACTCCGATATCCACTCGCCCTCACAGCCAGCCCAGCAGGTGGCACCCCCACTTTACAGATTAGAAAGCGGAGACAGAGCTGCGGTGAGGAGAAGAGCTGGGATCCAAGCCCACCGGCCTCCCAGCATCAGAGGCAAAGACGGAGGGGCACTCGCCTGGGCGGGCACTGGCCCGGGGACTCGTAGGCCTGGCGAGGTGGGACGCCATGATGATGTCATTCCGCTGTCACTGGAGGAAACCACGCCTTCGGGGTCTGGGCTCAGACCCAGGGCTGGAGAACGGCGGGGCTGGAGGCGAAGGCAGGTCTCTGAGCCCAGGGCCCACTCCATCCTTGCTGCGCTGCTGGGAAGGGCAGGCCCGGGTCCCAGCCGGCCGCGGTGTGGGGCCGTCTGCCCAGTTTCCTCTGCCCTGGCCCCTGCCCACCAACACCTGGAGGAGATGAAGGCCGGGGTCTGCCCCGGGAACAGTGCCCGCCCACAGCACAGCCCAGAGCCTGTCCCCTCCTGAGGGGCCCCCCTGGCCATGCCCGCCCGCTTCCCCGCTTCGCCCTCCGTGGCTCGGCCCAAACCCCTCCTCTCTGCTTCCTTGGCCTCCGAACTGCCCAGGGCTTCCTCAGCCTTCTCCCCCGGCGGGCAGATCCCAGCGCCCCTGCACTGAGGCCACGCGGGCCCCCGCACCTGCGGGATGAAACACAGACGGCCCCTCACTGGGGTCAGGGAGCAAACACCTACTCGCTGACCCCGCCCCCCAACCCGATGTCTGGCCTGTGGGCTTCAAACCACACCCCGCCCACGGCAGGGGCTCAAAAGGGAAATGCTGCGTTGAATCAACACATTGGGTGGGTATCGGGAGGGGCTGGGGGCAGCAGGGACCCCCAGCATTGCCAGTGGGAGCGAAGCTGTACACGTGCACAGTGGGGAGGGGAGTGGGGGTGGCCAGGACTCTCAAAGACAAGTGCCGCTCTGCTGGGACCCGGTGATTCCTCTCCCGGGAGCTGACCCTCAGGCGTCATCACACGTGTGTGCGCAGGTGTCCACGCAAGCACATGTCAGCACCAGCCGAGACCGGAGACAACGCAAATGGGGACAATGCGACTGTTCACGCCGTGAAGGAGGATCTCATGGTCTCAGGTGCAATCCAGCTGACGTGTTAAAGCAGGTGCGGGGCGCAGTGTGGAGTGCGCTGCCATCGGGGCGAGCGGGTGCGTGTGTGTGCGTGTGTGTGTGCGTGCGTGTGTGCGTGTGTGTGTGTGTGTGTGTGCGCCTGTGTGCGCCTGCTTAGAATATATAGGCCGTCTCGCCGTCTCGGGAGGGTTCATAGGAAACCGGCACATGTTTGCCCCTGGGGCGGGAACTGGGAGGAGGGAGGGCAGGAGACTTGCCCTGTAGGCTCCTATGCCTTCTGACTTTTCTAAATGTTTCCCCTGAACTAAACATACACGCTAAAGGGGACAGGAGAGTCACGGTGGGATTCCTTCCGGCACCTTCCATGTGGTGATCACAGAAAGACACAGATGCCCACCCCCGTTTCCTATCCGACCCACCCCTGCCTGCAAGGCCTCGCTCCCTGGTCAGCCCCCGCTCACCTCCAGGGCCCACCTCAGTGGGCACTTCCTCCAGAAGGCCCTCGCTGACTTCCCTCACTGGTCACACCGTGCTCATGCCACTCTGTCTTGGTGCATTTGCCTCTCCAGGAGCCTCAAGGCGGGGACCCGGAGGGAGACCAGGGTGGCCCGGCCCCCGCCTCTCACCTGCTCTGGCAGATGCTCAGGAAAAGATCTGCTGAGCAGATGTTTGGCTCGCCACATGCAGCACACAGCACACAGCACACAGCACACAGCACGCAGCACGCAGCACGCAGCACGCAGCACGCCTCCCCGGGGCAGGGGAACCAGGCAGCAGGGAGAGAAGCACACTTAGCACTTCGCTGCTTGGCCGCCAGCCAGGCCAACCTCCCATCTGACTTGCCTAAAAGCCCAGGTGGGGCCACTGCGGTAGTGGTAGTTGGGCGGGAGGGTGTGTTTACCTCGCTGGGTCAGGATGCCCGCTCCCAGAGCCTGGCCAGGCCCCCAGGGAAGGCCCCCGTTGTTGATTGCTGACAGCCGGCTTGACAAATCGTTTTCTGCCGCAGAGGCCGGGCTGGCCCATCTGGTGGGTCGCCAGAGGCCTCGGGTCACCACAGTGGCGCTCCCGGTGTGGGGGCTGGACGGGCCAGCTTCCGTGTGCCCAGATCCGGCCTGGCCCTGCCTGGTCACCCGAGCAGGTCCTGCACCCCCGCCTGGCGCATCTGACCAGGCTGTATGTACATGTGGCTGGTCAGGCCCGTGATGGCCTCTCGGAGGGCGGGGGCCCGGAGCCGAGGAAGGAGAACGCTGGAGCCTGCCCCCCACCATGGCAATCACAGCACAAAGCCACGGCCACGTGAGGCGGCCCAAAGTGCCAGCCTCAGGCGGCAATTCACAACGCGCGTTAATAAGTGGTTTCTGGCTTCGGAACATGATTGATGACGGTCCTCGGGTTCCCGGCACCGGCTTCCTTTAATGGATTTCCCCTGTCGCCTCTCCACCGAGGGCGGCCCAGAGTGTGAGCAGGGGCCGGAGGGAGTGCTCCCGGGACCAGACACCCGCATCTGCGCCCACAAGCGTGCTGCTGGCTCAGCAGTGCTGGCAGCTGGCGCTCCCCTGACCCCCCCTGCCCGCCCCCGCTTCACCGGTTCACCTCCTCTTCATCATATTCCCGGTGCTCAAAGCTAACGGCGTCGTTGTCCCAAAACACAGGGGCCCGGGGGTAAAAGAGACCACAAACCAGCATGACCGGCCAGGATGCTGCACAGCTGGTGACTGTGGTGGCCGAAATGGCCAAAGGATGACAACAGTGGTGTCCGATGTGGGGACCCCTTGAGCGGTGGTGATGGGGCCGCAGGCCCGTGAGAACAGAGACGCCTCTTCTGTATTCCCGCCTCCCAGCCGCACCGCCACACCGGCACGCACACCGCGGGCACCACCTAATGTCTTGAACCAGTGGGTGGGAGGCCCCACGGGCCCATCAGCCCAGGGGTGCGGGTGGACGTGATGCCCGTGGGCGGGATCCCAGGGCCCCGCGGGCTCCGGGAGAGGCTGGCAGCTCAGCAGGCTGATGCTCGCTCCACCAGTTGCTTATCTTACGAATCCGTGGCGTCTGTTTCCATCCGGTACTAGAAAGCTCTCCGGCCCAGCGCATGCCTGCCTCGCTCCAAAGCCCCGTCCCCCTGCCCACGGCCCAGCTCAGATGCCCCATCGTTTGGTTTACTCCCTGAGCTCTGCCCTTCTTCCTCCCTCACCCCTCCCACCTCTCTCCCCAACACACACACACACACACACACACACACACACACACACACACACACACACACACCAGTCCCCCTGCTGTAGATCTCAGCCAAGTGCTCCCCGGGGCCCGAGCTGCTAAGATGAGCAGCTTGTCTCCTGGAGGCTGGGAGTGATTTAGCGACAGGAAGCAGGTGCGAGGCTGGAGGTGGGGAAGTGGGGGTGGGGGCTGGGCTCTCACTGTCTCCAGCTGCTGCTCTGTCTCCCATCCCCATCTCCAGGGCTCGGCCACCCTGGTGTTTGCCTCACACTGGACCCAAACCCAGAATCAGAATCCCCAGCGCACTCACGCACACACACATACACACATATATAGGCACACGCACACACACGCACTCATGCACACACACGCACACACTCACACACACATGCACACACATACACACAGGCACACACACGCATGCACACACTCACTCATGCACACACGAGCACATACACACACCTGCCTGCAGACAGAAGCTGGTGCGTTAAGTTCCAGTGGCCTTGAGCGGCCAGTTCCCTGCTGTCACTGCTGGCTTATTCACTGGAGACAGCCGACTGCTGCGCACCTACTGTGTGCTGGTGCCGTCCTGGGAGCCTGGCAGGCAGAGAAGGCTCCCAGCAGCTGCAGGGTGGGGCTCGCTGTCAGGCAGGAGCCAAGCAGCCATGCTCCTCGCTCCTCCAGGGCAGCTGCTTGGGTTGTGTGTGAACAGAGCCTCCGGTCCAGGGCAAAGGGCGGCCCCCCGGCCCCCTCCTCGCCAACAGGCTGTGCCCGTTCGGAGGAAGCAGAGCCTTTTACGAGTCCACACAGAGCCTACGGGCTGTGACCCCCAAGAGGGGGTGCTTTTTGGTGACTGTGCCCAGGCTTCTGGAGCCTCAGACCCAGAGGGGTAGGTCAGGATCTGAGGCTGGCAGGGCTGGGAGGGGCAGGAGCCGCAGGTCTCCTCTGTGTGGCCCTCCCGGCCCCGCCCCCTGCACTGCTGAGCCTGACTCGGGCCAACCTTCTGAGGGCCTGACCTGGGAACAGCCCCAACAGGAGGCTGGAGTCTGGGCTCCGCTCACAGGCCATCAGGCCGCTGCCCAGCAAGGCCACTCATTTCTCCTTTTTACCCCCAAATCGTCTGAGCCCTGTGTCCTGGCCCTCTCCTGGGAAACGGACCGCTACCCCAACCCCAGCCAGAGGGGAGAGAAGGAGCCCAGGACAAGGAAGTCTGGGGCTGCTGCTTGCAAGCTGTGTGTCCCTAGGTGAGTCACTTAACTTCTCTGTGCTCATCAGCTGTAGCTTCAATAATACCTCATGACAAACCAGCCCAAACTCAGCGATCTCCAACATCCATTCTCTCACTCTCAGGTCTGCAGGCTGACTTGCAGGGGTGTGTGTGTGGTGGGGTGGTGATGGGCTGGGCTCAGCAGGGAGCCTCTGCTTTAGGCTGAGGGCTGGGTTCAGGCGGCTCCCCCATCACCACGGTCTCCTGGGGATTTGGCCACTGGGCCAGGTCTGTGGCACACAGCGGGGTGAACTGAGCACTCCTTCACTCCTTCACTCACTCACTCACTCACTCACTTATTACTTCGGCCCAGACAGGCAACGTTCCATGGGCCAAAATGAGTGCCCTTCACAGGCTACAAGGTCACAGGCAAGAGGAAGAACTGAGGATGAGCTCAGCTTCTGTGTTCTCTCTCTCTCTCTCTCTCTTTTTCTCTCTCTCTCTCTCTCTCTCAATCCCTCTCCTTTTCCTCACCCCCCAGGTGTTTGCATGTGTGTGTGTGTATGTGTGTGTGTCTACGAGTGAATCTCCCATCAGCATGACCCAACCACTTCCTACCACCTCCAGCACTGTGGATTTTTTGGGGGGGGGGGGGGCGCACCCCAGTGCCTACAACAGTGCCTGGTACCTACTAGGGACTCAATAAGTGTTTGTTGAACAAATGCACGAGTTAGTTGCTCAATTTTCTCTTAATGGTGTTTCCAAGCACAGGTTTTACTGGAACTGGTTGTCTCAAGTACAGATTCTGTTGGATGAGAATATATTACTCTCCTTTTCATGTTTGCTTTTGCGGGGGGAGGAAATGATTCAGAGAAGAGCAGAAGGGGAGCTGGGGGTTAACCCAGGGCTCCCTCCCCGCCCCCACTCCTTACCGCAGGGGGTCTGGGGCAGCAGGAAGGTGGGACAGGGAGTGAGGACATCGGCAGGGAGGGATGGAGGAAGGGGAGAGGGGAGGGAGGGAGGGCAGGCAGCTCCAGACTCTGCTTTTTTGGAATTCTTTGTTGGAAGGACTGGTGCTTATTACACACCATCTGTCTCAGTCCACTTCATACAGGCGTCTTCTCTGCACCATCATTGCTAGGACCACACGTTTCATCTTACAGATAAAGTGACATCTTTCCTCGGATTCGTATTTGTATTTCTTGTGTCATGAAGGTTATTGTCCAAGTGCTGGCTTGCAGGGTAGCTCTGTCCCCTTGGATCTAGCTAGTGGCAGATCTGGGACTGGAGTGCCAGGCTGTCTTGTTCCAGGCTCTGTCCACTCCTTCACTCACTCCCTCCCTCACTCATTCACTCCTTTGCTCACTCACTCATTCACTCCTTCACTCACTCACTCACTCCTTCACTCACTCCTTCACTCCTTCACTCACTCATTCACTCATTCCCTCACTCATTCACTCCTTTACTCACTCACTCATTCACTCCTTCACTCGTTCATTCACTCATTCACTCACTCCTTCACTCACTCACTCACTCCTTCACTCACTCACTCACTCATTCACTCCCTCACTCACTCACTCATTCACTCCTTCACTCACTCATTCACTCACTCCCTCACTCCCTCACTCACTCACTCATTCACTCCTTCACTCACTCATTCACTCACTCCCTCCCTCACTCACTCATTCACTCCTTCACTCACTCATTCACTCACTCCCTCACTCACTCACTCACTCATTCACTCACTCATTCACTCCTTCACTCACTCATTCACTCACTCCTTCACTCACTCACTCACTCACTCACTCATTCACTCCTTCACTCACTCATTCACTCACTCCCTCCCTCACTCACTCACTCACTCATTCACTCACTCCCTCCCTCACTCACTCACTCACTCATTCACTCACTCCCTCCCTCACTCACTCACTCACTCACTCATTCACTCATTCACTCACTCATTCACTCACTCCTCACTCACTCACTCACTCCTTCACTCACTCACTCATTCACTCACTCACTCACTCACTCATTCACTCCTTCACTCACTCATTCACTCACTCCCTCCCTCACTCACTCACTCACTCATTCACTCACTCATTCACTCCTTCACTCACTCCTTCACTCACTCACTCACTCGCTCATTCGCTCACTGTCTGACGCTCACTGGCCACCGGCTCTGGGTTAGAAAGGTGAAGCATTGCCCGGGCGATCACAGACCTGCAGGACAGATAGAGGCAAGACCACAAGGTCATAGAGTGTTAACAGGGCCCTAGGGGTGCACAGAGGTGGGTGGCTGGAGAGGTGCCTGGATGGCGACATCTGGCTTCGCCACATCTCATGCAACAATTATGAGCGTCCAGTGCAGGTCAGGTGGCTGGCGTGTGCCTGGGGGCGGGGCTGAGAGCTCACACTCATACTTTCCGGGATTTGCATGCAGCAGCCCTGATTTTATCGGCGCCCACAGGAACAGATCCTGCTGGCATCGTGGGGTGGTGCCCCCCGACCCGGGACTCAGGGGAGTGTTAAGTTACAGATTGGATGCAGCCACTTTTGGGAGCCTCCATGGGAGCGACTCAGACCTCCGAGGCCCCTGAGGCATCATGTGCCGAGCTGACCCTCAAATACTCGCTGGGGGGAGGTTGGGGAAGACGTGGTGGGTTGCCAGGCTGAGGAGCAGAGCGCATTGGCCAAGAGAACCCTCTGCTCACTCCTTCCTGCCGCGGCTGGGCCCGAGGATACAGGGAGGCCCTGCTTCATGGAAGGTTTTGAAAGGTCTCAGCCCCTGCCCCGGCCGGCGTGACTCAGTGGTTGAGCGTCGACCTATGAACCAGGAGGTCACGGTTCGATTCCTGGTCAGGGCACATGCCTGGGTTGTGGGCTTGATCCCCAGTGTGTGGCGTGCAGGAGGCAGCCAATCCGTAATTCTCTCTCATCACTAATGTTTCTCTCTCTTCCTCTCCCTTCCTCTTTGAAATCAACATAAATATATTTCAAAAAATAAAATTCTCAGCCCCAAGCACCTCCCCATGCACATCAAGTGACGGGACCACTGGCGTTTTGTTAAGATTGTCATTATAAACCCGAGGACGGGCTGTGGGTGGGAGAAGCCAGGGTGAAATCTGGACACCCCACTTTCCCAGCTGGGGGCCATGGCAGGGGTCACAGTGGCCCCGTGAAGTCAATGGAGCAAGATGGCACAGCTGGGGTGAAGGGCTTTACTATGACCCCCCAACACTCCATGGAATTGTCTGGAAAAGACACCACACAGCCCCAGGCTACACCTATGGCTGCTGGGATATCAACACCAACGTGCAGCCCCAGCAAAACCCCAACGTTAGGTGTGAGGATCTAAAACGGGAGCCCGGGAAACTCGGCGGCTTATGGAGGGTGAATGAACAGAAACAAGGCCATGCAGATACCGCCGGGCCCTGTCGGACTGGAAGTCTCAGAGAGGAGGTGGCCGCCTTGGGCTGCCCGCTGCGCGCCTTGCGGGACACCGCTCTCACCGTGAGGACGCGGCGGAGCATCTGTGGGGAGGCTGTGTCAGGCGCCTGGAGACCTGGAATAATGTCATAGCCTTTACGATGCGCCCAGTGCGAACCACAGCGGCACCGTAGGCGCAAAGGGGCACTTCCCACAACCATTTCCTGCTTCTGAATATTAATACATGCCTATCCGAGTACACTGGGGAAATGCAAAAAGTGAACAAAAACAGTGGAATCTCACAATGAAGAAGTGTTCGTTCCCGACGCTGTGACCATATCCCCTGCAGCCAGACCTTTCCCAGCTGAGGTCATGCTGCGTTCAGTGACAGTGAAGGGACAGTCCGCAGTGCACTGTCACACCGTTGGGGGCAGGGGAGCGTGGGGTAGGTCATGGAGTCCAGAGTGGGTCCCTCGGGCCGCTCACCAGCTGCAGGCGAAGCCAGTGGATCCCTCTGGGCCTCAAAGCCCCCCATTTGCTCAAATAAGATGGAGATGATGTCAGCACCATCCTATCCGCTCATCCATGAACTAAATATGTAACTTAGAACAGGCTCTGGTGTATAACAAGTTCAGGCCCCCCTGAGAACGCCACTCTGAAAGGTAACCGTCGACACACAGGACGTTCTGGGGACTGAGACCAGGACACAGGAAGGACAAGGACGTCTGGAGAAGGCTTGGGCCACCCCCCCCCCCCCCCCCCGTTGCTGAGGCTGGAAGAGCCCCGTGAACTGCGGAAAGCCCGGGTCTGGATCGGGCCAACCTGGGTCCCACCCTGAGGGACCTTGGGAGAGTCCTTATTTATCCCCCCACCTCGTCTAAGATAGGGAGTGGGGCGAGGCTGCCCCCCCCCACCAAGGCTGCAATGAGGCCTCATGGGAGAAAGAGCTTGGAGTAGTGTGTGTGCTGGGCAGGGTTTACCCCGTGGGGCGGAGGCTGTGTCCACTGTGTGCCGAGCCGGGGGCCCTGTTCTAGAACAGCATGGGGCACACGGCAGGGTGGGGGATGTTGCTGCGTAAATGAACACTCAACAGGTACATGTGCATTCCTTCCCCCACCCATCTCTGTGGGTCCCAGGGAAGCTACGGGGGTGAGGGGGCGGGGGGGGGGGGGTAGTGTGAAGTGGTGTGAACAGTGGCAAAGGGGCCAGCACTCGGGGCTCCAGGCCCGGCTCTGGCTGCGCAGCCTTGGACAAATCCCTTCGTCTCTCAGGCCAGTCAGTGCTGCTGCTTCGGACAAGGATGCCCTCTCACTGGGCCCAAGAGACAAAGTAAGAGGCAGGTACGGGGAGGGGTGGGAGGAGTTTCAAACATCTGGTGGTCCCCCCTCCTCCTCCCCCACCCCAGACAGTTGCCAGGTGCTCCAGCTGTGCAGCGTGGGAAACAGGTAAACCGGTAAAAAAGCCTTTGACCGCAGAGCAGAGCTCCCGTGGCCTGGATGCTGAGAAGCAAAGGCCAGGGTCCAGGCTCTGCCGGGGAGAGGGCGGGCCCAGGGGGCACCTGCACCTCACCTGCCCTGCAGGGATGTGAGCTCCCGGCTCCTCCAGCGGCAGCCCAGCTTCGGGGCAGCTTCCACCAGGGGGGTGGCTCCGTGTTCAGCAGGGCCCTGCCGACCTGGTGTGGAGAAAGGCTGGGAGGGGTGGGAGGAGGCGGAGACGGTTGTGTGGGAGGTCATGGATGGCTCTGTATGTCCAGGGGGCCGTGTGGACCTGGTGTGGAGAAAGGCTGGGAGGGGCGGGAGGAGGCGGAGACGGGATGTGTGGGAGGTCGTGGATGGCTCTGTGTGTCCAGGGGGCCGAACCTGGTGTGGAGAAAGGCTGGGAGGGGCGGGAGGAGGCGGAGACGGGATGTGTGGGAGGTCGCTGGCTGGTGGTGGACGGTGACCGAGGGGCCGCGTGGTGATGGATGCCCCCCATTCCCGTCATAAATCAAGGGCGCAGATAAACGCGCGCAGAGGGAGGAAGGCGGCTGCTGGGTGAGCGGGCCATTTGTCTCCCAGCAAAGTTGGGACGATTAGGGGGAAGCCGGGCGGAAAGAGGCATCATTCGTCTTAACCGATAAAAAGGAAAAGAATACTGACATCACCCTGTGCGCGGGGTTGACAGGTTTGTACAAGGAGAGAGGAAATGTGTCCTGATCCGGGCGATAATAAGCAGAATTGAAACAGGGATGGACCCAAATTAAGTCCTCCTCTTTTTTTTTTTTTTTTTTTAAAGAGCAGTTCTCTGAGATTGGGGATGAATTAACTATCTCATTGGAGGAAGCTGAGGCCCAGGGAGAGAAGTGGCTTCTTCAAGGGACCCAGTAACCTGGTCACACTGTTCCCCTCAGAATCGTTTCCACTTGTGAGGACCTGCTCTGTTTCCAACAATATGGTCACTGCTTGCAAATACAGTGGGGCCTTGACTTACAAGTTTAATTCGTTCCGAGATCGCGCTCGTTAAGGAGCTCGTTAACTCAAATTACTCTGTGAACTCAATGCAAAAAATCTGCGGAGAGACAGCTGGTATCTCAAAAAACTCGTTAGTCAGGACACTCGTTAAGTCAAGGCCCCACTGTACTCCATGAATTTTAAAAATAATATGTATTTAGTTAGTATTGGCGAGATAGATATAATTATACCAAATTTGTTAAATGTGTTCTTCAAATTTGTCTTGATTTGTCTTCTTGTATGTGGTCTGTCAAGTTTGAGGAAGATGTGTTTAAACATCCAACTATTGTGGTAGATTTGGCAATGTCTCTAATTTTCTTAACTGTACTTTGTGTGTTTTTAGGCTATATTTTTCAGTGCATACCAGGCTAGTATTTTTCTACCAGACTGTCAATCTTTGTTTTTCATTAGGTAGTGACCCTCTGTATTCTTAATCATGGTTTATGTTTTCCAGTCTGTTTTCTTTAATGTTAAATAACTACAGGGAATTGATTTTGGTTAGTATTTGCTTTGTACAAGTTTCCCCTGAACCTTTCTCTGTCGTTATATTTTGGGAATGTCTCTGGTAACAGCATGTATTTTAGAAATCCGATAGGATGATCCCTGTCTTTTTAATAGAGAGTTTAGTCCATTTATAACTATTGTAATAACTGATATAGTTATTTCCATCATCTTATTGTGTGTCTATTATTTACCCTGTCTTTGCCATGCTCCTTATTTTTCTCTTTTCTTGCTTTCTTTTAAACTGGTTAAGTTTTCTTTATTCTGCCTTTCACCCCATGTATATATTATATTTCTATTCTCTTAGCAACTACTCTTTTTTAAAATATGCTTTTATCGATTTTAGAGAGAGAAGAAGGGAGGAGGGGAGAGAAAAACGTCAATGTGAGAAACATAGATTGGCTGCCTCCTGCACGCCCCCTACTGGGGATTGAGCCCACAACCCAGGCCCCAATCAGAATCGAACCAGTAACCTTTAAGTGCATGGGATGCTGCTCAACCCACTGAGCAACCCCGGCCAGGGAACACAGCTGGTATTTAAAGTTTCAAGGTGCATTCCTAGCTTAATATTTCTACCTCCTCCTGTACACAGGATTCTAGAAGGCTTTACTTCTGATATCTCCTTTTGTATCTTTCATATTGTCCAATAATATATTTTCACTCTGTATTTTTATACTTCTCAAATTAGTCATTATTATTTTATATAGTCAATACTTGTTTAGATTACCAATTTCTTTGCTTACTGTTTCTTCTTGTATTTTATTTTTTCCTTTTGGGTTTAATTTAGTTCTCTCTGGAGCACTTTTTTTTGCTATTATTTTATTTATTTTGCTAGTATTGTATCAGCAAGGCATTTTAGAAGTAAACCTTTTTAGTCTTTCCCTGAAAATGTCTTTATTTTGTTTTCATTATTGAATGATCATTAGCTGGATATAGAATTCTGGATTCTCAGCTATTTCTTCTTGGTAATGTGACATGTTATTCCATTGTCTTCTGGCTTCTATCAAGACTCCTGCTATTGCTGTAATTGCCACATATTTTAGGTAATCTCCCCCCCATCTCTCTCTCTCTCTCTCTCTCTCTCTCTCTCTCTCTCCCTCCCTCTCTCTTTCTCTCTCTCTCTCCCCCCTCCCCTCTCTCTTTCTCTCTCGTTGCTTTTAGGAGCTCTCTTTGTCTTTGGGATTCTAGAGTTCTGCTTTAAGACATATTTACTTTTCATTTCTCCTACTTGAGACATTCATACTGATGGTATTTGGGCAGAAGGATAACAGACAGTGGTGACATGGGAAGGACTGATCGGTCTGAGGTTCATGAATTTTGAACACAGCGGCAGACACATCCCGGCGCTGACCAGGCCCCGGCCATGTCCAGGCACTCACTTCCTGAGGTCCTTTCACCTTCACAGCTGCCCAGCGAGGCAGTCCGCCTCCAAATCTCTCCTTACAGACGAGGAAACTGAGGCACAGAGAGGCTCAGTAGATCATCCAGGGGCCCAGGGGAGAGGGGGCTGGTCTTGAAGTCCACTCTCAGCCCTGTTGTCTCTCCAGTTTTAGAGGGGAAGTGGGGAGGCAGCCCCCTTCATCCCTCCTCTGCACCCCCTCTCTCCTCCCCACTCCTCCCCTGACCTCCAGTTCCCACCCCTCCTCCCTGCAGGCTTCTCCCCAGCATCCCCATTTCGGGCATTTTTCTGGCCTGAAGGGGCTTTGACCACCACCCTGGCTCACTCCCAGGCCTCCCGGGAGGGTCCCTTGGTGTGGGTCCGGGCAGAAGGGCACCCCTGCTTCTCAGCGTTTCCCAGGCGCACCTGAGCCCTGCGGGGAGGAGCCACTGATGGGAGGAAACAGCTCCAGCTGGAGACAGCACCGCCCCCAGCTCATTCCCACACGGGGCACTGAGCACTGAGCGAGCTGGGGCTGGCCCGGCTGGTGATGGGGGCACAGATGCGAGACAGCGCCAGCCCTCAGGGACTGCGTCCCATGAGTGAGTAATTGGAGTGCGGCCTGATGGGACGGGTGCCTGTCGGGGAGTAGGGGTCAAGGCAGATGGAGGGTATGGGGGGAGGGGGGAGGGGGCGGGGGGAGGGGTGGCAGGCAGGGGAAGCCCAGCCACAGAGTTCTGGGAGGGGGAGTTGGCACATCTCCCAGAATCCGTTGGGATCTGCGGCGTTTCCACCAACAGCATCTATTTGTGTGCTGTGAAGCTCACTCTGCAAAGGGCGCGGACAGGGTTTTCATGTGCCTCCTGCCTCTGCTCCTCCTCTGCCCCCTGCCCTCTGCCGCAGGGAGCGAGGAGGGCAGGTGCCACAGTCCCAGCTTACAGGGCAGAACCTGAGCCTGAGCCTGAGCCTGAGCAGCCGAGGGTTAAAGGACTTGCCGGCTGGGAGTCCTTGCCCCAGCACCTGACTCCCGTGGGGCTCCTGGCTTATTTACAAATAAGGAGACACTGACTTATTTTGTTATATCTTTATTTGTTTGTTAGTCCTCACTCACGGGTGTTTTTCCCACTGATTTTTAGAGAAAGTGGAAGGGAAGGAGGGAGGGGGAGAAACATTGATGTGAGAGAGACACATCCACCGGTTGCCTCCCACGTGAGCCCCAACGGGGCCAAGAAGGAACCTGCAACCCAGGAGTATGCCCTTGACTGGGCTTCCAACCCTCGACCCTTTGGTGCCCGGGCTGATGCCCTCCCACTGAGCCGCACTGGCCGGGGCGGGGAAACTTACTGATAAGCAGCGTAGCACAGAGATGGACGGGGCCACAGTTAACGGCGATGAGAAGGCTAATTCTGCCGTCTGCCGCGAGCCTGCTGGGCGCCAGGAGCTGCACGGGGGTCATGAATGCCCACCTAGAACCCTCTCTGACCTCGTAACCTTCTCATCTGGCAGCGCAGGGAACTGAGGCTCCAGAGAGCCCCGCTGCTTCCCATCCGGCGGCAGGTCGGGGTTAAATCCTGCTCTCTCTGTCCTCAGCAGCTGGGACCTCCCTCCCAGGCTGGGGCCTGCCTGCCTTCTCCAGGGTGCAGAGGCCTGGCCTCGGACAGCACCAGGCCCCCGTCCCCCATCCCCCACCCCCCTGCCCTCTGATGGGTGGAGCCTCTGAAGGAGCCCAGCCTAGCTGCTCACAGGGGCTCTGTGCACGGCAGGGAGGAAGGTGCTGGCCTGGAAACGATCCCCTTCTGCTCCCCAGGGCTCTCGGCCAAGGACTGTGAGCCAGGTGCCTCCGCCTGGGATGGCAGGTGGCCGCGGGCTAACCCCTGGCGGGGACTGCACTCCACCTGCCACCCTGCCCCGGGAGGAGGGGCCGGCGTCCGAGGCTCGGGCAGAAATGAGCGAAATGAGCCGTGTGAGGAGGCAGGTGTCGGAAGGAGCTCAGCCTCCGGGCCATGTGGCAGCTCTGTCTGGATGGTCACCGAGGGGCCGTGTCATCTCGTGGCACAGTCTGACTCCCGCCCCGCCTCAGTCTCCACTTCGCCAGGTGCTCTGTGAACTTTAGTGCAGTGGTTCTCAACCTTCCTAACGTCGAGACCCTTTAATACAGTTCCTCATGTGGTGGTGACCCCCAATTTCATTGTTACACATTGAACATCATTAAAGCATAGTGATTAATCACAAAAACAGTATGTAATTATATATGTGTTTTCCGATGGTCTTAGGCGACCCCTGTGAAAGGGTCGTTCGACCCCCAAAGGGGTCACGACCCCCAGGTTGAGAACCGCTGCTTTAGTGCATAAGTGAAGGAGGGAGGAAAGGGCACTAGGAACACAGGGGCCGCACAGGGTGGTGGATTCTGTGTTAAAGCCCGAGGATCCACCAGTGGATGATGGGCGGATGGAGGGAGCAGGCGTGAGTCATCCGAGAAGACTTCCTGGAGGAGGCGGAGAGCGCAGTGGGGCCGGATAAGCCAGACCATGGGGTTTCGGGTGGAAACGCGAGGACTCAGAGCCAAAGGGGAGGCTGTCAGGTCTGTGTGGCCCCTTAAGAGCTGCTCTGCCTCGTGGAAAATGGCGCTTTGTTGCTAAGCCTTTCCCTTCTGTACAGTGAGAACAATGGTACGTCCCTGCCGCTTCCCCACGGGAGAAGAGAGTGGAAAGTGCTGGCCCATGTGAGACGCACCTCCACGCAGGAAACCCCGCCCCGCCCCTCCCGGGCCGCTCAGACCCAAGAGAGACCCCGAGGGAGTGCAGAGCCCGCCTCTGTTTCTCTCCCTTGGCCGAGGTCATGGGAACGCACCAGCGGGCAGCCTGGCGGGGAGGCCCGGGGGGCTCCTTCCCGGGGACTGGCAGCTCAGTCGCAGGCTCTGGGCGCGTCCTTTCAGCTGGCCTGATGGAGATGGACGGCGGTGACCGGCGATGTTCCTTCCAGCCTCCTGGGATGCGGTCCAGGCCCTGGCGAGTGCGCCGGCCAGGCCTGGATTGCTCGCTCGCTCATGCACAAGGCATTGCTTCACCCCACATGGCCCTGCCTCCCTCCTCCCTGTGTCCCCTCCGCCTCTCATTCTATTTATGCCTCTCGCCAGGTTTGGAGCACCTACCGGGCCCAGCTCAGGCCTCCGGGCAGAGCGGGATCCAGGTGGGGTACCTGCCCTGGTGGGGGGGGGGGGGGCTCGGTGCTCCCAGGGGAGACAGACCCACAACCGGGGAGGGGTGCCCCAGGTTCTGGGGGAGCAGTCAGACCTCCCCAGGTGCAGTGGGTTGGGGGGCCTCTTGCTCTGAGCACCCAATACAAGGCTGCTGTGCCCATCCCCAGCATGTGGCACGGGCGGGGCTGCTCAGGTACAGGCTGGTTACGTTGTGAAATTGTCTAGCATTTCAAGGCTTACAAAACCTCTCCATGTCGGCTCCCCTGGCAACCTTGGAGGTGGCCGACGGGAACGTGTGACGGTGCCGAGCCAGCACTTGAAGCCAGAGTCACAGGAAAAGCCCTGGCCAGGCCCAGGGCGTCCCCTGTTGTCCCCGGAGCTTTGCTAGAGCTCCTGGCTCAGCACACACCCCCTGTGACGTCGGCTCTTGTTGCTGGTGAGGAAGGTGCACAGGCCATCCGACCTGATGGCCCTCAGGGAGGGTGGGTCTCGGGCTCAGGGGCGGGCCGCGCCCTGATGAGGTCTGGCAGCAGGTCTGCAGCGCAGCTGTGACAGGACGGAGCCCGGCTCCCCGAATCCCAGCCCTCACCCCACTATGTGGGGCAGTCTCTGCCGGGACCCCACGATTTCCGCAGGGGTCCCACCGGGAGGTGTCAGCTGGAGCCTGTAAACATTCCTGAGGCCGTAAACCTGTCTTGGAAAAGCCTGAAGGCCACTGCTCTGCGGGGACCAGGAATAGGAGCACGGCCGCCTGTGGGGGAGGCCACAGTGGAAGCTGTTATTGTCACCACAGCCCTGGAGGACCTGGGCTTCCTCACTTACCCTATGAGACCACAGCAGGATCAGGTAATTGGATGAGCACTGGAACCTTTTACTCTGCAGCCTACAGCGTGGGGTTTGCCGACAAGAAGTGCGGGCTGCCCGGGGCTGGGCCTGGCGGGGGAGCTCTGGGGCTGAGAGCTGGCTGTGAACTTCCCGGGATGGGCTCTGTGTGCGGAAGCCCCATGTCCCTGCGTCTCTCCCAGTTACTTCCCTGTTTATAAGAGTCGGTTGTACATTTCCTCTCCCCGTCCCTCCCGTCCCTTTGCTGCCAGCACAAGTCACTTATTGGAATACAGTTCACTTACGCGTCCGCCCCGGGCTTCTCCAGAGCACGCAGTTCATGTTGGGCACGAACGCCAAGAAGATGTGAGGTTATTCCGTAAGGGAATGTGCTCGCGTGCAGAGCAAAGTGTAAATTCCAGCCCCCTGGCTGCTGGGTTTGTGATAAAGGACTGTTTGCATAACTCCCCGCCTTTCGAATGAGGCGGATAGTGGCTGGAAGAAGTGCCTGCTGCAGGATGAGCCGGCAGCCTGCAGAGCGCCCACACCCTGAGGCGGGCCCTCACCCCTCTGGGCAATTCTTCACCCCGTTGATCAGTGAGACACAGAGATAATTGCACGGTTGATCACAGTGTGATTTGTAACAGCGAGTTATTGGGAACAACCTACACCTCTCCCTGCAGGAAACCGTGAAGTCGACGATACAGCCCCTCAAGGCACTATGGGCATTTAACTTCCATGCAGCACACATTTATTGAGTGCGTCCTGTGTGCCCAGGAGGGGGTAGGCATGATGCGATGGTGGCTATGCCGCTGTGCACGAGGCTGCGAGGAACACGGTGCTTTGAGGGAATCTTACAAAGCTAAGGCAGCCCCCACTCCCAGGAAATGGTGTGATCTCAGTTGAAAACATACACACACATGCTTTCTGGGAAGCTGACTTTTTTTTTACCGTATCTACCCCCCGCCCCAGTGTTGTTAAGGGGTGCATGAGACTCCACAGGCCAGCATTTCCTCCTATGTGGGGGAGACGAGGCTTCCCACACCCGGTGCCCCAGGAACGTGGTGGTGCCGGGCCTGGAATTGTCTGTGTGTCGGAGGGAGCCCTCCTCTCCGAGGCCCGGGAGACGGCTTGTCCCTGGGCCTGTGCAGGGCATTTATGTCCCAGCTACGCTGTGCCCACCCTCTTCCCCCAAAGGCTCCAGGAGGACTGGCCTCTCCGTTCCTGTCCCCCCAGCTCTGGCCCCGCCGCGGGCTCCCCCACCACGCTCCTTAGAACAAAGGTAGTCCGTCATCTGCTCCCGCACGCCCTGGTGGCCGGGGGCTCGGCTGTTGCCGGCTGGGGGAGCATGTGCGTGTGTCTGTATGTTTGCATGTGTATGCCTGTGTGTGCATGTGTGTGTGCCCGTGTGTGTGTGTGGTGTGTGTGTGTGTGTGTGTGTATGAGAGAGATCCACCCAAGAGCTTTGTTTCCTGGTCCCGCCTTTGAGCTTGTGAGACGAACGCCGTGCCGTTTGCATTCCAGGCCCTGCGTAGGGCAGGCACTCACGGGATGTGAAACGAATTAGGACACATCGCTCGAGGAAATGTTGTGCGAGGTTTTCATTTCTATTCCGACTTAATGAGCGCTGCCCCAATTAAGGTATCAGGTGCACCATGAACATGTGGTGTTTATCGGAGACTGTAAACTTTATGTCCCTAATATTGCGAGTCCCACGTGTTCATTCCAGCTCCAGGGTTGCAGCCCCTTCGACGAGCTGTCATGGGGACGCAGACGACTCAGGAGGCCTCTTGTCCCGGGGAGCTCGGGGTCCACTCAGGGACGCGGGGTTGAAATCAGACAACAGTGACATGCGTGATAAGTGCTGAGAGCCGGGGCCCCGGCCCGAGGAGAGGAGGGGGAGGGCAGGATCGGCAGGGTAACTGAGTTCGGTTTCCTGGAGGGGCCATGTCTCAGCGGAACCGTGTAGACTGGGGGTTGGGCTCGATCACACAAAAGTCGGGGGTAGAAACTGAGAAGGTTCCGGGCCGAGGGAAGAACTACCCCAGGGCCAGTGACTAGAAAGACGGAAGGAGCTGCGTGTGCTGGAGGGGACATGGTCAGCGGTCAGGGACGGGCTGCAGCAGGCAGCAGGGTCTGGGGGACGCCTGTCCTTTAGCCGAGGGTCCCCATGGTGGGTCCCCATAGACACACGCAACCACCAGGTCTTTGCCACGAGCCCTGATGATCGTGTTGCCTACAGACGGCCGGTCCTTGGGCCCAGGCACAGCTGGCTGCAGGGGCACTGCCCAGCCAGCCGCTCTCTACCTGTCCTACCTTCTTGGTGTTCATAGCGCGCATGGATGCCAGGCCGATGGGCCTCTGCCCTCATCTGCCTCCCCTCCAACGTGGAGGTCTGAGCAGGACCCCCGAGCCTTTCATCAGAGACGCTGGCACCCGGAAAGCACCCACAGCATGTACTGAGCGCATGATGAGTGGATGAATGAGACCCCGGTTCTCCCCGGGGCCAGAGGGCAGGCTCCAGCAGCGGAAGGAATGATGGTCGGGGGGCAGGTTCTCCTGATAGACTGGTTGCCTCCCAGCAGCTCGTCTAGCTCCTCCTCTGGCTCCGAAATGTGGGCTCTGAATGAGGTCGGAGGGCACAGATGCTCTGCTGGGCCGTCCATTAAAGAAAAGCTTAGGTACAATGTTCACGACATTAAATGCATCATTTCCAACGTTTTATTTTATTATTTTTAAAAAATATATTTTATTGATTTTTTACAGAGAGGAAGGGAGAGGGATAAAGAGTTAGAAACATCGATGAGAGAGAAACATCGATCAGCTGCCTCCTGCACACCCCCTACTGGGGATGTGCCCGCAACCAAGGTACATGCCCTTGACCGGAATCGAACCTGGGACCTTTCAGTCCGCAGGCCGACGCTCTATCCACTGAGCCAAACCAGTTAGGGCAATTTCCAACATTTCAAATGTGTAGCTCAGTGGCGTTTAATCTGCAGTGCTGTGCAACCATCACCGCATCTCATTTTCAGAGCATGTTCATCCTAGAAAGACACTCTGTTCCCCTGAAGCAGCCGGTCCCCAGGCCCCGCCCCCTCCTGGAACCCCCTCTCCCGCCCGCTGGCCGTCTCCCTGGACCTGCCCGTCTGCACATTTGCTGCAAAGGAGTCTGACAGCGCCAGGCCTGTGTCTGACCTCCCACCGAGCACGAGGCGCAGGCCCTCCACGTGGCAGGGTATGCGGCGCTGGCTCTCTGGTTATGGCTCGGGGATAATCCGTTGTGCGGATTGGCCATGTTTTACTTGCCCCTCGTCTCTCCATGGACCTTCGGGTTGTTTCCATTTCCTGGCTGTGATGGAAGTCCGGTTACCACGTTAATGTGTGCTCATTTTCCAACTGTAAGCCTTACAGAAAGGCCCATAGCAGGGAGGGGGGTGTCCCTGAGCCCCTCCCCGAGTCACCATCGCCATCAACGTGGCCCTCCAGGACCCTCACTGTCTGCTCTTCCCGGCTTTCTCTCTGTGCCTAGACCTTCCCCTGTGGCCGAAGCTCCCCCCAGTCCTTCCTCCCCAGCAGCCCTCACCCGCTGACTCCAGCTCCCCTGCTCCAGCTGCCCTGTGCCACCCTGACTCCCAGGAGGAGTCCTGGCCTCGGCTGCCCCATCCTGTCCTCACCCCCACCTGGGAGTGCCTGTCCCCCTGGGTGTGTCTGTACCACTAGGCCAGGGGCGGGCAAACTTTTTGACTCGAGGGCCACAATGGGTTCTTAAACTGGACCGGAGGGCCGGGACAAAAGCATGGATGGAGTGTTTGTGTGAACTAATATAAATTCAAAGTAAACATCATTACATAAAAGGGTACGGTCTTTTTTTTTTTTTTTAGTTTTATTCATTTCAAACGGGCCGGATCCGGCCCGCGGGCCGTAGTTTGCCCACGGCTGCACTAGGCTGTGCCTGTCCCACTGGGGTGTGCCTGTCCCACTGGGCTGTGCCTGTCCCTCTGGGGTGTGCCTGTCCCTCTGGGTTCTCCCCCACAGGACTGCAGGCTCCCGGGGCCACACCCCGTGTCTCTGCAGTGTCAGGCCCTCGTGCCCAGAAAGTGCTTTGCAGAAACTGAGCACTTGTGGGCTATGCAGGTCGCAGGCAGGTTGCCATAGAAACCCAGTTTTTGGATGCCTGGGACGGGGACCGTCTGTTCAGTGCAGCCACCCTTCTCTCCACATTTCCAGGGACAGCTGGTCGCCGGGGGGATAGTCTCTGCCAGAACCCACTGGGGCCACCCCCACCATGGGGTGAACATTGGCCCACCTGGCCCTGTGGCCTGGCGTCAAGTTCACATGGTGGGTCTCAGGCCACAGCGGGAACGGTCCCCCTTCCTGCCTGCCTGTGAGTTCCCGAGCCCCTTCTCCTCCTCCTCCTCCTCCTCCTCCTCCTCCTCCAGCGCTCTCCCCGGTTTCCTCCCTGGCCTGGCGTCTGGCCCCACTCAGCTCTCTGCTCCCTCATCGCCTGCTTCCCAGTCCTGCACACACACCTCTGCTTTAGATCCCGGACGGGGCACCTGTCTCAGTTGCAGGCTCGATCCCCAGCCCCTGTCAGGGTGTGTGCGGAAGACAACCAATCGCTGTGTCTCTCTCACATCGATGTTTCTCTCCGTCTCTCCCCCTCCCTTCCACTCTCCCTAAAATCAATGGAAAAAAATACCCTCGGTGAGGATTAACAAAATAAGTAAACACATAAAATAAAGACAATCGCTCCTGGGGATGGCCAGAAGTAAAGATGTGTTAGGAGAGCACCAAGTTAATATTCTCCTAAATTGGTATGAAATTAAACAATGAAGGAGGACGAGATGGATGAAGTGCGTCAAGTGCTGGGCGCAGGCTTGGCCTAGAGTTAGCAGTCAGTACGCGCTACCATCGTTGTCATCGTCCTCTTTGTTGTTATGGTCTTGGACTTGGAGTCAGACAGAACGGGGCTCGGATCCCAGCTCCCCGGCTCACTAGCTGCGTGTCCTCGGGCAAGACGCCTGCCCTCCCTGGGTACCAGTTTCTCGTCCGTGGAGCGAGGACGATGATGATTCCCTGGCACTGTCGGTGAGATTGTTCAGTGACACATGTACCAGTAACCGTATGACCCAGTGGCAGCACGTGTAAGACTCGGGGGCTCATGGACACGCCCGCTCCCTCCTCCCCTGGAGCAGGGGACCCCGAAAACCCTCGGGCAGGTTGATGGTCCCATCCTCATTGAGTCGCGTGAGATCCCAGGGAGATAACGTGCGGAAAGTGGTTTGTCGGTGCTGAGGGGCCGTAAACATGTTCATAACGATGATGACTAATTAAAATTTAGCGCCGCCGGGAGAGATGCGGAGTGCGCTGAGCTCTCGCCTCCTGCCTTGGAGCGTCTTGTGGAGACGGAGTGAGCGGCCTCGGGCAGGTGTGGCCTGGAGTGTGGACGCTGCGAACTCCCTGGGTCCCTCCCCGCCGTCCACTTGTGTGCGTCCATCCATCCGTCCATCAAAATGCCGGCCACGTCTCGCTGCACGCGGAGCTGACCGAGCCGCCCGCCCTGGGCCTGGGCTGGCCCTCGGGGATGTGCGAGGCCGGAGGCGGTGCCTCTGGATGGCCTTGTGCTGACCGACACGGGCGTGACAGGCTGGGGAGCCACCCTGAGGCTGGACGTGGGCCTCGCACTCAGGGAGCAGCCACGGCTTTGGGAGGAACGGGGACTGGAGCCCTCGCACGTCCCTGTGAGCCTGGCCCCAGGCGGTGGCTGCCCACTGATGCTTGTGGTTATTCTGTTCCGCCCTTAACTTCAGGAGCTGGTGGTGCGTGTGTCCCTGTCACTAGGTGGAGCCACGGGAGAGACAGAAAGGTGCCTGCAGAGGGCTTCCTGGCTCCCCGCTCACAGCTGTAGCCCCGGGGGGCTGCTCACCGTCCCCGGGGTCTGGGGAAGGTTGGCCAGTACGTCCCATTTTTGCCTAGGCCGCTTCCAGGTGGTTTGTCACAGGCCGTCAAACTGGGTGCAAAGATACACGCACAACCTGGGTACCCAGATGGGGCTGCCCGGGCCTCTCAGTAATGCCACCAGCCGCTCGGCTCCGTGCCGCACCTCGGGCCCACTGTCCTCAGCTTGTCAGCCTTTTTTCCCGGTGCTTCTTGCCTCGTGGCCACCGAGGGCTGCGGCTGCTGTGGTTCCACACCCGCGTCCCCAGTGGGAAAGGGAAGGCAGGCCTCTCCCAGGTGCTCCCAGCAGACACTGCCTTGTATTTCTGCCCAGAAGCGAATCCATGGCCACTGCTGCCTGAGACTCATTTCCATTTCCCCACCTCGAGGCCGGGGGGTGACAGACAGGTGGTTGGGAATAGCTGTGGACTGGCCAGCAGCAGGTCTTCACCTGAGGCCACAGCACCCCTGTGGTCAAAGAGCGGCTGGGTGTGGGGACGGTAGGGACCGGATGTGAGGGGGCCTTGGCGTGGACGGGCAGGGAGGACAAAACGATGTTGACAGGTGCCAGCGCGGACCTGGCACGGGGTGAGAGCCACTGGGTGCTGAAGCCACGTGGAGGGTGTCAGGACCGGATTCACATTCGAGAAAGACGGCTCTGGCCATTACCTGGAGGGAGGCTTGTGGGGGTTGGACTGGGAGCCCATGGGAGCATGGGCCGTGCCCAGCTGTGAACTGAAGGTAGAGTTTGCAGGCGGGGAATTCAGAGCAGCGCCTTGTGAGCTGCGAGCGGATCACGCAGGGGCTGGGCAGGTAAATGAGACTGAACTGAACTCCTGGGCAAGGCCCGAGACGGATCCTCGGGCCGTGGGCTGTGAAGCGGCACCCACATCGAGGGCTGACTTGACACAGGGCTCTCCCTGCGTTTCCGTGTGCGGGAGCGAATCCCAGGCCACAGCCACGGAAAACAGGCTCAAGGTCACAGCCGAGGGAGAGCGAGCACACATTACTGGAGTGATGTAGGCGAGGACAGCGAGTGTTTCTAACGGGAAAATGAGGAGCGCGTTGCACAGGCGCCTTCACTCGGAGCCCTGGCTCTGTGCTTGTCTGCCTGCTGGAACGTCACGTGACGACAGTGCATTCAAGGGTGTGTGCTCCGACAGGAAGACGTAGAGAACAGAGAAGAGCTGCGGACAAGAAAACATCCCAAACCCCTAAAACCAGTATCTGTTGCTCTCGTGGCCCACATCCTTTCTGTTCGCATGTGCAGACTTCCCTACGGCATTCAGAGCCATCTCATCGGGTCTCCTCTGGCGGCCTTTCCCCCACCCAGCGTCGTTTTCATTGAGTTCTCTTTCCAGAACTTTCTAACACGAAGCGCCATGGCCCCTGTGACGGACCATCTGCGCGCCTCCCTTTCCTGCTGTGATAGACCAGGGGATGCTTATCCCTGTAGGAGGATGTCTGCCTGCGCAGAGGGCTACTTCTCGGAGAGAGATCCTCCGAACCGGGATTAGACCCCGAGGGAACCGCCACTTTTAAAGCCACGGGTGCCTATCGCTGACTCAGACATTCACAGGCCTGAGAAGTGACGTTAAGGGTGACGCTGCCGCGACAGAGCCCCACGCGCCGCACTCTCTGCTCTGGCAGCCCGTGGGTTTGGACGTGCCGTCTGCGGACAATTGATTGCCTATTTCGAAACAGGATCAATACTCCGGGAGCCCCAGCGTAATGAGATGCCGAGGGTCCTGGACTCATGAACGAACCCATCCGTTAGGCCAGGACGCTAGGAACAGGGGAAGTGAAAATGGCCCCAAGGAATCTTGATATTGAAACACGGATTAGGGCATTGGGGGGGGGGGGTGCTTTTTATCTTTATCTACATTTTCCATATCCCATGACTGGGGAGCTGGTGGGAACTGAGTACAGGCCCGTCCGCTTTAGAGTAAATGTTTTTCCACACCCTCCCACGCGGACCCCACAACCCTCGTAACCCAAAATCTAGTTCAAGACTGACCATTGCATGCCCACCACGCTCCAGAAAGTGTGCGAGGCGCTGGGGACGTGGCGGTACGGGGACATGGTCATCTTCAAGGAGCTGTCCTCCGGAGTCTCCATCACTGGTTCAAATGCCCGCTCTGCCCTTTGCGGGGCCTCTCTGGGTGTGACCTTCCTCACCCCAGTCACTTAAGGGGGGATTATCTCCTTCTTTTCACGGATGGGGAAACTGAGAGAGAGCAAGACTAGGTAACGTGTGTCCAAGGCGACAGGGGGGAGGAGGTGTGAAGCTGGTGAGCTTTGTCATCATGGCTCTTTACGAAAAGGCAGGAGTGAGTCTTTGAAAGTAATTTGGAGAAGCTGCTTAAAAGGCTTTGTGCGCTGATCCCAGCTTGTTTCATTTGTCAAGTCTTATCTGTTGCAGCTGTAGAACGTTCTGCTCATTCCGGTTCTCTCCTACCACTTTGCAAAATTGGTATCACTCATTCATTCATACTTCATTCATTCATTCTCTCATGCGCCTGCTCTCCCCAAACAGTGGTGTGCTAGAGCCGGCTCCCCTGGCTCCCAAGAGCTGATGGTCAGCACCTCTTACCAGCTCCTCAGCGACCTCCCATTGGTGCCTTGAAATCAGCCACAGTGGGAGCATTTACACCACAGGAATTGGCAAACACTATAAATCAGGTTGGGGTTTTTGTTTTGTTCTGTTTTGGTTTGTTCTTTCTGAGAGTCAGTCCCTAGCATTTACCATCTCATGGCCATGCCCCGCCAGGACGTGAGAGCAGCAACCTGCCCTTCATCTGCTCCCCTGGGGCCGACACCTGGATGGGCCACTGTGGGCAGGGGGAGCGGGCAGAGCTGGGCCTCTCTTCCGGTTCCCCCACCACCCAGGAAACCAGGGCAGCAGGTGGGGGGTGGGGAGTTCATTGGTACCAGGCTCTGTGAGTCTAAAGAGAGGCCCAGCTCTAGCTGGTTTTGCTCAGTGGATAGAGCATCGGCCTGTGGACCAAAGGGTTCTGGGTTCGATTCTGGTCAAGGGCATGTACCTTGGTTGCAGGGTCCTTCCCGGCCCAGGCCCTGGTCAGGGTTCTTGCAGGAGGCAACGAATTGATGTGTGTTTCTCTCACATGGATGTTTCTTTCTGCCTTTCCCTCTCTCTTCCACTCTCCCTAAAAACCAATGGGAAAATATCCTCGGGTGAGGATTAACAACAACAGCAACAAAAAACAAAGAGAGGCCCAGCTCTGGGGTTTTAATGAGCAGGAAGTCGGCCTCAGTGGCTTCACACACATCCTAGCAGACCTCGTTCCAACTCCATGCATGGATGAGTGGCTGTGATATTATGTTTATAATTAGAAATGCTATTTCTTAGTCATCCCCTGCTCCTGGCGGAATTTCCTGAGAGTGATGAGGGTGTGTTTTGTTATGTTAATGAGATGATTTTCAGAAAGCCTCAAGGTCACCTAAGCGTGGGGGCAGGTGGCCAGGGTCCCCCCAGAGCTCCAGAGTTCAGTGGCCAAAAGGACGGGGCTCGGAGAATGCCCAGGTGGGTAAACCAGGGTGCATCCAGGCGCCGCCAGGGGGGCACCCCAAGCTCCCCAGGGACTGAGCTGCTGTGCTCAGCACCCTCTGGAGCTCGCCCTACGTCCCTCTTCCGTCCCCTCCATAACCAACCGGTAAAAGTCAGCAGCTGTTTCTCTGGGTTCCCCCAGCCCCCAGTAACGTACTCGGACATGGAGCGGCCTTAGGACCTCGAATTTGTAGCCCGTTCGAAGCGAAGGTGACAACCTGGACTTGTGGTGTCCAAAGAGGGGCGGTCTGGGCCTGAGCCCTTACCGCTGGGGCTGGCGCTAGCTCCAGGCAGGCGGTGCCAGGGCTGAGTTAAACTGTGGGACACGGGGTCAGTGTCCACTGAGAACTGGAGAATTGCGTGGTGTTGGAAAACACACCCATTGGAACAGGCTTCCCTGGCACAGGTGGTGAGCCTCCTGTGAGAGGACGTAGCCAAGAAGAGCTTGGGAATATCCATTCCAGGGGCCGAGGGCGGGGAGTTCCGGAGTTGACAAGGACCAGAAACCTCACCAGCTCAGAAGACATCGGGGGAGAAGAGAAATATTAGAGAAATAGGAACCTTCTTTCAAGTGCAGTGAGGAGGCGCGCACAAAATGTGAGCAGCTTGGGAGCGGGGACTCCGGCTTATTTCCCAGGGACACCAGCACAGCTTCTTGCCTAGCTCCAGCACGTAGAAGGTTCTAGATGAATTGTGGGGTGAGGTGGAGAGAGCATGGTGGGAGGCCTGGGAGCTGTCCCTGCTCAGGCGGATCGGAGCTGGGTGGTTACCGTGGTGTCGCTTTCTCTCCCAGGGTCTGTTTCCTCAGCCAATTATCCGAGGACTCCTTTGGGGTGACTTCCCGGGAATAACGAGTGTTCTAATTGAAACGCTGACCCACACCGGCCTGTGTGCAGCATGCTGCATGTCGTAAGCAGGCAGCCCTGGAAATGGAAAAATCAGTGGCCAGATGGAGCACTGAGTCGGTTCCTACATTCTGAAGGCGTTTGTTTGGGGAAAAAATCATGAATTTTGCATTTGGTCCCTCTACCTGCAAAAGCGTGGACTTTTCCCCGAGGACATAAGTTGGAGGGAGGCTGGGTTCAGTCAGCATCATGTTACGCTGAGCCGGCTGCTCGGCACAGCTCTGCTCAGCAGCCTTTGCTCCTCTGCCTGGCGGCTCACCTGCTCCTCCGCGGGCCCTGGAGGCTGATGGGTCAGGATTAAAATCCCAGCGGCACCACTCACGGCGGTGGGACCTGGGAGGAATTTATCCCTCAGCCCCCGGGACAGCGATGAACATGCAGCATGGGGAGCTGTGAGGATTCGGTGTGGAGACTCTGGTCAAGGGTTCAGGGCGGTGGCCGACACACAGTAGGTATGGCCCAGGATTGCCCGACACACAGTAGGTGTGGCCCCGGATTGCCTGACACACAGTAGGTGTGGCCCAGGATTGCTGTCCTTGTAACTCTTGGCTTATCAGGTTTTGCCCCTGCTGGCCCTCCCACTTGGAGCCCTGGGTGCTCTGGGCCCTGCCCCATCTCCCAAACTCCCCTCTCAAGATCCTGATTGCTGGTCCCTCAGTCCCGTCCCGAAAGCTCCTGAGAGCCGGTGCATTTCCCGAGCGCTCCGCCCAGTGTCCAGCCGGCCCCCGGAGCAGGCACCTGCTTACCTGGCCAGCTGGCCTCCCACTCAGATGAGGACATGTGAACAGGGGAGCTGCCTGTGGCCCGGGAACTGCTTCTGATGAAGAGTCAGTGGAACAGAAGCTCCAACACCGAGCAGAGAGCAACCCCAAGGGAGAACCAATGAGCATGCCTGCCAGTGCCAGGCGCACTGCCATCAATGGCTCGCTCATTCGTTCCACCCCTGCACACCTAATGCCGCTGATGTGACCAAGGCAAGGGTGCCCAGTGCATAAGGCTTCATGTGGCTGCTGTGTGAAGTGCAATGTCAAGAGATGGGCTGGGAGCCATGGGCAGGGCTAGACGTCACGGGCTCCCGGAAGTCTTGCCAAGGAGCATGGCTCTGTCCTAAGGGCAGAGAGAGATGGAGAGTGGAAACAGGCAGTGGCGTAATCCGCTTTCTAGTGATTCTGGCTGCTGTGTGCAGGGTGGGTTGGCAGGGGCCGGCCTAGGAGCAGGAAGCCTGGCCAGGAAGCAGTCCCAGGGGTCCCGGTAAGAGACGGTGCTGGTCTGGGCTGGCGGAAGGCCATGCAGGGGAGACCGGAGACAGAGCAGAGAACGCCAGTTCTATTCTCTCCGGGCGTTTTTAATCTGTGAAGTAGGTCAGGTCAGCCCTGCTTTGGTTTACAGATAAACGTGAGAGAAAGGGTGGTGACAAAGCAGTCCCCAAGTTCGACCTCCCCATCTCCTCCATGCATCCCGGCCGAGGGCTGATGACCTTGCGGTACATGAATGGTGTCAAGGACAGTCCCGTCTGCGTTGGCACCTCCTGCCAGTCAGAGCACATTCTCTCACCCGGGGCGCTTGTCTTCACAAAGGTCTGGGCCTGAGGAAGGCATGGACTGGTGTCCCAGTTTTTGCCCTAATTTCCTGATCCCCTAGGGTTCCCCTCCCCCCATGATGCGGTGGCCTCCCTGCCTGGGATCTCCGCCATTCTCCGCTCAGACATCTGCTTCCCCCGCTGGACTATGGAGGGAGGCTGCGGGCTGAGGCCTGTGGATGCCTGCCGTGGTTTCAGACAATCCTCAGTTCACAGGGCCCCTGGTTCCATGTTCCCCCCATGCAGAAGGCCTCCCTGATGTCCCCGCATCTGCAGGCACTGAGCTCACGGTTGTCTCCCGTGAGTCGTCCTGTTGTCTCCGTAGGTGTCCTTCATGCTTCTTTCCCTGACGCTCCGCAGCCACTGCTGTTTATGGGAAGCCTGCACCTTCTGTCTGCAGTACAGCTTGCCTGTCTGTTTCACTCCCTCAACTGTGAGGCCCTCGAGAACAAAATGCCTGTGTTTTATTCATCTCAACATTTCCTATAGCCCTGAACACAGTGCCTGGCACAGAGTAGCTTATTGACAAAGAGCAAATGAGTGAATGAGTGAACAAATGAATGAATGAACAAGTGAGTGAGTGAATGGTGAGTGAATGACTAGCTCCCATTGGTAGGAAGTTCTTTACACTCGGCGGGGACCTGCTTCCGGCTAACCACCAGTTTCTGACCTGAGGCCCACTCACTGACCACACAAGTGATCACACTCTCCTCTTGCTCATGGTGGCTTCTCACATGGTGGAGCCACGTGGTCTACTTCTGCTCTTCAGACATCCCAGCCTGCTCCTGCCACGCTTGTCCCCACCTTAAGCTCTTTGCACGTCTGTTCTTCTGCCCAGGACACTTGACTCCCATTTCTTTCCATGGCTGGATGTTTCCCCTTGTCATTTGGATCTTAGCTCAAATATCACTGCCTCAGAAAGGTCATTTTTAACCACTCAGTCTAGAGTAACCTCCCCCTGCCCCTTCACCTCTTTACCTGTCTCCACTGAATCCTGGGTGATTGCTTCATATCTGTCTTCCAGTTCACTAAATCGCTCTTCAGCTGTGTCTAGTCTACTGTTTATCTTGCCCATTGAGGTCTTATATCAGTTACTCTGTTTTTAATTTGTAGGATATAGGTGAATATTGTAACTACTTTTATCTTAAAGTCTTTCTTAGAATCCCTGTTACACGTAATCTCCCCACAGTGATTCTTCTTATTTGTTGTATCTGCTAGCCATCTCTCAGGAGTTGAATAGATTTGTGTTGTTATAATTTTTAAAATGTGACTTCATCAGGAATTATCATCTGTGCATTATAACGCCCCTGGGTTATAGAGGTGAGCCTATGGTATTCATTAATCCTGGAAGAGTTGTTACATTAATTTCTTGATGAATGCAAAGTTGACACAAGGATTTGAGCACCAACTTTGCTTATGATGTATGAAAGGATTGTGATTTTCTGTGGTTGGTCTCTCTCACCTGATTCTAGTAAAACACACTTTCATTTTCTGCTTTGTCCTCAGACTGAAGCATCACCCAATGCAGCAGCCCCCAGATGCCAGGTACTCAGTGCATGAGTTTAATGCATTAGAATTGCCCAGATTAATGTGTGCGATTGAATGCATTGAAAACACAGATTTCTGGATACTGATTCCATACATCCAGTACTAAGTCCAGGAATCCGAATTCTTAAGCTCTCCAAGAGATTCTGGTGGAGAGAGAAGTTTGGGTACCGATGGTCCCATAAGCGTTGAGTATTGGAAGTGGATTTATTTTTGTCTTGTTTATTTCCTTCAAATAAAAAGGAGGGAAAGCAGCTTTCAAAATGTATGTACAGTCGGCGTTGGTGGTATAGTGGTGAGCATAGCTGCCTTCCAAAATGTATGTACAGACAGTCCTCGGGTTACGTCGACTCAACGTAAGACGTTTCGTGGTTACGTCGCCATCTCCCATTTATTTATAAAAAAAAAGGTTCCGTCATTTCGACGTCTGTACATATGTGCTTTATGTTTTTTTATTATTTATTTACCACAAGCAAAGGTCAGGAATTGTTATCTTTCTTTTAATTTTGTTTACCGTTTCACTCCATTACTGCTGTGTGTGTGCTCCATGTGAGTGACGTAGGTGCTCATGTAGGTGGGTTCCGACTTACGGCGAAAATCGTGTTACGTCGTAGGAACGGACCTCCCACATAACCCCAGGACCTACTGTAATACAGTCTTAAAAGCAGACTTAAAAACACCTACGCAGACAACATGCGATCTGACTTCACACCACTGTCGGGCCTCCTCACCAACAGCTCATCGTGGATGTGGCCATGAGCTGTGAGTGAGCCGTCACCACCCAGCTCTGAGGACCCCTCAGGGAAGTCAGTTATTGGGCCAGCAGTGCAGCTGAGAAGGGTGGCTGCTGCCTGACAGGTTCAGTGTTTCCGGGCCCTTCTGCAAACGGACCACCCAATACATGTACGGCTCTGGCTGCATCCCGAAGGCTCCTCCTGGCACACCGGTCTGCTTGGCCGAGCCCCTCCCTGCTCACGTTCTCGCAAACCTCCCGGCTTCTGCCCCAGCTGCTCCCTCTGCCCCATCACTCCTTTTCCTCTCCAAGACTCCGTCCAAATGGCACCGTCTCCAGGCAGTCTTCCTCCGGCGCCTCCCTCATCGCCTTCATTAACTGAGCCCTTACCATATCCCCGCACTGCACTGGCCCCCCAACTTCCCTCCAGCCCAGCATCTACCACACTGCACCTTCCCAGCCTCACGCTGCCCCTCGCTCCCCCCACACTGGCTTCTTACGCTCCCGCCCCCTCATAGAGAGGGTGTTGTCCATGAATCCCCAACTACGATTCTTTGCTGAGAGCACAGATGGTGAATTGTGCACAGGTATCGTGGCTTCAGGCCGCCACCTTTAGAGATGAAAGTGGGCCTCCCAGCACCTCAAAGGCTTGTGCGTTCATTCCGATGGCTTATGTAGACGCCACATGGTGGGTACGTCCCCTTTAAGAACTTCTGTGGTTGCAGGAAAGGAGACAGCTCAGATTCGAGCACATCAAGCTGGGAGATCCCCACACCCTCCTCACTGACCAGCGGAGCAGAGGTGGCCCCGGGGCTTGCGATCCCGTCCGCGGAGCTGAGCCACCAGCCAGACCACCATCTTCCCATTTCAAGTCATTCCTGGGAGTGAGCATCTCTGACACCAGCCAGGCGACCAGAGCTGTGACTGTTGACCATCGGGAGCCATGTGCACTGGCAAGGGTGGTGGCAGGAACCTGGGGCTGGGGTCCCACGGCCTGGCTGGCACTGCCACGCCTGAGCTGTGTCACCAACACAAACGCCTCACCACCTTGAAATTCCACATCATCTGTGTGAGGCTTCTAACGCCTGCTCACCACACCACAGTGTCATTGTGACGAACAAATGAGCCAGTGGCTGCGAAAGTGCCCCGGACACGGTGAGGCCCTCCCAAGGGTCAGGGCCATTGCTGCGTAGTCCCCCTCGTGGCTCAGAGGTCACTGCTGTGTAGTGCGAGTCCCTCTCATGGTCCAGAGGTCACTGCTGTGTAGCGTGAGTCCCTCTCGTGGCTCAGAGGTCACTGCTGTGTAGCGTGAGTCCCTCTCATGGTTCAGAGGTCACTGCTGTGTAGTGTGAGTCCCTCTCATGGCTCAGAGGTCACCGCTGTGTAGCGTGAGTCCCTCTCGTGGCTCAGAGGTCACTGATGTGTAGTGTGAGTCCCTCTCGTGGCTCAGAGGTCACTGCTGTGTAGTGTGAGTCCCTCTCGTGGTTCAGAGGTCACTGCTGTGTAGTGTGAGTCCCTCTCGTGGCTCAGAGGTCACCGCTGTGTAGCGTGAGTCCCTCTCGTGGCTCAGAGGTCACTGATGTGTAGTGTGAGTCCCTCTCGTGGTTCAGAGGTCACTGCTGTGTAGTGTGAGTCCTGCTAGTGGCTCAGAGGTCACTGCTGTGTAGTGTGAGTCCTGCTAGTGGCTCAGAGGTCACTGCTGTGTAGTGTGAGTCCCTCTGGTGGCTCAGAGGTCACTGCTGTGTAGTGTGAGTCCCTCTGGTGGCTCAGGGGTCACTGCTGTGTAGTGTGAGTCCCTCTTGTGGCTCAGAGGTCACTGCTGTGTAGTGTGAGTCCCTCTCGCTGCTCAGGAGCACGCACTGCCAGGGTGGCCATCATGCAGTCCTAGCAGCGCCCCCAAGGGAAAGGCGGGGTGCAGCGGGATATGGTTTTGACAAGTCTTGGCCGTCACCTGAAGTCACAGCGCGGTCTGCCCCCGGACGGCGTTCAGATTCCCCATCCACAGCCGCACACAGCGGCCCTCGGGCCACATCGGGTCATCACATGTCTTGTTTGCTTACGTTCCTTTAAAATTGTGGTAAAATACACATAACGTCAAGCCTACGGTCCCAACCATGTTTGAACGCCAGGTCAGCGGCATTAAGTGCATTCACTGCTGTGCAGCCGTCACCACCATCAGCTCCAGCACTTCATCTGGCAAAACCGAAACTCAGTCCCCACTGACCTCTAACTCCCCTTCCCGGCCCTGACCCCTGACCCCTGACCCCTGACCCCTGACCCCCTTCCACTTTCTCTGTGACTCGGACTGTTCCGGGGACGCATGTGTGTGGAGTCAGGCGGTTTCCATCACTTTGTGGCGCTTCTCACTGAGCACAGGGCCCCCCAGGCTCCTCCCGGCAGGAGCAGGTGTCAGACTCCCTCCTGGTGAAGGCTGCGTGGTGCTCCCCGTGTGGGCATGTCCCCCACATGTTGTTATCCCTCCACCTGCTGCTTCCCTCCCTGGGCTCCTGTGAATGACGCTGCGATGACGAGGGGTGCACGCGCCTGCGCTGTAGGTTGATACTGGAATTAGCAAGTGACATGCAGACACCAAGCGATTGCTCATAAAATTCTGGATTTCTGGCTTCTCTTGGAAAAGGAGTGGATCTGGCAACCCGGGGTGTCTATTCTCACGGCCACACTCGGAGCTGAAGGAGGCAGCCCACCCTCTCCCTCGAGGGGCGCACCCGGCCTGGTGGGCCTGTCTTCTCCGCTCACCCTCTGACCTGCCGGGTCAGCACCCTCACGTCATGGGGGGACACATGAGGCTCAGAGAGACGCAGGACCTGGGCCCGAAGTCTCGGGGAGGGGCGGTGAGCTGACCACCGTGGGCCAGGCAGGGCCTGCACTGGGTTCTCGGCCATACCTGTCCTTAGCCCTGCGCAGCCCAAGTTTCCTCTTTCAGGGGAAAACTTTCAGAGGAAGATGGGAGAGAAGGTCCCGCCTCCGGCAACCTCACCGGCTTATTGTGGAGACGGGAGAGGAGGATGCAGGGCCCTGACCCCGCCCACCCAGCTCTGTCTGCCCCCTGCCCGGTCCAGAGTCCCTGAGGGAGGCCCCTGAGCCACTGGGGGCCAGGGCGGCACCCCCGGGGGGCAGGCCATCCCACTGCCCACGGAGACCTCAGAGGCAGGGTGGCCGCGGCCGAGCTTGAGGCTGTGCTCCAGGCTTAGATGCGATGGGCACGTGAATGCAAACGCTTACATTTGGCAGCAACATACAGGATGTGACTGTTGCGTGATCGGAAGCTGAGAGACCACCTGGAGCGGGAGAAAGCGGTCAGGGCGTGAACCGGAAGCCCGGGCTGGAGCTGAGCGGTGCCTCAGCTCCGAGGTCATGGGGAAGTCACGTCCCCTCCTCAGCGAACCCCCTTGGTGAATGGGGTGAACACGTACCTGCCTCAGCACCTGCTGAGAGCCTTCATGGACACGCCGGATGGGAAAGCACTGGGCAGAGGTCAGTGTGTGCGCACGCCTGGTCCATGTCCCTGACTCAGTGTGTGTCTGGTATGTGCCTACTGTGCGCCATCATGAGCAATGAGGGAGGTCTGTTATGGCAGTTTGGAAAAAGTCCCCAGGCTAAGGAAGGAAAGCTTGCCTGTCAGATGGTTATTCTGCACACTCGTCGATTATGATTAGCAACAGCCAGCGAGTTGGCATGGCAACGCTTCCCTGCGAATCGCTAGGTGGTGTTCTTAAAATAGGCCCACCAGAGGGTGGCGGCCGTGGAGAGCGCCCGGCGATCGGTCTGCCGGCTCCACAGACCAAGGTGCCTGTGCCGCCACCCGTGTGCGCGGTGCTCCTGCCCCTGCCCCTGCCCTCGCCAAGCCGGCCGACGGTGCGGTCATTAAGACGACAGACCCTCCTGGCCAGCAGGACTCAGTGGTTGAGCATCAACCTATGAACCAGGTCACAGTTCAATTCCTGCTCAGGGCACGTGCCCAGGCTGTGGGCTTGTTCCCCAGTGGGGGGCATGCGGGAGACAGCCAGCCCATCAGTGATTCTCTCTTGTCATCGATGTTTCTGTCTCTCTCTCCCTCTCCCTCTCCCTTCCTCTCTGAAATCAATAAGAATATATTTTTAAAAAGATGACAGATTCCGGAGTGTCTGTTGTGAGAGCCGGAGCTTTATCGGTACGAACACCGCCTTCCCGTTTCACAGAGGGGAAGGGAGCCCGCGGAGGCTCAGCGGCACAGGCACCGGCAGGGTCCCTCCACGGCAGCTGGGACTGAACCCGGCTGTCCGTGGCCGAGGGTGCCTGCTCCACAAGTGCTCTTCTGATCTGGAATTCCAGAGCTGGGTCTTATGCAACCCATTCTCTAAGGGGCATCGCTGGGCAACAGGAAGTAAATCAAGGAGCTCTTTCCACGCCACATTCCTGCCTGGGGGGCCCCGAGTCCCGGATATCCCGGAGCCTCACTAGGTCTCGGTGCGGCTGGGACGAAGGTGGTTGCAGCCGCCCCGACCCCAGCTTTCCGATGTGAAATCCAAGCAGACACGCTCAGCCAACGTTTCTGAATCACTTGGCGATGCGATTACAGTGGGAATTACTCACCCATCGTTGCAAAGAAGCGGGAATCCAAATCCTTTAGAAGGGGAGTTCCTTCCTTCCTATTGGTGTTACTCAGCAATTTATTGATTAAACTTCATAAAACTGAGGTGGGGGTGGGGCAGCCTTATACCTTCGGGCTGGTAAGTTCCTTTCAAGAGAGTCACAGCTCGTGACGGATCCCAGGCTGGAATTCCGGGACGGGGAACTTTGTGAGAAGTCGAGCAACCCCTGAGAGCAGGCGCTAGACGTCTCTCACATGTTTAACACACTCGGCGGCTTTCTCTCTTCAGACAGGGCCTTGCAGGGGAGGAGGTGGGGCTCGGGGGGTGGGGGGGGCGGGTGTCACATGAGCTCCATTTGTAGGGTGCACATTGCACTCCGCCCACACTGGTGATTCTTCACCCTGGTTGCACGTTGGACTCATCTGCAGAGCTTTTTAATATGTTTTTATTGATTTCAGAGAGGAAGGGAGTGGGGGAGAGAGATAGTAACGTCAGTGTTGAGAGAGCATCATTGATCGGCTGCCTCCCACACGCCTCCTGCTGGGGATCGAGCCCAAAACCTGGGTGTGTGTCCCGACCAGGAATTGAACCACGACCTCCTGGTTCATAGGTCGACCACTGAGCCACACCGGCCAGGCTGCAGAGGTTTATAAAAAACCAACCCCAGGCCCTGCTCCAGGCCCCTTAAATCAGATTGCCTTGGGAGGGGGCAGGCTGGGGTCTTTGAAAGTCCCACAGTGATTCAAACGGGCATCCAGGGGCGAACCCTCAGGCTCTGGCCTCACGGTCCCTCCCAGCTCGCCCGTCTCTCCCACGTGAGACGCGTATCTATGTGTTTCTCATGGAGGAAGAAATGTGTGCTCAGCGTTGACAGAAGGAGACTGCTCACATTTGGAACATTTGGGACCAGAGGCGGCTCTGTAACCTCCCCTTCAGAGGCCCTTGAAGCAGCCAATGGCCCTTATGAGAGTTAAATGCAGGACCGCTGCGCTGTGGCGGGACCGGGGTGCCAGGCTCCTAGTGGCCGACCTCGGCACAACGACACGCAGGCTCAGACGGTACGGTTGGTGGCGTAAAGGCACACCGAGGGGCTCTGCACACCGAGGTGGCCTGCATCCTCGTGTTTTAGAGGCCGATGTGCTCAGTGCACCGTGGCACATACGGTGACCAGTGCGTGAGCACATGGCGATTTCTATTCGGCCTTTGTCCCGATGGCCAGCTGGACTCCCACCTGGCCTTGACACAAACGCTTCGGGGATTTTCTGGCGTCTCCGGAGGCGGAGAAGGAAGGAGAAGCCCTGGGGCTGTTCCTGTATTAGAACTCCTTCCTGTTTTATGGGGATTTCTAGAAAAAGGTAGCGTGGGCCTTGGACCTAAAGCTGCTTTTAAGAAGCCGGTAGGCTCAGGGTGGAAGGACTGGGCTTTCCTGTTCCGTCTGATTTTCCCAGATTCCTGCTCTGGTCTTAGAAGCGTGGCTCCAGGTCTGATGCCTGCATTCTTGGCCTGAATGCAGGACGCAGAGTCCTGGGGAGACTGATGCGAGAAGTGGAGTTTGCTTCGGCTCCACCTTCAGGCTAGGCCAGAGGGACACGGACAGGCCCTTTGCATGATCGTAGAATAAGGGGAGAGAAAGACCAATGAATGGAATTGCCAAAAATGGCTGGAAACTTGATAGCCACTCGGTATCAACATGTTCTTTCCCAAGTAAAGTGGTATGATAGATACCATGTTTGTAAATGCGCCGCTGACAGCGATGGGGCTGTACCCACCTACAAGGCACTGTTATAACTGTGTTAGACTCCCCACTGGGACCAGGGCAAGGTCTGCCTCTCACAGGGACTGGAGGGTGAGTGATGGGCCAGATGCACAGGGTTGACCTATGACTGCACCCGGGCCTCCTGCCGCCTCACTGTCCTCCATGGCACCAGGGAAGGCGTGAGCCTGAAGGAGACAGCCATGTTCCCTAAAGTGCCCGGCACACAGCAGTGCTGTGACGTGGGGGACCTCCCCTCCCCCCTGAGAACGCCCAGATGTGTTTCAGTGCGATGGCAGGGCCTGGGCGGGGTGACTAGGGACGATCCCCCAAAGTTCAGGTTTACACAGCCAACTGCTGATGGTGCGGCCGGGAAGGGACTTGGGGTCACTGGCCAAGGGGGTGGGCGGGGCTTGCAAGTTCACGTGGGCAGGACCGCCTGGTCTCCTCACTCTTCCAGGCTGCACCCCGGGCAGGGGTCCCATGAAAGCCGTGAGCACAGACGTCAGCGTGGAAATCGTGCGGTGACGCGACACCTTGCAGTTGCGTGAATCTAATAGGACTCCTACGTGACCTAGACACAAGGGTCAGGATGTTCCAGTCTGAGTTCTGCCCCGTGGTCGGCAAGCTGAGCGGACCCCTTCCCTTTGGAGGTTCAGCTGCCCGACGCCCCCTCAGCGTGACGGGAAATGAGGAGCCATCTGTCCTTGGAGAGGCTCATCGGATCCCTGACCAGTGCTCACTGCGCTTACACTCCTCCCGGGGTTTCAGGATTCACAGTGACAGCCCAGCCTCCTGTAAAAGAGGCGGAAACTTGCTCTTGTTACCAAGATGTATTTTTCTCCATTCTTGTTAAATGTATCATTCGTGTAGTTTGGGACATTAAAACGTCTGCTTTTTCACAAAGGTTTTTTTCTCTTTTGAAAGTGTAACTTATGAACGGTGCGTTACAAAGTGCTGCGGACCCGCACGGATCCAAGAGTCTCGGCTTTTGTGGGGATAAATGACTTTCTCGGGCGCCCGGTCCACTCGGCACAGAGAGCAGGGATTTCCTCAGGGATCCATTTCCTGCCTGGGTCCGTTTACTATTGTTGCTGGAACAAAGCGCCATGAGCTGGAGGCTTAAGACAGCACATGATTTATGACTTCCCCGTTCGGAGAATAGACGCCCAAACGGGGTGTCCCTGGGCGGAAATCGCCGTGTTGGCAGGGCCGGGGCGCTCCTCCCGGAGACCCCCGGGGAGAGCTTGCTTCTGGAGCTGCTGCTTCCTGGGCTCTCGCTCCCCTCCTCCGTCCTCACAGCACAGCTCCTTCCGGTCCCTCGCTGATCTGGGGTCATGTTGCCCTGGACACTGAGCCTCCTGCCTCCCTCCTTCACCTGTGAGGACCCTCGTGATGACATCGGGCCACCCGGTGAGCCCAGGTAACCTCCCTGCTCCAGGCCCTGCTCTTATGACACCTGCAAGTCCCCTTTGGCGTGAGAGGCATCCTGTGCACAGGCTCGGGGATTAGGACTGGACGCCAGGGCAGGGGCATCACTCTGCCCCCCACAGCCCCTAGGGAGCTGACTCGGGGGCAGCAAAACACACACACACAGACCTTTTACCACCAAGCAGGCCCGGACCTGAGCTGCGCCTCTGCCACTGGCCGGCCCTGCAGCTCAGCAGTTCGGGTAACTCCTCTGACTCTCTCCCATCCAAAACGAGCGCAGTAGGCCCTTCCTCACCTCACAGGTTTGCTGAGAGGATTATACACCCACAATAGAGCACAGTTCCCTTCCCCTGCTTTTGGGAAACTTCCTTTTTACAGCTGATATTTGTTGTTATTGTTGTGTGTGTGTGTGTGTATGTGTGTGTGTGTGTGTGTGTGTGTTTTAATATATTTTTATTATTGACTTCAGAGAGGAAAGGAGAGGGAGAGAGAGAGAGAAACATCAATGATGAGAGAGAATCATGGATCGGCTGCCTTCTGCACACCCCACACTGGGGACTGAGCCCACAACCCGGGCATGTGCCCTGGCCAGGATTCAAACCGTGAGCCATACTGGCCGAGCACAACTGGTGTTTTTAAAAAAATATTTCTCTGTTGTTCCCCCCCAAAATAGGCCGTGATGGAGAAGAGGCATCGGAGCTGAGTGGCCCCCAGGTCCGCTCCCACTGCCGCCCGACACAGCCCTCCCTTCCGTGCTTCGCCCTGGAAGGCCCCAGGCGGACGGGTGAGCTCTCGCTTGTCCTTCACCAAGTGTCCTGGTTGGAGTCACACATGAGCACTCCCTCCCTGGAGGACCGGGCGCAGCGGCTGGGGGCCGGGTGGGGAAGGTCACCGCCACCCTCTGGACCGAGTGGGGTTCGCTCAGGTTTCCTGGGCTCTCCCTCTGTTGGCCTCGGCCAAGGCTGCCCCCTTGGCCTCCCCGTGCTCCAGCCTGGAAACGGAGGTGGCACTGCCTGCCCCCGGGGCTGCTGAAGGCAGGACGTGATGTGTAGAAAGAAACCGCGTGTGCAAAGACCCTTATGCGTGGCAGGCACTCGAACCAAGTCAGATCCCCTCCTGCCTGAAGAAGATGAGGCATGAGGAAGCCTGAGAGCCGGTGGGCACCCCCAGTGCTGGACGAATGTGGAAGCATTGTCCAAGGTTGCATGGAGAGCAGGATTCCAACTCAACAACCTTGTCCATTCCTTTATCGCCCTTCTCCCAGCGGGACCCCTTCTGCTAGGCTCCTGGGGGGGGTGGTGGTGGTGGGTGGAGGGGCTAAAGGAGACCGGTAAGGCGCAGACACTGGGACCACTCTACTGTTTTAACCCTTAAGGGGCACCACTTGCCAGCTGTGACCCTCGGTGAATGACTTCTCTCTCTGAGCCTCAGTTTTCCCCACTCACTGCCCAGACCAGCCTGCTCCTGGGCGAAATAACAGTAAGGGCAGCGGGAGGGGTGTCCCTGAGGCCATGGAGCCCACACCCCCAGTCTTCAGCCCATAGGCCCAATCACAAGAAGAATCATGTGAATCCTGCTGTCTGTCTGGGACTCCCAGGGGCTGTAGGACTGGCTGGTGCTGAAGGGACAGCTCCCAGCATGGGGAGGGGCGCTGGGGTGGGCGCACAGAGCCTGGAGGCACTGAGGGTGTTGGCCCTGGTCCCCACCAGCCGCTATGCTGTGCGTCTGGACTTGCTGCAGAAGGGTTTGGCATTGGCGATTCCGCCGGTCCAGAAAGAGCAGCTGGGACCCCTAGGTCCCCAGAGACCCGCAGGCCCCTCTGCCTGTAATCATCATGGAAAAATGAGGGACGGTGTCTAGGGGACACACACTGCTCCTGGCTTGAAGAGAGGGTGAGGGGAGCCCCAGCAGAGAGACCCTAAGCCCATGCTTCCACCTTGGCTCTACTCACAGGAAGCCCAGCACCCCCAGGCTGCATGTTCCTGGCTCAGCAAGGATAGGCTGGACTGGGGTCCTGAGAGGTGACCCCGAGAATGGAGAATATTTGTCTGGGCGACTGACAGGATTCTGTGTGTGTGTGTGTGTGTGTGTGTGTGTGTGTGTTTGAGATCTAACTCTTTGTCCATTTCTGGAGCATTTCTATTTAAGCTCTCGGCTTCCCTTCTATCTGTTGTGGATTTGTGTGTGTGTGTGGGGGGGGGGGGTGTCCTGTTGGGGTTTGTGTGGGTGGAGTCACCCTGTGAGTTTGTCTTTGGCATGAGGGTGTGAAAATCTCTTTGCTGCGTGGGTGTTGCAGGCGTGAGCATCATCTACGTGTGAGTCACTGGTTCTCAAGCAAGAGTGTATTTCTCTGTCTGAGTGAACGAGTCTTGTCTTGCTGTTCGTCCTACCTGGAACGTTATGTGGGTGTGTCTCCCTCCTTAGAATGTCTTCTCCTGGAGGGCCGGCCTCGGTTTACTTTGTGCATGGCTCTGTCCCCAGCACCAAAAAACGTGCCAGGTGCCAGGGTCATTCGCTGTGACTGCTGAGTAAATGTACTCGGTGTCCAACATGTATGCGTCTCTCCGATGGTGCAATCCATCTCGACGGGACGCTGTGCACGCACGGGGTTGGGTGACTGAGAATTTCTGGTCTGTGTGTAACAGGCTTGGAATATGTGCGAGCATGCATGTGTGTACAGAAGTGTCTATGATGTGTGTGACCGAGCCTGTGTGTGTCTGGGGAGACTGCGTGTCATCCACTCGTGTGTGCCAGCATGTCTGTGCATCTTTCTCTTGTTTGTATGGCCTTAATTGTCTGGTGTGCTAGTACCAACCTGTGTGTGACTCGTGTGTGTCTCTGTGTGTGTGTGTGTGTGTGTGTGTGTGTGTGATGCACGGGACCCCACCCTCGCTCTCTGGGCGCCCGCCCGAGCTCAGCCTGCGGGCGGGAGCGGGTGCAGGAGGGTACTGCAGTTCGGCCGCCCCTCGGCGCTGCGGCTCGGGTACGTCATCGTCCCTCCCCGCGCTCGCCGCGTCCCCGCCTCCCGGTCCTTTGTAGCCAGCGACGCGCCGCAGCCGGCCGCCCCGAGGCCCCGCCCCCGCCCCGCCCCGCCCCGCCTCGGGCCGCAGACGCGCCTGGGCCGCCGCGGGCCCGCACCCGACGCGGAGCGCGGCGCACAGCGGTGGTTAGGACCGCGGCGGGCGGGCGGCCTGGGGCCGGCATGGCGGACCGGCGGCGCGCGTGGAACACGGAGGACGACCTGCCCGTGTACCTGGCGCGGCCGGGCAGCGCGGCGCAGACCCCGCGCCAGAAGTACGGCGGCATGTTCGCCGCGGTGGAGGGCGCCTACGAGAACAAGACCATCGACTTCGACGCGTACAGCGTGGGCCGCCGCGGCTCGGCGCGCACGCCGCGCGGTGCGGGCCAGCTGGACGCCGTCGGCCTGCCGGGCCCCGGCGGCAGCGAGGACACGGCCAGCGACGTGAGCGAGCCCTCGGGCTCGGCCATCAGCTCTCCCGGCGAGCGCGACGAGCGGCCGCCGGCGCTGTGCATCCGCTGCCCTGCGCCCCGCGACCTGCCCCTCGGCCGGGACAATGGCCAGGTACCCTCGGGGCTCGCGTGGGCCGGACGGAGGGGGCGGGGCCTCGGGGGCCGCGGGGAGTGGGGTCGCCCGAGGGCAGTGCGGAGGCCTGAGTGCCGGGGCCGCCGCCGCCAGGTTGGGGAGAGCTGTGGAAGGCCCCTCCCCCACCCGTCCGGTGGGAGGTTCCGAGAGGTTGCGCGCCGGGTCAGGGTGGCCAGTATAGCCGGTGAGAGCCGGCTCCCACCCTCCTCTGCAGAAAGAGAGCAGGAGGTTCTGAGAGGGGAAGTAAGTTAGCTAAGCGGCCACATGGGCCCCTTGGGGTGCATCTAACCCAGGGACCCGCATTCTCCGCTGCAGGAGCAGGGCAGCTCCGTTCCGCATTCGTCCACGCATGCATTCGCTCACTCGTTAGGAATTTCAGAGCACCTGCTGTGTGCCGGCTCTGGGACAGGGTCAGGGACGTGGTCACACAGCTGGCAGCGGAGGGAAGCCTCGCCCCGGGGGGCTTTCCGCGGGAAGGGTTTGGTTAAAGATTTAGATGGGACGGGAAACGTCGCACCCCCAAGCGCAGGCATTCCCAGGGGCTGCTCCCGAGCCCCCCAGCACAGCCTGGGGTGCGGGCTTCAGTGTGCTGCACAGCAAGCTGGAGGCCGACTGGGGATCTGAACCCGAGCCCCTAGCTTCCTGGACTCGGAGCCCCCTCTCCCAAAGCGGGGGAGCACCGTGGAGAAGGAACGCCAGGCCTTGGCCCGAGGGCCCACCTCCCTTGAGCTGCAGGTCGCCAGGGAACCGGGGGAGATGGATGGATAAGGGCACAACTTATCCATCCATCTCCCAGGGACCCGCATTCTCCGCTGCAGGAGCAGGGCATATATGGGTCAGGGCCAGGTGTCTGGGAAATGTAAGTTGGAGCAGCAGCGGGCCGGCGACCTGTAGGCTTAGCCCGGGAAGTAGACGTCCGAGCACCGCTCAGCACCCCAGCCCCACCCCAGGCCAGATTGGGAAACAGATTCCTTGTGAGAATGAAGTAAGTAGTGACCATTCAAAGGCAGGTTGTTCGTTTTATCATCATCATCATCATCTTAATTCGCCCTTCCCTTAAATGCTCTGAGAGGCATAAAGCGAGCCAGCAGGAGTCAGAGCTTGACCAGGACAGAAATCTGGGTGGGCTTCCTGGAGGAATAGGGTAGGCAAGCTTTTGGCTGCTACCGCGCAATAGTGAGTCTCCTTCTGCCCCCCGCCCCCCACCCCTGCCTGCGACTGTGTCCCCATAAGTCGGGAACTCTCCATGGTTCTGAAGCCGGCGCCCCGTGAAGGGAAGGTGTACATTGAGGGGGTGTGAACGGGTGGGGGCGAGGGAAGGTGATAGTGAGAGCGTCCCATCTCCTTTTTTCTACTCCTTTTTCTCCCCCTGCCCACCTCGCTTCTCTGGAGGCCAACCTCACTTAGGATCCAGCCTTCCGAGCCCAAAAGGGAGGCTTTAGGGCTACAGACTGAGAAGCCGGGGTCAATACTGGGAAACCCTGGTTTCCAACCAGGGCCCTTCGCCCTCTTGAGCCTCAGCTGCTCCATATGGGAAGTGCGGGTGACATTTTCCTCCAGGCCCCCCTCCAAGCGCGCTGGAGTGCCCCGGAGGCCAGGGCACTTTGTGCCGGGCGGGGAGCTGGCAGGAAGCACATCCCTGGTGGAGCTGCGGTCAGTTTTACCTACAGCAGCATGGCCCCTGGGGCTCCGCCTGGGCCGGATCGCAGCCTGCTACCCACCCCCCCCCCCCCAACACACCCCTTCCTCTCTCCCCTTTCTCCACGGCTCCTCCGGGACAGGGGTCAGGACAAAAGGCGGCGCCTCCAGCCAGCTGAGGACTCTGGAGGCCCTGGAGGTTCCAGACTATGAGTCCAGGGGGCCTCCGGGTCTCCCTGGGGGCAACCTTTTACTTTCTGCGGATCGAGCGGCCACGGAGCTCCGTTCGGGCGGGCCTCCTTGCTCCTGCGCTTTGCAGGGGGTGCCAGCCCTCCCCCCCACCCATCAAGCTCTTCCCTGGGGAGGGAGGAGGGGTTTCTGCAGCGCAGGCGCAGCATTTTCCGAGGCCCAAGGCTGAGCTACTGCGGGGCTTTGTACCGGGGAAGTCTGCTTGGGAGCAGCTGTCTGTTTGGCCAATCTCTGGCCGGTGCCCCTCCCCCGATACACACGTGGTCTTGTCCCTGCCCAGGCTGAGCCCTGGGGACGCCCTCGTGCATGGGTCCAAGGATTTAACTAAGTGGGGAGAGAGAATGGAGGTGTGTGTGTAGGGGCGGGGGTGGGGGGGAGCGTGTCCTCACAGTGTCCCGTCATGGACAAGGCATCCACCCAGCTCAGGGCAGAGGCTGACTGGATGAGTGAGTGAGCTCAGCCGAGGTGTGCAGGAACCCGGCTCCCAGGTTCTGCTCTGCTGCAGCTCGTGTGCATCGCACCTGAGGTACTTGACCTCTGTAACCCTCAGTTCCCCACCTGCAGCGTGGGAAAGTGTGGCCTAGTGTTCCTGGAATGTGGAGCTACTTCTGTGCAGAGCTCCAACCCACCTCCATTCGAAGGCCTAGGCACCTCTGGCTCCTGTCCTGGACGGGAGGGGTAACGGTGAGGGCCTCAGCCCCAGCCTGCATGTGGGAGCTTCACCACGCCTCTGGGTGACAACTGGAAAGTAAAGGAGACGGGTCATTGTACAGCCCCCGCGGGCTGGGATTTTATAGGCAGAGAGCAGGTCAGCATTTTACTCTGTCCAGTGTTGTGGGGCCTGCTGGGGCTTTCTCCTTTCTCCTTCGTATCTTTTATTCCTCCCTTGTCATGAAGTCTATCCAGCTATGCCCTGGCCTCCTGCCTCCCTCCTTGGAGCAATTCTGAGTCCTGGGCTAATGTCCCCTCTCCCCTGGGAGTCAAGAGGTCCTGTTCCTCCTCCTGCCTCCCGTCTGTTCAGGAGGCTGTGGGGACCTTGGCGCCAATGGTCTGGCCCTGGAAACAGTCCCTGTCCAGTCGGCAAGACTGTGGTGGAGCCCTGATGGCCTGGCATTGACGCCTCAGCGGATGCAGGGGTGGAGCAGGGCAGCCATGAATTAGGACCCAGTCTCCTGGGTCCCTGCTGTCCCCTCTCCGAAGGCAGGAGGCCCCTGCTGAGGCCTCAGGCAGGCTGGTTCGGTGACGGGTGGCGAGGGTGATGGGAAGGAGCGTTACTGAGAAGCCTTGGGGATGAGTCTGGGAGGATGGGGAAGCTTTTGTCTCGAGCAGGCTATTCAGGGAGAGGGTACAGCTTGAAGAAAGGCTTGGAGTTGGAGATGGGAAAGTGCTGGGTCTATTCAGGGAATGGCTTGCGGACAAACGGGATCTGAGGGAGAGAGGCAGGAGGGGGCCGCCTCTGAGCCGGTTCTGGGGGCTTTGAAAGCTCCAGCCGCCTGGGCGGGTCCTGGGCACCGGCGCGCTCTCCCTCCCCCAAGCGGCTGTGACGGGGAGGCCACCGTTGCGCGCTGCGGCCCGGCTCTGCCTGCGCATCGCATCGCAAGGCCGTCTCCTGCTTTAAAAAGAACCCTGCACACCGGCCCTTGCCCATCGCGAGAGCGAGGCCGCCGGTGCGCACCGGGCGGGGGTCAGCCAGCCGGCGCGATTTGGGGGGCGGGGGCGGAGTGGGGAGATCGGAAGGGAAGCGCTTCCCGGTTCCTGCCCGAGGGGCGAATAGGGCTCGGCTCTGCCGCCGGGAGGAGCTGTGTGTCTGCCGCGCCCTCCTCCCGCCCGCCCGCGTCCTCCCTCCTCCTCCCGCCCCCTCGCGGCGCCGGGCGGTGCTGGCAGCCGGAGCGGCGGTGCGCAGGCCGGGAGCCGGGCAGCGGTGCGTCAGCGGGCGCGAGCTCCGAGTCTCTGCGTCCCTCCCGGGCTTTGTCACCGCGCCCACGGGGAGTGGGACCGAGAGAGAGCCCGACAGTGCGAAAGACAGCCCCCAGGTCCACCAGCGGGCCCAGGGCGCCACCGGGGCCATGTCTTACCAGGGCAAGAAGAGCATCCCGCACATCACGGTAAGCCGCCGCCCGCCCCTTTGTGCGGTGGGGGTGGTCACCGCCGGGTCGGGATCCGCCTGGGAAAGTAGGGGCGGCCCCGAGGGTTTCTGCGACACAGCGGTTGGGGCGGGGCGGGTCTCGCATTGCAGCCCCCTCCCCCCAGCCTCGGGGGACAATGGGTGGGGGAGCCCCCCCACTCGGCGGGCGGGGCGGGGCTGGAGGCTAGGCTTGGGTCCCCAGGCCTGCAGCCCCCGCCTCCCCAGGGGATGTGCCAGAGGCTGGCGTGGCCTGGGAGGAAGGATGCTGAGCTGAACAAAAGAGGGAGGGGCTCAGGGTCCGAACCTCCTCGCTTGGCCTGGAGCCCAGCCTCCCGCACCTGGGCCCGCACTGCCCAGCTCCTGCACCTCGCAGACGGGTTCCTTCTAGCACAGAGGAAGGAAAAAGATCCAGGGCCGCCAGCTCCGCTCCCAGACCGTGGGGTGGAAGTCTGCACCTAGAGACCGCGCCATGAAGGAGGGCCCCTTCCATTCCCCGCCGCACCGGCAGCACTGGGGGCTGTGGCCCTGGAAGGGTTACCGCGGGGGCGTGGGCGCTGAGCAGTCCCTGGGTCCCTGGGTCCCTGGGTGTGGCCGGAAACAAAGCATCCCACTTCTTTAAGCTTTGTCTCTGGGTGGGGTGCTGAGGGCTTTGCCCCATGGCCTGCCTGGTATCCGAGTGGAACCAGACCATTCCTGAGGGACGGGGGCCCTCGGGCCTGGGGTGGTGGGTGCGGGAGCAGCTGGGTGCTGGGAGAGGGGCCTCTGGGCGTGAGGAATGCTCCAGGGTGATGCCCGAGGTTTGCGGACGGGAGACCCAGCATCCTCAGGGATCCAAAATCCGGACTCAGGGATGACCCCAGGGACCCTGCAGGGGGCCGCCTTGGGAGGAGGAGGCAGCTGGCATCCCCACTCGCCCGCCTGCCCGGCATATTGCAGACCTTGTTTTATTGAATCTTCCCAATAAGTCCTTTGAGGGGAGCGTTGTGTGCCGGCCAGGATGCAGGTGGAGGGAGGTTGGGAGGGACCTGGGTCCCTGCTCCACCAGAACAGCCCTGCATCCTACCCAACGATGGGCTGAATCTTCCCCGAGAAATCCCCTCCGACGGGCCGGCTGCAGGTGTAGCCAGCGGACCTGTGCTGTGTTCCTGTACAGAGATGCAACTCCTGAGGGGGGGCCCCCCACTTCCCCACCCTGAATCCCTGCCCTGGGACCGGGAGGCACAGTGACCGATGCCTTCTCGGTGCTGTTGGCTAAGAATCTGTGGCAGGAGTGTGCTTGCTTCAGGCTGAGCCCAGTGGTAGGAAGGTCTGGGGTATTTGTTGAGCAGGTCCCTTTCTTGGGGCTTTCTAACCCTCCCCTCCAGGGGAACTGAGGCAGGTGATGGGGAGGGCGATGCAGTGACGGATACGTTAGGAGCCCCGAGTCCCTTTGTGACTGTGGCCCATGGCAGGTCTGTACCCCTCCCAGGACCCCAGTTTCCAAGAAGGAAGTTTAGCAGGACGGTCTTTGAGGCGGGCCAGGGGGAGTGGTGCCCCTGGGGGCACACAGGTCTCAGTCTGCTCACAGCACTCGCCCTGCCAGCCTTCCCGCATGACGCTCTGGAATGGAGATGGGACAGCTTCTGCGCCAGGTGTCTGGGTGCATCCTGCTCGGTGGCCTCGCTGAGCCTCCAGCTCTGCTATCCAAAGTGGGTATCACACTGGCCGCTTCCCAGGCCCCTTGAGCATCTAAGAGGACCCTGACTGAGCTCCCAGTGCGTGTTAGCACATAGTAGGGGCTTCAGAACTGCTGGCTGGTCCTGCTGCTTTAGTCCTTCCTGCGACCCCTGTGTAAGGGACCCTAAGGGCTTCCGTAGCCTGGGGCGAGAGAGGAGATGCTGAGAATCATGCCTGGTTCCGAGGAAGCCGCCCTTGAGGAGGCATCTGTGTTCCATTGGGCCGGTCTCTCAAGCCCATCCCAGCCAGAGAGACCGTGGTTTAAAGGAGAAACAGCGAACCCCAGAGGGTGGCCTTGGCTGGAGCTCCTTTCTGGGCCCCTCATCTTCCCCAGGAGCAGGAGTGGTTAAGTGGGCGGGGCTGTGGCTTCCCCAGGTGCACCCTCAGTCTGGGCAATAGCTCTTGGTTGGTAATTACCGGAAGTTGAAGCACCTGGTCTGATGGGGGTGCTGGGGGCTAGGGAACGTGGGAAGGAGCCAGCCTGGCCCTTACCTTCCCAGAGTTTAGCAGAGGCTGACGTTTCAGCCTGAAATCACAACCCATTGGAGGGGCTGTTGTAAGGGGGAGTACTGGAGGCTGGAGGCTGGAGGCTGGAGGCTGGAGGAGACACGGCAGGGAGGAGCCCTCCTCCCCGCCCCCCCCCCCCCCCCCCCCCCCAGTGTGGCATGTTGGAGAGACTGAAGGAAAGCCAGCAAAGCCAGCATCGTGGGAGCCCAGCCTCTGCTCCCCAGGCAGCTTCTCGCGCACTTAGAGCAAACCTTGGAAACAGTAAAACACAGTTGGCAGGCAGGGTGTGTGCAGCCTTGGGGCCTGGAGGGGCTTCAGAAAGGACCAGCTACAGCTCGGAAGTGCATCCTCACGTCACCCCTGCTTGATGGTGGGTCACTCTGTGCCCCTGTGAGCCTCAGTTTTCTCATCTGAACAACGGGGATAAGGTCCCAGCTTTGCCAATGAACGCAGAGCTAGGAGAGTGGACACTCACCCAGGCGGGGCGCAGTGTGGACACAGGTAGGGACACGGCCGGGTTATGAAACGTTCTGCTCCTGTTGATTACGATGGTGGCGTCTTTTCCCTCTTTTTTCCACCTCAGCCTTTTCCTGAGAAAACACAATAGCTTGAGAGAGAAGAGGGGGGAAAGCAGAACCACTTAGCTTCAGCCCCCAAGGGTTGTTTAAAATATTCACGAGGCTCTGTTTCATGTGTGGCTTTTAAAAAATTAATGACCAGCCGGGGATTAACTCAGCAGAAGCTGTTTCTCGCCCTGGGCGCCCAGGGCTGTGGTTAAGTGACGAGAAGGTCCTGGGCGTGGCTCTGGGCAAACAAAGGCACGTGGCCTCCTGGCCCCGCCGAGGCTCCTGGCCCTCACCGAGCCACTGAAGGGGGCCGCCTGCTCCTTGTGGGGGAGACAGTGTCCGCCATGGTGGCTGAGCATTAATATTCAAAATAATACTTGCTGAGTCCCGATCATCCCCGCTTTTGCCGAGTATGCCAGCAGGAATCCAGCAGGAATTCCATGGCCTCTCATTTGGAGCTGTCCTGTGAGGGAAACAGCCTGGATGTGTCCTCCTTAAGTTCCAAAGAGTAAACTGAGGCCCACAGAGACGTGGTGGCATGTGTAGGCTCTTGCCGTGGCCTGCGGAGGCATGGGGAACTCAGAGTCAAGCAGGAGGGCCGACAGGCTGGTCTGCCGGCTCAGCAATCACTATCTGATTTGAAGTCTCTGTGTGTGTTACAATGTGTTTCAGTGTGTGTGTGTGTGTGTGTGTGTGTGTGTGTGTAATTGAGTGTGTGAGTGTAGATGTGATACTGTATGGTGTGCAAAACAATCAGGAACGTTGAGCAGGGAAGAAAGAGATCAAGCGAGAGTCACATGGGACGGAAGTCGTTGCTCTAACGTGCAAATATGCAGAAACCGTGTGAGGCCTGTTGCGCTCCTGAGGGTGGCATTCAGCCTGTCTATACATATTCCGTTTATTTCCCTGCCCTTTTACACAAAGGATTTGAGATGCCTGTAGCGGTTTGTTATGCAGAGTGAAATCGGATGGAATGGGGGTGAGAGGTATGGGGCCAGAGATGGAGATTAGGGAGCCGAGTACAGAAGCCAGGAGAATGCAGGAGTCCCATCCCCAGGGCCCCGCCCACGTGCTGTGCACGGAAACAGTCCTCCAGGGTGTGCTGCTACATGTGATCAGCATTTAAAATTGACGTTTGCTACGGCCAAGTGTACAGAGTATTCTAGTCACACCTCTTGGCTGGAGCCCTGAGCACGCACAAGCAGAACGGTGTTGAGTGGAGTCTCATTTTTGTGGGAGTAAAAGGTCTCTCCCTGGGCGGGGACCTCAGAGGACTTGGCCCCTTGAGCGAAGAAAAAGCAGTGAGGGCAGCGGACAGCGCCTGGTGCTGAAGAGCAAGCAAGTGCAGTTAAGGAGCTTTTATTAAAGGCCCCTTGAGACAGACACGGTCCCATGTAGTAGGGCTGGTTGGTAACGATGGCTGACTTATTGGTGGTGGTGTTTAATGATGCTGCAAATTTTTACACCACAGTCACCCCCCAAACCCCCATCTCCAGGTACGTTCCGGGACCCCCAGTGGGTGTTGGAAAGCAGGGGTAGTACTGAGCCCTATGTAGACTGGGATTTTTCCGGTAGATGCACACACTCACCGCTTCTCTCTGGCGTGTCCTCACTGCCGGCCTCCCCACTCCTGCACTTCGGGGTCGTTGTTAGGTTAAATGAGGGTGACTTGGACACAGCGCTGCGATGCTGCCATCTGGTAACGGAGGCAGCTACTAAGGAGCTGACAGGCGGGTCGTGCATACGGTGTGGGTGGATACGCTGGACAAGGACGATTGGCGTCCCAGGTGGGATGGAGCGGGATTTCAGCACGCTGCTCGGAAGGGCGCACAGTTGAAAACATAGGCATTGTTTACGTATTTCTAAAATTTTCCGTTTAATACTTTTGGACCGCAGTTGGCCACAGGTAACTGACACCTCAGAAAGTGAAACCGTGGCAAAGGGGACTGTATTTGTAAGTATGACCTCAACAGAGAAAGGTTGGGAGTCACTTCCTGGAGAGAGGCAATGGCCGGATCATAACTGCTCTGCGAGCCGACTGCCCTGAACTGGTGTTGGTTGCAAGGGTTTTGATGGCCACATCCTGCATGGCTTGGGTTCAGGACCTGGAAAAGGGCCGCAGGCAAATGACGAGATGAGACAAGAAATAATTTGGAAATTGGGGGGCCAGGCAGAGAGTCTTTCTCAAGGCCCTGCCAACCTTTTATCCAATTTCAGATACACATATAGCCCTTAGGCAGGCAATTCTGGTAGCAGACAGACTATCTTAAAGGTCAGTAAATAGTAGTAAAGATTTACTCTGAGACTATTTGGTCAGGAAATTGCTTGAGCCACCATTGTCTCGGCTAAACAATTGGTGCATAGCTTTGGCCCTTGCCAGAGCTCAAGGTCCACCAGCATTCCGGGCTCCTTGTTTACACTTTCCTGATAGTGAAGACAACGGGTAGCTTCCAACAGTTGGTGGCCTCGGAAATGACATGGAGTCTAGGATGCTTCGTGGGGTAGCTGGTCTGGAAAATAAGCAGCCAGAGGAGGGGGGTGATGGCTGTGGACACACGAGGAGGCAGGTCCCACTCCTTCCCTAGGCCCGAGCCCAGGCACCGGCCACTCTCCCTGACCAGGCTCACCCTTGCGGCCCTTGGCCTGCATGTAAGCCATGCCCGTTCCCTGCAGGGATTCCACTCCATTCACTCTGGTTCATGCGCTTGGAGGGCGGGGGCAGCATCTGATTCTCCCTGGCGCGTCCCCAGGAGCACGCTATGCACTGCTGACTCATAGCTGGGACGCCGTGCCGTGTGAGGGGATGAATGAAGAGGGGGTGGCAAACGGGCTTCTTCGCCGAGCCAGGTCCCAGCCCCTCCTGCATCTGACTCCCCGTAACAAATGTCCTCTCCATAGAGCTAGGTGGCTGCCACCCAGAAGGAGACCAGCGTGGCACAAAGGGCTTTTGGAGAGAGCGAAAGCCTCCTCGTGGTGCGTGGGCAGCGGGAAGAGGGTGGATCTGATTTACTAACGGGCTTCGCTGCATGTCCCCCTGAAAGGCAAGCTTTTACAGTAAGAACCGTCCAGAGACAGGCTGGGTCATGGTGGCTCACCTTCTCCAGGACCTCCTCTGAGTAACTGCTTGGTGTCAGAACTTGGGGTCGGTTCCATGGAAGACTCCATGGTCATGAAGCAGAAATGCACTGAGCAACCAGGTGGCCGCCTGGGGGAGAGGCTGGACCTGACCCCAATTATGCTGCATGTACTTGTTGTCACACCATATCTGTAGGCCCTCAGGCCTTCAGCCCCAATCTCTGCAAATATTTGATTGATACAACCTCAAAGTTGGAAGGAACCTTTTAACGTATGTATTTTTTTGTGCTTGTGCATTTAAGGAGGCTGAGAGTGTCCATTGCATCTATTCCACTTCAATCTCCCCTCTAGTGTAGGAATTCCAAACCCTCCTTTTGCATACCTCCAGTGACGGGGAGATCACCACCTTACCCAGCAGCCTGTTTACTCTAGGACAGCTCTGCCGTGGGGCAGCTCTTTTTAAAATATATATATATTTTATTGATTTTATACAGAGAGGAAGGGAGAGGGATAGAGAGTTAGAAACATCAATGAGAGAGAAACATCGATCAGCTGCCTCCTGGCCCTTGGCCAGAATCGAACCTGGGACCATTCAGTCCGCAGGCGGATGCTCTATCCACTGAGCCAAACCGGTCAGGGCTGGGCAGCTCTTCTGTATGTGGCCTGAGGGTCTGCCTTTTGCCCCATGTGTGCCCTGAGAATCTTATGGTTCCTTCCTCTTCCACACGGATATTCCTGGAAGCTGTTTCACAGAGACCCAGGACCTCCTCTGTTCCCAGTTCTCTAGTCCTCGCCCAGCACAGTTTCCAGGTACAATGTTTGGACTTTTTGTTCCATTTTTTTCTTCTTTCTGCTGTCCTTGGTTTCTGAGCCTGCAGAACAAAATGGATCCAAAATAAAACTTAATTCCTGGGCACCTTTTACACAGACTTAAAAACATCCCGGGTCATAGACTCTGAGGAGCTGATAAAAGCGGTGGAAACGTCCGGTGCAGACACGTGGCCTCAGGCGTTGGCGCTCAGAGGCCAGTGTTGAGTGTGTGGAGAGCTCCTACATGTGCTCTGAACCAGCCCCGGGAGGGAGGCGCTGTGGTTAGTTCCACCGGAGGCTCCCAGAGCGGAGGGCCTTGCCCCGGCCTCCCTGCTGAGCGGCTGGTGGGCTGAGGCGCGGTCCCTGGTGGAAAGGATCTCACAGGCTCAGGGAGAAGATACATATCGAGACAAGCCGGCAGACAGAGCGTCCGGTGTCAGGACACAGCGCTAACCAGGTGTGCGCCTCGCGCCGTGGGCACTCCAGGGGGAGACAGCAGGTTCCTGGCGTCAGAGCAGGTGCCCAGCAGGTGAGCTGGAGATGGGCGGGGGGGGGGGGGGGGGGGGGGCAGCAGGTATGGCAGCACCTCCAGGCGGCAGGAAGGCCTCAGGGAGGCCCAGGCTGTGACAGTGCCGTGCGAGTAGACCAATATGGCCGCACAAGGCCAGGAGAGGGGGGCGGCCAGGCCGGGAGGAGCCAGGAGGATGTGCTTTGTCTGCGTGAGGACAGTTGGGCACGGGTTTCAAGGGGAGGGCTGACGCGTACGTGTGTGTCAGCAGGGTCACGGGCTGTCCTGGGGAGGGGTTGGGGGTGACGGTTAGAGAGAAGTTGAGGATGGACGTGAGCATCTGAATGCGATCCATCCCCCCAGGTTGCAAGGACATTAAAAAACCAGGCCCCGTTCTAAGTGCCGTGTTCATTTAACGTTCAGAACTGCCCTCTACTTTACGACGGGAAACTGACGCACAGAGAGGCAACCTGCCTGAGCCTCGGGGTTATTGGCACCTGTGGGGCAGGGGAGGCCACAGGCAGCTGGCCGGGCCCCTGTCCTTAACCAGCGCGGTGATAAAGGTGAAGGCACCTGGCTTGCGGGGGTGTTGCCGATGTTCATTAGCTGATCGGGTCTCACATTTGATTTCTTCCCTCTGGAGAGCCCTTGGCAACTTGCAGAGCCTTTACTCTGCCTCCTCCCTTTTGGCCATAATTGCAGCAACGCTACCCGGAGGGAAGAGGAGGTGCACGTGCCTGGGGACGGGCTGCATAGGAGCCGAGTAGATGCGGACTGTCTGTCCTCACCTGTCCCCATTGTGCAGGGGAAGGAACTGAGGCTCACACATGCTGATCAGATACAGGGGGGAGACCCTGGGCTAACCAGCAGGGGGCACTAGGTTACAGTGGGTCTCCACCGGCTCCTCGATGTGTGACCTGGAGCCAATGGCTTCACTTCTCAGTTTCCTCCTGTGCAGCAATCAGACCCACTTCTTTAAGAATTGAAACTGGAAACCCACGGGATGCAGAGCTGACGCTGAGCCTGCGTTCGGGAATGTGAGTCTCTTAAAGGCGGTGGGCTTCTGTTCAGAGTGGTTTGTGTGAGGCGAGAAGCAGACAGGACACACAAAACTGAGTGTAGGCGTAGAGGCCGACACAGCTGGGCCCCACCTCCTGTGGGCAGCCTGAGGCCCTGCCCACTCCTGAGGGCACCACAGAGGGGTGTTGTTTTAAAACCAGGTGCTCAGTCCCACAGGGAGGATTTCCTGAATACCTACCAGGTATCATGGGACTTGAGATCTCTGTGTTGTAACTGCGGTTGTCATGGAAACGGGCCTGAGCTCGCAGAAAAGACCTGCAGCCCATGGGGACTGCCTGTGGTTCTGATTGGTGGAGGAGGAGAATGCCATGCTATGTGTGCCCTGCCCATGCAAGTGGAGTACAATGTGTGTTAATTGGATTCGGTGTCAGGCCTGTCACCGGGGCTGCCTTCCTGGGAAGTGAGAAAGGGCCTCCAGCTGACAGGCCATCCCCCGAGGCAGAGGCAAAGGCAATGGGCTGGCTTTCTGTGAGTCACAGGAGTGCCCTGCAGCCATAGGAGGCTGGGGGGATGGCACCCAGAGCTGGGAGGCAGGCGGCTCTGGCTACTAAAGGTCGTGACCGAGTCATGGAATTATGAAGTCTCTGGGCCAGATATCGACCTCTGGCTGTGGCTTTGGGCACGGAACCCTGATGGGGTGCCAGTTCTCTTCCATGGCAGCGATGCCCAGCAGCAGGCAACCCTGCTGCCCTGGCTCACGGCACCAACGATTTACTTACAGCGAAAGGTCTGGGAGGGGCCGAGGCGCAGGGGGCTCAGCCAGATTTGTCTTCGGGCTTCTGCCTAGGTCAGGTCTGCCCCGCCTTTCTTCTCATCCTGGGACTCAGACCTAAGGAGACACCATTTCTTGGGTCGTGTGGTTTTCCCAGCAGAGAGTGGGCTCTCCGAGCCTGAGCTGAAACCCCCCAGCCTCTGGAAGCCTGTGCTCAGAGGGTGCGGTCACGCCCGCTCTCATTCTATTGGTCAAAGCAAGTCATGTGGGCGGAGGCAGGTGGGATTGTGAAACAGGAACCCAATCTACCACGGAAGGTCCCGGCAGGCATTACCTGGGGTGTTTGTGAATTCCTGGCCCACCAGAGCACCTGGCCTGGAATTTTCGCAGCCCATCCCGAAGGACTTGAGGCTCACCAAGGCTACGGTGCCATGTGAGTTGTATGTGTACGAGTGGGGTTTGGTCCTGTTGAATTTTTGAGTTGCAAACATGAGCTCACCATCAATGGCTTGTAGGATTTGAAGGATTCATAACTTTCAAAGCTTATCTTGACATTTCCTTTGTCTAAAGAGAAAGCAATTCCATCAGCATTTAATGCACAGACAAGCAGGTGTCTATAAAAATGGGGCTTCCTGCCTTAGCAGGTTTGGCTCAGTGGATAGAGCATCGACCTGCGGACTAAAGGGTTCCAGGTTCGATTCCGGTCAAGGGCACATGCCCAGGTTGCTGGCTCAATCCCCAGTGGGGAGCATGCAGGAGGCAGCCAATCAGTGATTCTCTCCCATCATTGATGTTTCTATCTCTCTCTCCCGCTTCCTCCCTCTCTGAAATTAATAATAAACAAAAAAACGGGGCTTCCTGAACTTTTTGAGACTCGTTTCCGTGCTTGCCCTTTAGAGAAAACATGTTCTTTATCTTTCCAGAAACGACAGGTCTTTTAGTTATTCCGAGCCCCTTCCCAGGGATGAACCAGGCAGCCCCACTGGAATCCGTGTGTCCCAGCAGCCTCGGCTGGAGCTGCCTTCCCAGTGTGAAGACTAACCTCTGAGATCCCTTTTTTTTTAAATGTATATATTTTTGTTGATTTCAAAGAGGAAGGGAGAGGGAGAGAGCGATAGAAAAATCAATGATGAGAGAGAATCATTGATCGACTGCCTCCTGCATGCCCCACACTGGGGATTGAGCCCGCAACCTGGGCATGTGCCCTGACCAGGAATCGAACCGTGACCTCCTGGTTCATAGCTGGGCTGCAATCCTTTTTTTTTTTTTTTTTTTTTTTTTTTTTTTTGACATTTACCCATTTGTTAGCTGCAGATTCCAATCTCTGCATTAGTGAAGCATCATAGGAGAGGGGGTTCATGTCCTCCCCCAACTTCCTGGGGAAGGAGAAGTAAAGTATTGAAAGGTTGGTACTAAGAGTCGAAAGGACTTGAAACCGACTCTAAGCCATGGTTGCTTTGGTTCTGCGGGAGCGTAAAGATTACAGATATGCCAGTGAGCTGAGAAAGAAAAGCAGTGAGGAAATATGGGCGTGTGTGTGTGTGTGTGTGTGAGAGAGAGAGAGAGAGAGAGAGAGAGAGAGAGAGAGAGAGAGAGGCGGGAGAGGGAACTTCAATATCCTGGGGTTTGGAGAGACCTCACTGTCCTGATACCAAGGGCGTTTCAGGACCATGGACAGCACACACCCTCCTTCCATCTTCTACCTGGATCTCTCAGCAGGCTGTCTGTCTGGGCTTATACTGCTTACCTGGCTGCAATGTGCCCCTTCTCCTTTTTGCAGCTGCTTGAACTTCTCATATTTCAGAACCCAGCTCAGACGCCCCCTCCTGGATGACATAGCCTCTCTCTTTCCCTGTTGTCTCTGTAATAACAGCTTTGGTTCTCTGCTGTTTACCAGACAGCCAAGGTTGCTAAGCGCGTGATTATGGGGTACGTGTGGGTTTGATGTGAAAAGCACCTCTCTTTTCTCCTGAGGATCTTCAGGCTGCAACGGATGTTTTATTCCTCTGACTCTGGTGGAGATGATGGATTTTCTTCCCACCATGCAGTGGGGGGAACACAACTCAGAGGTTTCATGCTTTGCTCAGGGATAGACGGTGACGGAAGAAATGCACTGTGACCCGGACCTCCCCCCACCCTCCCCCCAAGCCGAGGCTGCTGTTTCTTTTGCTGTTGTATGGGAAGGAGTGCCTGACATTTAAAAAAAACGTATTTTTATTGATTTCAGAGAGAGGAACGGAGAGGGAGAGAGAGAGAAAAACATCAATGATGAGAGAGAATCATTGACTGGCTGCCTCTTGCACACACTCTGCTGGGGATTGAGCCTGCAACTGGGTATGTGTCCTGACTGGAATCAAACCGTGACCTCCTGGTTCATGGGCCAACACTCAACCACTAAACCACACCAGCCGGGCAATGCCTGGAGGTATTTTATTTTTAATTTTTAAATATATATTTGTTGATTTCAGAGAGGAAGAGAGAGGGAGAGAAGGATAGAAACACCAATGATGAGAGAGAACCATTGATCGACTGCCTCCTGCACGTCCTTTACTGGAGATGAAGCCTGCAACCCGGGCATGTGCCCTGACCAGGAGTCGAACCGTGACCTCCTGGTTCATAGGTTAATGCTCAACCACTGAGCCACGCCGGCCGGGCTCTTCATAATTTTTATATCACTCTCCTTCTCACTCTCTTCAAATATTCTCTTGCTTTTTCCTCCCTTTTCCTTTGCCTCCTGCCTGTCAAGCCCCTCTCCTCCCGCTCAGCAAACATTTGCTAAATACGGTGCCCTCACAGCCCCTGGCGGGTCCCTGAGGACACAGCGATGAATGGCACAGGCCCTCCTGGCCATGAAGGTGTCCACCCGAGGGAGGGTCATGTGAACAGCAACCATGAAGTGTGATGACTGTAATGGGAGAGGGATGGGCAGCAGAGACATGGGGGAGGCACCCCAAACTCTCTGTTGGGGGGAGTCAGTTACTGCCAGAAAGATCTACCCACCCCAGAATACCACTGTAGAAATGTTATTTTTTCACCTAACATGTCATTGCTCAATGCCTCTGTTCGTTCTCAGAAGTCCCCGGGGAGCATTTTAGTATCTGAGCGACACCCCGTTGGTGGTGCAGTCGTGCGATGGGAATTAATTCGGGATCACTTCAGTGCAGTTCCCTGCCCTGCGTCGGGACATTTTCCAGAGAACGAGTTCCCGGCGCTGGATTTCTAGGTCAAGTCACGACCCATTTTAAGGCCCTTGACACCGTTTGCAAACTTGGCTGGCACTTGTTCTAACTGAGAAAGGCCAGCTCTGAGGAGGGTGTGAAGGTGACGAGTGTTCCTTCGTCCCCTTCTGCCCAGGGTTTCCACGATGTCTTTGTTCAGGGCCCTCTGTGTCTGAGCTCCTCCCTGATGCAAGCCCTGCAGTTACTTCGCCGCCAGCCCAGGCTCCTCCCACCAGGATGTTAGAGTCCCTCAGGGTCCTGTGAGCTGGCACCTGCATACCCCTCCAGGTGCCCTCGGAGGCCACAGTGCAGCCAGAGGAAACGGCTGACAGACCCCCGAGCCCACCAGGTGCCTTGCGGCCTCCGCGCCTCTCCCCTTCTCTGCAGGCTCTTTGCTTCTTTTTGTGGGGCTAAATCCTACTCATTTTCCCTGGGAGGGCTGGTGTGGAGGCCTCCTTGCCAATCTCTGCCAGCCCTTCCCAGCCTGGGTGCAAAGGCCGGGTTACCACTCAGTGCCCCCCCTGGCCTGAGAACTGCTTCTTTTAGCTGCACCCTCCTTCCTCAAACAGCTGTGTATGGAGCGGAGTTCCTGCTGCAGAGAACAGTGAGGAGTTAACGGTGTGTAGCTGACCCCACAGTGTACATGAGCCAGGCCTGTGCTAAGCACAGAGCACCCATCATGGTGGAACTGTCCCCAGGAGTCCTCCCTGCAGCCCTAGGAGACAGGGACACTTATCCCCATTTTACGGATGAGGAAACTGAGGCCAGCAGGGGTTAAGTCACCTGGATGGGAAGAGCGGAGGGATCGGAACCCACACCTGTCGGACTCTGGACACTTCATTCTCACGCACCCTGATCCGGGACACGAGCCGAGCGGGTCGTAATCCGGAACTGGCCGTCTCCGGCACCCTGACAGTCAGATTTTTGTTGGATTTTTAATTAGCTGTTTTATTTTCTTCAAAGTATTTAAACAGCGATTTTTATACAGAGCTTGTCCTCGCTCACATATCTTGTTTGTCCCTCGTGGTAGTCTGGGAGAGGCAGGGTATTATCATTTTTCTTTTAAATGTGTGACTTTTACAAAATTCTTAAAATTTGGTGTCCCATACACAATTGGCTCTTGCTGTGAGTTTGCTGAGTGAAGAAGCAGAGCCCCAGGGAACTGGCCCGTGGATCACAGCCCTGGGTTTTTCCTGATGGAATCTGATTATGGGATGTGATGGATCTGAACATGTTTTAAGATGTGACAGAGTGTGTCTGATGGAGTGAACGCTGGGGAGGAAGCTAGGAAAGGCAACCTGCGCCCTTGTTTGTGTGTGAACCTGGGAGTCACCCGTCTGAGCCGCTCCCCCCTCGGTCGGACCGGACGCGCCATGAGGGTCCGCGCAGGCAGGACCTTCGGGCTCTGGAGCACGTCCCCAGACGCCTCCTGCGGGGAAGTCTCCTGGTCAGAGTTCCCGCAAAACAAAAGGATCCGCTGGGAAAGCCGTGAGCTCGGTTCCCTCTGAATATGCACATCACACCGCGGAGTAAAGGACCTGGGAGTTCCTGTCACAGAGACAGTCTTGGCTTCTGTTTAACCCAGACTTTTCTAAGCTCACGACACCTGGGATTCCCTTTTTTGGGACACCAGCTGCTAAACCCCTGTGACTGAGGGTCCCAAGGAACATGGCTTGGAAAATGCCAATTAAAAGGCAAAGGCACAGATAACGAGAAAGTCACATAAGCTCTTGCCGGGTCATGGACTTATATTTTAAGAAAAACGCTGGCCCCTGAGGACAGCAGGGGCGTGGCCCCGTTTGCAGCAGCTGCCTCGGTACGTGCTGGTAGTTGGGTGCTGGGAGGGGCGGGGTATGAGCCCGAGCTCCACCGTGGGTTCCAGGAAGAGCAGAGCAGGTGGGGCTGGTGTTCGGCTCACAGCACACCTAATGCCATGTTGCAGGCGGAGCCTGAGAAGCTCTCTCTTAGAAGTGAAGGCAGACGGCTGCCTGCGGGAGGCCGGGTCCCGGAAGCCACGCGCCAGCTGCCTGTGACTCACAGTTAGTTCCCTGCTCCCTCGGGAGCTTGTCTCTGCATCTGCATTTGCACAGCCTGCGCCTCCTCTTTCCTTTGGTCCTGGAGTGCCCTCCAGAGGGCGTCCTCCCTGGGACGCACACGTCCTGGCTGGCCTCTCCCGCAGGGATAAGAGGCAGGTGCTGGGCCGGGCCCTGACTGAGCTGGAGCCCCTCCCTCCAGAGACCCTCCTGCCGGGGGACAGGACGTGCCGTTCACACATCTCCTCCTTGGATCGTGGCTTAGTTCTTGTCTCGTGGCTGCAATGCCTTTCTCTCCATCTTCACCCATTCGTCCTTCAAGGTATCCATCTATCCATCTATTCTTCCATCCATTTCCTCATTCATCCCCCACCCACCCAGTCATCCACCCATCCATTCACACATCCACCCACCCAGTCATCCATCCATTTACTCATTCATCCTCCCACCCACCCAGTCATCTGTCCATCTATCCACCCACCCACCCAGTCATCTGTCCATCTATCCACTCATCCTTCCTTCCATCCATCCACCCAACCTTCCTTCCTTCCTTCCTTCCTTCCTTCCTTCCTTCCTTCCTTCCTTCCTTCCTTCCTTCCTTCCCTCCCTCCCTCCCTCCCTCCCTCCCTCCTTCCTTCCTTCCTTCTTTCCTTCCTTCCAACCCTCCATCCACCCACCCACCCACCCATCCTTTCATCCACCCATCTGGCCAGGCTGTGTCCAAGGTGTCAGGGATGCAGCTGTGAGTAAAATGGATGACATCTCTGCCCCCTTGGAGCTGACAGTCTCGTAAGGGCAAGTGCAGGGCTCAGCTCCAGGTGGCGCCATCCATCCACACCCACGTGTGTGTGTTTGACCCTCTGTGAGTTTTCGCTGGACTCAGCAGGTGGGGTAACTAACACACTGCAACTCTGATGCCCATGGGGAGTCACATTTCAGACAAACATGTAAATACCTAGTATGTCAGACGCCCTGCAATAAGTGCTGGGTAACCATAAATGGGGGAGGGGTGTGGGGGCGGCTGGCAGGAAGCTGTGTATGGTCTTCCTAAGAGGGCAGCAGGGGAGGGCTCTCAGGTAAGTGACGCTGAGCAGAGGCCGAAAGCAAGTGGGAGAGCGAACTCTCCCAAGAGCTCGAGATTCCAGATTGTCGGGCCTTGCTTTTTTACGCCACTTGTTACTTTTGAAAATGTTTGAATAATTTCATATTAAAAGTTAAAAGCAAATAAAAAGACCTCCTGGCTTTTCCCCAGTGACACTTAACACTTTGCTTTCTTTTCAGAGTGACCGGCTCCTCATCAAAGGTGGACGGATCATCAACGATGACCAGTCCTTCTATGCCGACGTCTACCTGGAAGACGGGCTTATAAAGTGCGTGGACCAAACAGACCTTTTGTGTGTGTGTGTGTGTGTGTGTGTGTGTGTGTGTGTGTATGTATTGATTTCACAGAGGAAGGGAGAGGAAGAGAGAGATGGAAACATCAATGATGAGAGAGTGTCATTGACCAGCTGCCTCCTGCACGCCCCCCACTGGGGATTGAGCCCACAACCCGGGCCTGTGCCCTGACCAGGAATTGAACCGTGACCTCCTGGTTCATAGGTTGATGTTCAACCACTGAGCCACACCAGCCGGGCCAAACAGACCTGTTAAGAAGCCAGTCTCAGAGGGAATGGGAAGCTGGGCTCTGCCACACAGTGACTGCCGTGTTGCTGTGACTATCAGGGCTGGAGAGATTTGGGGAGGTTTACACTGCGGGTGGAGGAGGTCCTAGCATTTACTGAGTGTCCCCACCCCGGTGCCTGGCTCTGCCACAGCCTCTTGCAGGCCACAGCTCCCGTGGAGGCTGGGAAACACACAGCCTCCTGGGAGGCTGGGCAGGGAGAAGTCTGTCCCGCGTCACAGACCCAGTGAGGGGCTGCGTGAATTCCAGCCTCGCACACCCGACTGAGCTCACAGCTTCCTTCCAGCTGCTCGGAATCTCCAGTCCTGCTGGGTCAGGGCCCACCCTACGGCCTCCTTGTACCCTGGTAAACGGTCACATTCTGAGGTCCGGTGTTAGGGCTTCAACCTGGGAATGTGGGGGCGCACAGTTCAGCCCATCACACTGTCTGAAAGCTCGTAGGGCCCAGGGGGCTTTTCACTCTGTCTTGCTGCAAACACTCCCCTCCGTTCCCGAGCCAGTTGCTAGAGGTGTGTGACGTGCTCTGGAGTGACGGGCTGTCCGGGGAACCCTTTACCACTTGATGGCGATGCTGGTCTCAGCTCTGCCGCCACCTCCCCCTGGAAGCCTTCCCAGATAACCAGGCTACTGACGTGACCCACCCTCTGCTGCACTGGATCGTGACCATCTGCCGACATGAGCTGCCTCCTTGTTAGACCTGAGTCCTCGAGGGCAGAGCCCTGCCTGCGTTGTCTCTGTCCGCCCAGTGCCCGGGATGGGGCCTGGCTCGGAGGTGTCTCCCTGATGGTCTGAAGCTGCAAGGTGGCTGGTACCATTTCCTCTTTCAAAGAACCGACGCCTTCTCTGTTGTTTGTCTCCAGACAAATAGGAGAGAACTTAATCGTTCCTGGTGGAGTGAAGACCATCGAGGCCAACGGGCGGATGGTGATCCCCGGGGGCATCGACGTCAACACGTACCTGCAGAAGCCGTCCCAGGGGATGACCGCCGCCGACGACTTCTTCCAAGGGACCAGGGCAGCACTGGCGGGCGGGACCACAATGATCAGTGAGTTGCACCCGCCTCAGGGACATAGGCTGTGACGTCTCTCCATCACCAGCATCAGCAGCAACACAGTGCTCAGTGTGTACCAGGCACTTAGCTCAGTTTAACGTGATTGTCACTAAACCCTGCCTTATACCTAATATATATCCGTATATTACGTGCCACTGGTGGTGCACAAAGTGATTTTAGAGGCAATATAGGCATTGAAAATATTAAAGTATTTTAGTGCGTATGGAAATAAAATAAATGACACCTCATGGATATTACTGCTTAGGTTGAGTCTGAAGTCAGAATTTAGACTTTTAGAAACTGTGAATTGATTTAAGAAAAGCATTAAGTAAACAGTGATATGAATTATAGGGAGATAAAGCAAAATATTCCTAAACATGGTTTGCTGATGGCTAAAGTTTTAGAACCAGTGACATATGTATTATTATGTCACATGTAGGAGTAGAAGCTCAGAGAGGTGAAGTAGCCTTCTCAAGACTACACAGCTGGGAAGTGGTTGTATTAGTCAGTATTGCTGCCACAATGCTGCATAACAAATAGTTCCCTCCAACAGACACAGTGTGGAGTAGTGGGAAAGAGTTCAGACTCTGAGCTCACAGGACTCTGGGAATCTAACCCCCACCTTCATTTACTAGTTGTGTGACCTTGGACAAGTTCCTTACCCTCTTTGAGCCTCATTTTCTTCATCTGAAAAATGTTACAGGATGGTTGTGAGGATTTAATTAGATAATTTATGTAAAGCCTCTGTGGCAGTATCTGACACATAAATAAGCATTCAATAAATAGTTGTGATGATGATGCTGAGGATGACAACAGTAACCATGGTGATGACAATGGTGGTAATGAAGACTCACTGAAGTATCACTGCTAATGATAATAATATGATGGTGACATTGATGGCAATATTGACAGTGATGATGGTGGGAGTGTTGATGAAAAGAATTGTGAAGATGAGGATATTGATCTTAATGATGGCAGTAGTGGTGATGGTAGTGATGATGATGATAGTGATGGTGGTGGTGATGATGGTGAGGGTGATGATGATGATAACGATGGTGATGTTAATGATGTGGTGATGGTGATGATGGTGATGATGGTGGTGATGGTGGTGATGGTGAATGATGGTGGTAATGATGATGGTTATGGTGATGGTGGATGCCTCGACCTTCGCAGTGGGGTTCAGGATCTGAAGGAGGGGCAACCCACAAATGAAAATGCTATACAAGAAATATGAATTTAGAAGGCATTGGAGGCCAGGGGGAGCCTCTTTCTTGAAGAGACACACTGACTTCTGGCCTGGTCTTCTATTTACTCGAATACACATTTGCTCTTCAGTAATGCATACAGACATATCAAAGGTAAAGTTTGGTAAACAGTAAAAGGATGATCAGATTAGGGAATTGCCTTGAGCCACCACTGTCTCAACACAGCCCTGCTAACGCCCAAGGTCCATCGACCTTCCGCGTTCCTTGGTGCGTTCCTGTGACAGTATTGGCAAGCAGTGGCTTCCTGCAGGTGATGATAATGCTGATAATGATGGTGATATTGATTGTGATGGTGATGATGATGGTGATGGTGGTGATGATAGTGATGGTGGTGACCATGGTTATGGTAGTGGTGATGCTGATAATGATGGTGATATTGATTATGGTGATAATGTTAATGTGGTGATGATGATGATAGTGGTGATGATGGTGATGGTAGTGATGATGGTTATGGTAGTGGTGATGTTGCTGCTAATAATGATGGTGATATTGTTTATGGTGATAATGTTAATGTGGTGATGATGATAGTGATGGTGGTGATGATGATGATGGTGATGATGATGATGGTGATGGTAGTGACAATGGTTATGGTAGTGGTGATGATGATGCTGACAATGATGGTGATATTGATTATGGTGGTAATGTTGATGTGATGATGATAGTGATGATGGTGATGGTGGTGACGATGATGATGGTGGTGGTGGTGATAATGCTGAAGAGGCCACCATTGGAACAAGTTGGGTCCTAAGCATCTTAGAATGTGACACATGTTTCTGTCCTAGTTGACCATGTGGTCCCAGAACCTGGGTCCAGCCTGCTGACCGCCTTCGAGAAGTGGCATGAAGCAGCTGACACCAAATCCTGCTGTGACTACTCCCTCCACGTGGACATCACAGGCTGGTCCGATGGCGTTCGGGAGGAGCTGGAGGTGCTGGTGCAGGACAAAGGTCAGTTCATGCCCTGGGGGGGCGGGGCAGTTCTGGAATCCCTGGCTCTGTGGTGGATCTGATTGTATGGAGTTAAAATCCCTTTATCTGCGTGCCACGAGCCCAACTTTGAGCTGTGTACTGCGACAAACTGGAGAAACAGGACCCTCTTTAAGGAGCCTGTCTTCCCCTTCAGGCCCTGGAGGGACCCCTGTTCATAGAAGAACGCCCGGTTGCATTCGCCTGGCACACAGGCCTCGCTGACCTGGCCTGGCTCTTCTTTCTCCACCATAAACTCATCTGGGCACTGCTGTCCTGGATGCCATCCCCTAAATCCTGCTCCCCCGCTGGGCCTTGGCTCACGCTGCTCCCCCCAGAATGCCCTTCTACCCTGCTCCCCAGCTCAGCCCTCACCTCTCCAGTTTCCCTAGTCAGGACGGCTTCTCCTCCTGCATATCCAGAGCAGGTTACGTGGGCTTCTTTGAGGCACCGTTTCCATTGTTCTTGGATGGCAGGACACTGGTTGTCCGCCTGGCTCCGCCATTGAACCCTGAGCTCTGTGCAGGAGGGGTTGAGCCTTCACATCTCGGCATCCCACTCCGCTCCCCTCGGCTCCGCCAGGTGGCCCTGCACAGTGTAGATGCTGACAGTGTGCGTCCCATCGCGGGGAGGGGAACCGAACAGGAGACACGCGGAAGCCAAGAGCGAGAGAACAGGGTGCACAGGGCACGAGGCCGGAGAGGGGCGTTCGGGGGCCGCCTGAGGAGGCAGCCTGAAATGAATGCGATTCTTCAGGGAGAGCTAGCGGGTGTTTTCAGGTTTTGTTTTTCTAAATCAACCTTTTTTTAAAAAAAGTTTTTATTGATTTTTAGAGAGAGCGGAAGGGAGAGAGAGAGAGAAACATTGATGAGAGAGGAACAGCATCATCGATCCGCTGCCTCACGCACGGTCCCCCCGATCCCCACTGGGGATGGAGCCCACACACTGGGTACGTGCCCTGACTGGCAATCGAACTGTGACCTCTTAGTTCCTGGGTCAACGTTCAACCACTGAGCCACACCGGCGGGGCTGTTTGCAGTTTTTAGATAGATATGCTATGTGTTCTCATTATGAAAGTACCATTACCACGTACAGAAACGTCAGAAAATGAACAGACGGCAAAATCTTCTTTCCTTCTGTCCTCTCCCCAGTTGCCACTTGCCATTCACGGTAACGAGTGTTACCCTCCATCCTGTCTATGGAGACGAGGTTCTCCTTACGTGGTTATGTGAAAGCAGTCACTAGAATCCTCCTCTTCTTACTTCACATTTGATGAGTAATCGTTACTCTTCATTAATAACTTCTTTAATGGCTCGTGATGTACAGGGTCCCGGTTCATCTGCGTAGCTGTTTCGTTTTTATTGGGCACCTGGGTTTTCTGTTTGCTTCACTCTAAGCCAGCGAGCGGTTCTCAACCTGTGGGTCGCGACCCCTTTGGCGGTAGAACGACCCTTTCACAGGGGTCGCCCAAGACCATCCTGCATATCAGATATTTACATGACGATTCATAACATTAGCAACATTACAGTGATGAAGTAGCAATGAAAACAATTTTATGGTTGGGTCACTACATGAGGAACTGTAGTTAAAGGGCCAGAAGGTTGAGAACCACTGAAAGCTATGACATGGAGAACATCTTCCTATGTGAACATGAGCTTGGATTTCTACTTTTTTCCTTCGATTTCCAGAAGTGAAATTAAGAGGTCAAGGTTTTTTGTTTTTTTAATATATGTATATTATTGATTTCAGAGAGGAAGGGAGAGGGAGAGAGAGATAGAAACATTAATGATGAGAGAGAACCATTGATTGGCTGACTCCTGCAGGCCTCTTACTGGGGATGGAGCCTGCAACCCGGGCATGTGCCCTTGACCAGAATCAAACCTGGGTCCCTCCAGTCCGCAGGCTGACGCTCTGTCCACTGAGCCACACCAGCTAGGGCTGAGGTCACGGTTTTAACCTCGTTCAGGGTCAGGAAACATAGTGCCAAATCGCTTTCCTGAAAGGTGCACCCACTGGCCGGCTCGCCCCTGCGTGTTCGCACCCTGGGGCGTGGCTGCTTCTGGGGCCCCCTTGTGGATTTGAGGGGAGGGTCCGTCTCCCCTTGTGCGTGCCGCTCTCTAATGGCTGATGATGAACGCTTTGTGCAGGTGTTGCCCTGTGTGCGTGTCCGATGGCACTTTAGCCCCCGTCAGGCAGGGTGTCTGTGTGTCCGACTCTGTGTATCAGGAAGGCATCGCCCTCCAGCGCAGTCCCGGAGCCACACTGGCTTTGTCCACAGTCATGGTCCAGGGAAGGCTGCAGTTTTGCACAGGAGTCCTGCTTCTCTGCAGTTTCACCTCCCAGGGTTTCAGCTCTTTGCGGTCAAGCAGGGCCCACAAATATTAACTGGAAAATTACGGAAATAAGCAGTTCCTGAGTTTTAAGTGTGCTCTCCCGGGCAGCGTGGTGAAGTCCCCTCCATCCGCCCCAGATGCGGATCTCCCCCCGCCCCACACCCCTCTCCCCCTGCGGTGAGAGCAGTGTCCCTGCCCTCAGCAGCCCCGCCCCTGTCTGTGCCTCCAGGTTAGCTCACCTTCCACAGGACCGCCCCAGGGAGCACAGACCCTGGTCAGCCATCCTGGAACCATTCCTGCCACCGCCCCAAGCACATTTCAGCACAAGAAACGCCGGGACCTGTAGGGAATTCTTATAAGAGTTTATCTGAGATCTTGCTCCCCGGTGCATATGTCGTCTGTTTGGCTCACATAAGCTCATAAAGAATGCGCCGTAGGTTTGGGCGCTTCATAGCATTTTCCCACAACTGATGAAAACAAGCAGTTGCCGCTTGCTCTCAGCTCTGGACAGGCGCTGGCTGGGCGCAGCGGAGCACGTTCCCCCTGTGAATTCCGAGGCGCCTTCCGTCCTGGCCGCGCCCACCCTGCGCTGTGATCCCCGACCTGCAGGAGACACCTCCGTGTTTCTCACCTGCGTTCCTCTCTCTCTTGAACAGGCGTCAATTCCTTCCAGGTCTACATGGCCTATAAGGACCTCTACCAGATGTCCGACAGCCAGGTAGGCCCCGCCACCCCCGTTTCTCTCTGCAGCCCCGGGTGGACTCGGGGTCCGGGGCCTCGAAAGTGCTCACGCCTCCCAGTGCCCCCTGCTGTCTGCCCCTGAACGCACACGGGGAGGTGGGGGTTGTCTTGCACACACGGAGAACAAAGCTAGGATTCGAGAGCCCTGAAGAGGGGGACGGTGGCGTTGGTCCTCGCTGTGTGAACGAAGGTCGATTGCAGCTCCCTCGTGGGCGGGAGGAGGGCCTGGCAGCGGCAAGGCCCATGTTGGCTACTCCGGCTACTCCGGGGATGCGGGGGGTTGTGTACCATCTGAGTGTCACAGTTATGGGAGAGCTTGCCCCCTGCCTGTGAGGTCTATAAATGACACAGGTTGCAGCTTTGCAAAGAGGCACAGGCCTCGGAGGTGTGTGGTGATTACAGGGCTTAGCAGGTTAGTTACAGGTTCAGTAAAACTACACACTGGCTTCTCAAGCGTTGGGGGGGAGAACTCCAAGCAGAAGGCACGGAGACGGAGGGTGCAGTCCCTGCTGGGACATGGACCAGCTCCGCCCGCCCAGCCTCTCAGGGTCAAGGCCAGACCCTGCCGGAGTCTCACCTGTTGAGAGAGACATCCCCTGATCTCGATGGAGCGGCCATGCAGCCCCCGCCGGGGCCAGCGCTGGCGGCACCGCTGCTAATCTTACCCCACTGACCCCTGTGTGTCCCCCCTCAGCTCTATGAAGCCTTCACCTTCCTCAAGGGCCTGGGAGCTGTGAGCCTGGTCCACGCGGAGAACGGAGACTTGATAGCTCAGGTGAGCGGTGTGCGTCCCCACCCCTTCCCCTGCTGTAAAGGCCTGACAAAGGGGGTGCGGGCATTGAGCAGGGAGGTGACTGGGCAACGAGACCAGGCCAAGGACTGGGCGGCGGATCAGACACTCCAGGCATGGGGCACGCGCCCGCCATCTGCAGCCGGGCCTCGCGCAGTCCACGTGGCCTCGGGCCTCTCGGTTTGCTCATCTGCATCATGGGGTGGCCACTGCCCTGCGGACCTGGGAGGGCCTGGTCCTTTGCCTGCTCCACAGGGATGGGGGTGGCACAAGGGCGTGGAGACCAGGAGGCAGCTCAGCCACTCGCTGCTCAGTTCTGCCGGGTCTTAACTGATAAAAATGGAGCCGACGGTGAGCGCTCTTGGCTGCTCTGGCTCGGTGCTGAGTCTGAGACTCGGTCCCTGGCTCCGCGCAGCAGCAGCCTCTTTGTCATCCAGCGTGGAATCCGCTGCGGGAGTTTGTCACGACCATCCTCCAGGGGGTGGGAATTCGGATCGTTTCCGATTTGGGGCTGTTGTGTGTGAAGCTCCCGTGAGTCTGGGTCAGGCTTCCGAGAAACCTGGGCTCCCGTTCCCGCAGCACGGCCCTGGGCGGGTCCGCAGCACGGCCCTGGGCGGGTCCGCAGCACGGCCCTGGGCGGGTCCCGCAGCACGGCCCTGGGCGGGTCCCGCAGCAGGGCCCTGGGCGGTCCCGAAGCACGGCCCTGGGCGGGTCCCGCAGCACGGCCCTGGGCGGGTCCCGCAGCACGGCCCTGGGCGGTCCCGCAGCACAGCCCTGGGCGGGTCCCGCAGCACGGCCCTGGGCGGGTCCGCAGCACGGCCCTGGGCGGTCCCGCAGCACGGCCCTGGGCGGGGCTGCAGGTGGCTGTGTGCTCTTCAGCATCAGGCGGTACTGTTACTGCCGAGCAGTTGTCACTCCGCTTCCCTCGCGCTCCCCGCCCCTGCACCTGCCACCTTTACGTCCGCTCTGCAGCCCCATCATGCTGTCTGTGGTCTTCTCTGCGTTCTCTCGGCTTTTGTGTACTTTTCCTGTCACTTGACGGGGCTTCCGGGGGAGCAAAAGTAATGCAAGTCCCAGCCCCCGATCTTCATTTCCGGTCTCCAGTGACCTGTGCTTTCCCCCATGGTCACTTTTGTCCCCGACCTTCCCCTCTCCTCCCTCCCTCCCTCCTTTATTCCCTTCCTCCCTCTCCTTCCTCCCTTCCTCCCTTCCTCCCTCCCTCCCTCCCTTCCTCCCCCTCCCTCCCTCAGAAAGAGTAACTGACTTTTAAACAATGCTGCACAGGGCCGTGTCCACACCTACAATCTCTTTGTAAAAAGTTTTACAAAAGTGCTCTGTCAGCATCACCTCCAGTAGCCCAGGTGATTTGGTTGTGTACTTAGGTCCGCCCCCCCCAGCTGAAATCGTTTCCAGTGCCTGGTCCTCTCAGGAGCCCAAGCGGCACAGCCATAGATGCGGTGGAGGTGGTGATTTTTAGGGTGACACGGCCCAGGGCTCCCCGGAAGGACGGTGGTACAGGAACTGCGTGCAGCAGTGAGAATCAGCAGCAGCTCAGCTGACGTCGGGCAAAGTAAAAATAAATGGTTTTTGAGAAATGAACGTATTCCTGGGGCGAGAAAATGCAGAGCAAACAGGTTTGAATCTGGGCCGTGGGCTCAGGGCCATTTCAAGGTTGTAGGAGGGTTTCCTGCCGGGAAGATGGCAGGTACCGGGACGAGGCAACGCAGAGATAATGAGAGCCGGCTCCCAGGCGAGGAGCCTCACACGCCGGGCACTGCCTGGCCCTGGACGTGCGGCCTCACTCAGACGGGCACTCGGGGAGGCAGGCGCTCTGTCCCCAGAGAGAGGAAGGGAAGACAGGCTTGTCCGGTCACAGGATGGGCTCCGGGAGCCAGGAGCCAGGCTCCCAGCTCAGGGGCTTTGATTTCTATGTCCGAGCAGCACCTGTCTTCCAGATGAGAGCCTGCAGCGAGCCCAAGACTGGGAGGGCGGGGCTGGCCCCTGCCAGGCACAGAGGCAGGTGGGGCTGCAGTGATGGGCTGCAGAGGGAAGGTGGGCAGGTGTCTGGAAGGAGAGGGAGCGCTGGATGGGCCCAGCCCTGCACCCCTGTCCTCAGCTGTTCTCTGTCTGAGGGCAGGGGTTGGGGACCGGCCTCCCCAGCTCTGATGCTCGGTGACGGCGACTCACTGTGCTTGTCCTGCAGGAACAAAAGCGGATCTTGGAGATGGGCATCACCGGGCCCGAGGGCCACGTGTTGAGCAGACCCGAGGAGGTAAAGGGCAGGACTGTGACGCCGCTGAGCTTACCCCGTGCCCTTCTAGCTGGAACAGCCCCGCCAGCCCCCGCCCCCTGCCATGCCCCCTGCACGAGCACCCGGCATGCCTGGCCCTCCGGGGTCTGCCCTCTGATCGGGAGCCCTGGGGGCTGCAGGCCAACCAAGGAGCAGGGAGAGGCGCTGCCCCAGAGCCCAGGGAGCCAGACGCTCACACCAGGCCCCACGGGCAGCCCAGCGTCCAGTCCCTGGTGGAGGACCTGGCAGATCTGATGACAGGGAAGTGCAGCCACGTGTTCCAGGCCTCGTGCCTATGACGTGGTTCCCACTGTGTTCCCAAGACTCAGAAAGGATGAGTTCCCTGGAGTGGCAGAGTGTGTGTGCGTGTGTGCATATGTGTGCGCATAGGAGCAGGCATGTGAGCGTGTGTGTATGTGTGGGGACAGAGGAAGGCAAGCAGGGCGCCCTGGAAGCCTTCGAGCTGAGTATGTTCCCTGTGTCCTCGTCACTTCATACCCGTCCTCCCAGATTTCTGCTCTGGGCCTGGCCCGGGTCAGACCCCTGGGGCCACAGCACAGTAGACAGGCTCCTCCCCCGGAGCCCTGCCCCTGCCCAGGCCCGCCAGCGGTTTGCTTCTGGGCCCTGGTGAGGTAGGACAGACCCGCAGACTCTGTTCACACACTTTCATATCACACGGTCGCTGCCAGGGCTGTGTGCCAGCCACGGGCAGAAGGACCCGGTTTGGGGCATCACAGACTGGAAACTAAAAACAAAACTATAGGAAACATAGCTGGACCTTTTGTTCAAGAAGCCCTGGGCTCGGGCAGAGACCAGAGCCACCACAGGCAGTCACCTGGCAAGGGAAGGGAGGGGAGGGGAGGGGAGGGGAGGCGTGGTGGACGCCGGGGGTCACTGCGTCAGGCGTTTCATAAACGATGGACCATTTTATGGCCTTTTGATGCCCTGCTCTGCCCGGCGTATCCCCTCCCAGCAGAACATGCAGCATAGAAACGTAATCCTGCCTCCCAGCCCTCCACCCAGATGCATTTTGATTAATGTTCTCTCTCTCTCTCTTTTTTTAATCCTCACCTGAGGATATGCTTTTCATTGATTCTAGAGAGAGTGGAAGGGACAGGGAGAGAGAGAGGGAGATACATCTGTTGCCTCCCTTACACACTCGATGGGTTTTAAACCTCCAACCTGGGCATGTGCCCTGACGGGACTCAAACCCAAGGCCCTTCGCACACGGATGGCCCTCCGACCCTCGGAGCCACAGGCCAGGGCTCTTTCCTGTCTTATGTCTACACTGTTTCCTCCTTTGAGGCAGTAGGTTTCCTCCGGCCACACTCGAGGAAGGCCGGAGGACTGATTCAGGGAGAGCCCTGGGAACTCTGGGAGCGGGTGGCTGCCCTCGCCCCTCCCTCCTGTGACCTTGGATTTGCTGTCGCCCAGCTGGAGGCCGAGGCCGTGTTCCGGGCCATCACCATCGCTGGCCGGATCAACTGCCCCGTGTACATCACCAAGGTGATGAGCAAGAGTGCGGCCGACATCATCGCCCTGGCCAGGAAGAGAGGTGCGCCCGTGCCGGCCTCCGCGGCGGCTCTGTCCAAGGCAGGGGGTGGCCAGCAGGTTCAAGGTCACTGACTCTGCCCGGCCAGGAGCCTGGGCCCCCCGGGCCCCTGCACATTGGGAGAGGGAGATGGGATGGTGGCAGGTCATAGACGTGAGGCGGGTTTTAGGCGATCCCTGGGTGCCGTGGGCCCTGTGTGACCCTGGGTGAGGGTGTCTGAGCCTCAGGGAGACTGGGGTGATCCTCGAGGTGCTGTTGGGTTTGTCTCTCATGCGAAGACTGTCCCAGCCCCTCCCTGGAAGGTGAGGGGGCCCCATGCACTGAGCCAGGTGCCCACAGCCATGACTCGGTGATGACTCACCTCGTGGCTGCTTTGCCCCCGTGCGTCCTGTCCTCAGTCCCCAGCCGGTGTGTCTCGGCATCACCTCCCAGGTGTGACCTTGACCTTGACTCCTCCTCGAGCATCTGCTTCTGGCAGGTCCCTAATGGGGCAGCCGGTCAGGCTCGGCCTCCGAGGACCAGCCTGCGCCAGGAGAGGGCAGTCCTGCCCGAGGACTGACAGCACCGCCATCCCTAAGCTTGTGGGTGGCAGCGGGGGTCGAGCCGGGGCCGGCGCAGGGGGAAGCCTTTTCGGGTTTATTTTCTCCAGCCTGAGCTCCTCTCCTTTTTTGCAACCATATCCACACTGAGACCACTCGCTCTTAACCGCGTGCTTGCGTGTGTGTCCCCCAGGCCCCCTCGTGTTCGGCGAGCCCATCGCTGCCAGCCTGGGCACGGACGGCACCCACTACTGGAGCAAGAACTGGGCCAAGGCGGCGGCCTTTGTGACGTCCCCACCCCTGAGTCCGGACCCCACCACGCCCGACTACCTGACCTCCCTGCTGGCCTGGTGAGGGCGGGAGGGCTTGGGGGGCAGCAGGCGGAGGGGGAGCCAGGCTGGCGACATGGAGGCCTCGGCACAAACCTGAGTGTTTGCGGCGCCCTCAGGGCCAGGGTCTGCTTTACTCCCAGCCCTTCCATCGGCTATCAGCCCGCTCCTGCTCGTTCAGCACCTCCTTTGCGCCCCCCCCCCCAACATTGTGGATATTGGGGAGCAGCCAGGATTAGGAAGGAGAGACCGGGTTCAAATCCTGCCTCGGCCACTGATTGGCGGTGTCACCGTGGGCATGTCGCATAGCCCGGATGTCTCTGCCTCGGTTTACGCATTGGGAAGTGGGAGAATGTGGAACCTCCGCAGAGCTGGGCAGGAGGCGGTGGGGGAAAGCTGGCATTTCCGGTTCCCTACGCAGCCGCTGGGCTGAGCTGTGCGACGTGCACACAGTAGGAGCACAGTCACTCCCCCACTCCGTGCCGTTAGCCAGGCGCGGGGGCCACTCTGGCCGAGAGGAGGTGGGGTGCTGAGGGTGCGGGTGCTGAGTGTGCGGGTCTGAGCCAGGAGGCTTGCAGGGGCTTCCGGGAGGAGGTGGCAGCGGGCCTGACGCTGGGATGGTAGCAGCTTGCAGGATGGGTGAGGAGGAGATGGGGCTCTGGTCAGAAGGAAGCACGGGATTGAGGGTGTGTGCCTGCCATGGGGCTCTCTTTCCCCCAAAGATGTGCAGCCTGGGCTTGCACAGCCAGCAGCTTCCTGCCGCCCGCAGCCCGACGCCTGCGGCTCCACGTCCAAGTTCAAAATGCAGGCTCCACCTTCCCCCAGAGCTGCAGCCCACAGCCTTGTCGGGCGGCAGGACACGGACTGAGGGCAGGACATGGGCCTCTTCCCACCCATGGCGTGGCCGCCCGGGCTCACGCTGCCTGTCTCTCCCTCCTGACTGGCCTTCCCACTCCCATACGCCCCCCCTCCCGCCCCCGCCCCACGTGTCAGTCACTCCCAGCGGGCGCCCAGGTATTTTAAAACCTGAGTCAGACCAAGCCTCTTCCCCCCGGGGACCTGCAGTTCCCTCCTCTCAGAGTGAGAAGCACGAGTCCCCATGGTGTCCCGCAGGCAGAACCCGACCCGGCCCTCACTCCCCGACTCACCTGCCGCCCCCACCCTCTCGGCCCAGCTGTCCTGGGACCAGAGCGTTTCAGGGCAGCAGAGCCCGGCCCCTCTGGCCGACCCCTCTCAGGTGAGGAAGAGGAGGCCCACAGGGAGCCCTCCTTCCCCAGACCAGCCCGGAGCCCACTCTAACCTAGGACCTTCTCCCGTGTCCATGGCTCCTCCCGGTCTTCAGCAAGACGCCCGCGGCCGCAGGGCCTTGTCACGTCCCTCACGTGCCCGTGATGTGCTCCAAGCCCCCTCCCAGCAGCTCCCTGGGGTTGCAAGTTCAAGCCCATGTCGGGTGAAGCAGGGATCTGCCCTTTAACCTGAACTCTGCTCTGAGCCCCACCCGCTTTCGTTCCTCCCAGCGGAGACCTGCAGGTCACGGGCAGCGGCCACTGTCCCTACAGCACCGCCCAGAAGGCGGTGGGCAAGGACAACTTCACCCTCATCCCCGAGGGCGTCAACGGCATCGAGGAGCGGATGACCGTCGTCTGGGACAAGGCGGTGGTAAGGCGGCCCCCCTCCCGCCCCCAGGAACATCCTAGAAGCACCCTTCCTGGCCGTCAAAAGCCAGCCTGCCGTGGTCCTCAGCTCGCCGTCCTCAATGATGTGGGGGCCGAGGCCGAGAGCGGAGGAAGAGGCCCAGGCCGGGGGCCCTCACATTGACAGCTGTCCTTCCTCCTCAGGAATGACAAAAGTGCTTGTTTTTTTAAAATAATATTTTACTGATTTCAGAGAGGAAGGGAGAGGGAGAGAGCGATAGGAACATCGATGATGAGAGAATCATGGACCGGCTGCCTCCTGCACGCCTCCCACTGGGGATCGAGCCCGCAATCTGGGCATGTGCTCTGACCGGGAATCGAACCAGTGACCTCCTGGTTCATAAGTTGGTGCTCAACCGAGCCACGCTGGCCGGGCCGTCTTGTTTTGTTTGTAACCACGTTTTAGCTCCTGTGAAGGTGACTTCACTGACTAGAAACCAAACGCTGTTATTTTGTGTTACCCTTCGCCCAGGGGTGGCGGGACGCCGTGAGGCTCTGCCGCAGGCGCAGGTGCCTGTGGGCGGTCAGTTCACTTCCCTTCACCTGGTGCCTGGCCCTGGGGCGCTCTCAGCCAGGAGAGAAGGTTCCAGGCTCCTTGCAGGACCCCCGCCCCCAGGCTGGGTCTGTGGCGCCTGCCGTCTCCGGCCCTCTTATGGGACGGTCTTCTCATCTGCGGGTCTCGCCTCCCTTCAGGCCACAGGCAAAATGGACGAGAACCAGTTTGTGGCGGTCACCAGCACCAACGCGGCCAAGATCTTCAACCTGTACCCCAGGAAAGGGCGGATCGCCGTGGGCTCGGACGCCGACGTGGTCATCTGGGACCCCGACAGGGTGAAGACCATCACGGCCAAGAGCCACAAGTCGGTGAGTCTGGTTCCCCGGACACTCCTGGCCCGGCCAGCGAGTCGTGCCCCGCGGTCACTGAGGGGCCTCTGGGTAGAAATGACTCGCGAGGCTTCCGCCAGGGTGTGATCTGCTTGTCTGCCTGACTCGGCCGCTCACATCCTCCTCCTGGGGGGACGGGGTCTGGGCAGCTGGGCTCGCGCTGTTATGGGCACGGCCAGCTGTTCCTTCCTGCCCCCCCCAACCCCCATCTCTGGCTCTCGCTCACAGAGACCAGGACCGTGAGTGCAGGGTCCGAGAATCTTCCTCCCGTTGTGGAGCTGGAGAGCGTTAGGTCTGGTTTAGAAACCTCCTGCTCCGATGCGTGTCCACTGCTGACGGTCAGCAGTGGAGAGGCCTGGGCCTGCAGCCGCCTGTTTGCACACAGCCCCGGGGGCTGCTCCCGGGTCCCAGGCCCCACGCCCGTGGCGGGCCGTTACCTCTGCGCTTTGTGCCTTACGTGTCCCTGACCTCTCCGTGCATCCGGCAAACCTAAGGGCATTTATCTGAAAACCTGGTAGATAGAAGGGTGGGCAGAAACACAAAACTGGGACCCAGAAGGAACGGCGAACGCTTTGTGTTCACTTCAGAACAGACCCGGTCTCACTGGTAATTAACCAGGTGCAAATCCTGACAGTCAGATGCTGTTTTCCTTTTTGTTTTTAAAATATTCTGTCTAGTTCACTTTAAGAAAATGTTTTTATTGACTTCACAGAGAGGAAGGAAGAGGGAGAGAGGGATGGAAACATCAATGATGAGAGAGAATCATGGATCGGCTGCCTCCTGCACACCCCCTACTGGGGATTGAGCCTGCAACCCGGGCATGTGCCCTGACCAGGAATCGAACCATGACCTCCCGGTTCATAAGTTGACGCTCAGCCACTGCGCCACGCCGGCCGGGCAAGAAAGAATATTTTTTAAAAGACCCAGAAATGTCTGTTCATCAGTGCAGCCATGTGCCTAACCCCAGGGGCCCCTCACATCCATGACGTCTCAGACCACATTAGTTTGATCATAAAAAACCACCCTCCACCCAAATGCCCAATAGCGAGGGGTTGGTCATGCAAATGGAGGAGCACACAGTGGAATATTACACAGCCTTGAAAAAGGTGTCTCCAGAGGAACCCCGGAAGTGCCTGTGATCTGAGGGGGCGTGGAGTCACTGTGGGGGACCACGGGGCCGTGGAAGCCGTAAGGCACAGCGTGGTTCTCGCCGGCAGGCCGTGGAGTACAACATCTTCGAGGGAATGGAGTGCCACGGCTCCCCGCTGGTGGTCATCAGCCAGGGCAAGATCGTCTTCGAGGACGGCACCATCAGCGTCAGCAAGGGCATGGGCCGCTTCATCCCCCGGAAGCCTTTCCCCGAGCACCTCTACCAGCGCGTCAGGATCAGGAGCAAGGTGCGTGCCCTGGTCCCCGTGTGCAGCGCCAGCGGGCGTCATAGCCACGGGGCCTCCCTGAGCTCGTGTGTCAGTGGAGCTGTGGCACAGTCCTGCCTGCACCTCAGGCTGGAGTCACCGCCAACCAGAAGATCCCAGGGCTTTGCCGACTGTAGAGGGGCGTGCACATGTGTGTGTGGAGTGAGCAGGCACCTTGTAGTGTGTGCGTGTGTGCGTGTGTGTGTGTGTGTGCATGTCCCGAGGAGACCTCAGGCCACTCTCGCGCCCACAGGCCTCTGAACAGGAAGGTGTGCGGGCACCTTGCCCATCATTCGTGCTCCCCCTCCCCGTTTAGGTCTGTGGATTGCAAGGGGTCCCCAGGGGCATGTACGACGGTCCCGTGTACGAGGTGCCAGCCACGCCCAAATATGCAACTCCCGCTCCTTCTGCCAAATCCTCGCCTTCCAAACACCAGCCCCCGCCCTTCCGGAACCTGCACCAGTCCAACTTCAGCCTGTCCGGTAAGGGCCGCGGCGCGGCGCCACCCCCACGCGGTTTCCGGGGCCGCGCTCCTATGATCCCGCACACAATGGGGAGGGGCCGTGGGAGGCACCCAGCCCTCAGGGGCAGCGAGCGGCGCTGGTGACCGGCGGTCTCTTTCAGGTGCCCAGACAGATGACAACAACCCCAGGCGCACGGGCCACCGCATCGTGGCGCCCCCTGGTGGCCGCTGCAACATCACCAGCCTCGGTTGACCACAGAGGAGCGGATGCGCTGGAGTGGAGGATTCTGGGAAAATCATGTCCATTCCTTCCCCCGTCAGTGTGTTCCAAGCCCAGTGTTTCATTTGGTCCTGACGGGGGACACATCGGATGATGCTCTTTCCTTTTGCTGACGTTTAGGAAGACGTGGTACTAGTGTGGTCTGTTTGCTTGGAAATCCCTCGCCCCGCAGGTGTGTGTCCAGCCGTCTGTACCGCCCCTCCCACCTCTGTCCCGGCTCACGGTCCCCGAGTGGTTCCCTTGCACCCTCGTAGCTGTTCTAGGGTAGTTGATGCATGTTGCTAAGTTATGTATGCAAGTCTGTGCGAGCGTCTGACGGCACACGAGGACCTCAGGGTCCCAAACTCCACGCGAAGGTGTTTACTCATCGCCCCCACCTCTGTGGGCACAAGAGGAGCCCACGCCCCCCGATCCCCCGGGACCTGTGAGCTCTCGGAAGGCGGGGAGCTTTGAGCAACGCCTGCCATCCACATCCCGTGTCCCGGCCTCCGTGGCGCGTGCCCCTGGCCCTGACGCCTTTCGGCCAGCGTGTCTGTCCTCCCAGCCAGCTCTGGGCGTCGGGCCGCGCCGGACTCACACTCAGAACGGGGTCCCTCGTCCCCATGCAGGGCTGACGACCGTGGGGGATGCTGCTTCCGGCTGCCCGTGTCCTCGTCCCTGAGGAGGCTGACGGGGCAGCCAGATTTTTAACGTTTTGTACAGAGTTTTCCTTTGTAATCACCCCCATTTTTACTTAATAACCGACTTATCGTGGCTCTTATTTCTGAATTCAAAGCTTGTGGAAAATAAAAGGAACGGCCCCTGGCCCGCCTGGGGTGTCGTCATTGACGCTTTCTCAGAGCTCCGTGCCCCGAGCTGCCCGTGCAGCAGTTAGGGTTCAGGCGGGGGACCTGTGACACCCCCTCCCCCTCGGGCTAAGGAAGCGGCACCGAGGGAGTGAAACAGTTGTCAGTGCAAGAGGGTGGAGGCCGCCAGCGCGCGGCCTCTACCATGACCTCGTCACCCAATCAGACGTCCCAGCTGGGAGCCCGCTGCCTGAAGGCCTCTGTGCGGGACCCACGGGACGAAAACAGAAATGATTTCTCTGTGAACCAGGTTCTAAGTGCTGCTCCAAGGAGCTGTGTTCCAGACGCTGCAGAATAAGGAGGCGCTTTCCTTGGCCACAAGAGGGCGCTGTTGGCCGACTTGGGGAATCCCGTCTGTCTGCTGACCAGTGGGGACTGAGGGATGCTCGGAGGATGGTTAAACCCCGTCATTCGTGTGGGTCACTTCTTTAAGGAGCCACCCTCCTGCCTGAGAGAGTCTAGTTTGGGTTTTAAGAAATAAACACTCGGGTCATAAACAGTCTAGATTAGAATATCCCCGAGACATGGCGCCCAGAGCCCAGAGCCCTCCTTATTCCGGGGATTCGTGGCAGCACTGAGCTCTTCATCGGGGTGGCCTCAGGTCACGGGGGTGCCCCCGGGGCATCTGGAAGTGTCTGCAGACGTCTTTGGTTGTCAAAAACATCTACTGGCATCTGGTGGGGAGAGGCCAGACGCTGCCAAACACCCCGTAATGCCCAGGGCGGCCCCCCAAAGAATGGTCTCACCCAACACGACCACGTGCCGAGGTCGAAATCCAGGATTTGGCCGAGTAGAGCCGTTTCCTTCCTCGTAGGAAGACCTCTCCTGGGGGGTGGATGTGGGCCGGTCTGGAAGCCTCGGGCCTTCTCAGCGTCCACTAGGGAAGCGGTGCCCCCAGGAACTCCTCCTAGGGAGGGGGTGCAGTCTGCACCTCTGTGTGGGGGCCCTCCTCAGTCTCACAAGGCAGGGGGCGGGGCAGGCACTCAGACCTCACATTCCGCCCCACCGACAGGCCTTAGACTATAAGTTGCTCCTTCTCTTCAGCAGCTTCCTGGGGTCCTCCCCGGCACCAGCGTCGCCCTCCTGCTGGCTGGGCCTTGGGCTGCGTGAAGCATGGAAGAGAGGCCGCGTCAGAGCTGATGTGCATCTGGCCAGGCCGACGCACACAGTAGGTGGTCCACGAGCAGCCGGGGCACTAAGCCGGGCACCCTGTGTACCTGAGCGATCCTGAGGGATGCTCCCCGGAGGCAGGCTCGTCGTTGCTGGCCCCCCCCAGGTCCCCTCGGTCCCGGAGCACCGGCTTCTTCCGTTTGGTCCTGAGGGGCTTCTCTGTGAAGACACAGGACCCGGGCGGGGCTGTGACCTGGGCACGTGCAACCTCGGCCTCGCTCCCGCCAGCCTGACCTGAGTCTCTCGGGGCCAGGATGCCTCGGGACTCAGTGTCTCACACCCGCTTAACGGGTAAGGGAACGGGCGAGGTGCCCTCCCCCGAGCCGCACAGCCCGCCGTGGCAGAGTCGGGATTCGCACTCGGGGCCGCCAGGCTCCCTGTGTTTCCCCAGCCACGGCTGGTGGGAAGGCCCGGAAGCAGCAGGACCCCGAGCACACAGCCCAGGACCCAGACGGTATTTTAAGAAGCCGTGTCTGTCCACACACCTTCCCCGCACTCTCCCGTCAGCGGCTGCCACTGCCGGTGACCATACTGAGTTGTCTCTGGCAGGGGGAGGGTTAATCATCCCCTTTTTACAGATGGGGAAACGGAGTCAGAGCTCGGACGCAGCTGGTGGGCAGCAGGCCCCGGAAGGGGAATCACTGACCCATGGAGAGCAAGGGGGCCCCCGGGTGTCCTCACGGAGGCTGCTCATTACAGATATGACACGGAAGCCCAGAGAGGGCACCTACAGTTCCCAAGGCCACACCGCCAGGTGTGGGAGACATGGGACTGGACCCCCTCTTCCCAGCCTCGCCCACACCTTACCTGGCAGGCCCCGCTTACTTGGAGACGGTTTGCTTTCGGCAAGGGGCACCCGGGCCAAGGCCGCCAGCTCGGCGATGAAGCTCTGCTCGGCTTCCTGAACGCAAAGCCAGAGGATCAGCGGGGCCTCCCAATCCCTCCGCCAGGAGGGCATGTCCCACGGGGAGGAGAATCCTCCCAGAAGCACCAGGGAGGCCAGGAGCAGGGCAGAGGCACCTGAGGGGGGGCGGGGAGCTGACATGAGCCAGCTCCTGCCAGGTAGCTGTCCCTCCTCACTCACACCAGCCATATGCCCCCATTCTACAGGTGGGAACACTGAGGTGAGGGGCGCTCAGGGAGGGCCACAGAGGCGGCAGCGGCTGGTCCAGGATCTCGCCCGCTTCTGCCTGACTCCAGTCTCAGTTTGTGACACCAGCCCCGTGGTTTAACCACACAGACCTGGGCTCCACGACTTCCTGACTATGCGACCCTGGCCGTGACTCAACCTCTTGGAGCCTCAGTCTCCCCATCTGTAGCTGGGATCCCCACAGGAACCTCCTCCTCAGGTGGCACAGGTGGCCCAGCCAGGGATGCCACCACTCACCCTCTGTTACTGAATGCCCTCTCCATCCTCATCGCCGCCACCACCATCACTGCCACTCTGGTGGCCTGTGCTCTGCCAGGCCCAACACCCTCACAACTGCCTCCAATATTTGACTGCCTTTAAAGCAGTGGTTCTCAACCTTCCTAATGCCGCGACCCTTTAATACAGTTCCTCATGTTGTGGTGACCCCCAATTTCATTGTTACAAATTGAACATAATGAAAGCATAGTGATTAATCACAAAAACAATATGTAATCATATCTGTGTTTTCCGATGGTCTTAGGCGACCCCTGTGAAAGGGTCGTTCGACCCCCAAAGGGGTCGAGACCCACAGGTTGAGAACCGCTGCTTTAAAGGCAGCCGATTCGCTTTCTAGCCGCAATTCACAATCACACGCCGATGAGGATTTTCTGTGCTGAGACGCCCACGTTCGAGCACAAGCGCTGAGCTTCCGGGATGTTCTACGTCAAGGACAAGCCTCAGTCCCCAGCAACACTGCCTAAAGGACCGATCAGCCCTGACAGGAGCAGCCCACCTGCTGGCCGACCCCGCCAGGGAGACGCCCCCTGCCCAGGACTGGCCTGGTGAGCCGGGCGCTGCAGACTCTCGGGGGCCCCAGGCTCACAGAGGCTCCGAGAGGCTGATGCGGCATCAGCGGTGACACTCAGCGGGGGCCGAGGGGTCCCGAGCGAGCGGGGTGGGCGTCCCCTCACCAAGGCCCCATCGCTGACCTTTGATGGCAGGGCCAGTCTTTGCTGTGGCCACCCCGCTAAGCCCTGCCCGCACCTCCCAGGCCTGCTTCCAAACTTGTACCTGCAGCTGCGTCTCCAGCTGGGCTTCCAGGAGGTCCAGGCCCCGCGCCCTCTGCTGCCACGTGTCCAGGCGGGTGCGCTGGTGGGCCGTGAACTGGGCCAGGAACCGTTTCTGCTGCGCCCGCATCCTGGCAGAGGGAACGGCCGTCAGCGCTGCCCGGGCGCCAGGAGCATCAGACCCAGCGCCAACCTCCCCCAGCCCGCTGCGTCCTGCAGGCCCGTGACCCACAGCTGTGAGAGAAGAAAGGCCGCCATCTGTGGCCACACTAGGGCCCCTGGCCCACAGGCTGGCTCACCACGAAAGCGATTCACTCTGGGGGTTACGGAATCTCTCGGGCACATTTTTACTGAGTGGCTTGGTGACACCAGCAGGACAGAGATCAGAAAAGTTGGGGGCAGGAGAAGCCCAGAGGGGCGGGTGTCCCTGGAGTCCTGCAGCTGCAAAGTGGCTGAGCAGCAGGTGACGTCTTCGTGTGAGAAAGCGATCTTAGCCCGGGTGGGGGCGCGCTCCTTGTTAACACTGCAGGATCGCCCTGGCCCCGCCCCTTCCCCAGGAAGCTGAGTCCCTCCGAGTGGAGGACAGAGCTGGGCCAAAAGCGGGTCCCCGACCCGAGAAGTCGCCCCCCGCCCTTTCAGGCACTGAAACCTCCCCTGGCTGTGTGAACTCCCTCCCTTCCTTGGCCCACGGTCCTCTGGCCTCTGCAACCCCATCACCTGCTTCCAGGATTACTCTCTGCCCCCTTCTCTGTCCTTTGTGTCTGATTTGCTGAATTTCTAGACCTAAAGGCAGAAGCCGCCTTCTGCATCACAGGCAGCGGCCCAGGAAGTGCACTGAAGGCACAAAATGCCACCTGGCTTTTGCTTCATGCTCTTTTCTTTCTATTTGCCTGGCAAACTCCTATTCATCCTACAAGACCCCGTCATCCGTTCACCCATCCTGCATGGACCCACCCATCCACTCCTTTGTTCCTTCATAAAAGCATCTCGGGGCTGCCAGGTTCTGTGCCGGGTTTTGAAGATGCAGGCGTGAGTGAGACTCACAGCCCCGGCCTTCCCGGAGCCCCCCGAGCTGGGGGGCGAGGGATCGCTATGGGACACCTGGCTGTGATACCCGGAGGTCAATGCTCCGGCCTCTGTTGCCCTGGAAACCCTCCTTATCGCAGGTGGTGCTGGCTGTGCTCCCGTGGGGGTCGGCCACACAGTGTCCCCACAGGCGTCCACGCCACAATCCCTGGAGCCCGTGAAGGTTACGCCACGCGGGGGTTGGCGGTCCTGCTGAGGGCGTGACTGTGGGATTCAGAGAGGACCTGGGTTACAGGTGCCTCAATCAGCGGGGCCCTTAAAGCAGAGGTCTCTCCAGCTGGAGCCAGAGACCAGGGGGAAGAAGGCAGGGAGTCCCAGGTGTGGCCGGGACCTGCTGCCCGGATGTGGGGGCCACGTGCGGGGAGCAGAGAGAGCCGAGAGGCGGTCAGGGGACCCCCATTCACAGCCACAAGGAAACAGGACCTCGTTCTCGAAGGCAGGGCCACTGCCTGGAGCGCCCGCCTGGAGCCCGCAATCAGGGCCCGTCCCGCCCACACCTGATGTGGCCATGTGGGTCTCGGGGAAGTAGCAGCGCCCAGGCGCCTGACCCGCGGAACCGTGAGTCATCGGCTACCTGCGAGGTCTGTGCGGGTCCCTGGGAGGCAGCAGCCGAGACCCCGGCTGCCTGGCTTCCTGGGGTCACCGCCCATAAACCCACCTCCCAATCCTCAAGTCCTGGCCGGCTTCTGGAGGACCCCAAGGTATGAGGGAGAAGGTGGGGTGCTGTGTCAGGGCTGTGGGCGCCACCTAGAACTAGGAACGCAGCCAGGGCCACACTGATGGTGCGTGCCCTGTGCCAGGCCCTGGCCGGGCCCCCGTGGACAGGAGATGCCCGCAGGCCATGAGGAGAAGCATGACGTGCGGGCTGAGTGTGCCCGGAGCGGGGCCTCACCTCTGGTGGACGCCTTGGGGCGCTTCATGAGTTCCACCCGCCTCCTTGCCCTCCGACGGAGGGTCGCTGAGTCCCTGCTTTTTCCGCAGCTTGTAACTGTCCCTTCTCTCACCTAGGACGGTAACACACAGCGATCATGAATGTGTTGGAGGGACTGACTCTGTGCCAGGTCGGGGTGGGTGCTGGCAGAGCACCAGGGACACGCCCCCCCACCCCCATCTGCCCTGGGAGGACTTGGGGGGATGGATCCCCTGGCTTCCGTCACATAATGGCAGCCCCGCGGGAAAGCAATCATGCTCTCCCTCCGACCTCTCAGGCCTGAGTTCCTGTACCAGGCGGAAGGGGAGGCGTGTGAGAACGATTTCACACCGAGAGGCCACCACACGGCCACAACCCACCCCAGAAAGGAGAAGCGGCTCGACATGCAGAGCTGTGGACGTGCAGACAGCGTTCCCCTCCAGGCGTGGGTGCTGAGGTGGGTGCTTTCCACGGATCTGGGGAGTTTGGCCTCTGAGTTTGAGGTGCACGGGACTGCGTGTCCACACAGACGCACACTGACTCAGCTGCCACACCTAACTAACTAGCTGCCATGCCTAACTAGTTGCACCTAACTAGCTGTGCCTAACTAGCTGCCATGCCTAGCTAGCTGCTTCACTTCCCTAGTTGTTAGTTTAGCTGTCACACTTAACTAGCTGTCACACTTAACTAGCCACCATACCTGCCTCTCTGTGGGTTGTCCAACAGGCCACCTTCCTGGCTGGACCTGAGCTTCTAGGCCAGTGGTTGGCAAACTCATTACTCAACAGAGCCAAATATCAACAGTGCAACGATTGAAATTTCTTTTGAGAGCCAAACTTTTGAAACTTAAACTATATAGGTAGGTACATTGTTATTAACTTAATTAGGGTACTCCTAAGGCTTAGGAAGAGCCACACTCAAGGGGCCAAAGAGCTGCATGTGCCTCTCGAGCTGCAGTTTGCCGACCATGGCTCTAGCCCTTAAAGGGAGGTTTAACTGGGTGACCTCCAGGGCTATGGCACTCTGCGAGTTTTAAATAGAAAGGAATTTACGGAATGAAGGAAAAGGTGACGTTAATGTGGTCGATCAAGCTCAGTGACATTGTTTCCGTTCGCTGACAGGCAATCCCCACATTAGGGCTGGGCATCAGGGAAGCGGGAAATCAGAGCCGAGAGGAAGCGTGGAGGGCTGACGGATCCCCCGTTCCACAGATGGGGAAACTGAGGCCGAGAAAGGGGAAGTGAGCTCCCCGGTCCTGAGTGTCCCAGCCTCGGCCGTCCCCCACCGGGCGAGACCCACCCTGACTCTGGAAAACCCCAGCGAAGGGTCCGCGGGGCCGGCACATTTCTGGGTTTGTCCCAGGTTTTATTTGAATCCAGGGTTCAAATTCCCCAGGATAAGGGGGGACAGGCCAGCTGAGCTGGTTGAGGGAAATCATATCACAGGAGCCTGCCTCCGACTGCTGCCACGCGTTCAGCGGGGACCCATCCAACTCTGCCCGTGGACAAGCCGAGCGCAGCCCTCAGAGCGCGCAGGCCTGTGCAGGGAGGGACGTCACAGCAGCGGCTTTTGTCTGTTATTACGCTGGTCTTGGGGACACGTCCATGCCGTTACCCAGTCACCACTACGCGAGCCCCCCGGGAAAACTCCCTGGTCTTGGGCACAGCGTAGGGGCCACTGGCCTGTTCTCACTCACGGCCCCTTAACAGCTCAGGTTGAGGACGTGTCCATCTCTCTGGCCACGAGGAAGCCAGAGCCGAACCATGGGGCCACTCAGTGGGGCTCTGGTGACATAGGTCCCAGGTACAGAGCCCTCCCCACTCCACCTCACTGCTCTTGTCCCGATCCATCTACTTCAACGTGCTGCATGCATACGTTTCTCTAAGTGCCTTTTAGGGACGAGCAGGGGACACATAAGGAAACAAAATATTAAAGAGAGAAGGTTTCCAAAAGTGGAATTTGAGCACTCCCAGCTCGCCAGCTCCCGGCGGGGGGCTCCCCAGGCGCATACCCTGCAGGCTCTCCAGGTGCTCCAGCCTGCGTTCCGCGTGGTCCCGCATGGCCCTCCCAACCTGCTGGTCGTACGCCTGCACCAGCCGGCCGACGCCCGCTCTGGTCACGTACACGCTCTCCACGGCCGCCTCCAGCAGCGTCCTCTGAGGGAGGAGGGGAAAGGCCTTAGCAGGTCACATGTGGTCCCCACCTCCCCGGCCCTGGCTCTCCTCCTCCCCCCACTCCCAACCTGGACTGGGCAGGGAGCGGGCAGAGAGTGCGTGGTTGGTTTAAACCAGTTGATAACATGGGGTGGGGCACAAGTAGGTTTTCAGTTGTTCGTACAGAAAATATACAATAACTAGAGGCCGGGTGCATAGATTCGTGCACCGGTGGGGTCCCTCAGCCTGGCCTGCGCCCTCTCGCAATCCAGGACCCCTCGGGGGATGTAGTGGTGCGGGACACGCCAGGTGGCCAGGGAGGAGCCCCAGCCCGGGCCAGGCTCTGCGGGCGCTGCTCTGTTCCTGCTCCTCCCAGCCCCGCTGTGCCTGCCGCCGCTGCTTGGTAGCGCAGCCACGGAGGCGGGAGAGGTGCTCCTATCTGTCTGGCACCTGTCCGTCAACTGAGCGGTGCTCCCGTGGTGGGAGCGCACTGACCACCAGGGGGCCGCTCCTGGGTTGAGCACCTGCCCCTGGTGGTCAGTGCACGTCATAGCGACCAGTCAACTTGTTCGGTCATTTGGATGCTTAGGGTTTTATATATATAGATTGCCTAGTTGGTGTGGCTCAGTGGTTGAGCATTGAGCGTTGACCTATGAACCAGGAGGTCATGGTTTGATTCCTGGTCAGGGCACATGCCTGGGTTGCGGGCTCGATCCCCAGTGTGGGGTGTGCAGGAGGCAGCCGGTCAATGACTCTCTCTTATCATTGATGTTTCTATCTCTCTCTCCCTCTCCCTTCCTCTCTGAAATCAATAAAAATATATATAAAAAATGTATTTAAAGCAAAACAATCCTTTAAAAAAAAGAAAATACATAATAATTAATAAATGATTAACACAAGAATGAACTCCGTGTCTCACGGACTCGCACCTGTGAGCCTACTCTTGCCCACCCTGTGTTATTTTCCATGGTCGGGGATGGTCTCAGGCTGGTGTACGACCCTGGCCAATGAGATGCGCCATTAGGGAAGTCTGCTGGGGCGGGGCTTCCCTTTCCAGCGGGAAGAGAGACTTGGCCATCTTCCTCCCCCTTCCTGGGATGCAGATGTGATGTCGGAGGATCGGTGGCCGTTCTGAGACCATGAGGCAACAAACTAACACTGAGAATGTGGATCAGAAAGCAAGAGCCTGGGCCTTGGCGCTATGGCAGGGCCTCTGAGCCTGGGCCCGCCCGCCTCCACGTGGCTCATTATGTGGGATGAGTGGCTCACTTATTGGAGTCATTTCAGTAGGACTTGGTGACATGAGTTATATGCATTCCTCAGTGATACACCTTCTGACCCAAGGCAGGAAGGAGAGGAAATGCTGAGATGCCTGTGGCTGGAGATGTGATGGCTGGGTGCCCGGTCCACCAGGGTTACTGGTTACCATCCTTCCACTTAAAATAATGGACACCCTCTGCAAGGCCATAGCTCCCGGGTGGGGACAGCAGGTGCAGCGCCCAGGAGGCCGCTCTGTCCAAGTCCATCTCCTCGTCTGCCCCTGCCTCCCTCCCCCATCCTTCCTGCCCTCGCGTTTCCCAGGGATGGGGTTGGCACGCACCTTGAAGTCCTCCCGGTCCTTGTTCCGGCTCCTGGTGGCGGCGGTCCGCGCGTGCCCCAGCAGCGCCTGCCCCACCGCCCGCTCCGTGTGCTGCTGCAGGAGCCGGCCCACCTCCTGCGCCTCCGCCAGGAGCTGCTGCTGCAGCTGCAGCCGCGTGAGCTGCGCCTCCTCCTCCAGCCGGCCGGTCTCCTCCAGCACGCGGGCCTCCTGGAAGGACGGGACAGAGGGAGGGAGGAGCCTCGCTGCGGCCCTGCACCAGATCGGCAGGACCAGACATGGGCTCGCCCTGCCCAGGGCCAGGAGGGTTGGGGAAGGGAGGGAGAAGGGCCAGAAAGTGGGGGCCTCTGGGCTTGCAAACCCCAGCACAATGGATGAGCGAGGTGTCTGCTGAAGGTACCTTCAACCCAAGGCATTTAGTGAGCATCAGCTGCATGCCCAGGGCCATCACATGCACAAGCACTTCCTCATTCTTCCTGAACACTGGGAGCCTGAGCGTTAGGCGTGATCAGGACACAGAGGCTCAGAGAGGTTAAGTAACTTTCTAAAAGTCACACAGCAGATCCGAGTCTGGGAGGAATCTGGGACATCACCGAAGCCACAGCAGGGCATATGGAGCCTTGGGGACGGCTTTCCTCGTGCCCATGAGTCAGAGAAGGAGGCGAGGGGAGTCAGAGGCAGAGCAGCCTGCTTCCCACAGCGCCTCCGGGGCAGTGGGAGTGAGCATGTCCCTCACCAACGGGCCAGAAAACGCCGGCTGCTCCCATAGCTCAGCCCTGTAACTTACATGTTCTTCCTTCCGATTGTTAAACCCTTCAGATGACAGGGCCCCCTTTTCCCAGGGATGACTGTGCCCATCTGCGCTCTGATTTCAAATGCACTTTCAGTACAATTCTCATCCGAGCATGCACTGGAGCCTTTGGGCAGCCCCTGGACAGGGTGGTCATCACCCCCCCCCACCCCCACCCTGAGACCATGGGGAGGCAGTGCTGGGTTCTGGCTACCATGCTGGAGCCTGGCTGGGACTGGCTAGGGCCGCGCAGCGATCTCACCAGGGCTCCGAGCAGCTGCCACTGATGCTCGTCCAGGCACTGGGAGGAGCCCTGCTCCAGGGCGTGCTGCTCGCGCAGCTCCTGCAGCAGGCGCTTCTTCCCAGACAGCCGCATCTGCGCCAGCACGGCGACGGAGTGGTCACGGAGAGCCAGCCTCCGGAGGGCGGAGCACAGGAGCAGCTCATGCCCCTGCAGGAGGCACCGTGCAGACCTTTGGGGAGAGCAGGGATGGGGGTCAGTGCTCTTGGCTTCTCTGCCTGGGGTGGTTACTCTTATGTGTCAGCTGCTCACATGTTCTCTGGGGTTTCTGGGTAGAGCAATGCTGACATGGTAGACGAGGACAGCAGATTGCCCTTCCTCATGGGGTGGGCCCTGCCTAATCAGGTGAGTGCTTGAAGCAGAGAAGAGGCTGACCCTCCCATAAACAAGAGGGAACTGCCCGTCGGCCCGCCTTGAGCTGGGACACCTTTCCCCGCCTTGGGGCTCAGACTGAGAGACTGGTTCTTCCTGGGTCTCGAGCCGGCGGCTTTCTGACTGACCCCACCGGCTCTCCTGGTTCTAGACCTTCAGACTCGGACGGGGATGCGCGTGGGCTCTCCCGAGTCTCCAGGTTGCCAACCGGCAGATATTGCAACTTCTCAGCTGCTCTCTCCTCTCCTTCTGTCTCTACAGGTATAGATGCATCGATAGACACATAGATAGCTAAACACACACACGCACACGCACACACACATGCACACACACACGCACACGCGCGCACACACACACGCACACACACACACACACCCCTCGTTGGCCCTGCTTCTCCAGAGAACCCTAATACACTGAGCTACCAAGAAATGTCCCAATAGTCACACGGCACTGTAAGAGGCGGGCGTCCATGTGCCCACTCACGGGTGAGGACCGGTGTGGGTGTCACACCGGAGACAAGGCCCGGCCCTTCAGGAAGCCGTACTCACTCTTCACTGAGGCCCCCGAGCCGGCCCAGCACGCAGTGGATGGCGCTCTCGTGGTCGTCCCGCAGGCGTGTCTGCAGCACAGTGGACAGGGCGTGCTCCTCCATCCACACCTGGACGCCAGACAGAGGGACACGGTCACCTCGAGCTCCTCTCATCCATCACTGCTTTGTTGGAACCTGCCTTTTATTTCTTGTTTAAAACCCGTCTCCCCTGATTTCATGACCATTTTCTCTTATAGTTCCTTCTAAAGACTTACACGTTTTCCTATTTGCATGGTAAAGCATCTAATACGAATTTTCTATGGCGTGAGGAAGGGATCTGGTTTGCTGTGGATGGATGGATACCGATTGTGCCAGCACCCTTTGTTAGCGGTTATCTTTGTATGACTGGCCGTCATGCCACCTTGGATCTAGTAGTTTCCGGAGGTACATAGTTTCCATAGAAACATGCGCCTCCTTCTATGCTCTTGTAGTCTGTGGTCTGTTCGTTTCTGTATCACACCACTTGCTTTTCAGCTGCCACTCACAGCAAGCCTCAGGCTGCCAGGGCAGGGCCTCCCATGTTCTCGTGCACAACACTGCATTAGCTACGCTTGGTTATTCTTCCTTTCCCATGGATTTTAGCAAGTTTTGGAAAAACAGCTTTTTCCCCTGGGTTTTCTTGTTGTTTGATTGGATTACATCTGTGAACACTCCTGTGAGGTCCAAGGCCACAGAGCTAATAAGTTTAAAGAGTGGGGCAGGAACTGAATCTAGGCCTGTCTTTCTCCAAAGCCAAGTCCTGTCTGGCCCTGCGCTGCTCCTCCCCAACTAGTCTGTGCCACCAGGACTCGCCCAGGCAGCCGGACTTACAGCCAGGGTCTCAGGCCTGAACGAGACCTTCACTTTTCCAGCATCTGTGGTTGCTCGAGGGGCGCTACCCTCAGCCGCCTGAAGAGGGCGCCCGCTGCACACAGAACTCGGGTAGAACAGAGCCTACACCAAGCACCGCAGCCAGAGTTCATTCTGGGCGTTGTGACTCGTACCACTTAAACCTAATGTCACAAAATCGCATTGCGTCTCCTCTCCTGTCACGGACGGTCTCTGGCTCCGCTAGTGAGGCGTCTACAGGAACAAAGTGCCCGGGAAACCAGGACACAGAAAACGCTAGTCTTGCTTCTCTGAAAGGTAAACTGGCTTTGTCCCTAAAGCCTATGGGGTCTTTGGTGTGAGTTTGGAGGATGCAGACACCACCAGCCACAGCACCAAGGTCACCAACCAGGTGTGCCTGCACTGTCCCTCCGACCTCTCCGCCGTTATCCCGGGCGGGCTCAGGGGTTCCCAGGGGAGCGGGCTCTACGCAGACACTGGGGGGCTGGGGAGGGCAAGGCAGCAAAGACCTGAAGCAGGACGACTGAGGCAGGACCGTGCCCAGCGAGCCAGAGCCGCCAAGGAGCCGGAGAGGCGGGCGCGGAGCGAGCCAGGAGAGGATGAGGAGGGCAGAGGGTGACCGGGCCCCGACCCCGGGTCCTGGCGGGGCCTGGTGGCGACTCTGGCTTTTACGCTCCGTGAAAGGAGAAGCCGTGGGGGGTTCTGAGCAGAGAGGTGACACGATGCAATGTGGTGTCTTGTCCAGTCGAAGGTGCAGCGATGACAAGATGCACCGTCTCTTTAGGTCTCACTAAGGGAGAAACCGCTGCCAATTACAGGAAGCTGCTTCTCCATTCCCGGGGGTTAAGATACATTTTAAATGGGTTTGGGGACGTTTAAACATATTTAAAATATATAAATATATATTTAAGATCTTAACAATGAGTGGCTTACAGTATTTTAAATGTATTCTGGCTGGGGGTCGAGAATAGATCACGGGCCAGGGTGGCCGCAGGGAGACCGGGGAGCCACCCTTCAGTGACAAGAGGTGGCTCTGCCCAGGGTGCTCAGCGTGCGGGCAATGGGAGGGGCTACCGTCTGGATTGAAGGTGGAACGGACACTATTCCCCGCCAGCTGGATGCAGGGGGTGAGAGCAGGAGCCAACCATACACACATCATCTCACAGCTCTGGGGGTCAGAGCTGACTGGTCTCCCTGGGCCAACGTCAAGGTCTGGCTCCTGGGGCGGCTCCAGGGGGGCCCTGTCCTGGCCTCCTCCAGCGTCTGGAGGCGTCACATCCCTCGGCTCCTGGCCCCACCATGCCAGCTTCTGCTCCGGCACAGTCTCCCTCTGCCTCCTCCTCACCTCCCTCCTATAAGGCCCCTCATGATGGCACTGGGCCCACCCAGAGAAGGCACAATGAGCTCCAAATCTCAAGATCTGTAACGGCATCTGCAAAGGCCCGTGTGCCCCGTGAAGTGACAGATTCTGGTTCTGGGGTTAGGATGTGGGCATCTGTGGGGGCCATTACTCTACCTCCGGCATATGGATGAGGTTTTAATGGTGAAACAGACTCACTGGAAAGCAGGTGTCCCATGAGTGCAGCCCCCAGCCCACCCCAGCCCACGGCCCTGGGAGCCACCTTCTGCTGTTCGTTTCTCTCTAAAGAGCCGGTTTTGCTGCTCTTCCTCACTGGATCGGCTAAAGGGATTATCTGATGACTTCCTGTCCTGGGACAGGAGCGCTTTGCAATCTTCCCTGACCCCCCTGAGGGCTGAGGTGAAAGGCTGGCCACCAGGATCCTGGTCAAGCCCCCAGCAGGACCCCGGGAGGTGCTCAGGGAACAAAACGCTCCTTATTCTTCCTAAGTTTCAAAAAGAGCGACTCTGGGCCGCTCCACAGGGGCCGCACCTGCTGCTCGTGCTCCAGGAGGTCCTGGGACAGCCTCCACTGCTGTCGGCGGAAGCGATCCGCGTTCCCCAGCTGCAGGGCGGCGTCCTCCTGGGCCTCCTGCCTCACGGAGTCGCACTCAGCCCGCGAGAGGCCCGTCATGTCGGGGAGCGTCTGCAGGAACAGGACGTCTGCAAGCGTCTGGAACGTTCCCATGGTGCTGCGGTACAGCTCCTGCAACCGAGAGCCACACGGCGGGGTTCCCGTCAGACCACGGGTTGTCCAGAGAGCGTGAGTACAAGGCTGGACCCGGAAGTGTGGATGTTTTCTGTGCTCATGACGGCCAAAGCCACGCTTAACACATTAAGCAAGGAGCTGGGAATAACACTGCTTAGTTTAAACGAACCAGTTAGGATTTTCAGAATTGAAGAATGTGGTCCAATTTTATTAACCTAACTAGAGGCCCATTGCACGAAAATTTGTGTAAGAGTAGGCCTTCCTTCCCCAAGCTGCCAGCACCGTTTTTTCTCTGGCACCCAGGACCTGGGCTGGCTTTGCCTGGGCCGGCCACAGGCACCCAGGACCCCAGGTGGCTTCACCTGGGCTGGGCCCCAGCTTTGTCAGGAAGGACGTTGGGAATGACATCCGGAAGATGTCCGGTCTATCAGATCTAATTAGCATATTACGCTTTTATTAGTATAGATAGTGATGAATAGGCTTAATGGCAGCTAGAAGCAGCTAAAGAGAGAGTCAGTACGCTGGAAGACAGATCAGGAGGAAAGCCACAACAAAGTAAGGAGAGACTAGCGATGGGAAATATGGAGAAGATAAAAGCACAAAAGATGCAATGAGAAAACCCAACATATTTTTTATTTTGTCCTCACCCAAGGATTTTCCCCCCCCCCCCCATTGCTTTTCAGAGAGAGAGTAGAAGGGAGGGAGGAAGGGAGAGAGAGAAAGAGAGATAAACATCAATGTGAGACTCATCGACTGGCTGCCTTCCCCATATGCCCAATGAGGGGTGGGGAGTGAACCCGCAACCCGGTACATGCTCTTGACCGGAATATGCACTTAATGGCGTTGCCCACATCGATGCATCAATGCAATCTGACACATGAACAGTATAGAGCAGACGAATATCATGGTGACTGTGTGACTACTAGTAGATGAGGAAAAAACATTTTACAAAATTCAGTGCGTGGCATACGCCCTAACCACTGAGGACACTGGGCAGGGCAAAAATCTAACATTTTTCATTGGAGTCTCCAAAGAAAGGAAGGGAGAGCCCAGGTAGAAGCAATATTTGATGTGATGATGGCTTAGACATTTCCCAAAACTGCTGGAAGAAATTTACAGCTGAGAAAATGAAGGCTTCATCTGCACAGTAAAAGGGAGGTGCCATAAATTGCACAAGTTTACATAGGAGGCCCTCGCACCTAGGATCTTAGCAAATTTTTTTGAAAATGAATGAATGAGTGTATAACCAGAATCTAGTAAACATAGGACCACTTTCTGCTACATTAATAGTAGATAAAATAGTCTTTAAGAAAAAAAAAGGTGACTAGAAATAAAGGGGTTTACTTCATAATGCTAAAAGATCTAACTCAACAGAAAGATGTGAAAATCTAAATTTGTATGCACTTAATGGCATTACCCACATCAGTGCATCAATGCAATCTGACACATTAACAGTATACCTGGTAGAGCAGAAAAATATCGTGATGACTATGTGACTAGATGAGGAAAAAACATTTTACAAAATTTAATTTCCATGCATAAGAAACACCCTTAGCAAAACAGAAATGAAAGGAAACTTCTTTAATCTGAAAAAAACCCCAAAACACTATAGCAAAATTATACCTAAGGGTGGAAACTGTAAAATAATATTAAAAGAATTAAATAAGACTGAAATAAATGTAAGGAAATACCATGTTTCTGGATTGGAAGGTTGACATTGTAAAGATGTTAATTCTAACCAAAATATCCATAAATTACTAATGCTAATCAAATTGGTGGTTATATCAATAACTATGGAGAATATGGATTGAATCTATATCTGTTCTTTTTAAAAAAATCCTCACCCAAGGACATGCTTAGAGAAAGAAAGGGAGAGACAGAGAGAGAGAGAGAAACATCAATGTGAGAACCCACAACCTGGGTATGTGCCCTGATCAGGAATCAAACCAGCAACATTTTGGTGCACAGGACGAGGCTCAGCCAATTGAGCCACTCCGGCCAGGCTACATATACTCTTTCACCCAACAATTCTGCTCCTTGGTCTCTGCCCGAGAGAAATGCATGTACAAGCATATCAAACAACTTCTACAGGAAAGTTTATATCAGCAGAGAGTGCAATAGTCTAAACTAAGAAGCCATACAAATGCCCATCAACAGTAGAACAGGTAAATGGTGATATATTTATACCATGGGATAATACAGACTGACGAGGAAGAATGAACTGCTACATGCAACCCAGATGAATCTCCTAAGCATAAAGCTGAGTGAAAGCAGCCTGGCACACAAGAGCATGTGTCACACGATTCCATCTATATATATAAAAGGCTAATATCCAAATTTTCCACTCAGGAGTTTGACCGGGAGAGCGTGAGTTCGATTGCTTGCTATGACGTGCGCTGACCACCAGGGGGTGGCGTGGAACTGGGGGGGGGGGCAACCAGCAGCTGTGGGGCACTTGAGAGAGTGAGGGAAGGAGGAGGCGGGGAGGCAGGGAGGCGAGGCCTAGGGGCCTGACCCTGCATGAATTTCATGCACCAGGCCTCTAGTTTATAGAAAAGCAAGGACCTGATGTTTGCCAAATAAACCAGATATGGGTCCTGTGAGGAGGGGGGGTCCTGGGATTGAGGGGGTGTGAGGGGGCTTCCAGGGTCCTTGCCACGATCTTTCTTCATCTGGGTGATGGTTACAGAGATGGTTTTTAATAACCATCTGCTAGTCCATACGGCTGTGCTGCCCACGTATTTACGGGTGTTTCAATTCACAGCGAAGAAGGGTTGAAACCATGGGACTGGTTTACATTTCCCTCCAGCCTCTGCTGGCCCAGCTTTCCGCCGGGAGACAGGGTTTTAAATCGATCCTCCTGCCTTGGACGCTGTCATTGCACAGCAGTGGCTGGGACACACCTTTTTCTTTCTCCTTCGTGACTGTCAAGCCACAGAAATAAGCTGTTTGCAAACTCAAGAAAAGGCGAACTCTGTACAAGCGCCACGGTCCTCGAGCCCAGGCTCTTTCTAATGAGACCGCGCTGGGTCCTGCCTGCAGAGTCACTTCCTCTGCCTCTGTCACCTGCTCCGACAGGCCACATCCATGTGCTCCTGCTTCACGCTGACGCGTTTCATTTGGGGGATACTGGTCTATGCTGCGCCCGGAACAGAACCGAACTGACTCGTGGTGCTCCTCTGTGCGTGTGCGGGTCAGGGCAGCCGGGGGTGGGGAGTGGGGGGGGGGGGGGTACCTGGTGGGGAGAGAGGCCGGCCCCGGGCCTCAGCCCTGCACTCTCCCTCAGACAGAAGCCCAGGGCACCAGGCAAGGGCAGGAATTCCCTCTGACTTCGGGCCTTCACTCGTGTCCGTGTCCCCTCTGCAGCCTGGCGCCTGGGGAGCAATGCTGGGGCAGGGGGAGTGCTCACACCTGCGTCTGCAGAAGGTCTGTGAGGACAGCACCTGCTTTGGGGGCCGACTGCAATGATGACACACAGCACCTGGCACAGGGCCGGCTTTCTGCCCCAGGAGAGGGGAGGGAGAGGGGAGGACCCTCCTGTCCTCTAGGGTTGGGGCCAGTCATGTGACCTGTGTCAGCCAATCAAATGAGGTGGTGTGCCGTGGGCTAGAGTGCAGGCCAGACCTCCACCTCTGCGGTGGGAGACATCCCCAGGCAGCCCACGGCCTCGGGAGGACATGAGGCAGGTGGAGCACGCTGTGTCCATCAAGCCCAGGTCGGCCGCCTCAGGCCAGTGCAGACCGCGAGCACACGTCACTGTCGCTTCCAGCACTGGGTTCCGAGGTGTCTCGCTGCACGACATTACGTGGTCATGGTGACGTGACCTCCACCACAGCAGGGGCGGGTCCCTCACAGCCGAGGGACAAAGGAGGCTTATGCTCACAGCTCAGAGGCTCACTCTGCAAACGTCTCTCCAGTCCTTGCTATGGGCTCCGTGCCAGGGACATGGCAGTGACAGGCAGACGTGGACCCGGACCTCAGGGAGTGCACAGCCCAGCGGGGGCAGGGGTTGCTCTGACAAGTGCGATGGCCGGGAGGGTGGCGGCCCTAGGGACAGACCAGGGAATCTGGTCTGAGGAAGGGACGTTTAACTGAGACAAGAACGAGAACAAGCAAAACAGAGGGAAGGGAGGGGACCGAGTTTCAGGCAGTGAGAAAGCACACGCAAAGGCACTGGGGTAGGAGGGACGGGCATCTCTGCGGAACTGAGGGATGTCTGGAAGGAAGCAAGCAAGGGACATGACCCCAGATACGTGGTCATGAGGGCCTGGTGGGCTACAATAGGGGAGCTTATGGGCCAGGCTGGGCAGGTCTCTGGGTCGGACGGGCTGGGTCTCGTGGGCCAGGCCATATGGGAGCATCACAGACCAGCCTGGGTGGTCATCACGGACCAGGTGAGGGGTGTTAGCTCAGCCTGGGGGCTACGGGTGGCATTTTGGGTGTTACGTGAGTTCATTCATGTGCTCAGTCTACACGGAGGGCAGCTAAGAATTCCTGGGTGAGAGAGGTCGGGCGATACGGACAGGGCCGCACGGTGGGTACACAGCCAGGAAGGGCCACACTGCTCTGCTCTGTCTGCTTCCCAAGCGACTCTTCTCTACTTTGCAAATCTGCGCCTCTTTGCAGGGAGGTCAGCTGGTTGGGAAAATGACTACAAGGGAGGAGGGGCTATAACCACTTAGCATGCAGGACCATGAAGGCGCTGGCCAGTCTAACTTCTGCAAATAAAGAAAACGTAAATTAACGGCTCCAGTGGCTTTACGTCACAACAAAGAGCCACGTTCCCTTCGCCAGCTGCCATGGGGTACACCTGTATGTGCCAGTCTGTATTTCTCAGACTCTGCGCCCTTGGAGACGACCTGTTACCCTTTCACCTTGCTAAAGGACCAGGCAAACTGACTCCCACCCTCCCGCCCCACGGACACCTCCTTCCAGGGACACGGACCACAGGGTGCCAAGCGTCTACCGTTCGCTCCTCCAGACCTACCTCAGGTAGACTACGGCCCAGGGAACCATTGCTCTGGCATTTCCCCCAAACCCAATTTCTTTTACTCTTTGAAACCTAGTGCTTCCTATCTCGTTAGGCAAAATAATATCTCCCCAAGTCGCCCATGTCCAAATCCCCAGAATATGCCACCTTACAGGGTCCAAGACAGTGGTTCTCAACCTTGGCTGCACATTAGAATCACCTGGGAATCTTTTTAAAATCCTGATTTCTGGGCCTCATCCTCCGGAAATTCTGTTTCTTTGTTACTAATGTTGTGGCCCCACCCCATAACAAAGAAACAGAATTTCCCAAGGATGAGGCCCAGAAATCAGGATTTTAGAAAGATTCCCAGGTGATTCTAATGTGCAGCCAAGGTTGAGAACCACTGGTCCAAGAGATTTTGCAGACGCACGTTAGGGACTGAGACAGGAAGAGACCCAGGTGAGTCCAATGTAAGCACAAGGGCCCGTCCAGGTGAGAGGGAGGCAGGAAGTCAGGGTGAGCGGAGACGGGATGGTGGGCACAGAGGCGGGAGCACCAGGTCTCTGGCTCTGGCACGGAGGAGGGGCCACGAGCCCAGGGATGTGGGCGCCCCCAGCAGCTGGGAAAGTCAAGGGAACGGATTCTCCCTCGGGGCCCCCAGCCGGAACCCAGCCCACGGGCACCTTCCTTTTGGCCAGTGACGCCCCCTCGGACGTCCAACCTCCAGGACTGCAAGGTAATAACTGTTGTCTTTAGCCACTGAGTTTGTGTTAATTTGTTGAGAGTTTGTGTTAATTTCTCATCAGAACGCCCGAATTTCAGTTGCGCGCTCATTCCTCGATCCCCTCGTTCGTTTATTCATCCGTTTTGCCTGACCGCCTCTCCCTTCTCTTGCTCACCAGGCCACTTCTCCCTCCTCTTTGAATGCTATGAGCCCCAGGCCTGAAGCCCAGGCTCCCAGCTGAGTTTCCTAAAACAAAACACCTTAACCTTTCACCGCTGGGCAGCAAGAACCGACCTTGTTGGGAGGGGCCTGTTTGCCCCGGTTCCTGCGAGGGGACCTCCACGTTCTTGGAATGTCCTCCCTGATAGGATACGAGGGTCTCAGGTTAGGGGGGAGCCTGGGCCCCGTCAGGGAGCCTGTGACAGTGATGTGATCAGGCTGGGGCCTCAGGCCGCGTGCTATCAGTTCATCCCGCAGAGGGTGGGGGGCAGGGGGGAGGGGGGAGGGGGGTTAAGGCCAGCCACACCGGCGGGCGACCACGTCTGTGTGACCGCGTCCCAGTAAAACTGGACGCCGAGCTCGGGGAGCCTCCGGGTAGGCAGTGGCCAGTGTGTGCTCACAGCGCTGTCAGGAGGCCAGTGCTGCCCGTGCCCCCTGAGAGGATGCTGGAGGCCTCTGCCTGGGACCTCCGGCTGACCTGGGTCTGTAGCTCCCGCTGCAACCACCCGCCATGGGAACAGCTGCAGCGAGTCCTTTAGAGCAGCGGGCGCCACCCTTTAGGACCTCAGGGACCACCCGCGGGCGCCGCTGCTTTAGAGAACTGAAGAGCCGAGGGTGGTCTTGGGGACTTGCGTTTGGTGTCAGTGAGGCATCTTGTGGGGACTATGTTTCTGTTCCATCCTCACCTGAGCATAGTTTTCCCATTGCTTTTCAGAAGGAGAGGAAGGGAGGGAGGGAGGGAGGGGGAGGGGAAAGAGAGAAACGCAATGTGAGACTCAACTGGTTACCCCGGCACGCAACCGACCGGCGGGGAGTGACCCGGCAACCCAGGTATGCGCCCTTGACCGAGAACCGAACCTGAGACGCTCGGTGGGCGGGGGCACATCACCCGTGTCTACTGTCCCTGTGTTCTCTGAGGAGGTTCATTTCTCTCCTTGTCCACCCCGACTCCTGGTGAGAACCGAGGCCGCGAAGCCGGAGCGTGGCGGGGCTGTTTCACCCACTCCCCGGAGCCTTTCAAGAGAAATGGCACAGGCAGGACAGGCAGCAGGCAGGCCCGCGTGGCGCTCGGCTCCGCGCCTGTCCCCACGGGCCGGGTGGCGCTGGGCTGGGCTCAGAGACCTCTCTATGAGCCGTGTGACCTGGGATTTAGTAGCATCCACGTCAGCCAAGCTGGGACCTCACTGTTTGTTCACAGGTCAGGAGACAGCGGGCATTTAGAAAAATGCTGCTCTCTGCTGCCTGAGAACGGGAGGTGGTCGTCAGTTTATCTCACAGCCCCGTGCCCACCACACCATGATGGAGCCTCACAGCCCCGTGCCCACCATACCATGATGGTGCCTCACAGCCCTGTGCCCACCATACCATGATGGTGTCTCACAGCCCCGTGCCCACCACACCATGATGGAGCCTCACAGCCCCGTGCCCACCTTACCATATGGTGCCTCACAGCCCCGTGCCCACCATACCATGATGGTGTCTCTCTCATAGCCCTGTGCCCACCACACCATGATGGTGTCTCTCTCACAGCCCTGTGCCCACCATACCATATGGTGCCTCACAGCCCCGTGCCCACCATACCATGATGGTGTCTCTCTCACAGCCCCGTGCCCACCACACCATGATGGTGTCTCTCTCACAGCCCTGTGCCCACCATACCATGATGGTGTCTCTCTCACAGCCCCGTGCCCACCACACCATGATGGTGTCTCTCTCACAGCCCTGTGCCCACCATACCATATGGTGTCTCACAGCCCCGTGCCCACCATACCATATGGTGCCTCACAGCCCCGTGCCCACCACACCATGATGGTGTCTCTCTCACAGCCCTGTGCCCACCATACCATATGGTGCCTCACAGCCCCGTGCCCACCACACCATGATGGTGTCTCTCTCATAGCCCTGTGCCCACCATACCATGATGGTGTCTCTCTCACAGCCCCGTGCCCACCATACCATGATGGTGTCTCTCTCACAGCCCCGTGCCCACCATACCATGATGGTGTCTCTCTCATAGCCCTGTGCCCACCATATCCTGCTGGGAGAGGTCTGGGAAAGAGCCTGCCAGGCTGCAGGGTGAGGTACCTTGTCAGCATATCCCATGCACGAGAGCTCTCCCATGCACGCGCACCCTCCTGTGCACGCGAACCCTCCTAGACAGACAGTGAGGACGAGAATACTTATAACGCTGTACGATGCTCACTCCGTGCCCACAGCATCTCTGTGCTCTGCCTGTGGAAGCTTATTTAAACCGCCGGACAGTCCTGTGAAGAAAGCTCACTACCCCATCTTCACGGAGGAGACTTTGATGCTGGCCACCAAAACAGACCCGGCCCCAGCTCTCTCTCCATGATGCCTCCCCATCTCCCTGCTCCCAGCGCTGCCCCCTGCAGGCCACTGTCTGCACAGGCCTCGGAAAGCAAGGCGAGTCACTCTCGGCCTTTGGGGCCTGGGCCCAGGAGGATGTGCGGTCCTCACGCACTCAGATCCTGAGGGCTCTCAGCCCGGCCCACCTGGGGGCCATATACCTGGCAGAGCGTCGCCGCGGCCTCGGTGGCCCTGAAGTTCTCCTCTTCCTCCAGGTCACTGCGCGTCACCCTCTGCCGCTCCAGGACCCCGTGAAAAGCCTGAGAGTAAATGCAGGAGCTGAATCGGACAGAAAAATGCACAACCACCCCCCCCCACCCCCCCGCCGAAAATGCACAGTTCTCTCCACCTGCCCCCAACTCTCAGATCAAAAGGACGTTCACCCTTGGTTTATATCTGAGAAAAGTGAGGCATGGGGCCACGGGGTTTCTGTGGCTTGCAGGCTGAGGCCACGGCAGGGACCAGCAAGCCTGGACCCAGGAAAGCCATGTACTGAGCTTTGGTCCAGCCAGAAGGCGGAGGGGCTGCAGGCCGCCCTGACTGCTCTCTCCTGGACACAGGCCGCCCGGACAGCGTCCTCTGGCTTAGTGCTGCAGGCCCTGCCCAGGCCTGGGAGACCCGCCCTGCGGAGCCCTGGTCACCGGTGTGCAGACCAGGAGCCGGGGATGCAGGCTCAGAGGACTCGGTCACTGGGCGGACCCACGGGAGGCCGAGAAGTGCCCCCGTCTGCTGGATGCCGGTGACAGGGCCTGAGCCACGCCAGGCCAGCTGGGTCGCGCGCAGGGTCACCTGGAGGAGCTCCTCGGGGTTGGCGGTCAGTGGCGCCTCCGCCAGGAAGGCCCTCCGTTCCTCCTCCTGGGCCCGCATGAGCTGCGCCGTGCCCTCCGCCTGGCGAGCCCACGACGCCTGGACCAGCTCTTGGCCTCGCTGCACAAACTCTGAAAGTGGAATAAGCCAGGACGTCACAGGTGACTCTCCCAGCAGAACCTCCCTGGCTTCTTCTGCCAGCACCAAGAGGGGCGCCACTGAGGGGCGAACCCCAGTTTATTTCAGTTTCATTATTCGGGCACATGTGCTCCAAAAGGCCGGTGTCAAGAGCCTGGTCCTCCAGCCCAAGGCCCGCATCAGAGATGGCGGGAGGGAGGAAGGGAGCGGGGAGAGAGGCCTTAGAAGAGATGTGAGCGCGCGCCTTCCGCCACGTCCTGCTAGCCAGGAGTGGGCCCTCCCCGGGAACCAAATCTGGGCACACTGAGTTGGACTTCCAGCTTCCAGAACAAATGTCTGCTGTCCGGGCCCCTGTAGGTACCATCTTGTCACCGTGGCCCGAGCCAAGACACCCGGAGACTCCCCGGTCCTACAGGATCCAGGCCAGTGTGGGGGTCAGAACCTGCTGGGGGGCTCGCGAGGCACACAGATGCCCTACAGACGTCCCGACGAGACCCGAGGGGCCCCGGGCACACGCAGCCTTGGGTCAGCACCAACGGGCTCTCTCGCCCAGGCTGTGAGGAAGAGGGCGCAGAAGGGGTCCCCGCCCTGCAGGGAGGAGGCCAGGTTGCTTCCTGCAGCCCCACCAAAGGTCTGACCCCGACTAAGCCTCGGTGCCCGGATGTCTTGAACCCTCACCTGCCACTTCCCAGACGGCAGAGCAGCAGGCGTGTGTGTGGGAAGCGGCCACGGCGGGTGCCCTCTCCTGCCTCGCACACCCCACCCGGCATCTCAGGGCCCGTGGCTGGTGCAGGGCTGCGGGCGCTGGGCACCTCCGCCCTCCTGCCCTCTGCACATTCCTGGTGGCTCTGCCGAGAGACCCTGGGGTCTCCGTGAGCCGGAATCACCGACGAGGAAATGGAGCAGGAGAGCCCGCCAGGGAGGCAGCCCTGTCTACCCCGATCTATGGGGAAGGCAAGCGAGCGCAGAGCATATAAGGGGCTGGTCCCCAAGGGCAGAACTGGGACTCTTGCTGCCCCCAGCCCGGCCCCCTGGCCCCCAGCCTGGCCCCAGGCCCCGAGGAAGCCGCTCACCCCTGCTGAAGCGCTCAGCCTCCTCCCAGAAGGCCTTGTGCTGCTGGGTCAGCAGCTCCTCCTTCTGCCGCCCGGACAGCCGGCCCTGGGCGGCCAGCAGGTCCAGGCTGCGGGAGATGGCGGCCAGCCGGCACCTGGTCTCCTCCTGGATCTGCAGCCTCAGGAACTCGATCGTCTTCGCCATGTGCACACGGCCCATCGTTCTCTCCAGGAGGTCCTGAGGGGAGAGGCACCAGACGTCAGGTGGGGAATCTTGGGGCGGCGCTCGGCCTCGGCTGCTTCCTGGCCCCAAACCTCGCTGAGCGCTGAGCACAGACGGAGTAGCTCCCCTCTGAGCCTCCCGTGTCTGCCTCTCAGATGGGGACCCCGTGGTCCCTCGTGGGGACGTGGCGAGGCGGACACGGAGAGCACACGCAAAGCGCTTCGTACATACTGAGTGCTCCCCCGAGGGTCGCTCTTCGGGAAGGAGTTCAGTGCACGCCTATGATCACAGCCACGCCTCCCGCAGCCACCGGGCCTCGGCCGCCACAGCCCGGGAAGCGGCACAGGGAGAGTCAAGGTCACAGGAGCCAGGGCTTCTGCGCTCAGAGCCCGGGTGCTGGGACTCAGAGACTGAGGGGGCGATGCCCAGCGTCAGACCTTAGGACCGCCCACCTTGTCCTGGGCGTGGTCGTGACTTAGGGCAGGACTCCTGGGAAAGACACCCCGACCCCCTCCCCACGCAGGAAATGAGGACTACAGGGCCGGGGCTCCTTCTATCACAGAGAGGAGATGCCCAATGAGTGAGGCTGTCGAATGAGAGTAAGGACACTGGAAGGAGCAGCATCACCGCGCTGGCCACGTGGACCACGTGAGAGGTGCAGGGCTGCGTCCCTCCCCACCCGCCACCTGGCTCGGGAGGCCCGAGTTAGCCCGGCCCCTTCACCGCCTGCAATCCTGCCCTGTTCAGATCCCCCTCCCTATTCCCTTCCCGCCAGCTCACAGTCACTCCTGCCCTGGGACCGAGCCTGGCCTCCCAGCCTCCACCTGTCCCCTCACACTGGGCCCCGCATGGCAGCGGGCCTTTCTGAGACGCAGACGTGGCTCTCGAGTCCCCTGGCCCCAACCCTCTCTCACTGCCCCCAGACCGAGTCCAAACTCCCGGGCTTGGGGCACATGGCCTTCAGGACCAGCCTGGCCTCGTCCCCAGCCTGGCCCCACCCACCTGCCGACTCCTGGCCTCCCAGAACACGGGAGCTCCCTGCAGCTCCTGGCGGGCCTCCTCCTGGGCCACCTCCCTGCCTCCTCGTACTCACTCCGCGGCTTGGCTGAGCCCTGCTCGCCCAACAGGCTCTGATCTAAGGAACCTACTGGAGAGCCCTGATGCCAGAAGTGTATCTGAGCCACCCACTGCCCAGCCTGCCCTCACTGTGGCTGAGCCCCACTGGGGGGGGGAGGCGTTCTAACAGCGTGTGAACGGGGCATGGATGATGATCCCCCGATTCTGGACAAGGATGCTGAGGTCTATCCCGGAAGGCCACATAACCAGCCCGAGGGACAATGGCTGGGAATCTGCCTCCTTCAGTGCAACACCTGCCAGCAGTCAGGGCCCATGGCCACTAGAGGGCGCAGGAGGATAAGCGCAGGTGCCCCGTGGCAGGGTCCAGGCAGGGCGGCGGCGGGACAGCCACCTCTGGTTTAGCTCACGGAGGCCCTCCAGGCTCCTAGTGGCAGCACAACCTTTATGGCCCCTTCCAGGCTCTGTTCTGAGAGTCCCCGAGGCCAGTGCCATGTTCCAGGGCCACCTGCCCAGGCCAAATGCTCAGACACCAGCCCAAGCACTGAAATTCCAGAGTTTATCACAGCACATTCCTAGATACCTCTCGGGGTGGGGGCGGGGGGGTGTGGATGCAGGGAGCTAACCGTCCCCCTTCCCAGGCAGCACTGCGGTGCCTTCTTTGTCCATTCTGCCCGCTGACATGTGGCCGGACATGCGCGCTTCCCACGTGAGATCAACGTCCTGTCTGATCTCCGACACTCTCGGAGCAGGTGCCACTCCGATCCCATTTTACAGACGGTCAAACTGAGTCACAGAGAGGTTGAGTAACGGCCCGAGGCCGCACGGCTAGGAAGTGGCAGGACTGTGGTTTGTGCTCAGGTTCCTGGCTCGAGTCTGCAATACGGTTTCTGTAACATGACACGGCACATAGTAGGTGCTCATTAAATGTTGGCTGAAGGAAGAGCCTACTGAGAACTCGAATAACTCATTCCCTCCTTCCTACTTGGAAGTTTCTGGCTAATTCCTGGGCCAGAGTCAGCTCAGGCTACACTGTGTTTTTTGTGTGTGTGGGTTTTTTTGCATCAATATCGTGCTGACAGGATGATAATAAATAAAGAAAAAAGAGAAAAGGAAAGTCGTTTTCCTTTGTTGAGCGTCCATATCAGCAGCCGGATCAAATTAAAGTCCAGCTCAAGGGGCTTGGACGGCCAACCTGAGGCCGGGGGCGCAGGCTCGGCCACGCCGTTAGGCAGGGTGGCCCAGGTGCGTCACAGCCGGCTGCTTCCTGCCTCTTCCAGCAGGGCCCAGGCGGAGAGGGGACTGTGTACAGGACGGAAGCACACAGTGTTCTCCAGCGGCCTTGTGCACCGGGCGTCTGCTAACGCGCACAGTGGATCTGGGCGTGCGGGGAGGACCTGCGTCTCTAACCAGCTCTCAGGGGACGTGGAAGCCGCTGGTCTGCAGCCACACTCGGGGCAGATGGTTGTGGAGAAGCGGCAGGAGTCGCTCTGGCTCCTCAGGACCGGCTCCGCGGGTCTGAGAGCTGAGTCTGCGCCGGGGGCAGGGTGGCCGCTAGAGGGTTCTGAGCTGCGTGTGACCTGGGCAGGTGCACGGCTCTGAAATGTAACCTACGAGTTCCCAAGGCCAGAGGGAGGGGAGATGGGTGGGTCGTGCCCCGGGCCTTGCACACAGCAAGGTGAGCCCAAAACCTCCACAGAGAAACCTCCTGGTGATTAACGTGTTACAGGTCACGGAGCGCTTCCCCGGGCCTGTCTGTGACAAGGCCCAGGACCACCCTTTCATAAACAGAGCAACTGGAACTCAGAGAGGAAGTAACCAGCTCCAGGTGACACAGCTGCAAGGGGCTGGGCCTAGCAGATGGATTTGCAGCTTCTTCGGCCCCAGTGGTTTGCATCCCAGCTGCACGTCAGAATTGTTTGGGGAGTTTACAACCAGCAGAACCAGGGCCTCTGCTTCGCTCCGGTCAGAAGGGGCCTCTGGGCACGAGGCCCAGGCGCAGACATTGCTGGAAGCTCCCTCGGTGGCTCGGGAGGCAGCAGGAGAGCAAACCAAAGCTCCATCCACCAGTGGGCGTCAACCCCGACTGCTCGCCTCCGTGGTCACCGGAGCTCCAACCCCAGGCTGAGTAACTCAGGCTCTCGGGTGGGGGCTCATCTGGGACCCCAGCATCAGTGCCTTGTAAAGCTCCCGGATCATGTCAGTGTGCAGCCAGGGGGGAGGCACAGTGCTCTGAGCTGCGGGACATGGAGCAGCCCCATCTCCACACCTGGGAGGGAGGGAAGGAAGGGAGGAAGGAAGGATGGAATAGAAGGACTAGATGAATGGGTGGTGGATGGATAGATGGATGGGATGAAAGGATAGATGGATAGAAGGATGAATGAATGGGATGGATGGGAGGAAGGAAGGGAGGAAGGAAGGGAGGAAGGAAGGTGAATGGAAGGATGGATGATGGATAGATGGAATGGAGGGAAGGAGGGAAGGAAGGAAATGATGGAATGGAAGGAAGAAAGGATGGAATAGAAGGACAGGATGGATGGGTGGTGGACGGATAGATGGATGGGAGGAAGGATAGAAGGAAGGAAGGAAGGAAGGAAGGAAGGAAGGAAGGAAGGAAGGAAGGAAGGATAGAAAGAAGGGCCCTGACCGGTTTGGCTCAGTGGATAGAGTGTCGGCCTGCGGACTCAAGGGTCCCGGGTTCGATTCCAGTCAAGGGCATGTACCTCGGTTGCGGGCACATCCCCAGTGTGGATGTGCAGGAGGCAGCTGATTGATGTTTCTCTTTATCCCTCTCCCTTCCTCTCTCTCTGTAAAAAATCAATAAAATATATCTTTTAAAAAAAAAGGACTGGATAGGACTGAAGGGATGATGGAAGGACGAATTCATTGCTTTTCTCTGGGCTCTCTCTCCCCATCCACAATACGAAGGTGTTTGACCGGACAATCTCTACAGCACGTGGAGCTTCCTGATTCCATCTCTGTGTAAACCCCCCACCCCCCGCCCCTCCCACCCGCATTACCAGCGCCTGCACGTCCTGGGAGTCCCGCAGCAGCCCCTCCGCAGTGATCATTCTGGCCGTCAGGGCCGCCCCGAGCTGGCGCGCTCTGGCGCTGGGACACTTGAACTGGTCCACCAGGCAGTGCGGGATGCTCTCCATCTGCCTCCAGAAGGCGTCCATCTGTGAGGGAGGAGAGGCAGGAGGGGAGGAGACTTAGTTAAGAAAGTGCAACGCCATATGGTCAGGCGTGGGAACTGCAATCACTGCGTATCACAGACCGAGATTCTGGACAGTTCTACCCCCCGGGGCACGTTCACCTCGCAGCGTCACACTCTCCAGAGGTTCCTCCTGTTCCACATAGTGAACAGCAATGAGCTGCGGACCCCGGGATCTCCCAGCTTAAAGGCGGAGACACCCAGCAGGCGAGTCCTGCCGGCGGGGGAGGAGTGCGTGAATTCCAGTGCCCTCTAGGAATCTTCCAGAGATTTAAAAGAGATTGAACGTGTCCTGGAAATAACAGCACGAACGGCCATTGAAATGTTAGTTCTCGTTCCAAAAGCACCAGAGAGAACGCGGCAGAGACGATGCTGAGCGTGGGAACGTCCTCCTGGAAACCCTTTTTCCTGCCCCATCTCGTCAGGCACGGCGCTGGGACGGCCAGTGGCTGCGAATGCCCGGCTTCGGGCTGTCCCTGTGGCCTCAGCACCGAGGACAGTGACCCCGGGGTCTCAGCGTCTTTTGCTTTATGACGTGCAGGGTGCATGTGGCACGCAGTTTCCTTCCAGAAACAGTACAGCTGGAGCGGACGAGGACGAGGACCAGGCGCAGGGGATGGGCCCTGGCCCTGGAGCGAGCGAGAGGCAGAGGCAGCGGATCTGGGGCAGGTCCCTGCAGCTCCAGCTGGAGCATCTCCTTGGTGCCCGTCTCTGAGGCTGAGAGGGACACTTCTTGCTGGACCCGCGTGGGAGGGGTCAGGGGTCAGTGGCCCCAGAAGCCCACACTGACCTGGCTGCTATGGCTGAAGGTAGAGATAATGACAACCTGAGGCTCGCTTAATCCTGACAGCCGACGCCAGGGCCGGGCTCGGCCAGGACAGAACATCACCCAGAGGCACTGGCGCCTCTTCAGAAGCTTCCTGTCCCATCTTGGGGCCTCCGGGCAGCTCAGCACACCCTTCGCCGCCCGTCAGCAGCTCATCCCATCGGACCCACCCCGCCCCTGCAGGTTCACACCTGCTGTCCCCTCGACCGTCAGACGACCTCTCCGCCCTCCGTAAGAGACGTGGACGCTCGTCCACGCATTCCTGCCCAGGACAGACTGCATGTCCCCCAGCCTGCGGCTTCCTCTCCACCCCGGGAGCCAGGACACTCGGCCGTCCTTCTTATGAACCTCTGACTTCCCCGGGCGTCCGTGACACGACTTCCTCCTGGTGCCTCCAGGCCCCCTCCGCCCGTGCTCCTCGCTGTGGGCAGGATCCAGGTGCCTCTCTGCCGTCCTCCACACAGTCCTGGGCCCGGGGCATCTCCTTCGTGGGTCACCAGGACTTCACAGAACCTCCGAGGACCGTGCGCCCTCTCCTGAGCTGTGCAGCCTGGACGCCATGTGCCTGTCGGACTCCTGGCTGAGACCCTCCTGCGCGCCGCCGCCTTCGAGAACGCGCTCGCTCCCCGCGACCTCCCCCCTGGGCCTGGTCAGACCCCGCCCACCATCCCCTCCCAGCCTGTTCTCAATCTGGGTCCTGATTTCTGTAGACAGTTCTCTGCACCCCCTGCCCTGCCCCTGCACCTCCTTACGTCCCATCCTATCGGCTCCCACTTCTCCTTACCCTCCACCCACTGCAACACCTTCATGAAACCCCAGTGCACTAGCCCCGTAGCTCCCACCGGCCTCCACACAGCAGCCTGTGCAGCCCTTCAAAGCAGGAGGGGACCCAGCCACCCTCTGCTGCAACCCTCAGCGACTCCCCCTCCTGGTGAGAGGAGGCCCCTCTGCCAGGCTCTGCTCAGCTCCCTCTGCCTGCTTCTCAGCTCCCTGCTGTCTTCTCTGCCGCCTGCTGGCCAGCACCACACCTCTCCCAGGCAGCCTCTCAGTGGCCCTTTCTTCTCTGAAAACTTCCCTAATCGGGGGTAAGACGGTTCCTCTCTCCCCTGCGCCTCAGCGCTCCTGTGTTCCCATCTGTCACACTTGTAACCCTCATCTGCTCACCTGTCATTGTCACCCCCCCCCCCCGCTGCCCCCCCCCGCCCCCCGGAAGCCCTCCTCTCTGGAACTTAAAACCTGCTTTTAGGAGATGCCCAGGGGGTGAGGAGGTGGCAGCCAGCACCCGCTGCACCCACACAGGGTCAGAGCAACCTCTGCTTTAAATGATATGAAGGCCCATCTAAAACTTAAGCCAGAGGAATCGGTTATAACAATAAGACGCCTCCCTCTGAAAATCCTGGCCCTTAATGACACCTTCTCCATCACTCAATTCGGAGAGGATCCCTGGTTCCAGGGCCGACCCAGCAGGAAATCCCAGTGTTAAACACGTTTCTAGGCGCATCCACTCCCTAATCTCCCCGCTGGACTGTCCCCAAACCCCGGCTTTTACGCAGGAACAAGCCCATCACGTACGTTATCGATCAGCTGCTCGGAGTACTCCCTCTCCTTCTTCTCCACGTCCGCCAGCGTGATGTACTGGGAGTCGCCGGCGCCCAGCGTCTCCGTGTCTGACAGTCTGACCCGAAGTCCCTTTTCTAATTCCTCCAAATCCTGCAAAAGGCAAAAGAGAAAATAAAGAACAAGTTGGATGTGTCTTAAGTTCTGGAGAAAGAAATGCTTTTGTTTTTCACATTCTCATGGAATACTTATTTCTTCCCCCCGGGTAATATTTCTTAACCCTACGTCAGTGCTATGGGTTTTGTCCTATTTAAGGTTGGATGATAGAAATCGATTTTTCTCCTTAAACGTAGAGCCTCGAGAATGATGGATTATTCTCTTCTATAGTCCTCACCCCCCACAAAAAGTAGACCAGGCTTAGAAAGCAATGAAACAGCATCTTTCACTCTGAAGCCCTGGGAAATCAGATATTTAAAAACGCCCCAGCCTGAACAGGAAGTCCCGCCCACAGCAACTCCCTTGGACAGAGAACATGACTAACATTCTTCTCACTTTTCTGCCTCCAATGTTTTTTCCCATTTTAGCCCACATTGTGGTTTTTACATCTGTACTCATATCTGTATCTCTGTATTACGTTAAAAGTGTATCTATATATATATAAACTAGAGGCCCAGCGTGCGAAATCGAGTGGCCCCCGCCCACCCGCGTGTGCCCTACTGCGCCCGCAGCTCCACCCACCCACCCGCCACCCCGGCCATGCTCGCAGCCCTGCCCATCTGCGAGTGCCTCGCCATGCCCGCCTCGCCCACCCGCCTGCCTGCCAGCCGCCAGCCTTGCTGCAATAGGTGCCTGTGGGCTATGGGGGAGGGCCCGAGAGGTGCTCCATGCACCTCATGGTGACTGGTCGTTTGGTCGTTTCAGTCATGACGCCTCTTGGCCTTTTATTAATATGAAGCCTAAGCGACCATCCTACTGGCCAGTATCTATGATGCACACTGACCACCAGGGAGCAGGCACTCAACACAGGAGCTGCGGTGACTTGGCAGCGGCGGTTCTCACGTGACACACCTGGAACCGGAGAGGAGGGGGCCCGATTCTGGGGTGTGTCACCCGAGAACCACCCTCTCGCAACCAGGGACCCTGGATGTCAGAGAGCTGGTTTTGGCCTGATCCCTGCAGGCCAGGCCGAGGGACCCCATCGGAGCACGAATGCGTGCACCCAGCCTCTAATATTGTAATAAGCTATTTTCCAATTACCTGGAAATATAGATTGAAGACTTACATTTTCCTGTTTAGAAAGAATCTTCTGGTAGAATTCGTCATCAGGCTTCTTTCTCGGAAGGAGGTCAATGAGGCACATTTTAAAAATCTGAATAAACATCTATTGCCAAAGAAGGGAACGTAACAGAAACAAAGGTTTAAACAACAGAATCTCCCTCCCTCCTCTCCTTCCCCCCTCCTGCTTCTCTGTTTCTCTCTCTCTCTCTCTCTGCTTCCTTTTCTCTCTCGGTCTCTCTTTTTCTCTTTCTCCCTCCCTCTCTGGGTAAAGTGAAGCCGGCACCCACCCACAGACAGGAGCTGCCTTCCCAGCTTGGGGTCTCTTCCTAAGATGGCTCTTCCTCCCGAGGTGCTGGCTCTCTCTCCCCACACCCACCTCCCGGGGGTCCCGGCGCACGGTGCCCGGGTCGCGGTGCCGGAGCCCTGAGGGGTGCCGAGCCCCTCGCCACCTACCGAGTGCTCGTCCTGCCTCAGCACCGCGTCCAGCTGGAGCAGATCCTTTAAGTGGAGGTGATAGATGCAAAGGTCAAGGTCGGCGCTGCAAAGTCGCAAGAGGAAGCGAGACCTTTAGTGTCTGAGGTGGGGAGGGGGGTGACAGATAGGGCGTCCCTGCTCAGTACCAGCCTCGCGGGTCCTGCCCCCAGATTTTACATCCGCAGCGTGTGCGCGCGCGGAGATTCCCAATAGCCACACGGTCTACGAGACCAGTGTCAGGAGCTCTTTGCGACCCACTCGTGACCGGAGGGGACTTGGCCTGAACACCGAGGACGAAGCCGGAAGACGGCAGGTGGGAGAAAGACACTGGCACGTGCATCCCGTATCACAGGCCGCCTTCCTGAGGGCTCAGCGTGGACATCCTGTGCCCACCGTGCAGACGACGCTGACGCAGGACATCGAGGGCCGGAGAAATCAGTGTTGGTGGCGGTCACAGGGCCGGTCGGCGGCAGGGTGCAGGGAAAGGCTCTGCCTTCTCTCTGACACAGGCAAAGGCCTTTTGAATGACTAACCCCGAACGGTTAGATGTCCTCTAAGTCCAAGGCTCAGACACAGCCTCTCCCAGCGAGGAAAGGGGCTCCAGTCCAGCCACGTCCCTCCCGCCACGGGCCACCTGCAGGGTCCTCACCAAGCTCCGGTTCTGAGCCCACTCATGCCACAGCCCTGGCCGCGTCCACGGCCCCTCGAGCTCACCGAATGTCAGAGCAGACAGGCCTGAGGACCGGCCCGCCCCCCCACAACACACCCCCGCCCCAGAGTGAGTTTCTGGCCACTGACCACGAGCTGAGCCCTCCTCCAGGCTGGATAGTTTGAAGATTTTGAGCGTGGGCTTTGGAGATAAGGTGGTGGGGTCAAACCTGGTTCCATCACCATCTGCTGTGTGACCTTGGGCAGGTCACTAGCCTCTCTGAGACTCACTTTATTTTTTTTATTACTTCCGTAAATACATATTTTTATTGATTTCAGAGAGGAAGGGAGAGGGAGAGAGGTAGAAACATCAATGATGAGAGAGAACCATTGATCGGCAGGTGTGGCTCAGAGGTTTAGCATCTACCTATGAACAGGGAGGTCATGGTTCGATTCCTGGTCAGGGCACATTTCCTTCATAAAATGGGGCAAAGCTGCCCCCACCTGATAAGGTTGGCAGGGGGAATTAGTTCGTTGACCAGTAGTTACCATCACTGAACCGGTCCCAGGCTCCCACTGGCGGAAGAGACAGGGCAGGGGATGGGATGGACTGTTCCTTATGCTCATGCAATAAGTACCCCCTGCAAACTGCCTGGCACTCTGCCCAACACCCGGAAGGTGCCTACTCAGTGCTGGCTGCGATGCCGGGCACAGGCACGCTGGAAGGCGCCTACTCAGTGCTGGCTGCTATGCCATGCACAGGCACGCTGGAAGGCGCCTACTCAGTGCTGGCTGCGATGCCATGCACAGGGCATGCTGGAAGGCGCCTACTCAGTGCTGGCTGCTATGCCATGCACAGGCACGCTGGAAGGCGCCTACTCGGTGCTGGCTGCTATGCCATGCACAGGCACGCTGGAAGGCGCCTACTCAGTGCTGGCTGCGATGCCATGCACAGGGCATGCTGGAAGGCGCCTACTCAGTGCTGGCTGCTATGCCGTGCACAGGGCATGCTGGAAGGCGCCTACTCGGTGCTGGCTGCTATGCCGTGCACAGGGCATGCTGGAAGGTGCCTACTCGGTGCTGGCTGCGATGCCATGCACAGAGCATGCTGGAAGGCGCCTACTCAGTGCTGGCTGCGATGCCATGCACAGGCACGCTGGAAGGCGCCTACTCAGTGCTGGCTGCGATGCCATGCACAGGCACGCTGGAAGGCGCCTACTCAGTGCTGGCTGCTATGCCATGCACAGGGCACACTGGAAGGCGCCTACTCAGTGCTGGCTGCGATGCCGTGCACAGGGCACACTGGAAGGCGCCTACTCAGTGCTGGCTGCTATGCCATGCACAGGCATGCTGGTGACGTATCAGGGTCCCCTGAAGTCTCTCCGCGGCTGGAGCCTGACTCCTTAACTCCTATGCGGGTCAATACCACATGGCAAGTGACAGAGGGAGACAGGGTCCCACTCTGACACGGGGCGGCTGTGTGTCCCTGGCTGAGTTGCTTAACCTCTCTGGGCCTCTGTTCTCTGTTTCCTCCTCTGACAACCACATGCCTCATGGGCCCGCATCTTCCCTCCGCCCTCCTCACCTCTCGCAGGTCAGGGCCTCGGGGAAGCTGTGGACGCGGAGGAAGGTGCGGCGGAGGAACCTGTCGTCGCTGGCGGCCGAGTGGATGCTGGACGAGGAGCTGCACTCGTCCTTCTCAGCCTGGCTCAGGCTCCCCAGGCTGCTGCACGGCGACGCCTCCACCGGCTGGTTGGGCAGAACTACCTGCTTTAAGTTTTCATGCAGAGACGGGTTGGAGGAGCCGTCGGCCAGAGGCTGGGGTGGCAGAAGAGACATGGGACTCAGTGCACGTGACCATCAGGAGTCTGACGCGGTAATTCCACCCGTAACACTGGACAGTGGCTCCCGGGGCGGCCAGGCGGGCAGGGGTGGGAGTGGACCCGTGTCACAGCTCTCTTGTCCCCAAGAGGCCAAGGCTCTGCACCAGGCTCCCACCCCTTAGCTAGGAGCCTGTCTCTGCCCCGATGACCCCTCACCTGGCACTCAGCTGCCACCTGCCCGTGTCCACAGCAGCCCCCCGGCCCTGGCCCACCTGTCTCGCTGCTGTCTCAGACCCGGGGCCAGCTCTGTCCACTAACCCGCTGACCACCTAGCTCTTCTTCACCTGCACTGACGTGGGCGCCACCTCCTCTCCCCAGACCTGCCATTGCCCTGGGGTTGGCTCAAAGAAATGCAGTTCCTGCCATGACCTCAAGAGGGCGCAGCCTGAGCAGGGCTCTGCCCCCCAGGCTGAAACCCTCTCCCCGCTCTTTGCTGGGAGGAAGCAGCCGTACCCCAGACAGAGTCCAGAGCCTACCTTCTCCGACGCCCAGCCCACACCAGCTCCTACAGGCCTCTGTCCTCTCTGTGCAGCCTGACACCACACCATGTCCCTCCCAGACGGGGCAGCCTCCCGGGTGAGGACCATGCTCCCCTGACCCCGAGCCATGCCCAGTGGCCACTGGGGAGGTGGCCCAGCCGTGGGTGTGGTGCTGAAGAAATGCCCCTGCTCTGGGAGTGCTCCCCCCCCCCCCCCCCCCCCACACACACACACACACAGAGCTAAGGGAGGAAGTGGTTCCCAGTGTGTGTTCCAGGGAACAGGTCCATGAACTGCCACCTGTTTCTGTTCACCGTAAGGGTTCCCCGGGGAATCTAATTTGGGAAAGTCTGTGTGAACCAGGGTGGACTAGTTTCCTCGGGGTGGGAATTCTCAGAGCCTTCGATATGCTCTGGCTGTTCCCAGGCAAGTGCTGATCTAGGAACAGAACGGGTGCAGGCTTAGCTGTCACACACGGGCCTCAGCCCTGACGTCTACTGTCCGATTTAACCCAAACCACTGGGTGAGGCAGGAGGGCCCATTGCTCCCATTTCACAGATAAAGAAACTGAGGCCCCAGAAGTCAGGAAATGGCCTGCAGTACACAGCGGACCGGGGGGACTTCGGACTGAGTCGGGGTCCTGTCCTCTTTCCCGCCAGCATTTTCCTCAACTTTCTTGACCAGGAAACTCTTTTTCCCACAGAGCATCTCGCCGGCTGGGGGCTCCTGAGGCGCCAGGGGATAGCCCGCTCTCTGCGAAGCTCCCGGCTGGGGTATGAACGCCTGCCTTTGGTGTAAGGCCTGTAGCCGGGTGAGGGGGGTGACTGGACCCGCCTCTTTCTGCAGCAGCCTCGGGAGGTCATTAGCCCCTCTGGGCCTCAGTTTCCTCTGTGTAAGGTGGAGACGACAGTATTATTTATCTCATAGGAGCCTGTAAGGCTGGAATGCCGGATGCACGACAAACGCTTAGCACAAGGCCGGCCCCACCGCAAGTGTTCAGGAGTGTCAGCTGCTGGCGTGAACCTCAGGGTCTGGGAATGAGATGCTGGAAGCTGTGTCAGTATCGGTATTTGTATTAGTGTTGCTCGAGCGGGGTGGGCGCTGTCCTACTGTGCTGTCCCTGGTGTCCCCGGGTTACAAACACCATGGTGATTCCTTACCTCATACACCCAGGCACACCCTGGCCCTGACCACACTGCCACCAAACCCCTAAGTGCTGCTCGGTGACAAAGCCTCACGCTCATCCCTATTACACTGGCTGCCATAAACCCACAAGTAGAACCTGAACTGCCCATCGAACCCCAAGACTGCACCCCGACCTCCAGGGCACCACTGAGCGACTGGTTCCCGAGACGGAGCTCGGGCCTCTCACCCGGAACTTCTGGTTGATGGGATAGACGACTTTCGCCTTCAGTGCGAATGCTGTGACGTTGCTGTTGAAGGACGGCTCGCGTTCCTGGGAAGAAGAACAAACGGCATGGGGAGCTTCCGCGAGACGAAGGATAAACCGCCAAGGGTTTCCAAAGTGCCACACCGCGCTGTGTCGGCGGCCTGGGAAAGGGACCACAGGCTCACACAGGCCAAAGTAAGCACGCCCTCGGCAGAGGATGGATGATGGATAGGGGAACAGGTGGATGGACGAACGGACAGACAACAGGTGGGTGGATGGATGGACAGACAACAGGTAGAGAGATGGATGGACAGATAACAGGTAGAGGGATGGATGGACAGATGAACACACAGATGGATAAATGGATGGGCAGGTGAGTGGATGGATGGATAGATGGGTGGATAGATGGGTGGATGGATAGATGGATGGGCAGGTGAGTGGATGGATGGATAGATGGGCAGGTGAGTGGGTGGATGGATGGATGGACAAATACGTGGACAGATGAGTATACAGATGAATGTACAGATAGATGGGTAGATGGATGGGCAGGTGAATAAGTGGGTGGACAGATGGATGAATGAGTGAATTAATGGACAAATGGGTAGATAGAGGAACGTACAGACAGCTGGAAAGATAGATGGGCAGGTAAATGAATGGATGGATGGATGGATGATGGATAGACAGACGGACACACAAATAGGTGGGTGGGTATATGGACAGATGAATGGATGGATAGGTATGAATAGACGGATTGACAAGTGGGTGGATGGTGGATGGCTGGATGGGGGAGGGAGGGATGTACTGACAGATGTTAAATAGCACATGCATTTAATTCCAAGTCTTCACCTTTGGAAGAAATCAGGATTTAAATACCATGACAATAATGAACAAGAGCGTTCCTAAAACTGTGCACATTTTAGTGGAAAAGTCCGACTGAGTAATTTTAGCTGTGCCGCCGGCATAAACACTTACACGCGGCAGTAATCACGCAAGACTTGGGGTTAGACCCTCCCTCGCACAAAAAGCAGAGGTGGGCGGTCTTCTCACTCTTCTGAGCCTTGGTCCTCCCAGACAGAGCCCAGGTGGGTGCCTGTCCCCAGGACCGCGCAGGTGGAGCACCCAGCAAGTGGCCGCGCAGGTGAAGCGAGACCACGCAGCTGGAAGGGATGGCGAGGAGCCCGCGAGCAAGGCCCTGCTCAGGAACCGCCCCGGAAGCCTTCCTGACCGCAGCTGGATGGCTCTTCCCAGCCACTCTCCATCCCGCGTCTCTCACATCTCTCCCCTGCCAGCACGTCCCCCTGCACGTGGCAGAGTCGGTGCTGAATGAATGTTCTGGAAACAACCAGCACGTGGAAGAAGGTGAGCAGGCAACTAAGTCAGGAGCCTGGCGCCCAGACCTCCAGCCATCTCCACCCACCAGTTCGAAGAGGCTGGTGGGGGAAACCGCACCCACTCCTACTTCCCTGCTTTGCAGCTGAATCCTGAAGAAAGAGCTCCATGACAATGAGCGAAAAATACAGCTTTTCTACTTCCTCACAACGTGGAAGGTTGGAACAGCACCTGCCCGAGCCAGCACCAGGCCCCTTATGTCTCCTGAGAGGGTTCCCCATGAAGCCCCACTGAGCAGGGCAGGGAGGGGCAGGGCCCGGTTCTCGTCATTTCTGTTCGTCCCTTATGACTCGCAGAAATAGGCTTAGGTGACAAGAATGGGAAACCTCCCACATGTGCCTCATCCTTAAGCTCCCAAGGGTCTGGCAACAGCGGTTTCTGTCTCCATTTCTCACACAGGAGAGATGAGCACAGAGAGGTTAAGCCATGTGCCCGGGGCTGCACAGCTAATACATGCCAGAACTGGGATTTGAACTCAGATCTCTGGCTCCGGAGGGGCAAACCAAGGCTGAGAGGGCGACACCCTCCATTTCATCCTCCTGGGCAATCAGATGACCTTTTAAACATGCAGTTCCCGTCACTGCCCAACTGCCGACCCTCTTGGCTGCCCTCTGACCCCAGGGGAGGACCGCCCCCCGGCCCCCAGCATCCAGTCTCGCTCTCTGCTTTTTTAGGACAAAAGCAAAGAATGGCAGTAAGATGCAAAGTCTGTCTTCAGAACTGGTTACATAATTTGTGGGGCTCAGTACAAAATGAATACGGGGGTCTTATTCCGAAATGATTAAGAAGTTCAAGACAGCCGAGTCTGCGAAGCAGGGGCGGGCCCGATGGAACGCGGCCATGTGACATCACAGGCCTGGCTGACGTACAAGAGGAGACACCCATGCTGAGAATTCCACGCGAAAGCAGAGAGGGCGCGGCCACTTTAACCTCCTCACATCGAGTGAGAGGACAGAACAGAAGAGGTGAACAGTGGGAGGAAGGCCTGGTCCCTGCCTTCCGGGGGTTCATTTTCAGCGGGGAGACACAAAACAAAAACTGCGCTTCCTGTGAAAAGCATTGCCCGGCCGGCATGGCTCAGGGGTTGAGCGTCGACCTATGAACCAGGGGGTCTCGATTTGATTCCTGATCAGGACACATGCCTGGGTTGTGGGCTCAATCCCCAGTGGGGGGTGTGCAGGAGGCAGCCGATCCATGATTCTCTCTCATCTTTGATGTTTCTGGGTGTGTCTCTCTCTCCCTCTCCCATCCTCTCTGAAATCAATTAAAACAACCCATAGTTATGAGAAGAAAAGGATGTAGAGCAGTGGTGGCGAACCTATGACACGCGTGTCAGAGGTGACACGTGAACTCATTTTTTTGGTTGATTTTTCTTTGTTAAATGGCATTTAAATATATAAAATAAATATCAAAAATATAAGTCTTTGTTTTACTATGGTTGCAAATATCAAAAAATGTCTATATGTGACACAGCACCAGAGTTAAGTTAGGGTTTTTCAAAATGCTGACACGCCGAGCTCAAAAGGTTCGCCATCACTAGGGTAGAGGCTGGTCCAGCTGACACCTATGGAAGCAGGACCTGAGGGTGGGGCGCCCGGGCCTGTGCAGGAAAACGCAGTCCCAGCTGATGGTGTGACCCCAGCCACGAGGGAGACCTGAGACTGCTGTGGCTCTTCTGTCCTGTCCCCTGGGGTGCACCATCCCCTCGAGGGCAGGCCCAGGGCCGGTCACGGTGCCTGTCAGCGGATGGAGGCCCGGAGGCACTCAGCACGGCCTGGGGCAGGGCACAGGCGTCCGAAGCCTGCGGGCCCGGCTGTGTGGGCTTTCAGGGCTCCCCAGTTCAGAGCTCCCCCCAGCTCTGACGACCTCCTAGCACCAGCCACGCGGTCATTCAGGAAACTGGATGCAGCGGAAATTTCCATGTAAAACTTCCTCCGCCAAAGCAATGCCATTATTCAGAAATGACTGAGAGCAGGACTGAAGGGACGGAGAGGCCGTCTCGCCCACTGCCAGGCCAGGACGCAGAGCAGCGAGCCGGGGCTGGGAGCCGCACGCCCGGAGCCCGGGGGATTGTGTTTGCTTTGGGCTGACGTGAGCTATTTCTCCAGAGCTCAGACCAGGAGGGACAGGAGGCACCGTGCCTCGGTTCTCTGTGCCTTAGGGGACACGGGGGTCAGCTGGACGCACCCTGTCAGAATCAGTCCCCTGCCCAGTCTCGGAGGCGCTATTTGCAGAGGGCAGGGGCACCCGGGCAGCCAGTCCCTGGAGCGGGCAGATCGTTAACTCAGCTCTGGCAATTATTAGCCTGTCAAGGGCGTGGCCTGGGCACAGCTAAACAGTCCGCAGGGAGAAAACATGAGCGTGCCTCCTGGGAGGGGGAAGGCCGTGGCTCCCTGCACACACTGCTTCGGTCGGAATGATCCCAGGCGACTCATGGGGACCCCGGGAGCCGGCGGATCACTGTCATCATAAAGCTGAGAAACCTGAGGCTCAGAGAGGGTATGTTTCTTGCCCCACCTCACACAGCAAACAGGTGGCAGAGCTGGGCCTGGGTTCCAGGATCCTGGATCCCACCCAGGAAGCGAGGCTCCCTGGAGGCTCAGGCTGGACTGAGTGGGGGGCCAGGAAGGGGGTCCAGGGAGAATCCATCTTTGAATATCTCCGTCCAAGGCCCAGGACTCCACCTCCTGGATGTTTACTTAGTTTTTACTTAAAAGAAATAAAACAAAATGAAAACAAACAAACCTATACACACATTCACAGAGGCCTTATTAGGAATAGCGGCCACGGCCAGCGCCACGCCGGGCACATCCCCATGACGGGCCACGTGATCACAGGACGAATGACTGACAGGTGCAAGGACGAGGCTGCATCTCGAAGGCGAGACACGGGGAAACGCAGGCACCAGACGCACGTGTAAAAGCCTGGAACAGCGAGGCCAGCACAGCACTAGAAATGCTGCAGTGGTCGCCTCGGGAAGGGGCTGGGGTGGGGGGTAGCCCGGAAAGGGGCGCAGGGCGCTGGGGAGCTTTCCAGGGGGTGCAGCGTCTCTGACTGGGGTATCGGTGACAAGGGTGTACACAGCTTTCACTCATCAAACTAAGCTGAAAAGCTTGCCTGTTACTGTGTGTAAATGATGCCTCAAAAGGAAGCCCACTGGGACCTCAGCTCTGTCAGAGGCTCGTCTGGAGGACACCTGTGCTGGCAGGGGGGACAGAGGACCCCAGCATGCACCTGGGCAGACACATCCCACACCCCACTTACGTCCAGAGCCTCCGCATCCTTTGAGGCCCGCGCCTCTCTCTTCCTCCTCCTGGGCGGGGAGCCGGCTTCGGACAGGGTCTGTGCACTAGACTCCAAATTCTTGAGCAGACTCTGCGCGTCGTCTACCTAAAACCAAAGGTGGGGACGGGTTGAAGTGCGCAGCCCAGGGCCCCTACCCCCAGCGGTCACACTGGCTCGGCTCCGGGCTTCCTCCTGGCCTGTGTGCACTTCCCCTTCTCTCACTCCCACTCGGGGGCAGCCGCATCCTGCCAGGCTGTCCAGGGGTCACCCTGAGGAGCCCCGGAACCCCCTCTCAGCATGTCCTCAGGCCCCAGAGGAACACTTGGGTCAAAGCGCATTCCATCGTTCTTCAGGGCGGTGGCCCTGTAACCAGTGATGTCACGGGATGACTTTTCAGAAAATGTGTTAGATTGCCTTGAATCACAGAATGGCTTTATGTGAACGGCCAGTGACCGCACTTAGCAGATTCTGCATTTGCAAATTCGAGAGCTTGCTAAACTTTATCTGTAACCCCCCAAACCTGGCTACAGAACATGGCAGGAGAACCTGGATAGAGCCTGGCTGGAGAACCTGGCGACCTAACCTAGCTGGAGAACCTAGCGAGAGAACATGGCAAGAGAACCTGGACAGAACCTGGCTGGAGAACCTAGGGAGAGAACCTGGAGAGAACCTGGCTGGAGATCCTAGACAGAACTTGGCTGGAGATCCTGGACAGATCCTGGCTAGAGATCCTGGCTAGAACCAGGCGAGAAATGGACAGATCCTGGCTAGAGATCCTGGCTAGAACCAGGCGAGAAACCCAACCATGCTGATCAACTGAACGCTGCCTCCGTGTCCTTCCTTCTTCGCTGACTCCGTCCACACCTTTGGGGGCCCCTGGACCTGCTGGGGTTGGACCCCAACACAGGCCAAGCCCCCTGGGCTACCCGATGCGGAGGCGAGGCCCGGGGACTTGAGCGGTTGTTTACATCACGTGGCAGGCACCGCCTCCCGCATCCTCCTGGACCTAATGGGAGCCCTGAGCAAGGACCAGCTGCGCGCGAAGCCCGCCATCCCGCTCCAGGGGACGCAGAGCCCAAGCTCGCAGCCCAGGGACCTAGGAAACCCGCGCCCCGTGCGCCCCGCACTCTGGCTACCGGCTCGGAAGACCTACCTGGTGTCGGGGCCGCGGGCGCGCGGCGCGGCAGCTAAGCCAGAGGCCGAGGCCGAGGCCGAGCGCGGCGCCCAGCAGCACGGCGGGGGCCAGCAGCGCGGGCACCGGCTGCACCGCGTCCCGGCCCAGCAGCAGCCGCGCGTCGCTCCCGCAGTCCGCCCCGCCGCGGGCCATCGGGGGCGCTCAGGCCGCGGCCCGGCTGCATCCCGCCGGCCGGCAGGCACCGCTCCGGCCCGCCGTCCGGTGCACCGTCTCCGCCAGGTCGGCGACGCCGGACTCGGAGCCCGGAGCCCGGGCGGGCCAGGGCCGCTGCGCTCTCCCGACTTTCCGGCCTGTGTAGTCTCCTTCCCTGGTCTTCTTTCCCGGGACCCGGCGCTGCCTGAGCCTGAGGGAGGAGCCTGGATCTTCCGCCCAAAACTTTGAGCCGCCCCCGCCCCAGCCCTGCCTTTGTACTGAGCATGCCCGGAGGGAGCTGTTTTCCAGCCGGAGTTTTGGGAGGGTTCTTGGTTTCCCCTGGGCCTCCGGACTTCAGCGGAGAGGGGTGCCCATCCGCGGAGGAGGGCGTTGCTTGGAGCAGTTTACTGGGCGCTTACAGTCCGCCAAGCGTTCAGTCTGAGGATCTCTAACTTTCTCAGCAAACCTGGGGATGGAGGAGGCGTGGAGTGAGAGCCTCGGGACTCAGGGCAGGCCCGACTCCAGCCTGGCCTCCACCTCCACCCCTTGGCCACCTTGGGCGAGGCCACCACTGCCTCTGAACTTGTTCTTAAGAATCGGGTCTCAATGCCTTTTCTTTCCTCTAAGACCAGCGGTTCTCAACCTGTGGGTCGCGACCCCTCTGGGGGCCGAACGACCCTTTCACAGGGGTTGCCTAAGACCATCGGAAAACACATATATAATTACATATTGTTTTTGTGATTAATTGCTCTGCTTTAAGTATGTTCAATTTGTAACAATGAAAATACATCCTGCATATCAGATAAGTTACATGACTATTCATAACAGTAGCAAAATTATAGTTATGAAGTAGCAACGAAAACAATTTTATGGTTGGGGGTCACCACAACATGAGGAACTGCATTAAAGGGTCGCAGCATCAGGAAGGTTGAGAACCACTGCTCTAAGACACTGTGCTCCCAGCCGCTGGAGAAACCAGAGGCTGCCTGGACATTCATTCCTGGGCATTTACAGCAAACCCGCCGCTCCAACCAGCACCAGGCCAGCAAGGAACCAGACAAGGTCAGGGCCTGGAGTATCGCACGCCTGTGTGGGGAGAAACAACCGGATGTGTCCAGCTTGCTCTTTCTCGCAGCAAACATTAGCTGAGCAGCTACTATGTGCCAGCTCTTGTCCTGGGGGCTGGGGGCACAGCAGGGAACACACGTGTGCACACACACATACACACACTCTTACAGGTTGGAGCTTAATTCCCTAGGAGGGCTGGGGCAGGGGACCACGGGGAGCTGCTACAGCCGAGAATGGCTTCCGTGTTCTTAACCTGGGCGTGCAGCTCAAACTTCTAGTTTTTTCATCGTTTCCTCATCAGCCCTTCCTGGGGGCAGGCTGGGAACTATTATCCAGATTCAGTTTTTATAGATGGAGAAACTGACACTCGAGGGAAAAGTGGTCCCCCAGGTGTTGCCACCAGGCGATGGGACAGGTATGTTGACGCCTGGGTCTGTAAATGCGTCCTTAGAAGCATCTGCGAGACTCCTGGGGAGGCCTGTGGGGGCAATAACCTGGGGTCTTGCTTTATGGGGGCTATTTCTTTGGTTACCCAGCTTTAGTTTGTTGTTGTTTTAATATATTTTTATTGATTTCAGAGACGAAGGGAGAGGGAGAGAGAGAGATGGAAACATCAGTGATGAGAGGGAATCATTGATTGGCTGCCTCCTGCACACCCCACACTTAGAGAACAATGTGGGCCTTCGTGGAGGGGCACTCGGAGCCCCTGGAATCTTCGGGAGCAGGGGGGTCTCCAGGTCTGCGGTGGGTAGTGCCGAGCGCCGGCGCGCCAGCCTGGCCCGCTCCCTCCCACCCGGTCCTTGGCCGGGACCGCCTCCCGCCCTCCGAGCCCAGCCCCTGGCGTCTCCAGAAAACTTTCCCGGGGCTGGGCGCGCACTGGGCATGCTCGGCGGCGGCCGGCGGGGCGGGCCCGGGCCCGGAAGCGGCCAAAACTCCCGAGACGCCGCCGCGCCCGCCACTTTGGAGCCGCGGAGCCGGGGCGGCGATGGGCTGGGCGGCCTCCCCGGGGCACGCCGCTTGGGTGCTGGCTGGGGGCCTCCTGGTCGCCGCCCTGGCGCTGCCCGCTGTGCCCGGGGTCCGAGGCCGGCTCCCCGCGGGCCCGGGTCCCCTCCAGCATCCCCTCGGCGCGCAGGCGCCCCCGGGTCCCCGCGCAGCCCGCGGGGCGGGCCCCGAGCGCGCGGCGCAGGTAAGGAGGGCGCCCGTCCGGGGTCTGACTGCGGTGGCTGGGCTCCGTGGAGCCGGGATCTGAGCAGAAAGGGAGGGCGCAGGGGGCGATGTGAGAGTTTGGTGAGTTCACGTCTCAGGGAGGGAGCGCTCCACCAAGAGCGCCGGTTGCCAGGAGAACAGTTTGGGGATCACCGGCTGGAGTTGCGCCTGGCTGCACTCTCCTGGCGGATGGATTTAGCCACTGCCCTCTCCACCCTGCTCCTCCTTCTGCGGTCCCCAAACTGGGAAGACTCGAAGCCCTGGCTGTCACCCTAGATTTCACCTCTTCTCCCCCAAGTGGTCACCAGTCCTGCTGCCTTTTTCTCCTGATCAGGCCAGATGTCTGCCCCTCCCGCAGGGCCACCTGCCCTGGTTCAGTCCCCACCCCTTCCCCTCTGGCCTTCCTGGACTGTTTTCTCTGGGTCTCCCTCGCCCCCTGATTTGTGCTCTCTCCCACCCATCTCCCCCAGATCTCTAGGTGGTCTGTCCAGGTGTATACCTCTGACCACTTCCCTCCCCTGTGTACACCCGAGGCCCGTGGCACACCCCAGCCTCTGTTCCCAGGAATGTGGGCTCAGGGGCTATCCCCACCCTGGGGTCCACCGGCCATCCTTCACCCAGCCCCCTGGTCCAGGAAGGGTCTCTACCTGCTGCCCCAGGGCACCTGCAGAGGGGGCTACAGATCGCAGGTCTCTTAATGAGGTCTCCTTCACTTTCTATTATTGGTTCTCAGGTTTTTCCTAGAGAAGACAAAAGTGATACCATGGCGTCAATTACTGAGCTTTTAAAAAGTACCCTGACAGGCATTTCACAGGGTCCCCTTGCCTGTTCCTGCCACCGAGGAGGCAAGTAAGTGGCCTGGCTTTGCAGGAAGCCCTGTGCTCAGGCCCTGGCCCCAGTCCAGAGGCATTGCCCCCTCCCCACCCCTCCTTGCTGTTCTGCACCTGCTCCTCCCTCGGGAAGCCAGTGCCGGAACGTTCTGATAGAAGATTGTTGCTCGGCTCTGCAAGAAAGTACTTTGAAAACCTGAACATAAACTCTCCCTGTTAACCTATCCTCTCTCTCTCTCCTCCCACAGAGGTGAGTGAGCCAATAGGCACTTACCCCATTTCCCACACGGTCGCCACCTGCTCTGTCCACTTCAGTAGCCAGAGCCACGTGTAGCTGTTTAAACGTAAACAGGTCAAGTGCTCGGTGGCCCCTGTGCTGGTGGCTGATGTATTGGAAGCCCGGACCATAGAATGTTCCCATCCCCAAGGACAGTTCTCCTGCAGGTTTGCTGGAAGGAGAGAGGGTGAAGGGCGGAGTGGACAAGGGGCTTCGAGAGGGCCATTCGTCCCCAGTGCTTCCGGAGGCCCCCCTGGGGGCTCTGGGGGCTCAGGACAAGGGCACAGGGCAGTCCCTGCTCGTAGGAGACCTGCTTTCTCAGGGCAGGGGAAGGACACTAGGTAATGCTGTCGCCCTGGTGACAGATGGTGGTTGAGGTGACAGAGAGAGAAATACAGCGGGCGAAGGGGATCGAGAGAGGGCGACGAGTGCCCTCCAGACAGGGTGGCAGGGAGGTGCTTTGAGGAGACGGCCTGTTGAGCAGAGCCCTCCCTGTATGGGATGAATGAGGTCAAGATCATGTTGGAGAAGAGCTTTCCAGGCTGAGATAATAGTGAGACTAAGGCCATTGGTGGGTCTGCTTGGTGTGGTCCAGGGCCAGCCAGCAAGGAGGTCTGTGCAGAGGAGCAGAGCAGGGGGAGGGGAGGGGTGAGGCCAGAGGGTGAGGAGGGGCCCAGGAAAGGCCCCACAGAAAGAGTAGAGCCAGTGGTCGGGCCTCCGGCTGGTACTCTGAGTAGGATGGAGGCCATGGGAGCAGGCACATGACGTGCTCTGAGCCGTCCTATTAAACTTTAATAATTAAAGCATCCCTATGGCAGGAGTGAGAATAGAGCACAGGGCAGTGGAGGGAGTCAGGAGACCAAGAGAGGAGGCAGGTGGAGACCAGGCGGGCGATGGAGACGGGCTGGACAGGGCGGTGAGCGGTGCTGAGTTGTGGGAATGTTTTGAAGGTAGAGTAGAGGCAGTGGGATTTGCTGGGAGTGGGTGTGGGTTGATGGAGAAACTGACACTGAACATGAGTTGAGTGTGGGTCAAGGATGTACTAGTAAGTGAAGACCTGGGCCTGAGCAGATGGAAGACTGGGGAGTCCTCAGCTAACTCGTGGAAGCCTCTCACAGCAGCGCCTCCTGCATCAGCACCTCTGTGCTCAGCTGCCCCTCCTGCACGTATTTGCTCTACAAGCTGTGTTTCTTTTTCTTTTATAAATATACTAGAGGCCCGATGCACGAAAATTTGTGCAAGAGTAGGCCTTCCTTCCCCCGGCTGCCAGCACCGGCTTCCCTCCAGGACCCGGGACCCAGGACCCGGGCAGCTTCCCTCTGGCCCCAGCTTCATCTGGAATGACATCCAGCCTAATTAGCATGTTACCCTTTTATTATTATAGACTAGAGGCCCGATGCACAAAATTTGTGCAAGAGTAGGCCTTTGCAGCCCCGGCTGCCTCAGGCCAAGGCAGTAGCCCCAGCGGCTGCCTCAGCCCTGGAACCAACCTCCCGAGGTCCCTCCCTGGCCGGCCACACCTGGAGCAGCACTGGGGCTTGAAGGGCGTCTGCGGAGTGAGTGGGGTCCCTCAGGCAGGTGGGGTCCCTCGGCCTGGCCTATGGGGATCGGGCTGAAACCGGCAGTCCAACATCCCCCGAGGGGTCCCCGAGTGTGAGCGGGCACTCTGCAAAGTTGTTGTTGCTCGGCAGTTCCTGCGTTGAGCGTCTACCCTCTGGTAGTCAGTGTGTGTCATACCTACCGGCCGGTTAGCTGGTCAGCTGCTCGTTTAGCCTTTTATATATATAGATTTTTGTTGATTTCAGAGAAGGGAGAGGAAGATAGAAATATCAATGATGAGAAAGAATCATTGATCGGCTGCCTCCTGCATGCCCCCTACTGGGGATCAAGCCCACAAAGCAGCCATGTACCCTGCCTGGGAATCGAACCGTGACCTCCTGGTTCATAGGTTGACGCTCAACCACTGAGCCACGTTGGCCAGGCCAAGCTGTGTTTCTTAGCTGGTTGCAGGATGCTGTGTGAGCATCAGAGGACTCGCCAGCCAGGACCCTGCGTGAGGGCTCAGAGACTGGCTGGGGTGCTGGCATGTCACAGAGCCGGGAGCGTAGCACGAGGCAGAGGCCTGGTGACTGATGCTGCTGCGAGTGCAGGCGTCCTCAGGAGCATCGCTTCTCCTTTGTGCATCTTTGTGCCCCTGTGCAGTGGGAGGGCAGCACTCTGGAGAGGGGTGTGCATTGTGGAAGGATCATAGGGTGTGGAGTCACACAGGCCGGGGTAGAGTCCAAGCTTCCTGCCTGTGCAACCTTGGGCAGGTGAGCTAGCCTCCATGAGCCAGTTTCCTCATCTCTCAAATGGGAGAAATAGAATTTGGGTATGGCCCGGCCAGCGTGACTCAGTGGTTGAGCATTGACCTATGAACCAGGAGGTCACGGTTTGATTCCCAGTCAGGGCACATGCCCAGGTTGCAGGCTCGATCCCCAGTGTGGGACGTGCAAGAGGCAGCCAATCCATGATTCTCACTTATCATTGATGTTTCTGTCTTTCTCCCTCACCCTTCCTCGCTGAAATCAATAAAAATATCCTATATAATAAAAGGCTAATATGCAAATGGTCGTCATGCCCTCACGCATAATAACCGGTCGGCAGGAGGCTGAGTGTGCAGCAGGCATGTGCAGGTGGGTGGGGCTGTGTACGTGACTGGCTTCATCGCATGGAGCACCTCTCGGTCCCTCCCCCAGAACCCCCTCCCACTGGCTCCCGCCGGCTCCCGCCGGCTCCCTCGGAAGTGGCGGGCGGCATACTGTGCGCAATTTCACACGCTGGGCCACTAGTATTTTAAATAAAAAGAATTAGGGTATATAGAGTGATGGGCCTACGCCTAGCACCAGGGAAATAATGGCCATTATTATAGTTACTGACCTCACTGAGAGCTGCCCTGCCCGGTCTGTGATTCAGAGTATGTAGGTAAAGGGTGTGTCCTTATGGGGGCCAGGCCTGGGTCAGGGGGCACGTGGCAAGGGCAGAACGAACACATTGTGAGGATGAGGGGCGGCAGGGCTGGCGTCTGGTGGGCGAGCCCGGGCTCTCCGTTGGGATTTTCCAGGGGAGCCATGGCAGGGCTGGAGCGGGCCAGACCTGGGCGCCTTCTCTACGTGGATGATGGACCAGCTGACGGGAGTCCTCCCTGTGCACGGCAACCCGCGTCCACTCCGTCACCCCTGTGTGGGCTGGTGTACCCCGTGGGCCGACACCCAGGAGGCGTGAGCAGTCATTAATGCCTCCGGCTGAAATGCCAGCCCTGGTTTGTGGCGTCCCTGTGACAGCGGGTGTCGCTCCCATGCACCCAGACCAGGAAAAGCCCGCATTCCTCTTTCCTCCTGGGTTTGGGTTCCAACCCTTTGCTGCTCTTTAAAAGAAACCTCCGAGGTTACGTAAGGCAGGTGCTGGACTAGCAGAAGGCATTGCTTTACCCCCTCAAAAGTGCACCTTGCACTTTCCCTAAATGCGTGCGGCATGACATGGTTTTTGTTTCCTAATAATTTCTGTATCTCCTTGTAGCGTGGAGACATTTCAAGAGACACTCAAGGAACTTCTGAGGACAGAGTGGTTTTCCAGAAATGTGCGGTGGTGAGTGCTCGGAGGGGGCTCACGCGCGGAGGGAAAATAATTGGGTTTTGCCCACATCATCGATTAGCGAGGCGACGCATTTAAGAACGGGGAGACCGCAGGGTCACCTACCCAGGTCTGGGCACTGAGTGATGAGCTGGCCAACGAGGGATTTACATCTTATTTCACCAGGGCTAAGTTTTTTGGTGACGGTGAAATTATTGTTAGTGAAAATCCACTGGGATCACTTACCGTAGGTTTTCACAGGGCTGTGGTGCTTGACAGTTTAAAGAGTTATTTACCATCTTCTAGGCCTTTAATCCTACGAGACGGCTTTTGCGTCATCCTGTGGTGGGGCCCGAAAGCCCACCCTCAGGCTCAGTGGTTCAATAGAAGGCGTTACCATCCTAGCCAGTTTGCTCAGTGGGTAGAGCATTGGTTCCCAGACTGAAGGGTTGCTCCCCATTCAGGGGCATGTGCCTCAGTTGCAGGCTCGGTCCCCGGCCCTGATCGGGGCATGTGCAGGAGGCCACCAGTTGATGTGTCTCTCTCACCTCTAGGTTTCTCTCTGTTTCTCCCCCTTCCTTACACTCTCTAAAAATCAATGGGAAAATACCCTCAAGTGAGGATTAACAAAACAAAACTAAACAAACAGGAGGCCTCACAGAACTCAGCAAAGAGGTTGTGCTCAGCAACGGAAAACACACTTGGGGCAGCCGGGGCAGCCGTGGGGCAGCATTCCAGAGGGATAGCTCCCCACTGCCCTCTCCTGGAGAATTGAATGGACAGCGTTTAATTTTCCAGTGAAGCGTGACGTCAGCCAGGCACGCTCACCTGAGCCTTGGTGTCCCGGATTTTTATTGGGGTGGGTCAGCTACTGAGTCTCCAGCCCCCCCAGAGGTCACCATGACACAGCGTGGCCCGTGGCCCGTGGCCCCACCAGGAATCCCCCTGTGAGCACGCACTCCCTGTTGTGGCCCGAGGCCACAGGTATCCACAGGTGTGTGAACACCCCCTTCCAGGCGGTGTTCCAAGGGCGTTGGAGGTCAGTCCCGCAGGAGCTGGTCCAGGGCCAGCCTTCCCTTGGGATGTGCAGGGTGGGGCAGCCCCAGCCCTCTGAGCGAACCCTGTGCACAGCCCTCATCCTGTCCCAGGCCCGCGGGTGTCCTGTGCCCTGCCCCCTACAATGAGTGTTCCAGTCCCTCCATGTCGTAGAATGTTTTCTCCACATGCATGCAATCTTAAGTGTGCATGTGTGTACTTGTGTGTATCTGGACCCACACCTTCCTCTTCCCCCTACACAGGTGCGTGCACGGCACACAGTCTCCGACCTGCTTTCTGCACTTGTATCCCTGAGTCACTTTCCTGGGGACATGCCGGGCAAAGGAGGGGTAGGGAGGGTGGCAGATGAGTTAGAGAGGGGAGCAGGGCGAGCTTGCAGAGCCCGGGTGGGGAGCCCAGCTGTTGGGCACTGGGCTGCTTCCAACAGCCAAGCCAGACGTGGCCGGACAGAACCTGAAGGGGCACAGGCCTGCAGGCAGGAGCCCAGCTCGGGCGACGCTGGAGACCAGATGGCAGGCAGAGGCCCCGGCGGGTTCTGGGGCCAACTCTCCAGATCAGGGAGGGAGACAGCCCACTGTTTGCTTCTCTCGGTGGCACCCAGTGTCGCTCTCCCCAGCCTGACTTTGGTTCTGTGCCCGGATGCTTTCTCTACGTTTCTCTGTAGGAACGATTTCACCGCATCCCAGGGTCCCGGTTACTGCAAACTGTCTCTAGGCCACAGCTTGGCTGTGCCAGGACTCTCCCGGGCCTCTGAGATCAGCCTGGGGAATTCTCAGAACCTCTGTGAGACCCTCATGCCCTCTGTCCTAGGGACGTTTTGTGCCATGTGCATGCAAGTATGAGCGGGTGCACACATGTGTGTGCCCCTCCACACATGTATACACACGTGCATAGTACATGGACCTCTGCCTGACCTAACGCGCCTAAGTGGAGCCGGAGCACCGTTTTAGGGAGTGGGCCTTTTCCCTGAATCTGCCCTCTCTCCATCCCGACGCAGGTGTCGGGGCCGAGCGTGGCGCAGACGGCCCAGGTGCATCTGCTGGTGAACAACACCGCGGCGCCGGGGGCCTCCGACCTGTCAGATCTGCTTTTGCTCGACAACATCACCGGCCTCACCGTCAGGGAGTCAGCGGGAAACAAGACGTCGACAGGGCTGCAGGCCTTCAGGCGGCGGTTTCTGCAAGGTGGTGGTAGCGGGGCCGGGCAGGGAGGGAACGGCAGGCTCGAGGAGCACGGGGTCGCCCACAGGCGTGCGCTTAGACACAGCACACGTGTTCTCCCAGGTAGTCCTCCCGGCGGATGGGCCGTCAGAGGAGGGGACCGCCTTCCAGTATCTGCATCTGACAGGCTGGATTTGTTACTTCACTTACAGAGAGAGAGGATTTGGGGAAAGAGTCTTTAAAGTATTATATATATTCCATTCTTTCTTTAAAAAGTATTTTTATTGATTTTAGTGAGGAAGGGAGAGGGAGAGAGAGATAGAAACATCAGTGATGAGAGAGAATTATTGATCGGCTGCCTCCTGCACAACCCCCACTGGGGATCGAGCCCGCAACCCAGGCATGTGCCCTTGGCTGGAATCGAACCTGGGACCCTTCAGTCCACAGGCCGATGCTCTATTCACTGAGCCAAACCGGCCAGGGCTATATTTCATTCTTATTTCAAACATGAGCAAAGATGGATTTATAGTGAACCCCAGTGCATCCATCACCCACATGACCAAAATTGCCATCACTCAGTAAGCGGAGCCCGTTTCGGGATATGCCGGAGAGAGGTGTGAGTACAGAGAGATGGAACCCATGCTAGGCTGGTATAGCCTGTCACACAGGGAGGCGAAGTTGGAGGGCATGCGTAGGTAAGACCTGCAGGCCCTGGCTTGGCGCCGCTTGCTGTGCGCAGACCCCACTGCCTGGCGTGTCCACACGGCAGTGGGTACCCTGTCACCAGGGCCCACAGACCTGCAGATGCCTTCCCTTAGCGTGGATGGGATGCTGGGATGAACACATCCCACCTGGATTCCGAAGCAAACAGGAAGGTTCTAGATTTCCTACGAGAGTGAGCTGAACACATCCTGCATCGGGAGACAGACCCCGTCTGATGCAGTGCTGGGGGGGAGGGGCAGGTATGACATCACAGGAGCAGAGAGGGGCTCCTGCCCCTGGCACCTGCCCACAGCCCCTCCCAAGGGAAAAGCCAGGGCGCCAAGGGTGAGCATACTCTCCCTGCTAACAGGTGGGGGAGTCTCAGACTCCCTTACTGCCCACGTGGGCCTCGGTGGCCACCTCCTCTTGAAGATGTAGCTGTCTGGTGGTGGTGGGTGTGGCTGTCGGGGTATTGGGCATGGCTATCTCTTGGTGGTGGGACATGGGTGTCTGGGGTGCGGTGGGCGTGGCTACGTGGCAGAGGCCCTGTCGTGACCCCCATGTGCCTTCTCTCTGAGCAGTCGGAGACTCCTTCTCAGTCAGCTACACAGCCTCGCTGGAGGCCGGGGACCTTGGGCGTGGAGAGGTCCTGCTGCTGCCGGCCCTGCTCACCTTCCAGAGCGCCTCCGCGGTGTGTATGGCTGCGTCGCTCTGCTGTCTGCCTGCTCACTGCCCGGGAGGTGGTTTTAGCAGCATCCACACGTAGGGCACATGATCTGTTCCTCCCTCCCCTGACTCTCCCTCCCTCCCTGCCTTCCTCCTTCAGTGACATCCAATTACAGATAAGTGCACAGGCCCAGGCATCTCACACACTTTGCCGTGAGCCGGGGCCCTGACCCCTCGCTGTGTCCCTGAGTGATCACTGAACGCCGTGGGCCGCGGCAGACTTAGGAGGATCACTGATACTAGATGTTGATGCTCCTGCCGTGCCGTGCGCAGAACGAGCATCCAGCCAGTGGCCTTCACCCTGGTTGGTTTGCGGGAGCTGCATGACCAAGTACCGCGGATGAGATGGCTTAAAACAGACTCTTACACCCTCACACCGGGAGGCTGGAGTCCGAGGTCGGGGTGTCCGCAGGGTGGTTCCCTCTGAGGCCTGTCCCTCTGTGTCCTCCCCTCCCCATAAGGCCACCAGTCCCACTGGACAGAGCCCACCCTGATGGCCTCGTCTGACCTTAATGACCCCTGAGAGGACCCCATCTCTAATCACAGTCACATCCTGTCGCACTGGGGGAGGGCTGGCTTCACCCTGGGGATTTGGGGGGCGGGGCACGGTTCAGCCCATGCATTCACCTCTCTGTTAATCCCCGTGGGCGGTGAATGCCCTGGTTGTGTGGCGTGTGCCAGGCGCTGTGCACACCTGGGGGCCCGGGAGGGGGAGGTTCCGTCCTTGTCCTCAAGCAGCTCATGTGCTAGTTGCTTTGGCCGTTTAGTTCTGGCGTCAGCCCCTGGAGAAAGGATATTCACGCGCCTGGGAAACAAGACCAGAGGGGACTGCCCAGGTCACAGGGCAGCGGCAGACTCAGACCCACAGCTGCCCGGCCCTCGCACCCGAGGCTGACGGGCCTGTGTGTGGCGTTGCTGCTGCAATAGGGGGAACATCCCAGGTAAAGTTAGATCAAATGGAAGATTCCAGAAGGGAAGGACCGGATACAAGAAAACAATATGAAACTGTCAGAAAAGACAAATCTCTCAGAAAATAATTCAGCACAAAGTCAAGGACAGAGGACAGAGAAGAGTTAAAAAATAGAAATAAAACGGCCTAGAACAGTGGTTCTCAACCTTGGCTGCACATTAGAATCACCTGGGAATCTTTTTAAAATCCTGATTTCTGAGCCTCATCCTCTGGAAATTCTGTTTCTCTGTTATGGGGTGGGGCCACAACATTGGTAACAAAGAAACAGAATTTCCGGAGGATGAGGCCCAGAAATCAGGATTTTAAAAAGATTCCCAGGTGATTCTAATGTGCAGCCAAGGTTGAGAACCACTGGCCTAGAAGCACTCCCGATTTCAGAGGCCTGGCAACCGGGTGGGTTAAATCAAGTCTCAGATGACACGGTTGTCAGAGCCAACAAGGCAACTCGGGGCCAGTGGCAGTGCAGCCCCGGGTCCTGCAGGGAGGGACCCAGTCGCGCCTCTGACTTCACGCGCTGACCGGACCGTGTTTCCCAGCCCGGAGTGTTTGCCGTGGGCCCGGGTGAGGATGGACATTTTGCAGAGGCGAAGACCAGCTCCCAGCGCTTGAAGCTCCTGTCTGCTTGGGCCTTGGGTGTGGGAAGACAGGGCGGGGCCGAGGGAGAGGAGCGCGCAGCGTGAGCCGGTTAGGACCCGGCTGTCGCTCTCGGCTGCAGCTGGCTGCCAGTGTCTCAGTGAGGACACGGGGTAGGAGCCACAGCGCCTCTGGGAGAGAAGGCAGCCTCCCAGGTCCCACCTCCCCCCCTGACGGGACTAAGAACCCTGCACGCTCTGACACCCCCACAGTCAGGCCCCTTAGGGCTCTGGGCACAGTGGGTGGGAAGTACACCAAACGTTACCCCACGCGTCAGACTCCAAAACCTGTTGACCAACACGTTTTTTTTTTTGTTTTCTAGAACAGAACACAGCTGAAAGCCCTGCTCACCATCACAGCAGAGGAAGCAGTAACGGTAAGAGGAAGGTCCAGCCTGGGCGCTCCTGCTGCCCCGGGTGTGTTTATGCCCACGGGGTGCAGTCCCCTCTCAGAACCTGGGGGGGGGGGGAGGGGCGGACGGCCGTGCCCCACAGCAGACAAGGACTGCGTGCATCTGAGGACCCAGGGGCAGTGCTCCTGGGGGAAGGTCCGCTGAGGCCGGAGCCCGAGAGGCGGCTGTGGCACGAAGACTACAGCCAGGCTGCTGGGTGTGCATCCCAGGCCCACTGCGGACCAGCTCTGGGTTACATGCGTGTCTGTGCGCATAGATGTTATTTTTACTTTAATGAAAGTGGAATCTTCTTGTGTATATAGTTTTGTCTCTTCTTTAAAAATGTTACATTAGGACATAAGCATTATGCTATTAAAAGTTCAGCACACACAAATCAGTGCATGTCTGTCCACTTACAATGAACAATATAAAAAGGAAATTATGAAAACAATTTCATTTACTGTAGCATCAAAGAGAATCGGATACTGGGGAAGAAACTTAACCGAGAGGAGAAAGACTTGTACACTGAGCACCACAGAGTGCCGCTGAGGGAAATGAGAGGAGACACAACTAAGTGTTAGGCCATCCTTGCACGAGGACCGGAAGACCTCATGTTGTTCTGATCTACAGATTCAATGCAATTTCTGTCAAAATGCCAATGGCATCTTTTTGTAGAAATAGGAAAACCCATCCTAAAATTCATATGGACTCTCAGGGAACTCTGAATTGCCAAAATAACCTAAAAAAGATCAAAACTGGGAGTCACACACTTCCTGACTTCAAAACGTACCACAAAGCTACAGTCATCAAACCTGCAGGGTACTGGCATAAAGACAGACATGGACCAATGGAATAGAATCAAAAACCCTGGATAAACCTCACATGTATAGTCAAATGATTTTCAACAAGAGCGACAAGACCATGCAATGGGGGCAAGGACAGTCATTTCAACAAATGATGTTGGGGAAACTGGATCTCCACATGCACAAGAATGAAGTTGAGCCCTTACCTTGAAGCATCTACCAAAATTAGCCAAAAATGATCAAAGACAAATGTAAGATCTAAAACTATGAAACTCTTAGAAGAAAACATAGAGGGAAAGCTTCATGGCATTGGGTTAGCAATGATTTCTTGGCTATGACACCAAAAGCACAGACAACAAAAGGAAAAATAGATAAACTAGACTTCTCTTAAGGCAGTGATTCTCAACCTTCCTAATGCCACGACCCTTTAATACAGTTCCTCATGTTGTGGTGACCCCCAATTTCATTGTTACAAATTGAACAGCATTAAAGCACAGTGATTAATCACAAAAACAATATGTAATTATATATGTGTTTTCCGATGGTCTTAGGCGACCCCTGTGAAAGGGTCGTTCGACCCCCAAAGGGGTCGCGACCCACAGGTTGAGAACCGCTGTCTTAAGGGCACCAGCTAGTAGGTGGCAAGCTGCGTCCAACCCCAGCTCGGTCTCGCTGACTCCATCCTTGTTCTGCTATAAGTAAGTTGTAGCTCAACTTGAAAGATGTAAAGTATGACCGCAGGTGAGTCCCTGTCACGCTCTTGTCCCAGTAGGTTCTACCAAACCATGGCCTTCATGCAGCCGGGTTCTTCGTGGCCTTCATCGTCTCCCTTGGGCTGGCCTGGGTCACACTTTTCTTCATGGTTCGCTATCAGTGTTTCAAGAGAAGCATGTTCACCAGATATCAGGTGAGTCTCCGCACGCATCTTCTTCCTGGGGGGTTGTTTGCTTGGTGATGGTTGTGAAGTTGAAGTTTATCCTCCAGTTCAATGGGTCTCAATCCCGGGTGGACATCAGAATCCCCTGGGGAACTACAGACAAGCGCTGATGTCCAGGCCCCTGCGAGTGGCCAGTGTGGAGAACCCCTGTGGTCTGGCTGAGTAACTGAGCGCCCACCTGTGTGAGCTCCGTCGTCTTGCCACACCCTAACTCAGGTCCGGTTCCACACTCCCCGCTGAAATGCTGTTGGAGACTCACTTCATCCTCAGGGGGAAGCCTGGACTCCCTCGCACGGCTTATACAGCCCCCGGGCCCTGCCTCTGCCCACCGCTCCTGCCACTTTCCGCCTCACACTGCAGCCGAACCCTCCCCCCAGTGACTTGACATTCTCTGGGAGTGCCGAGCCCTCCATACTCGCCTCAGAGCTTCTTCGGTCTCTGCTCTTCATTGAGCATAATTTGGACCTGTCCTTTAAGACTCAGCTCGGGCCTTGCCTGTCCCTGGAAGTCAACACTGGCCACTTCCTGGCTGAGTTAGGGGCTTCTCCCTGGGTTCCCACACAGCACTGTAGACCCCATGCAGCACTTCCCTCATCTGTTGGGCCCCTCTAAACTCCTCAGTCTCCACATTCCGGTCTTGGTCTGGGTTCCCCCAGAAGCACATCCTGAGACCAGGATCCAAATGCAGGTAGATTATATGGGAAGGGACCCCAGGGAATAATGGTGAGGGCTGGGGGAGTGAGGCAGGAAGGGAAGGCAGCCAATCCAGTTACCCCTGTGGGCACCTGGAGCTTTATTGTGCTCAGGAACTCTGGGGACAGTGGAATGAACCTCAGGGAAGGAGCTGGGGTATTTGTCCACCAAGGCCCAATGGTTATTGGTTGAGGCCAAGGTGCGGGGCAAGATGAAGGGTGGTATTTCCCAGGCACGGGCTCTGAAGGCTGGTGGATCTTGGGGTTGTGGGCACTGAAGTGGCAAGGGTGAGGGAACATGGGCAGAAAACAGATGGTGTCTGCTACATCCCCATTGCCCACGACAGAGCCTGGTGCCTAGAAGGCACTCAGTACATATGTGAAGGAATGAATAAGGCCTCAGGCAAGCAGCAGTCACTTCTATCTTACAATTCTGTATTCTGATCATAAACCTGCCAGATTCTTGATGTTGAAGTCATCCGCCAACTATAATTTTCCTTTACATGATGATGGTGATGGTGGTGATATAGTTAGTGATGATGATGGTGATGGTAGTGATGGTGATGATGATGATGGTGATAGTGATTATGATGTTGGTGATGGTGGTAGTGATAGTGATGATGATGGTAGTGATGGTGGTGATGATGATGGTGATAGTGATGATGATGATGATGATGATGGTGATAGTGATGATGATGATGATGGTGATGATGATAATGGTGATAGTGATTATGTTGGTGATGGTGATTATGATGTTGGTGATGGTGATGATGATGATGATAATCAGGGGTCCTCAAACTACGGCCCGCGGGCCACATGCAAATACAAATATTGTATTTGTTCCCGTTTTGTTTTTTTACTTCAAAATAAGATATGTGCAGTGTGCATAGGAATTTGTTCATAGTTTTTTTTTTTAAACTATAGTCCGGCCCTCCAACGGTCTGAGGGACAGTGAACTGGCCCCCCGTTTAAAAAGTTTGAGGACCCCTGGTGATAATGATTATGATGTTGGTGATGGTGATGATGATGATGGTGATAATGATTATGATGTTGGTGATGGTAGTGATGGTGATGATGATGATGATGGTGATTGTGATTATGATGTTGGTGATGATGGTGATAGTGATTATGATGTTGATGATGGTGATGATGATAATGGTGATAGTGATTATGTTGGTGATAGTGATTATGATGTTGGTGTTGGTGATGATGATGATGGTGCTAGTGATTATGATGTTGGTGATGGTGGTAGTGATGGTGATGATAATGATGGTGATAGTGATTATGATGTTAGTGATGGTGATGATGATGGTGCTAGTGATTATGATGTTGGTGATGGTGCTAGTGATTATGATGTTGGTGATGGTGATGATGATGGTGCTAGTGATTATGATGTTGGTGATGGTAGTGATGGTGATGATGATGATGATGGTGATAGTGATTATGATGTTGGTGATGGTGGTAGTGATGGTGATCATAATGATGGTGATAGTGATTATGATGTTAGTGATGGTGATGATGATGGTGCTAGTGATTATGATGTTGGTGATGGTGTAGTGATGGTGATGATGATTATGATGTTGATGATGGTTCTAGTGATTATGATGTTGGTGATGGTGCTAGTGATTATGATGTTGGTGATGGTGATGATGATGGTGCTAGTGATTATGATGTTGGTGATGGTGTAGTGATGGTGATAGTGATTATGATGTTGGTGATGGTGTAGTGATGGTGATAGTGATTATGATGTTGATGATGGTGATGATGATGGTGATAGTGATTATGATGTTGGTGATGGTGATGATGATGGTGATAGTGATTATGATGTTGGTGATGGTGATGATGATGGTGATAGTGATTATGATGTTGGTGATGGTAGTGATGGTGATGATGATGATGATGGTGATTGTGATTATGATGTTGGTGATGGTGGTAGTGATGATGGTAGTGATGGTGATGATGATGATGCTGTTGGTGGTATTGGGGAAAGCAGGACAGCACTCATTGAGTGAGATGAGCTCAGCAGGAGTGCTGCCAGAGGCACTGCTGGGAGTCAGTGCTTCTTCAGGGCCATGGAGGGCTGGAGCTGCTGTTACCCAGAGGCCCAGCAACTTGGAGGAACAGCTATCATCTTTCTCCCTTTATATTGGTGAAACTGAGGCCCGTGAAGTTAAACAACTTGCTTTAAGTGGCCAAATGTAGACTGGCTTCTGGAGATCCCCTCTCTCTGGAGGCTGGAAGGCTTGCCCCCTTGTTCAATTTGCTCCTGCTTCGCCAGAGGAAAGAATTGTCATTTCAGTGTGAGGTCAGCCCACAATCTCCTTGGCAGCAAGAGTGAGGAGAAAAATGGCCATCTCATCAGGCATCCTGCTTACTCTCCCGGAGCTGTTATCAGTCACAGAAGAACAAAACTCATCCTTCACTTTGATGTAGGAGCAGGATTCATTTCCTGAAGATTAAAGGCTGATCATTACAACCGCGGAGAGGAAAGCAAAGTGTGAATTTGATTTAAGGTTGAAAACACTTGCGGTATTTTTTTTTTCCTGCAGCACAGAATGAAATCTTTTCACATTTTTCTTTGTTGGTGCCAGCATGGTGGCAATCGATAAGACAACATTATGTAAAACAGAAGAAGCCTTTAGGGTTAGATTGTCTTGGGATCAAATACCCACCTGGCCCTTTACGATCTGTGTCAACTCACATAATGTTACTTCACCTCTCTGAGCTGCAGGTTCCTCATATGTAAAGTGAGGGCAACAACATTTATTTTCTTGTGATAGTTTCATGATATAACACATACAAGGCACAGGGGCAGGAATTACTGTTAAATGTTAGCTATAGTTATCACCCATTTCTGCAGAATTAATATTGGGGACTGCTGGAAGCCAATGCCAGCAGGTCATAATTGCAAGAGTTTCATCAAAAGGTTGATGGAACTTGGGGACTCAACAAGGGCTGAGTCACATAAGTTGTCACCTGTTGGGAATGGCTGATGGCATTTCCCCAAACCTGAAAAGGGATGATTGCTTAGCTGCCAGACAGCTCAGGGCATCTTAATCTACATGTTATTGCCTCCTACTGGCCAAACACCTGAACAGCCATAGGCAAATTCCCCCATTCTGACAATGGACTCTATACGAAACCCTGACCCTCTGAAGTGTGTATCTCCACCTCGCCTCAGGACAATTTGTGTTAATAAAAAGCATGGGGTCCTGAGACAAGGAGATCTTAGCTCCTTTTAGCTAAGCTCCTCTGACCCCCATATGCCTTTCAAAATTATGCTTCGTCTCTGGACTCTTTAAGTTACACACAGCCTTCTCCAGATTGCTGAACCCTTTTAGATGCTGGAACAAGAACCCCGGCAGGAACAAAGCAGACGTGTCATCGATCCCATCAGAGGGTTGGGCTTAATTATTTCTGATGTCACTTCAATCTTACAATTGTATATGCTAATTAGAAACCTGGCAGATTCATGATGTTGAAGTCTATCTGCCAACTGTAATTTTTCTCTACCCGATGGTGATGCCGATGATGTTGGTGATGGTGAGGATATGATGGTGATAGTGATGATTATGATGATGGTGGTGATGGTGAGGATATGATGGTGATAGTAATAATTATGATGATGGTGGTTATGGTGACAGTGATATTAATGATGGTAATGATGTGGTGGTGGTGATGGTGGTGGTGGTGATGATAGTGGTATTGTGATGGTCATGGTGAGGATGGCAATGGTGGTGGTGCTGTTGGTGATGATGATGGTGATGGTTGTGATGATGGTGGTGATGGTGAAGTATTTGTATAGGCCTTGACTGGTTGCAATGGTCTATCCCAATGGTCGGCAAACTGCGGCTCGTGAGCCACATGCGGCTCTTTGGCCCCTTGAGTGTGGCTCTTCCACAAAATACCATGTGTGGGCGCACATGTACCGTGCGATTGAAACTCCATGGCCCATGCGCAGAAGTCGGTATTTTGTGGAAGAGCCACACTCAAGGGGCCAAAGAGCTGCATGTGGCTTGCAAACCGCAATTTGCCGACCACTGGTCTATCCATTCATTGCTTTGTTTTAGCCACATCACTCTGTGCAGGGCTATTGGAATTATGATCCTATTTCTTTGATGAGTTTACCCTGCTCACAGAGGTGAGGCCTATGAGTCCCCACCTTCCCTCCTGACTTTCCACACGCGACATTCGCAACAAGGCCTACTCTGTTGTTTCTGCAATTCTCCCGAAGGCTCGGCATCAGGAGAGCAGGCTGGAGCACTCCCAGTTCACAGCGGCCGACGGTGTGAATGAAGATCTGGCTCTGAATGACCAGATGATTGGCATCCTGTCCTCAGAGGACCCCGGGAGCATGCTGCAAGCCCTGGAAGAGTAAGAGTTCTAATCTTATGATGCTTTCTTAGCTGTGGTGAGTGGCTTAACGGGAGAGGCATGAGAGCGAACGCTGGGCACGTTTCATTCATTCATGAACTCATGCAGTCACTCATGACTCAGTGGTCATAATCGAGCAACTGCCATGCACTGAACACTATGCTTGGTACTTGGGAGAAGAGGTGAATAAGACATGGTTTGTGCTGAGACAGGCTGACCTAGTGCCTGTCAGAGTTTGATGAGCAGCACGCTACGGGGAAGATCAGGGCCAGCTGAGCCTAGAAGTGATTACCTCTGAGAGGGTCATGGGAATGCTCCCCAGAGCAGGTGGTATTATTATTATTATCTTTAAAAATATATTTTTATTGATTTCAGAGAGGGAGGAAGAAAGAGAGAGAAACATCAATGATGAGAGAGAATCTTTGATCGGCGGCCTCCTGCACGCCCCACACGGGATCGAGCCCACAACCTGGGCATGTGCCCTGACCGGGAATCGAAACGTGACTTCCTGGTTCATAGGTCAACACTCAACTACTGAGCCACACCGGCCAGGCTCCCTGACTGATTTTTGACAAAGGGCATTTGCTTGGCTTGCGTGGCTGTTTCTCTGGAGGCCAGCTCTGCGGAGAGGACTTGAGGAGGGGGTATTTCCTTTGATTGTTGTTGTTGTTAATCCAAGGATATTTTTTCCATTGATTTTTAGAGAGAATGGAAGGGAGGCAAGGAGGGGAGAGAGAGGGGGGAGGCGGCACATCGATAGGTTGCTTCCCGCCTGATTGAACCTGCAACCCAGGTCCGTGCCCTTGACCGGGGATTGAACCTGTAACCTTAGGTGCGTGGGCCGATGCTCTAACCACCAGCCCGGGCTCCTTTGAAATTTATATTAGGCTCCCTGACTGTTGCCCTGATGGAGGTGGCTCAGCCCCAGGCATGCTGGGACAGGAGGAAGGAGGAACGGGGCACCACTGGCTGGTCCCGGCAGGGTTTGAGCTCGGGCCTTGCTCTGGCCTGACCACCGCCGAGCACCTCTTGCCCGAGATCTCCCTTAATTCTGGCAGCAACTCTCGGGGGGAGCTGATGCTCAGAAAGGTTTGTTGGTTTTGCCCACGGTCACACGCGTGGTCATGGGTTTGGGCCCGGCCTGACATCACAGCTTTTTAAAAAGCCTGAGCTTAGAATTTCCCAGCGAGGCGAGGAAAATGAGAAGAACGGAGCTCCAGGCCTGCGTTTGTTTCTGTCAGGCGGAGGAAGCTTATTCCTGTCTTTCGATGCGACCAGCACCGCCCTCTGAGCTCTCAGAATTGTGCTTCGTGCAAAGCAGGGGTTCCGGGAGCTGTGTTCCCTGTGCCGCCGCGGGGTGTGCTCCTGTGACCGCTGTCTTTGGCGGCTATAGAGACACCCCCAGCTGTGCTTCTGTTCCTCCTCTCAGACCTGAAGCCGTTCTGTGACCGCTGTCTTTGGCGTCTATAGAGACACCCCGAGCTGTGGTTCTGTTCCTCCTCTCAGACCTGAAGCCGCTCGCCCAGGGCTCCTTTGTTCACTCCTCCTTTGGTTGGGTTCTTGGTTCGCGGTGCAGTGATTTCCAAGCGGATCGTTCAGGCAGCAGCTCCCGCGGAGCCCCTTCTGCGTGGGCGCGGCGGCAGGCTGCGGGGTGCTCCAGAGTCCTGGCTTCTGTCCCCACCAAGTTCATGACAAAATACAGGTGCTTCCCGACAGCTGCGCACGCGTCCCCGTGGCCAGGGCAGCGGGGGGAATGGCTGCTCTAGTTCGGGGGCTCGGGGAGGTCCCTCCAAGGGAGGGTCGGCTGTGTGGAGGCTTCAGTGATGGGCACTCCGTGGGGGGCAGCATGTGCAGAGCTCAGGGGGTGGCATTTGATGATCAAAAAGAGGACAGGACAGCCCAGCCAGTGTGGCTCAGTGGTTGAGTGTTGACCTATGAACCAGGAGGTCACGGTTCGATTCCCAGTCAGGGCACATGCCCGGGTTTTAGGCTCCATCTCCAGTGTGGGGTGTGCAGGAGGCAGCAGATCAGTGATTCTCATCATTGATGTTTCTGTATGTCTCTCTCTCTCCCTTCCTCTCTGAAATCAATTTTAAAAATATAGTAAAAAAAGAAAAAAGAGAAGCCAGGGCCGGTGGCAGGAGCCTGGGGAGGTGGCTGGAGGGTTGCACAGCCAGTGCGCGGTGTTACCTGGAGCAGCTCCGCCTCCGGTCTTTATCCTAAAAACCAGTTTTCTTCGCATCGCACAGGCTGTCCAAGGCACGCAGTCTGCTTGTCTGTTTTTGTGATGTCGTTGGAATGTGGCTGCCCGCCCAGGCGGTCAGTTCACAGGACAGGGGTCTCTGATGCATCTCCGATGCCGTGGACGGTGCCTGACACACAGTAGGTACCTGTGGGGTGGGAGCCACCCACAGCGATGGCCGTGATGGACAGTCACTGTCCGGTGACTTTGACAGCGAAGGTTGTGAGAAGCTTCGAGGTTTCTCAAACCAGAAGATAACCCAGCACGTCCCAGGTGTGACACGGCCTCACAGGTGGCCCAGCGCTCCCCCGAGGACGTCCGCCGTGTCCAGGACACCCTCACGGGGGGGGGGGGGGGGCATTCCTGCCACCCACACAGCGGTGCTCCCCCGTGACAGTCCATCCCTCAGCTGCTCCCTCGCCCCTCGCTCCGAGTGGAGTGAGGCCATCCTCCCGGAGGATCCCCCAGGATGTAGGCCCGTCTGACGTCCATCTACGGGCTCATATGTGTCGGTGGAATCAAGGCGTTTGAGGGACAGTCAGCAGGACCTGCCGATGGGTTGGGGGCGGGTTCGCAAGCCGGCACTGCTGACCCTGAGTTTCAGGCTGAGCAGCAGGGGGAGCGCGGGGGGAGCCACTCTTGTCGGGCTTTAGGTGGCGATGCCTGGGAGACCCCGAATGGAGGTGTCAGTGGGCAGTCGTGTGGGTCTGTTCTCAGAGAGTTCTGGGCCGCAGGTGGGATTGAGGGAGGAACCTCCGAGAGAGGACAGAGAGGAGAGGGAACCGGGATGGGGGCCTAAGGAATTCCCACATTTAGAAGTCGGGGACCCGGGAGGGCGGGGAAGTCAGGAAGGCGAGAAAAGGGGATCCGGAAGAAGGAGTGGGCAGCGTGCCTGACGTTGCTGGAGTTTAGTCACCTGAGGCCGGAGGAATGTCTTGACTTTCGTGATGGGGACGCTATGGGTGACCAGAGCGGGTGTGGGGGAGGCAGGGGCAGGCGGTGGGAGCAGTGACGGTGACAGTAGGTGGGGGCTGCTGTTGAAAGGAGCATCGCCGTGGGGGAGCAGAGGTGGAGCAGTGTGACCATCAGATGGATGACAGGTGTCTAGGTCGTTGCTAGGTTTCTGGAGGATCGACATCAGGGTTCACCTAGGCCAGTGGTCGGCAAACTCATTAGTCAACAAAACCAAATATCAACAGTACAACGATTGAAATTTCTTCTGAGAGCCAAATTTTTTAAACTTAAACTATATAGGTAGGTACATTGTTATTAGCTTAATTAGGGTACTCCTAAGGCTTAGGAAGAGCCGCATTCAAGGGGCCAAAGAGCCGCATGTGGCTCGCGAGCCGCAGTTTGCCGACCACGGACCTAGACCACCAGACGGCTGACACAGCGTCCTTGCTCCGCTGTCCAGCGAAGGTGGGCAGCAGCCCTTCCTCACACCTGTGCCTCGCTCGCTGCTGGCTTTCCTGCAGGGTGTGGGGTTCCTGCGTGTCTGACCAGCAGGGAGGGATTTTTATGGGGGACAGAAGAGGACCGCTCCAGAGCAGAGCAGCTGTGATGCCTCTGGTTCCCATGGCAACCCGCACTGTCATCTTCCCAGCAAGGGAAGGCTTCGTGGAGGAGTCCTGTGTCCAATGAACACTGTCTTCTCTCAGCAAGGGTGGACTGAGCTCCCGCTGAGCGCCTGACGCTGTGCGCGGTGCCGGGGAAGAGGCTGAGAAAAGCAAGGCCCCCAAGATGCCCATCGCCCACAGGGAGAAGCAGCGCACACAGACACACACGGGGCAGTGAGACAGCACGAGCTGGACTAATGCCTCCTCCCCACCCCCTCCCCCTCCCCCACCGGCCCCTCTGCTGTGCACCGTGACCTTTGCAGACGGATGTTCTGTCTTACTTGGCATCTCCCCTCCCACACACCCCATCTAGACCCTGAGGTTCATCCTCCTCTTAGCGGTTTCTTGGAAATAAAAGGAACCCCCTCAGCTGTTGGGAGTGCCCGAGGGGGTCGTAAAGAGCTCTCCTCTCCCCCACCCTGAGTTCTGGGCCAGCTGGGAAACGAGACCAATAGCAGGAACGTGCTCCACCCTGGCCGCCATCGCTTTCTAGCTTAGAAAAGCCAGGTTGGCG